>NC_064855.1:41418526-42094359 GCF_024139225.1 Suncus etruscus | reverse complement strand
TTTTGGGGACTATATGGGATGATGGGTAAGCAAATACCCTACCCACTGTATCCTTACCCAGTGTATCCGCCCTTACTGGATACATTCTATAGTTGCTGCTTTGAGTATAGTACATAGGGTTGAAATTGTGCATTTGCAGTCTTGTTTATTTTTGTTTTTATTATTGTTGTGACTACATGGTTATAGTTTTCTGACATTTTGAAGTTATAGTTTGATTGTTTTCTGACTTTGATACTGAAGAGCTGATGTCATTTCTGATTATTGATCATTTTTGTAGCTTTGCCCTGTATGTGGCTGACCCTCATTTAATCCCTGGCACTATATGTCCCTTGTGCGTCACCAGCTACAGCCCTGGATGCCTCCAAGCCCCCTTAGAGTGGGCCTGGTTCAAGTCCCACTTGGGTGACAGTTGCCAGGGAGGCCCTTAGGCCTCATGACTAGTTAAGAAGCCCTCTTGCCCTTACGAAAAAGGGGAGAATTTAAGGACATGTTCTTTAATGATGATTTGTTTCTACAGTATTTAAAAAAAAAACAAAACAAAACATGTGTTTTTGTTTCCCCTGTTACTGCTTTGGGTATTTGTATCATATTTTTCAGTTTTAGAACATTTCTGCTACTATTATTTTCAGGATAATTACATTCCTTTTTTTGTTTGTTTGTTTGTTTTTGTTTTTAACTTTTGAGAAGGGCTCAGGGTACCTGGGTACCACTCCATACACTATTCATTTTTTTTTGTTTTTTGGGCCAGGCCAGGTGACGCTCAGGGGTTACTCCTGGCTATGTACTCAGAAATCGCTCCTGGCTTGGGGGACCATATTGGACGATGGGTGATCGAACCGCAGTCTGTCCTAGTTTAGAGCGCTTAAGGCAAGTGCCCTACCACTTGCGCCACAGCTCCAGCCCCTCCATACACTATCTTGCTGTGAGAGTTAGATTTTTGGTCAGCCTCGAGCCTAGTGGTGCCAAGTGTTACACTTCTCCAGGGGCTTATATTGGCAGTGCTTGGGAATGTGGTTTAAGTTGCTGGGTATCAAATTCAAGGCCTCATGCATGCCAGCCCATGGTGCTCTCTCCCTGTCCTTTGTTCTGTTTTTATCAGTCATTTATCAAGTCATTGCAGCGTAGTTGTGGGATAAAGGGGACCTTTATTTACTGGAAATCGTGTGTGCTATGGGTTACTTAAATCAGCTCATTCTTGGGTCCTGATACTAAGTGTGCCAGATCCTCCAGGAGCCATTGTGGTTAGGCACACATCTACAATTGATGCCAGCCCCCAGGAAATCCCCAGGGTTCCAGGCATCTGTGGCTTAGAAGATGCCAGGCAACTAGGAGCACAGATACTTGGTCATGAATATAAGGTTCTTGGGTAGGGACTAGATCATTATCTCTCTAAGTGGGGCAACCTTCATCACCACATCACTTCTGCTGACTGGCCATGTGCATGCTGTGTGTATGGGAGACAGATAAGACTGTTTCTTTGGCTTTTTTGTCCAATTCATTTGTTTTAAATTCTCGAGTTTCCTACTAGAAGCTTTCCTCAGGTTTCATACATATATAAAAGTAGAATACTCAAGGTGGATTGGCATATCATGGGGGGAGCCTTGTTTAGCTTTGATGCGTTTCACTCAGTGAGTCCCTGGCAGACTAACTTTAGAATGCTTCTTGCCTACTTTTAATAGCTAGAGCACTTTCTCTCTCTCTCTCTCTCTCTCTCTCTCTCTCTCTCTCTCTCTCTCTCTCTCTCTCTCTCTCTCTCTCTCTCTCTCTCTCTCCTCTCTCTCTCTCTCTCTCTCTGTGTTTTAATGTGAGCACTTCTCATGTTTGTCCATTTTCCTGCTGATGTTGTCCTCTGCTGTTCTTACTTAAAAAAATTTAGGGGCCGGGCGGTGGTGCTGGAGGTAAGGTGCCTGCCTTGCCTGCGCTAGCCTAGGACGGACCGCGGTTCGATCTCCCGGCGTCCCCATATGGTCCCCCAAGAAGCCAGGAGCAACTTCTGAGCGCATAGCCAGGAGTAACCCCTGAGCGTCACAGGGTGTGGCCCCCCCCCAAAAATTTCAATATATTATTTAGTTTTATTTTTCCCATTTTTTATTGAGGTACTGTGATTTACAATATTGTTCTGTTGCCATTGGCCATTTATTGTTCTCTTCCCCTTTATCCTGCCCACCCTCCTTTTCCTCTCCTTTCTTCACTACTTCCCTCATTTGCTCTTTCCCTCCTTTGTTTCTTCCTCCCTCTCTTTCTCCTTCCATTCCCCTTCCTTCCTTCCTTCCTTCCTTCCTTCCTTCCTTCCTTCCTTCCTTCCTTCCTTCCTTCCTTCCTTCCTTCTTCCTTCCTTCCTTCCTTCCTTCCTTCCTTCCTTCCTTCCTTCCTTCCTTCCTTCCTTCCTTCCTATAATTTTTGTTGTTTTGGGTTTTTTTTTTTTTGACACAGAACATATTTTTTTTAATTTTCAAGTATTTCAGTTTTTCCCTCTTGATGATTGTGATTAATTTAGGGTTTCAAAGCCTCATGATGATTAATTGATAAGATTTTTTATTTTATCAATTTTTATGGAACTATGTTTTGTGACTCAGTCTGTGGTTTTTACTTGGAGAATCCCCGTGTGCATTCTCCAATAACATAGACTCCACTTTAAAAGATGGAAGGCTTTGCTTTTTTGGGGGAGAGGGGCCACACCTGGCGGTGCTCAGCGGTTGCTCCTGGCTCTGTGCTCAGAAATAGCTCCTGGCAGGCACAGGGGACCATATGGGATGCCGGGATTTGAACCAACACTGGTCCTGGGTTAACCGCTTGCAAGGCAAACACCCTGCCGCCCTACCACTGTGCTATCTATCTCTCCAGCCTTGGGCTCTGCTATTTTTAAGGTTCTGTTAGGTTTTGGTATGCTATGCTGGAATACTAAGCCTAAAGTTGAAAGGGAGGTCTGTGTAGTCTGAGGGTTTAAACTTAGTCTTTTTGAAAGACGTAAAACAAGATTATTTGAAAATGAACCCACCCCACTTCCACCTCCCCAGGGTCCTGAGCCTCCAGGGATGAGGCAGTTTGCCATTTGTCTCTTCTAGGAACACGGATGATACTTTACCTCTTTCTGCTTCCGTGTTTCGTAACCTAGCTGCATCCCTAGTCTGTGGTGGTCTTGGTGGCAAAGAGTTTCTCCCTAATTTTTTTTACATCACTTTATTGGGATTTCATGGGGAGTTGAATTAAATGTGTACATTTAATTTCTGTTTATGAGAAAATTGGCCTTCGTCTAATATCCAGATGTTCATGCTCACATATAGAATTGTGTAGTGATCAAATACCTCATTTAAAGGTTGAGGATAGCAGAATCCCAGTTTCTTCAGTCTCATTACTGTTTCTCTGTGTCTACCACCCTTGTTTGATTTAGACACCAGAGCTAATTGTGTTTGAATTATAGTCAGATTGTACCCTCCGACAGTATCCCATCTGTAGTATAATAGTATTCATATATTGAAGCCTATTTTACCTTTAGCCTTCTCCAGTGTAAGTATTGCAATTTCTCTATTTGTGCTTAATTATAACTTTTGTTTGTAAGAAATTTCAGAACAAGTGAAACAGTATCTTAAGTCTTAGAAATTCTAAAGTCACTGATATTTTTCCTATTGCTGTGTTGCCTTGTTTTGAGGGGGCACATGTGGTGGCCCTCAGGCATTACTCCTGGTTTTGTGCTCAGAAATTATTCCTGGCAGGCTTGGGGGGACCAGATGGGATGCTTATACTGGGAACTGAACCCACATGGGCCATGTGCCAGGCACAATGCTCCAGCCCTCCTGTGTTGCTTTTAACTTAATATCAGTGCTGGTGCCAGTTGTGTGTAAAAAGAATCTCAATGCTAGTGTCAGTTGTGTAAACATGTATATTAGATAATATACATTTGTATGTGTATTTGCATTCTTCGTTTTTATTTTCTATTGAGGTAATATTAGCTGACAATAGGTTTCAGGTGTATAGTTTCCACCTCAGCTGCTGTATATTTCACACCACACTTACCTCAAAATATACTATAAAGAAGCATTTTTATTATTCTCTGTGGATCATTCTGAATTGAAAACGTACTACTTGTGCTTTTTATTTTTGAAACTGAATAACCTAGATTCGGTAAGGTCAAGATTAGCAGAGAAGAGTTAGTAAAAGAATCAAAGGGATAGGTCCGCTAGGGATTCATTTGTTGGCTGGAAATACAATTTCTGATTTCTACCCTATTTGTTGTGACAGAAAATTGGAATCTTCTTTTTTTTTTTTTGGTTTTTGGGCCACACCCGTTTGACGCTATGTGCTCAGAAATCGCCCCTGGCTTGGGGGGACCATATGGGACGCCAGGGGATTGAACCGCGGTCCATCCTATGCTAGCGCTTGCAGGCGCTTACCTCTAGCGCTTCCCGGCCTCAAGAAAATTGGAATCTTTTGAAGTAGACAGGGCTGTTAACTAGGGAGGATTATATGATACCTGAATTAAACTTAAAAATGAATTAATAGTCAGAATAGATACAGCAGAAGTAACAAAATGATTAACTTTTATTGTGATGACCCTTTCAAAATGTTTAATGTTTTCCTGTAAGTTCTAATTTTCAACTTTTTAAATATCATTCCTCCTGTTTCTTTTATTTTCCTTCCTCTGTTATGTTTATAGCAGGGGTCTCAAACTCGCAGCCCCTGGTCCAAGCGGCCCTTTGCACAATATTTTGTGGCTCTGCCCTAGAGGAATCTTTTTTTACTTTGTTTTAGTTGTTTGGGGTCACACCTCCCAATGTTCAAGGCTTACTACTGACTTTGCACTCAAGGATCACCCCGACTTTGCCTCCTGCGGCCCCCAGGTAAATTGAGTTTGAGACCCCTGGTTTATAGAGTAATTAGACATTAGAGTTCCTTAAAATGTAAGTTAGGACCGGAAAAGATAGCTCAGCGGACAACTGCATGCTCTGCATATCAGGGGCCTGTGCTTGTTCCTTGGCATATTCTGTAGTCTCTGAGAACCACCCAGAGAGACTCCAAACAATCTGGGAGTAGTCCCTGATCACTCTTAGATGAGGTTCCAGGAAAATAAACAAACAAACATACAAACAAAAATGAAGGCGGGAGTTTTGCCAGGTGGAAAGAAGGGAAGATAGTAAGATTTAGACACATTGTAACCCAGCCTCCAGCCCCTCCTTACTGAAGTTACAGCCAAGTGCTAGTAGTTCTCTCTCCCCCACCCCCAGTTAAGTTCTTATTGGAATGTCACTGTTCTAATAAACTTGTAGTTCATCTTTTTAATAATTGAATTTAAAAAATGAGATGCATGTATATTTTTTATCACTCTGTTTTTAGCTAATGGCAATTTTTTTGGGGGGGAGGGGGTTCATACCCATTGGCTGTCATCGGTTACTCCTGGCTCTTCATTCAGAAATTGTTCCTGGCTTGGGGAATAATATGGGATGCTGGGGTTTGAGCCCACATTCGTCCTAGGTCAGACACATCAAGGCAAACTCTACCACTTTGCTACCACTCTGACCCCAGCAATTCGATGGCTCAATTTGTTCTTTTTTTTTTTTTTTTTTTTAATCTGTTCTGAGGTGCTGGAGAGGTGGCGCTAGAGGTAAGGTGTCTGCCTTACAAGCTAGCCAAGGAAGGACCACGGTTCGATTCCCCAGCGTCCCATATGGTCCCCCCAAGCCAGGGGCAATTTCTGAGCATTTAGCAGGAGTAATCCCTGAGCTTCAAATGGGTGTGGCCCAAAAAACCAAAAAAAAAAAAAAAAAAAAATCTGTGCTGAAAAGTTACTATTAGGTCTGATTGTATTTTTTTTTTTTTTTTTTTTTTTTTTTGGTTTTTGGTTTTTGGGTCACACCCAGCAGCACTCAGGCGTTACTCCTGGCTCTATGCTCAGAAATCGCTCCAGGCAGGATCAGGGGACCATATGGGATGCTGGGATTCGAACCACCGACCTTCTGCATTCAAGGCAAATGCCTTACCTCCATGCTATCTCTTTGGCCCCAGATTGTATATTTTTTTTAATAGTTTTGATTTGGTGCCACACCTGGCACATTCAGGGTTACTCCTGACTGCACTCAGGAATCATTCCTGATTCAATGCTCAGGGATCACTCCTAGTGGGGCTTGGGAAACCATATGTGGTGCTGAACAAAAGTCTTATCTCCTATACTATCTCTCCAGATCCAGAATCCAGAATCCAGATCATTTTCTGAAATGATAACTTTTAGAATAGTTTGCTCCTGGTAAATGAGAACTTTTATATATTTACTGTAACTTAAAAGAGTGATTTCTGATGAGTTGATCACCTACAAGTATATTAATATTCTTGATGTTATTAGAAGTTGAGAGAGGAGTAATACAGGTGTGGCAGAGGTGCCCAGACACTAGCTCAAGGAGACAGAGACAGAGATATGTAAAATCCCGTTACATGCAAGCTTTCAAAATAAGTTGTTGTAATTTGATAAACCAGACTCTCTTTTTCTTTTTTTTTAAAAATATATTTAAACACCTTGATTACAAACACAATTATGGTTAGGTTTCAGTCATATAAAGAACACCCCCCTTCACCAGTGCAACATTCCCACCACCAATGTCCCAAATCTCCCTCCTCCCCACCCTACCCCCATCTGAACTCTAGACAGGCTTTCTACTTCTCTCATTCATTCTCATTGTTAGGCTAGTTCTCAATGTAGTTACTTCTCTAACTACACTCATCACTCTTTGTGGTGAGCTTCATGAAGTGAGCTGGAACTTCCAGCCCTCCTCTCTTTCAGACTCTCTTTTTCTATAATATCTTGAGCCTGTAATAAATTATATTAGTAAATTATAATGATTTAAACTACTACTATTATTAAACATCTTTTATACTTTTTTGTGCAGTTTAGATTTTTTTATGCTTTAAGTAATGCTTAAAGTTTAATTATTTTAAATAAATTTTATTGTGACCAAAGTGAATTACAAATCTTTCATAGTAATATTTTATCTACATAGTGATATTGAATCAGGGGCATTCCCATCACCAGCATTGTCCTCCCTCCACCCCTGTTCCCAGCATGCATCCCATATCCCTCTCCTTTGACCCCAGGCTGCTAGTATAAGTGGTCCCTTCTATATCCGGCTTGTTGTAGATAGGGTATCGATTCTGTTGTCATTGGCTTTGGATTTGGTGTTAGTTTAGACGTTTTTAATATCTTTTTGTGATCAGATGTCCATAAGTTTTTCCTTTTCTTTGTTGTGCAGACATGGTGAAAGGCCCTGGATTTGTGGGCGTGGCTACCAGAATTTGTGGAAATACATATACTGGGTGGTGACCTTCCCTGGTTAAGTTTATGGTTAAATAATCTGGTTTAATAAATGATTAAATTTATTCTTAAGTATTTTATTTGTTTTGATGCCATTATAGAGGGGATTATTTTCTTAATTATTTTCTTACTGATAGGTGTGCACCTAAGTCTAGGTTTTTTTTACTTGTTTTATTGTTATTTTGTGGTGGCATTCTTTTTCAATTTTGTTTTGGTTTTTGGGCCACACCCAGCGGCACTCAGGTTGTTCCTGGCTCTGTGCTGATATTACTCCTGGCAGGCTTGGGAAACTATGAGATGCTTGGGATCAAACCCTGTTCAGCTGTGTGCAAGGCAAACACCCTACCCGATGTGCTATCTCTCCAGCCTCTGGTGGTAACATTCTTGTGGTCCTCAGAGGGTAGGGCCTTTATCTGGTGGGTTGGAGGGTTAGGACTCAGTTGACAAGGCCCAGGCACCACATGATGGTGGGAATAAAAACCAGGGTCTCACACATGCCTGTGCTCTACCACTTGACCACATCCCTGTGCTTGTATACTTGTTTTATATCTGGCAACTGTACAAAAATAATTCATTCAGACTGATCATTTATTTGGAGGGATTACTACATATCATATGTTAATGTACCAATAGTGGCAGGTCTACTTCTTACTGTTTCCAACTTGGATACCTTTTAGTATGTTTCTTGTCCTATTGCTGTGTCTAGGACTTATGATCTGTTTTAGAATAGAGGCATCATACATGAGTGATAGCCTGTCTCATTCTTGATCTTAGAGGAAAGACTTTTAACTTCAGATTATATAGACCATGAGATATAGATCATAGTTCAAGATTGAGCTTGAAAGCTGAGTTGTATATTCTAATACTTTCTAAACATCAGGAGTATCATGTCTTGACATTTCAGTGGCTCTCACACAAACATTTTTTTATAGCATATTCAGTGTGTAAAACAAAAAAATGTTTTAAAGTGTTTGCTTTCATACATTACAGATCTGTATTATATCTTCAGTGTTTTTTGTTTTTTTTTAGTTTTTGGGTCACACCCAGCGGTGCTCAGGGGTTACTCCTGGCTGTCTGCTCAGAAATAGCTCCTGGCAGGCACGGGGGACCATATGGGACACTGGGATTTGAACAACCACCTTTGGTCCTGGATCGGCTGCTTGCAAGGCAAATGCCGCTGTGCTATCTCTCTGGGCCTATATCTTCAGTTTTTAAGACAGCCAGTGAAGCTTTGTAAGAGCGTGGACTGAGTATTTCAAGTTTTCTCAGTCTTTTGACTATATTGATAAGAAATTTTTTTCAACTTTTTTTTTTTTTTTGGTTTTCACACCCGGTAACACTCAGGGGTCACTCCTGGCTATGTGTTCAGAAAGCTCCCGGCTTGGGGGACCATATGGGACGCTGGGGTATTAAACCGAAGTCTGTCCTAGGCTACCGCAGGCACGGCAAGATGCCTTACCCCTTGCACCACCGCTCTGACCTCTATATTGATATGAAATTTGTATTGCTAGGAAGTTTAAATTGTTAGAAATTTGTATTGTTAGAAAATTTAAATGCAGGAAAACTGACTTTTATTCTGTTTTTGTGTTCATATATCAGAATGAGTAATGTAGATTTTATACCAAATACACGATATTTTCCTTTTCATTTAAACATGTACACTTGTGAGTTTCTACAAAAGAATTCATTTTTATTTTTATTTTGGGGGGTGTGTCACACCTGGCAGCGCCAGGTCCCTCCCAGGTTGGCTGCATGCAAGGCAAATGCCCTACCATGCTGCTATTGCTCCGGTCTCTACAAAAGAATTTTTAAGTTCAAGAGCTATGTTAAGAACCAACATTATGGGCCCGGAGAGATAGCACAGCGGCGTTTGCCTTACAAGCAGCTGATCCAGGACCAAAGGTGGTTGGTTCGAATCCCGGTGTCCCATATGGTCCCCTGTGCCTGCCAGGAGCTATTTCTGAGCAGACAGCCAGGAGTAACCCCTGAGCATTGCCGGGTGTGGCCCAAAAACCAAAAAAAAAAAAAAAAAAAAAAGAACCAACATTACATTGAAAATGGGAACTTTGAAATAATTTTTAAAAAAGAGAAAAATTATCTCCCAGATTCCTAACCTTTATCTCATATTTCTGTATAGTTCTTAGAATGAGGTTTTATAAAGGCCAAACATATTATATGTGTCTTATGTAAATTTTAATTCAAGCTGATACCTGGAACATCTGTTTAATGTTAAAATAGCTAATTTATGGTCAGAATAATTTTTATCCTAAGATACATTTTATGTGTTGCCCAACATTTAATTATTATTATTATTTTTTGTTCTAGTTTGGAAATACCTGCTACTGCAATTCAGTTCTTCAAGCACTTTATTTTTGTCGTCCATTTCGGGAAAAAGTTCTGGCATACAAGAGTCAACCTAGGAAGAAGGAGAACCTTCTTACATGCTTAGCAGATCTCTTCCATAGCATAGCCACTCAGAAGAAAAAGGTTGGAGTAATACCACCTAAGAAGTTCATTACAAGATTACGGAAAGAAAATGGTAATTTCTCTGCTTCTTACTGTCTTTCTAGCCTAACAGGAAGGGTAAATATAGCATCTGGTACAATTCAGGAAGCACTGGGTATCCTAAACTTGTGCCTGCTTGAAAGTTAGCGATGGAAAAAAAACCATGATGTTTATGTTTTTAAGGATATGCTAATATAGTGAGGAGGTAGTAACAGAGCAATTAATAGTGGCATGAGGGGCCGGGCGGTGGCGCAAGAGGTAAGGTGCCTGCCTTGCCTGCGCTAGCCTTGGACAGACCACAGTTCGATCCCCCGGCATCCCATATGGTCCCCCAAGCCAGGAGCAACTTCTGAGCGCATAGCCAGGAGTAACCCCTGAGCGTTACCGGTGTGGCCCAAAAACCAAAAAAAAAAAAAAAAAAAAAAAAAAATAGTGGCATGATTCATGTTTGAAGTATGGTATATAGAGATCAAATTCTTTATGCCAAAAAATAAAAAAAAATCATAATTTATTTGTCCATTATTCTATCAAGAATGAAGTTTTTTTTCACATTAGTTTTAATAAGGTTAATTTTTTAACAATAAGGTTAATAGTAATACTTTTATATAAATTTATTTCTTATCATAAATTATAATCTGATATAGAAAGCATGCTCTTTACCCAATGTTAGCCCAGGAATAAAAAAAGGAAGAAAAGCAGGATTTAAGTCATAGTCTAAGGAAAGGAAAGAACCAGAACAGTAAATTAAGTTTTCTGAGGGGTATGTTTTTACCTCATCATCTCTTCTTTTAAAGAAATTTATTGATTAGCCTTACATCGTTTATCTCTTTTAAAACATTTTCATTTAATCTCTGTTAGAGCAAGCCCCTAATTTAGACTTTACTGCTACTACACTACTACAGCTTACATAGTTCATTTGAGATTCAGAATAGGAAGGCCATTCACTTGATAGCATCCCACTTGAGTTTTACTTGGAAAGTTAAGTTCCAGTTTCTTTCTAAGATCCTATACCACGGGGGGGGGGGGGGGGCGGGGGGAGGAGGAGGGGAGATCCTGTACCACTTTAGAAAATTGTCCAGGATGTATATGTTATGTAGAAATTTAGATTTTTCTTTTAACTTGGTTTTTCAGTCATTGTAGACGTAAAATTAGTGACAAATTTAGGCTGTCTCTAACATGGAGAAAGATACCCACAGAAAGAAGATTTGAGATGACTTCTAAGATTTGTTGCTATATATACCAGTGGGTTCTAACTAAGAGACACTATTATCTGATAATTTGAGTGAAGCTTGGGTCTTAATTTTCTCAGATATAATATATTATCTGTAAGGCATTTTTCTTTAATTGGTAATACATGTTAATAATTCGACTTTAGGGCCCGGAGCGGTGGCACCAGCAGTAAGGCGTCTGCCTTGCAAGTGCTAACCTAGGACAGATTGCAGTTCGATCCCCCAGTGTCACATATGGTCCCCCAAGCCAGGAGCGATTTCTGAGCGGATAACTAGGAGTAACCTCTGAGTTGTCATCCAGTGTGGCCCAAAAAACAAAAAAAAATTTGTTTTGAATTTATTTCACATATACTTATATGGCAATTGATTAATTGCTTATCAAAAATATTATATTTTCCCAGAAGAAAAAAATGTTTTAAAGCGTTTGCTTTCATGCATTACAGATCTGTATTGTTTCTTCAGTTTTTAAGATAGCCGAAATTAATATGGACTGAATGCTCAAGTCTTCTTAGTCTTTTGACTATATTAATAAGAAATTTTAAACAATTTAGAAAATTTAAATGCAGGAAAATTGATTGTTCATTTCTGTGTGATCATATTTCAGAGTAATATAGACTTTATACCAAATATATGGTATTTTCCTCTTTGCTTACACACACACACACACACAGAGTTTGGTGAATTGCACACACAGTTTGCTTGCACCTGTCACACACACACACAGAATTTGGTGAATTGCACACACACAGTTTGCTTGCACCTGTCACACACACACACACACACAGAATTTGGTGAATTGCACACACACAGTTTGCACCTGTCACACACACACACAGAGTTTGGTGAATTGCACACACACAGTTTGCTTGCACCTGTCACACACACACACAGAGTTTGGTGAATTGCACACACACAGTTTGCACCTGTCACACACATACACACACAGTTTGGTGAATTGCACCCACACACAGTTTGCACCTGTCACACACACACACACACACACACACACACACACACACACACAGAGTTTGGTGATTTGCACACACACACACACACACAGTTTGCACCTATCTATTTTAGTATTATATGCTGGGCCCGGAGAGATAGCACAGTGGTGTTTGCCTTGCAAGCAGCCGATCCAGGACCAAAGGTGGTTGTTCGAATCCCGGTGTCCCATATGGTCCCCCGTGCCTGCCAGGAGCTATTTCTGAGCAGACAGCCAGGAGTAACCCCAGAGCACCGCTGGGTGTGGCCCAAAAACAAAACAAAACAAAAACAAAAAACAAAATAATATTGTATGCTAAGTATCTTAGAAATTATTTATTTCTTAGTGTTACAAACATAAAGAAGTTCAGGATAAAGATTCTAGCAGATTCAGTATTCATATTCTCACTTGGTGGCACAAGAAGAGAAACAAGCTCTCTTAGTTTCCTTCTAAAAGGCAGTAATCTCTGTCCTTGAGCTCAGTAACCTGCCAAAGATCTAATCTCAAAATAGCATTTCTTGGTGATTCGAATTTTACTTTATAAATTCAGAGTGGTTACACATGCTTGCAGTCTGTATGTAACATGATCTTTAAGAACTTTAAGTACATGATTTTTTTTTTTTTTTTTTTTTTGGTTTTTGGGTCACACCCGGCAGCACTCAGGGGTTATTCCTGGCTTCATGCTCAGAAATCGCTCCTGGCCGACTCGGGGGACCATATGGGACGCCGGGATTCGAACCGATGACCTTCTGCATGAAAGGCAAATGCCTTACCCTCCATGCTATCTCTCCGGCCCCTAAGTACATGATGTTTTTAATGTTTAGGTAAACTAATACTGAACACAGAGTTTGGGTTACTGTGGTTAAAAGTTTTATGTAATTATCAGTGCTTTGCATAGTTGCCTGTCAAGGTCAGGAAATTTCAATTGCATTTATTTATTTGTTTTTTTGATGGTATTGGGAATTGAACCTCCTACATGATGAGGCATGTGCTTCTGTCCCTGGTTCTATTATTTTATTCACCATTTAAAAAAAAAACTCCTATATTTGGAAAAAGTGAATTTATGTAGATTTGCATCCTTTTGAGATCTATCTTCTCTTAAGGTTTTTTTTTGGGAGGGGTTATACCTGGTGCCGCTCAGGGGTTACTCCTGGCTATGCGCTCAGAAATCGCTCCTGGCTTGAGGGACCAAATGGGACAGAACCACGGTCTGCCCTAGGTCATCGCTCCAGCCTCTTTTAAATTTTTTATCCTACATTCAAGAATTATATTTAAATGAAAAATATATTATTTGATATTGCTGGTCTATTAAGTTTTATAGGTGGCTCTTAAATGGTAGTCAGGGAATTTAGCCACTCTCATTGATTTTTGGCTACTTATTTACACAAGTATAAGCTACCCAAGAATAAGCCGACCCCTTTAATTTTACCCTAAAAACCGGAGAAACCTAGTGACTCGAGTATAATCCAAGGTGGAAAATGCAGCAGCCACTGGTACATTTCGAAAATAAAAATAGATTCCCTAAACAATTACAATTGAGGAGTCAGTAGGTTAAGTGTTTTTCAATATTTATTGCCAAAGAAAAACTGTAAACTAGCAAAATAACTTTAAAACTTTAAATAAAGTGCAGAACACCATAGCTTAACAGGTTATGAAGCTAAATCACAAAGGTTAAAATCCTTCAAAACTGGATTCCTCTTCCTCCTCATCTGTATGTCCAAATAGAGCTTCAGCTGTATTTGATGTGAGGGTATCATCATCACTGAGTTCGCAGACATCATCCCTTCTGTTGGTCTCATACAAAACGCAGAATATTGGGAGTTAACTATTTCAGTGGCATTCAGTTCAGTTGAGCGGCTTACCTCTTCAGCTCAGCCGTGACTTGTGGACTGAGCTGAAGCAGCGCCCCCTCCAGCAGATGGCAGAAGACGATGGGAAACTACATGCATGCTGAATTCTGTTTTTTTCGGCACAAATTTTGTGCTGAAAGACTTGGCTTATACTCAAGTATATGCTGTAATTGGGCTGGTGGTTCAATTCAGGGGCCCATGATATGGTGCTGCTAGGGCCTTGCAGTGCTGGGGATTACCCCCACAGTGCTAAAGCATCAGTCACCCCCAGTGGTGCTCAAGGCCTCCAGAACTGCACTGGGCAGTGTTTGCAGGATTATGTGATACTGCACATCGAATCAGGGTAGACTGCATGTGCTGTATCCCATTTAGCTCTTTAGCTCCTTAAAAGTACTTTGAACCATACTTTGACATTTAATTTATTTTTTCATTTATTTTTGGTCTTTACTCAAAGGAAATTTAATAGGTGTATGTTATGTACCTGTCCCTTTTAGGCTCTGCAGGTTTTACGGTTTTGAAAAATTGGTTGTTTTCTTATTTGTACTATTTTCTATCGCTGAACTATTCTTTGTAAACCATTGTTCTGGCATGTCATGTTCCTTTTTTTTTCAGTAGATATTAACTCCATATTATTTTAGCCACTGCTATTTTTTTAAAAATTTTTTAAATTTTTTTGGTTTTTGGGTCACATCCAGCAGTGCTCTGGGGTTACTCCTGGCACTATGCTCAGAAATCGCTCCTGGCAGGCTCGGGGGACCATATGAGATGCCAGGATTTGAACTACTGTCCTTCTCATGCAAGGCAAACGCTCCACCTCCATGCTGTCTCTCCAGCCCCGCTGTTTTTTAATACCAATACTCATTTTTATATCCTTTGGAAAGAACATATTTGCTGTAATGAATTATTTATCTCCCACTGAATTAGAGCTATAATAGTTTAATACAGTTTTCTTTCCAATCCACTCTTAACCATTCTTCCATTTTGTTCTACTGTGCCTAAGTCATTTAATTTTCTCTATGTAATTTATCTCTAATTCTCATTTTAGTTACTCTCCTGAAGAGAGGGAGTTCTAGATTTGTGATTTGGAGTGGATCAGTAAATGAGTAGTGAAAGTGTTATAGTTCTGAAGGGGTTTTGTGTTCAGAGAAACTGCCTAGACACTGGCGGTATCAAAATTAGTACAAGAGTCAGGGTGGAGTGAGAATGCACAACTAAGACTACAGACATGTGAGGGGAGGTTGATGGATGTCCACCAAAGATTGAGGGTCAAGGGGAGTAGAGCCAGTTGGTTTATTTAATTTTGTTTTTGTGCTGACTGAGGCTTGCAGACCCCTGGCTGTAGAGTCAGCATTTTGATCATGGCACTCCGGGTTGCAGTTACTTCCTTGAAGGCATATTTAGTTGGCAGTGCTCTTACCCGTGTGGTTGACACATTGCAACCCTGAAGATCCCAAACAGCAAAATCACTGAGATCACACTTGGCCATGTCGTGCAGAGTGCTGGGAATTGAGCTCAGCCTCAAATTTACAGGCAAGCCTGCACTAATATTTGGGCCACATCTTTAGCTCTTGGATTTGAAGATCTTTTTGGATTTCAGGCAAGTTTGCATATGCAGGTAAAAATGTAAGGATTTACAATTCAGAATGAGAAAGCTAGAGGCTACTACCTCAGGTTGAAGAGATGGAGAGTTTAGAACAAATAGGTCCTAGAAAGAACATTAGAGAGTTAGAAAGAAGAAAATCAAGTATGAGAAAGGAATAAAGTAAAATAAACGAATGAGGGTAATAGAGGATGGAAGACTGGGGGTGGGGAGGGGAGGACAGTATTATTTTTAGGCATAGAGGATTATTGCTCTGACAAACAATAGTAGTGATAGTCTGACTATGCCAGTAGTGAAACTCTGAAAACTCTAAGCAAGCTTGGCTTGTTAGAGAGAAGGTATGAGCAGGAGGTTTGCAGTGATCTGCTTCATACCACAATCTAATAGTTTTTCACAGCTAGCTAGGTTAATACTCATACTTTCTTTGAGAGCTGGGTACAGCGAATAGTGGCAGTCTCCCTTGCGGGTTGATATGCTACATGAGTCCTCATAGGTGGGTGCAGTAACTGTTAAAACTCAGGTTTTTATTGTTATTAAAAATAACAGGAATTTGTTTAAGCTAATTAAACCAAATTCCCCAGGGTAAACTAACAGTGAAGAATGGAAGTTTGGTTCTAATCGCAATCTTGACATTACTGTGTATGATTCAGACCCAGTGAATCTTTGGCGGAGACACACAGATCTGATCAGTTTGTCTATAATTAAAGCAATCTTCCTCTGGTAACTCTGTCCTGATTGTGATATCTTTTTTTTGTTTTGTTTTTGTTTGGGGGCCATACCTAGCAGTACTCAGGGATACTCTTGGCAGACTCGGGACCACATGAGATGCCGGACATTGAACCTGGGTTGGCTGCGTGCAAGGCAAACACCTTACCCATTGTGCTATTGCTCTGGCCCCCTGATTAAGATACTTTTAAAAGGTTTCTTTTAACACCTGAATCAAAGTTATTCTTTATTTTATTTTATGATTCTTTTATAGTAAATATTTTTACTTGCTCTTATTCTATTTTTACAGTTAGTTTGAAAGGACACATTAGGCCTTTTTATATACAGGGAAAAATCAAGCAAGGTCTTTCTGATTACCATGAAATTTTTCATGTTTATTTATCTTTTGAGTTTTATTTCTGAAATTGTTTATTTCAATTTGCTTTTTTGTCTTTAATTTGATGGGGTGTATGTGGAGATATTGGGCCAGGGACCCAGGGCCTCAAGCTTGAGAAGTCAGGCAGTTGAACCACTGTGCTCTGTTGTTGCATAACAAACACTCATTAGATGTTAAAATGGTCAGTTTTAAATTTTAACTTTTAAAAGTTTAACTTTTAAAAAAACTTTCAAAACATGAAAGTTAGTTCTAATTCAGAGGACTTAATTTTATGTCATCCTATATAGCTCTTCTAAATTTTTTTTATTCTTTTTATCTTAGACATTACCTAAATTTCCTTCTAAATTAGTATGCTTTCATTTGAAAAATGTAAACTGTATTCTTTCTGGAATTTATTAAATATGCATCCGAGGATCCACAGGTAAAGTTTACTGATTGATATCTTTTGTTCACTAACCCTTCGGCGCATGCTTGAGTCTAGACCCACTCTGGCATAGTACCTGCAAGCGTGGGGTCAAACTGCCTGCCTAGTGTGAGCCTTGGCCCTGATGTTTCCTAGCAGTCTAATTTTTTCCTTTCTAATCCTATGTCCTCACTTGCACGGCTCTATCACAGGGTTGGTAAAAGGACCACAAGAGAAACTGTCAATTAACTTTGTTATCTTAGGGATAATGAAAAGCATAGCATAATCACTTAATGTTTGTTTATATTCACTGACTTGTACTGAAGTATCTCAGAGCATTTTTGTTTGTTTGTTTGGTTGGTTGGTTGGTTGGTTTTGGGCCACACCTGGTGATGCTCAGGGGTTATTCCTGCCTTGGGGGACCATATGGGAAGCCAGGGGAATCGAACTGTGGTCCGTCCTAGGCTGGCGTGCACGGAAGGCCTTACCACTTGCACCACTGCTACAGTCCCGTGATTTTTTTTAAATACATTTTTAAATTTAATCACCATGGTATACAGTTACAAAGTTGTTCATGATTGAGTTTCAGTCATAACTGTCCAATACCTTCACCAGTGCATATTTCCTCCTACCAATGGTCGTTTCCCTTCTGCCTTCCACTCAGCCTACCTTTTTGATAGACATTTGTTTTATTTCTCTACTCTCTCCCCTATCATTCTTTTAGAAAATTTTAAACTCTTAAATTTGGTAAGGGCCTTGGCAATAATTTGGAACAGATAATTCATGATTCCATTGGAGCCATGTGGAAGAATTATGAAACCTTCCCAGATTCTAGATATGATCTTGGGGTTATTAAATCAGAAGCTTCCCAGTAAATTGTTTTTTTTTTGTTTGTTTGTTTTGGTATATATATATATTGATTTTTGGACCACACCTGGCGGTGCTCAGGGGTTACTCCTGGCTGTCTGCTCAAAAATAGCTCCTGGCAGGCACGGGGGACCATATGGGACACCGGGATTCGAACCATCCACCTTAGGTCCTGGATCAGCTGCTTGCAAGGCAAACACCGCTGTGCTATCTTTCCAGGCCCGTAAATTGTTATTTTAACCAGTTTTATATGATCAGCTTTTGACTTGACAGTGGCAAAAGCAGTTCAACTTTTGATGTAAATAATATGTCATATTACTGGTTTATAAGATTGGGCACATTTGATTCATTTTGAAAATTCCTCTTTAGTAATGTAAATTAAAAAGATATAAGCTATCATGCTTATATTTTTATGCTTATATTATATATTATATTATTCTATTAATTATTATATATCCTGTTTATATTTTTTATATTTTATATTTTTTTTTAGCTTTAGAACCAACCACACTTTAACCTGTGTTGAGTTAGCCAGGAAATTAAAGTGGCCAAGGAATTCTAGAAGACACTTACTATGGGTAGTTTTGAAGATCTATTATGATTTGGGTGAGGGGATCTGGAATGCCCAGAGTCTTTTCAGGGTGCTTGTGGGGTGAGAAATTATTATAACAGCTGAATTATTGCTTGACCTTTCCCACCATTATCAATTAAGTTGTGAATTTTCTAACTATTTAACTGAATGAAAAACTGAAGTCCATGAGAACCTGTTGTACTATCTGTAGTAAGTAGATCTATGTCAGTTTCTAATGTGTGTGAATAATAATAAAGATAATTATACATAAAAGAACTTGTTATGTTACAATTATGGAATAGATTAATATCTCTAGTGCGTTATAGAAACATATGATGATATAGAAATGTATCTGTTTCCTTTAAAATTGGTAGTTTTTTAAACTAGAATTAGATCATTTATATAATTATCCCAAATTCAATCATGTGAAAGCATAGTTTCATGTGAAAGCAAATCTTATACATTACTAACTGTAAACACCTATACTTGCTTATAATATCTAATTTTTCTACTTTCTAAAATACAGTTTTTCAATGAAGTTAGTAATTTTTGAAATATTCTCTTAATATGTTCTTATTTTCAGAGCTCTTTGACAACTACATGCAGCAGGATGCCCATGAATTCTTAAATTATCTACTAAATACAATTGCTGATATTCTGCAAGAAGAGAGAAAGCAGGAAAAACAGAATGGTCGTTTACCTAATGGTAATATTGACGGTGAAAATAACAACAGCACACCAGACCCAACATGGGTTCATGAGATATTTCAGGGAACATTAACTAATGAAACCAGATGTCTTACTTGTGAAACTGTAAGTATATCATAAAGCTTTGTATACAAATGCTCCTTAAAAATTAGTAAGATGGAGTCCAGAGATATAGAACCACTGGTTGGGCACTTGCCTTGTATGCAGCTGACCTGGGTTCAACTAGATTCAATCCCTGGCATTATATTATGATATAGTGATACCATAATCACTATACTATTACATGTACTATATTATAAACCTCAGAACCAGAAGCTGTGTGGCCCAAAAGCTGTAGTGGAATAATATAGAGACTTGAAAGTTGTAATTCTTAGGTATGTAAAATGGTAAAAGATGTACAGTTGACAGGATGTTTGTTTTTATAAAATTGCTTATTAATAGTGTATGTCTTTTGTAGATCAAACTGATGTTGAACAGTTTGATTGTATTTCAATATAAAATAGTATTGTATTGTATCTAGTATTATTTGTTTTATTTTATTTAAGTCTTAGTTAAATTTTGGGGGGAGAGATTGGGCCACACCCAGCAGCACTCAGGTTATTCCTGGCTTTGTGCTTATAAGTTACTCCTGGCAGGCTTGGGGGACCATATGGGATCCAGAGATCAAATCCATGTTAGCTATGTGAGAGCAAATACCCTACCCACTGTGCTATTGTTTTGGCCCATGCCTTAGTTAATTTTGTAAGAAACTTAGAGTTTACACAGGTCTATTAACAGTTTCCCCATTTCCACATTATATTTAATTTTATATTTTTAATAAACATTAAAATCATATTGCAAACTCAAGGAGAAGTGTCTACTCCTAGGAATTTTGTAAATATGGGTCTTTAGTCATCTTGACATTGTAAAATTAATTATTGGTAACATCAGATAATTCAGCATTCCTGTTCTATTATTACCTTGCTCCCTGCTTTTTCACGTGAGAAACAGAGAATCAGATACTTTGTCTTTTGGGGAGGTTTGGGTTTTTGGGTCACACCCAGTGACACTCAAGGATTACTCCTGACTATGCGCTCAGAAATCGCTCCTGGCTTGGGGGACCACATGGGACTCTACGGATCAAACCTAGGTCCATCCTGGGTCAGTCGCAAGGCAAGTGCTCTACCTCTGGCCCCTGAATACTTCATCGTTTTTTTGTTAAGGTCATTTGTTTTATTTTTCTTAGAACTGAACTAAGAAATGGATTTTATATTTTATCTCCTTCCGTACTTTATCTACTATGTCCACCCCACCTTCAGCCCCTTTCTCAGGGAATAAGAGTCCTAGTATCTATGTTCACAGGTTTTCTCTTTCATCAATTTTATTTCCTTACATTGCAGTGATAGATGAAATTATCCAATACTTTTTTCCTTCTGATTTGTTTTGCATGATTTCCTTGAGTTCCATTCTTGTTGTGGATGTGAAATGTGGTTTTTATTTTTAATTTAGAAAACTTGATTATTACACTGTGATGTACCAAGTTGTTCATAATATAACCATTTTAGTCATTAAATGATCAAACACCATCCCACCACCAGTGTGACTTACCTTTCACCAATGTCCCCAATTTCCAACCCATTAACTTAGCCTGACTCTTCTGCAGGCACAACCTTTGTATTCTTTGTTAAAACACAAAGGCAAATAGAATTATCAAAACTTAGACTAGTATGAGTCAATTTGAAATCATTGTTAAATTTCTGAAGTCATTGTCTCAGAATTACCTCCACTGTAGTTGGTGCTAAGAAGAATCATCTGTGTTAATATTGATGCTCACTGAGCTCGATGGTATTCTATGTAACTTTCCCATCAGTTTTACTCTGAAACTACTGGATGTACTACTATGAAATTTTGTGGTCTAGGATTTATAGATCTGAAACAAATTTGGTGGCTTGGCAGATTGATATGGTGAAGTTGTGGTGCTGGGCTGTTTCTGTGGGAGGGTATAAGATGTGGCAGTGGGCTGCTGTGGTTCATACAGAAAAGGGAATCAGCCCTAAGCATTTTTAGATGGCCAGAGAGGTATCAGCCAGGATCAGACTTCCTGGTCTGGAGTTTGGTAGAGAAGCTCGTAGGTTTTTCTGCCAGGAAGAGGCTGGGTCTGGTAAAGTTTTATCATTTTTTAATACCTGGATATTCTTCTACTGTATCACCTCACCTTTATCAGCTTATTTATTGCTATAGCTTCCAGTTTTTAGCTGTTGTAAATAATGCAATAAATATTGGGGTAGATAAAAATATTTTATATGTATATTTTGTATTCTTTAAGTATTTAAATAATTTCCCAAATGGGAATTGAAATGAAATTCTCCAAATAAAAAATATGATAGAACTATTTTTACCTACTTACTTCTCTCCCTCCTTCCTTCCCTCCTTCCCTTCATCCCTCCCTCCATACCTCCCTCCCTCCCTCCATATCTTTCTCCATATCTCCCTCCCTCCATACCTTCACATTTCCAAACCTCCATGTCTCCCTTCCCTTACTCCCTCCCTCCCTCCCTCCCTCCTCCCTCCCTGTCAGTGTTCATGGATTACTCTCAGCTCTCTGACAGATTATTCCTAATAGTGCTGAGGTCAAGCTTGGGTCGGCTGCATGCTAAGAAATGTCCTAGTTCTCTGGCCCCTGATTTTAGCTTCTTGAAGAAGCTCTATAGCCTTTTCCAAAATGGTTGCACCAATTTTGTTCCCACCAACAGTGTACATAATTCCTATGTCTCCATACCCCTTTAATACTTGTTATTGTTGCCTTTAATATAAGCCATTTTCACAGTCACGATGTGATATTTCATTTTAGTGTTGCATTTCCCTGTTGATCAGCAATGATAAAACATTTTTCCATATGGTGTGAGCTACTCTGTTCTCTTTAGAGAAGTGTCTTTTCAAATCTTCTGTATGCTCTTTGATTGGTATATTATTTTTTTCACCTTTAGAGTTTTTATATACTATAGATGCTAATTCCTTGTCATTGAGTGCAGTTATCTTTTCCCATTCAGTGGGTTGTCTTTTAATTTTGTTACATTCACTTTTAAAGTACATGGCTTTCCAATACAGTATATTCTCTATTGTGTATCTAGTAAAAGATCAAATGCTTAGTCAAATAATTTATTGTCCAGTTTTGTGAATAATGTAATTAGTATTTCCTCCCCTTTATGTAGAGTCCAATTTAGACTTAAGCTTTTCATATAGTTATGTTTTCTTTGGTGCTTTAAAGCTGGCACCTTTCTGTTTTTAATGAATTACTTTTAAAAAGTGTAAGATTTTTTATATTGAGAAACTTGATGTTTCTCATGCAGATTATACACTCATATTGAACAAGTCAATGTTCTGCCTATTTTAGGATATCACAATCAGACATACATCTGTTCCTTATTTGAGATACTAATTTTGATTTTTCATCCCAGGTATTATTTCATTTCACCACATTACAGTTGTTTGGTTTTTTTTTGTGGAGGGGGGGAGATTGCACAGTGGTAGGGCCTTGTACAAAACTGATCCAGGACTAACTGTTCAAATCCCAACATCCCATATGGTCCCCTGTGCTTGACAGGAGTGATTTCTGAGTGCAGAGCCAGGAGTAACCAGCTGGGTATGACCCAAATAAACAAACAAAATTTTTTTTCTTTTTTTTTTTTATTTAAACAACTTTATTACATACATGATTGTGTTTGGGTTTCAGTCATGTAAAGAACACCACCCATCACCAGTGCAACATTCCCATTACCAATGACCCAAATCTCCCTCCTCCCCACCCAACCCCCGCCTGTACTCTAGACAGGCTTTCTATTTCCCTCGTACATTCTCTTTACTAGGATAGTTCAGAACGTAGTTATTTCTCTAACTAAACTCATCCCTGTTTGTGGTGAGCTTCATGAGGTGAGCTGTAACTTCCAGCTCTTTTCTCTTTTTTGTGTCTGAAAGTTATTATTGCAAGAATGTCTTTCATTTTTCGTAAAACCCATAGATGAGTGAGACCATTCTGCGTCTTTCTCTCTCTCTCTGACTTATTTCACTCAGCATAATAGATTCCATGTACATCCATGTATAGGACAATATATTGACTTCATCTCTCCTGACGGCTACATAATATTCCATTGTGTATATGTACCACAGTTTCTGTAGCCATTCATCTGTTGAAGGGTATCTTGGCTGTTTCCAGAGTCTTGCTATGGTAAATAGTGCTGCAATGAATATAGGTGTAAAAAAGGGATTTTTTATTGTATTTTTGTGTTCCTCGGGTATATTCCTAGGAGTGGTATAGCTGGGTTGTATGGGAGCTCGATTTCCAGTTTTTGGAGGAATCTCCATATCGCTTTCCATAAAGGTTGAACTAGACGGCATTCCCACCAGCAGTGGATAAGAGTTCCTTTCTCTCCACATCCCCGCCAACACTGCTGGTTCTCATTCTTTGTGATGTGTGCCAATCTCTGGGGTGTGAGGTGGTACCTCATAGTTGTTTTGATTTGCATCTCCCTGATGATTAGTGATGTGGAGCATTTTTTCATGTGTCTTTGGCCATTTGTATTTCTTCTTTGTCAAAGTGCCTGTCCATTTCTTCTCCCCATTTTTTGATGGGATTAGTTGTTTTTTTCTTGTAAATTTCTGTCAGTGCCTTGTATATTTTGGAGATTAGCCCCTTGTCTGATGGGTATTGGGTGAATAGTTTCTCCCACTCAGTGGGTGGCTCTTGTATCCTGGGCACTATTTCTTTTGAGGTGCAGAAGCTTCTCAGTTTAATATATTCCCATCTGTTAATCTCTGCTTTCACTTGCTTGAAGAGTGCTGTTTCCTCCTTGAAGATGCCTTTAGTCTCAATGTCCTGGAGTGTTTTACCTACGTGTTGTTCTATATATCTTATGGTTTTGGGTCTGATATTGAGGTCTTTCATTCATTTGGATTTAACCTTCGTACATGATGTTAGCTTGGGGTCTAAGTTCAATTTTTTGCAAGTGGCCAGCCAGTTGTGACAACACCACTTGTTGAAGAGGCTTTCTTTGCTCCATTTAGGATTTCTTGCTCCTTTATCAAAAATTAGGTGATTGTATGTCTGGGGAACATTCTCTGAGTAGTCAAGCCTATTCCACTGATTTGAGGGCCTGTCTTTATTCCAATACCATGCTGTTTTGATAACTATTGCTTTGTAGTACAGTTTAAAGTTGGGGAAAGTAATTCCTCCCATATTCTTTTTTCCAATGATTGCTTTAGCTATTCTAGGGTGTTTATTGTTCCAAAGGAATTTCAAAAGTGCCTGATCCACTTCTTTGAAGAATGGCTTGTGTCCTCTCTTATTTCTTGGAGCAGAGTTTTATAGTTTTCTTTGTATAGGTCCTTCACATTTTTAGTTTTTCTCTCTCTCTCTCTCTCTCTCTCTCTCTCTCTCTCTCTCTCTCTCTCTCTCTCTCTCTCTCTCTCTGTTAGTTTTGCCAGTGGTCTATCAATCTTGTTTATTTTTTCAAAGAACCAACTTCTGCTTTTGTTGATCTTTCAGATTGTTTTTCGGGTTTCCACTTCGTTGATTTCTGCTCTCAGCTTTGTTATTTCCTTCTGTCTCCCTATTTCTGGGTCCTTTTGTTGAGCACTTTCTAGTTCTATGAGCTGCATCATTAAGCTACTCAGGTAAGCCCCTTCTTCCTTCCTGATGTGTGTTTGCAAAGCTATAAATTTTCCTCTCAGTACTGCTTTTGCTGTGTCCTATAAGTTCTGATAGTTTGTGTCTTTATTATCATTTGTTTCAAGGAACCTTTTGATTTCCTCCTTGATTTCATCTCGGACCCACTGGTTATTGAGTATGAGGCTGTTTAACTTCCAGGTGCTAAAGTTTTTCTTCTGTGTCCCTTTGGAATTCACAAATAATTTCAGAGCCTTGTGGTCAGCAAAGGTAGCCTCAAAAATTTCTATCCTCTTGATATTATGGAGGTATGTTTTATGTGCCAGCATGTAGTCTATCCTGGAGAATGTCCCATATACATTAGAGAAGAATGTGTATCTAGGTTTCTGGGGATGGAGTATCCTATATATATCAACTAGGCCTCTTTCTTCCATTTTTCTCCTCGGGTCTAGTATATTCTTGTTGGGTTTCAGTCTGGTTGATATATCTAGTGTTGACAAAGCCACGTTGAGGTCCCCCACAATTATTATGTTGTTATTGATATTATTTTTCAGATTTGTCAACAATTGTATTAAATATTTTGCTGGCTCCTCATTTGGTGCATATATGTTTAGGAGAGTGATTTCTTCCTGCTCTACATACTCCTTGATTAAATATAAAATGTCCATCTTTGTCCCTTACAACCTTCCTAAGTATAAAGTTTGCATTATCTGATATTAGTATGGCCACTTCAGCTTTTTTATGGGTGTTGTTTGCTTGGATAATTTTTCTCCAGCCTTTTATTTTGAGTCTATGTTTGTTCTGACTATTCAGGTGCGTTTCTTGTAGGCAGCAGAAGGTTGGATTGAGTTTTTGCCAAATGGTAAGTAAGGATATGAATTGAGAATATTTCCCCAGAATAGAAGGCATCTAGCAATTATAGAAAATGATTAGTACCAGTTTTTTATGAAACTAAAGCTAGAGGGACAAAATTAAAAATTCCTTGAGTGGCTATATATCATTTCTTCATTTCGTATGTGCCTGATAGGAGTGGGTACGAGTTGGTTAAGCATAACCTCTCATTATTACCGATAGGGTAATGAAAACTAAACAACTTAACACACAATTCTACTTCCAATATGATGGTAAGCACAAGACCCAGGGGAACCAGAAAACAATAGAGCTAACCAGGGGAGAATGGGCTAGGTCTGTGGAGGTTTTGGATGGGATTCCTGGAAGAGACAGTTCTTGTACAGCAGGTCTTACTAATGCATCACAGATAGTAGGAGGCTGGTCCCCTCTTCAGGCCTTCCCTTCTGTTGATCATATTCCTTGATTTTTCTTCTTCCATCTGTCCTTTAAATGGCATGACCTCTGCCATTTCATTATTTCTCAATGTAGCAGATGAGTTTTCTCTCTTCATTGCCACCTGTGCTGAAATTCCCAATCCAGATCTTTACCTAGACTTCTTCACTAAACATTTTCCAGTTATTGGTTCCATTCTGCATTTAGAACATAGCAGTTTATAAATATCAGAGGTCTCCCAAGAATTAGCTTCATTAAGTGACCTCCTGTCACCAGAAACATTTTTTGTTTTTGTTTTTGGTGCTCAGGGATTGCTTCAGGCTCTGCATTCAGTAATCCCTCCTGGGATGCCAGGTTTCGAACCACTGTCCATTGTGGATCGGCTGCATGTGAGGCATGTCCTACTGTCATGCTATCTCTCCGGCCCCAGGAAAATTGTTAATAGAACCAGTAACTCGGATTCATCTAAATGATCAGAAATTACCATTATGACAATTTTTTATTACTTTCTTCATTGAATCTTTTGAGACCCAAGTAATTTATTCCCTCCCCACCCAAGTAATTTATTTTGTAGTGCTACTGCACCTTGTGTACAGCTTTATTTGTATCATATTGATAGTCATGACTTGCAGTATTGATGTACTACTGAAACAAGAAAGTGTTCCACAGGGTCACTATAGGTAAGAGACATAGAGAAACTAATTCTGATATACTTATTGCATGTTCTCATTGGGCACAGAGTCATTGAAGGAAATGGGAAGAGAGATTTTTAGCATTGTGTCCTAATCAAATTCAAATAATGAGTAATAATTTATGGGGTGGGGACTTCTGAGTAGTGCCCAGGAGTCTAAAGTTACTCTTGATGAGGCTGTATGGGTCTGACAGTTCAGTATCTTGCCTAAAATTGTGAGGAGCCACCACACTTGTGGTTCTCAAGGGCAACCAGTCCTTCATGTTGCAGAGTAAGGGGTCCACTTGATGCCCAGGATTGTAGGTGGGACCTGCTACATACAAGGCCACACATGCTTCAGCTCTTTGAGCTATCTTTTTACTTAATAACTTTTTAAAAGAAATAAAATTATATGTCAGGGGCCGGAGAGATAGCATGGAGGTAAGGCGTTTGCGTTCCATGCAGAAGGTTCGTGGTTCAAATCCCGACATCCCATATGGTCCCCCACGCCTTCCAGGAGCGATTTCTGAGCATAGAGCAAGGAGTAACATGCCTGAGCGCTGCCGGATGTCACACACACACACACACACAAATTATATGTCAGACAAATTTGTTTCCTTTTTATTCCTGTGATTTGGGGCCACCCTACTATGCTCACGCTTATTCCTGGCTCAGGAGTGAGTCCTGGTGGTGCTCAGAAGCCCATATCTGGTGTCTGTGACTGGACCTGAATTGTGGCCACTGTAACTGTATTCAAGGAAAATACTTTATATCCTGGGCCATCTCTCCTTCTTAGAAAACTTTTATTCTAAGAAGCAAAAGTAAGTTATAAATGAATATTATATTTTTGGCATTTTAAACTAAGTGCTTTTCCTTTTGGGAAGGGTGGGAAGCATTAGGTCATACACCCAGTTCACTGCTTGGGTCACTTCCAATGATCTGGGGACCATGCGTACCAGGGATCTATACTAAATTATGTGAGCTATCTCCCACCCCTAATTTTTTCCTCTAATAAATGATAAGGTATATATCTTTTTCCAATTGGTTTGTATGTGTGTGTTCTTAAGAATTCATATCTATGTTACAGTGTGTTTGTGCTTTACAATGTCATCAAAATTTTAGGAAATAGTGGAATTTCACATCATACTTGCTTGCCTTTACTAGTGGTAACATCTGTGTCTTGGTAGTTAACTTACATATATCATGAAACAAAGTCGATGTCCTTTTGGGCAACCCAGATCAAAGAATTTTCTTCTGAACTTAGAGGAAGAGAATCTATCATCTGTTTACTACTGTAGAATGCATATAATTTGGGAAGAGTAGCTTTGAGATATTTGGTTTTTTGGTTTTTTTTGCCAGACCTGGCAGCACTCGGGTTACTCCTAGCTCTGCACTCAGAAATCACTCCCATAGGCTCGGGGGACCATATGGGATGCCTGGAATGAAACCTGGGTCCATCCCGGGCTGGTAGCATGCAAGGCAAACACTCTACCACTGTGCTATCACTCTGGCCCCTCTTTGAGATATTTGAAAAAGCCAAAAAAATTTATTATTTTCACAGATAAGCAGCAAAGATGAGGATTTTTTAGACCTTTCTGTTGACGTGGAACAAAACACATCAATTACTCATTGCTTAAGGTATGTGTAGACCTTCTTACCCTGAAATTCAGTGACTATCTTTGGTTTAGACCAGTGGTCGGCAAGCCGCGGCTCGTGAGCCACGTCCGCTGTAGCTCTTCTGTGTGCCGGGTGGCCACTCCAGGAGTCAGGACTCTGCTCCTAGCCTCTTGTCAGTGCATGCCCTGTGTGGCTCTCAAAATAAATTTCAATCGTGGTTTTGGCAAGATTTGGCTCAATTGAAAAATAAGGTTGCCCACCACTGGTTTAGACTATTTTAAAATAAATGAATGATTTTCTGCTATAGATTCAATAAATTGATTTTAAATTTTATACAGGGGTTTTAGCAACACAGAAACTCTATGCAGTGAATATAAATATTACTGTGAAGAATGTCGCAGTAAACAGGAAGCACACAAAAGGTAATTCATCTTGATTTTTATTTTTTTTAGTAATTCTTAGGTGATTGCTGTTGTACAGATGGGTTTTTCTTTTTCAATAAATTCTTTAATTGAATCATTGAGATAGAGTTAAAAAGTTGTCCATGATTTTGTCATATAATGTCCAGTGACCTTCATCAAGTACACTATTTCTGCCACCAGAGTCCCCAGTTTCCCTCCCACCCTCCAACCTGCCTGCCTCTGTGCCAAACAATTTTTTCTCCCCCTTTTTTAGATATTGTCATTTACAGTATTGTTACTAAAGGGTTTTCATGCGTTACAGATGGGTTTTTCTAGCTGAACATGATTTATAAAAATTTATAATGTTTACAGTTCTTGATTTTATTAAAACTAGTTAGTTGCTAGAAAAATGATGTACATTATTGTACCCTCAAGTGACTTGCTACATTAAGTGATTATTTCACAGCAATAAACAACTGTTGAAATATTTGACTTTGATGCTTTTCTGGATATATAAGCATTTGAGAAGGGGTGAGGGGACCAGTTTCTGGGTTCTTGGAAATGGGTTGTGGAGTGAAGATACATGACAGCAATGAGTCTCCAAGCATTGCTGCTTTATCTCTTCTCTGAGCCAAAAACAGTGGTGCTCAAGGACTTGACTCATTTCCATCCATTTTTATTGTTCCTACTTAGGATTTTTCTGAAGTTGTGAGAGTCAGTGTTGGAATCATCATAATTTTTTTTTTAAATTTTGAAATGTCTCAAATTCTGAAAGTTGTATGAATAGTACCATTATTGCTTCTTTATCCTACTTTTTAAAATTTTAAACTTTTTGAGGGCCGTACCAGGTGGTGCTCGGGGCTTAATCTTGGCTCCGCCCTCAGCAGTCATTCATGGTGGGCATAAGGGACAAAATAGGTTGCCAGGGTTCAAACCCTGGTCGGCTGCTTGCAACACAAAAATGATTTTTACCCGCTGTACTGATAACATTCTAGAATTCTACACTATTTTTTTGAAAGTGAGGTCCTGATATGCTGTCCCTTGATCTTGAACATTTTTAGTAGCTCCATCTGACCAGCACCAAGGACAATTTCTTAATCCCTTATCCCTCCAGAGGGAGAGTGACAGTGGCAGACTCATCACTGTTCTCCTAGACCTTGTTTTAGAATCATCAGATATTTCATTCATGGCCCTCATTGAAAAAAGGGTTCTATCCAGAATCAATTAATGTACATGCTGTTCTCGTACTTTTAAAATTGGAACAATATTTAACCTTTCCTTGACTTCAGTCTTTTTTAAAATTTTTGTCTTATTAATTAACCATTTTATTTATTTTTATTTTTATTTATTTATTTATTTTTTTGTTTTTTGGGGGGGCCATACCTGGTGGTGCTCAGGGGTTACTCCTGGCTCAGAAATAGCTCCTGGCAGGCACGGGGGACCATATGGGACACTGGGATTCGAGCCAACCACCTTTGGTCCTGGATCGGCTGCTTGCAAGGCAAACGCCGCTGTGCTATCTCTCCGTGCCCCAGTTTTACTTTTTGAAGCCCTCCTCTCTCCCTTCTTTAAATCTTTGTTTATACTCTATGCTTCCAATACTGTTTCCACTGTTTGTTGCTGACCTGGTTGCAGAGACTGGGAGGTGCACACCTAACTGTGGTTCTCTCTGGAATTTGCACATCAGTTTGAGGTGCTTTTTTTCATCCTGTGTTCACTAAGCTTTAGATTTCCATAGTTGTGGTACATAAATGAGTCCTCTCCTGCAGAGAAAGATTAATGTACACATGCTTTGTTGAACATTTTATGTATGTATATTGTACATATACATATATACACACCATGCCAGAGGTATTTTCAAACATTTTAAAGATTATAGGATAGATGAATTGACATAGAAGGAAACTATTTTGCTGAGTGAAATAAGTCAGAGGGAGAGCAATAAACACAGAATAGTCTTACTCATCTGTGGGATTTAAGAAAAATAAAAGGCAGTATGTTTTAATGGAAAGAAACATTGATCATCTCAGTGGATATGTAAAGGCATAGGAACACCCAACTCATCAAAAGCGGAATTAAGCTTTTCCTTTTAAGATCAGGAGCAAGGTAAGAACGCTGCTGTCACAACTTTGATTCAACATAGTATTAGGTCTGATTCTAGTAGTTAGGGATAAGAGAGAAATAATGATATCTAAAATGGAATGGAAGTTGAGCTTTTGCGATTTACATATATAAAAACACTCAAATGCTCCACAAAACCTATTAAAATTCAACAAGATGTACAGTCAGTACATACAAATCTGCTACATTTCTGCATACTAATAATGAACATAAGAGAAATTGAGAAAAGCCTTATTTCAGTTATGTCAAAAATAATCAAATACTTAGGAATACGTTTAGAAGGCTTAAAGACCTGTATTCTGAAAACTATAACAAAGTGTTCAAAGAAATTGAAGAATACACAGATAGTTGGAAACTTACTCCTTGCTCATGGGTTGAAAGTTTTAATACTAAAAGCTCATGCAACTAGAAAAAAAATTCTACATATTCAGTGCTGTTCCTATCAAAATTTCAACAGTATTTTTCACAGAAACAGAGCAAACCTTAAGTTTGCCTGGAACTACAAACAAATGCCCAAAGCAGTATTTGAGAAAAAAGAAAAAAGTGCTGAATGCTTCTTATTTCCTGACTTTTGAAATATATTATAAAGCCAAAGTAATGAAGATAGTTTGGTCGTGGCATAAGGCTAAAAATTTAGAACAGAATGAGAATCCCAGAAATAACCCATGACCTTCAAAGTGTGCCAGGGATACATTCTGCGATCAAGAGTAATTCCTTCAACAGATGATGTTAAGTAAGTTAGTTATCCAGGGACAAAAAGGTATGGTATACCTCATGCCATATTCAAAAATCAAATCAAAATGGAAGACTTAAACATCTGAGCTGTAAAACTTCTAGGAGGATAGGGAAGGAAAAAATTCATGATTTCTGCATATTTCTTAGACAAGGGATAAAAACACAAATAGGGTGGTCTTGTGTTGGGGATCTGGCTCAAATGGTAGTGTGTGCCTCCTTAGCATTGCCAGGTTCTTAAGTACCATATCTGGTACTGTGAGTAGTACAATGATGGCCCTGATAGCCTCCATCACTTTCAGGCCCCAGAACCCCCTTCTTCCCAATAGTTCTGAATCCACAAGCATCTCCTGAAGTGGCCCCAGGCCTCTGACCCCATTTCACAAAATGAACAAAGTGACTACATCAAATTAAAAAACTTGTACATAGAAAGGAAATAATAACTGGGCTGAAGAGGCATGAATAGGAGAAAATATTTTAAGATTATTTATGGGGATAGAAAAATAGTTGAAAACTACCTATTTAATAAAGGGTTAATATCTGAAAATGTAGACACAGAATAGTCTCACTCATATATGGGTTTTAAGAAAAATAAAAATAAAAGACATTCTTGCAATAATTTTCAGAGACAAAAGAAAGGAGGACTGGAAGTTTCAGCTCACCACAAAGAGTGATGAATCCAGTAAGAGAAATAACTACATTGAGAACTATCATAACAATGTGAATGAATGAGGGAAGTAGAAAGCCTGTCTAGAATACAGGCGAGAGTGAGGTGAAGAGGAAGGAGATTTGGGACATTGGTGATGGGAATGTTGCACTGGTGAAGGGTGGGGTGGGATTCTTGACATGACTGAAACCTAACAACAATCATGTTTGTAATCAGGGTATTTAAATAAAGATATTTAAAAAAAAAGAATTCCAGCTGGGACTGGTACAATATATATAGCACAGCAGGTAGGACATTTGCCTTTCAAGTGGCCTGCCCAGGTTCAATTTCCAGTATCTCATATGATTCCCTGAATCTGTAACCAGGAGTAATTTCTGAGCACAGAGCCAGGGTTAATGTCCAACTGCTGCTGGTTGAGGCAAAAAAAAAAAAAAAAAAAAAGGTGGGATGGGGGAAGCCTGAAGCTCAAAACAATTATACAATAAGGACAAAGGAATTGAATATACATTTCTCCAATGAAGACTCATAAAAGACTCACCACACAACATTTAGGATGTCCACTGTCCAGCATTGTTTGCTCTATTGGTGGGAATGTGAAATACTGCAATCACTATAGAAAATAGTAGAGGTTCTTAAAAATATTAAAAATAGACTGATCATGGCCTGATTACAAGAAGGCCTCACCCCAGAAGTTTATTGGCATAAGACTGACTCTGGGCTCTAGGCATACCAGTCGGTCCAACCCCTGAGTCATTCTCCATGGTCCCGGTGAAACTTTTTTGCACTTTAGCTGTTTTTGGTGTCAGGTTCTTATATTTAAAGATTCTGGATTCTGTGCATTTCCTTCATCGAAGTCAGGCTGATGTGGAGCATTCTCCAGTTTCACCTCACCATTAGATGTGGAGACACCTGCCCTGCAAGCAGGTTGTTGCTAAGTCGTCTGAGAGCACTCTTTGGAGTAAGTCAAGGCCAGAGCAGTGGTAGAGTCTTTCGCGGTAGAGGTTTGCGTCCTGGTAATATTATAGACAATTGTGGTTGTTTACATAGATGGTATAAACTGTTCAAGGGTATATGGGCAATGCCCATTCTTCTGAGGTGTAAGCCATATCATTATGCCAATGTTTCAGGGTATAAGGCCTAATTGCGTTACAAAATTTGTGTTCCCATCTCTATTAGATAAGAACTTATTTGCATATGTAATATTTTTTCATTTTAATACCCCTATGCAAAAGAGAAACAATGCCAGAAGATATTGTTGGTGCATCTGGGAGCTGAGGGAGCAAGGCCAACATTCCCAGTAACTGATTCTAACATAATTCTATACAGAGATACTCTTCTACAAGTATTGCTTATTGAACAGATCTCAAAGGGGAAAAAGCAAGCAAACAAACAAACAAAAAACCCAGTGGGCAAAATTGTCACTATATAAGAGAATATTCAAAAAGAGTTATAGATGTTAAGGGAATACATCGAACATATACAAAGGAGATACACATGACCCTTTTATGTTTTAGAAATAGTTGAGGTAGGGAAGGATGTTGTTTCCGGGACACCATTTAGGTCTGTGATTTGGCCATCTGGAGTCTGTAAACAGCCACCAGCACTCCTGTATCGGGAAATGTCTTTTGAGTGGGGGCATCTTGGAAAATGATTATGGTAGCAAGCACAGGTACCCAGTGAAGGGAGTTGGAGGATAGAAGTTCATTGATAATAAAATTGATAGGAACAGAGTTTTGGTTTCTTCTCAGGCTTAGAGTCTTATTTTTTCATTTTGGGAGTTGGCTGGCAGTTAGCTTGACAGAGTATATTAATCTGCTTCATAAGGAGTGAAGACCTGAGGGTAAAATGGTTACATGTGGGGTAATAGACAGTGGAGGTGAGAGTAAAGAACTAGAAATGAGCCTGTAGGTGGTGAGACAATGGGGGAAGGGAATAATACAGCATAGACATTCTGTATATTGAAACATAGATGAACACCTATGATATTCTATTTAACTATCCATACTATTTAACACAAAGTGGATTAAACTATATGATATCCTATAAATGTATATAAGTTTTACACCCAGCAGCGCTCAGGGGCTACTCCTGGATCTGCACTCGGAAATTGCTCCTGGCAGGCTCGGGGGACCATATGGGATGCCGGGATTCGAACCACCTTCCTTCTGCATGCAAGGCAAATGCCCTACCTCCATGCTCTCTCTCCGGCCCCTTTTCACCACAATTTTATTTTTTAATAGTATATTTATTTAAACACTATTATTACAAACATGTTTGTAGTTGGGTTTTAGTCATAAAAGAACAACCCCTTCACCAGTGCAACATTCCCACCACCAGTGCCTCTCATTTTCCTCCTCCCACACTCTCTGCCTGTCTTCAGGACATGTATTCTACTTCTCTCACTACCATTGTCATGAGAGTTGTTAGTGTAGTTATTTCTCTAATTGCACTCACCACTCTTTGTGGTAAGCTTCATATTGTGGGCCTGTTTTTCCAGTCCTCATCTTTGTGCCTCAGGGTGTTTTATTTTTCTTAAACCCCACAGATGAGTAAGACTATTCTGTGTCTATCTCCCTCCCTCCCTCTGACTTATTTCGCTCAGCATAATAACTTTCCATGTCCATCCATGTATAGGAAAATATCATGACTTTGTTTTTCCTGATGGCTGCATAGTATTCCCTGTGGGTATGTACCACAATTTCTTTAGCCACTCATCTGTTGTCCTACATCTGGGTGGTTTCCAGATTCTGGCTATTGTAAATATGCTGCAATGATTATAGACGTGAGAAGGCATTTTTGTATGTGTTTTTGTATTCCTAGGGTATATCCCTAGGCGTAGTATAGTTGGATCCTATGGGAGCTCAATTTTTACTCCAATAGTTTTCCATAAAGGCTGGGAAAGATGGCATTCCCACCAGCAGAGAATGAGTTTCATTCTCCCCACATCCCTGTCAGCACTGATTGCTCTTGTTTTTTGTGATGTGTGCCAATCTTTGTTTTTTTTTTACCACAATTTTAAAATGTGCATATTTAAGTTTGACTTTTATTCAGAAGATATGTTTTTGTTTATATAAAGACATCATATTCAAAAATATTTTCCATTTTTAAAGAAACTGAGGAGCAATTTCTAGAAGTGTTTATCATGAATGTATTTTAAGGCAAGTATTTCATGATCAAATAATTTTTTAGTTTGTTTTGTTTTGGGCCCATACCTGGTGTTACTCAGCAGTTACTCCTGGCTCTGCTTGCAGAAATCACTCCTGGAAGGCTAGGGGATCATATGGGATGCCGGGAATCAAACCTGGGTCTGTCCCAGGTTGGCCACATGCAAAGAAAATGCCCTACTGCTCTGCTATCATTCCAGTCTCCAAAATATGTTCTTTTATCTAGATTTTCAGAATTTCTTTGCATGTAGACTTCTTGATTATAGCTTTTCTATTGATTTCTTGTGTAGTACAGATCTGAAAAAATACCAGCTTTGAAAATAGACTATTACAGATGAATAATTATAACCAGCAGGAGGATGAAGCATGGATTGAAAATGTCTCTGGGGAACTGGACTGAGAAATGGAGTTGATAACTGTTTCAGGTCATGTCTTCCTGAAACAGTTTTTGGCAATAAAAGATTTTAAAGAGCATTAATTTTCTCCCTCCTCTGTACTTGTTCTGAGATCAGAGGGTGAAGGAGGGCTAACTGGGAGCCAAGCCAGCAGTACTGGCTCCTTGCCCACACATCTTTTCTCTATTTCTTTCCTGTGTTTTCTGAACCTGTTTGCCCACTTCTCTATCCACTCCTGGCATGAAGCATTGCTGAGAGCACATGTGTGTCCAGGTAACAGCATTACATTATGCCAAATGACCATCTATATATCTAGTGATTGAGACTCTTCCTGTTTCTGAGAACTAGTACTTGCCAATTGCTCTGATTCCAGGTTCTGATTCTAGTTACTTATACATTATATATTGTGTCAAATAGGAATTTCCTTCATTGTAGTCAGTATCCCCAACAACTGCTTGTATGTACCTTTTATCTTAGTTCATAACAGAAAACCATAGAATTCAGTAGATGTAAAATCAAAGAAATTATTCCCTACTATTCTGGAGACTAGAGGTAAGGCTCAGATCAAGCTACCAACAGAGCCTAATGTAACAAAATAGAGAACAGATTATTGCCCATCTCCTCACTTTGTCCTCAGCTGGTGGAAGAGATTTGACTGTGGCTGACAGGTGGAGAGTGGGTGGGTAAAGTATATAGAAAAGTCTTTTGTGATGTAGTACAGGGACTTGCTGGTATTAGCCAGGCCAAAGCTACTCTCTGGGGTTCAGCCCAAGATGGGCCTTCTTTGTCCCTAGCCAATTTCTTTTTATTGTACTAATTATTTGGAAAGGTATGTTGCTTAGTTTTTATATATCAGATATTTTTTTGTTGTTGTTCATTTTACTGGGCAGTATTCTGGAATTTCAGTTAAAACTGTACTTGAGGTTTCATGTTCCCCGCATTAACAGGCCACAAGAGTACGAAGTTTTATATCAACTATTGTTTGGCTTTTCTGTATCATTGCAATCTTTTATAATAGGATATTAGTAAGTTTGCATGTACCGTGGCTGAGATACTAAATTTGTCTGCATCACAACATGTAAATGAGAATTCCGTTATTCAATATAGATCTCTTTGTTTGAATCACAAAGTTGATACAAGTGGGAAAGATTAATTTATTTTTTTTTGATTTTTGGGCCACACCCGGTGACACTCAGGGGTTACTCCTGGCTAGGCACTCAGAAGTTGCTCCTGGCTTGGGGGACCATATGGGATACCGGGGGAACGAACTGCAGTCCGTCCTAGGCTAGTGCTGGTAAGGCAGACACCTTACCTCTAGCGCCACCGTGCCGGCCCCAAGATTAATTATTAACAAAGAGATTTCTTGCTATTCTTGAGGAAGGAGCAACACAACCCACATTGGAATTAATTGACTGTGGCTGAGTAATTGGCATCCTACTTCAAGAACGATTGCACACTGGCAACTTCTCTTACGACTGGTGTCCCCAACTGTAGTACTTTCATTTCTAGATCTTCCTGGAGGACTGTCCTTGCGTTAGAGCTGAGGGAAGTGTTGTTGAAATTTCTTTTACCTACCAAGTACTTGATCTGTAGCTGACAGGTGGAGAGAGGGTGGGTGAAGTATATAGAAAAGTCTGTTGTGATGTAGTACAGGGACTTGCTGGTACTAGCCAGGCCAATGCTACTCTCTGGGGTTCAACCCCCAAGACTGGCATTCTTTGTTCCTAGCCATCCTCTCTTCCCTTCCTATGTCCTTTGCACTGCCCTTGAACTCTACAAACTTGATACAACTTGGGCTTAAAACTTTGTCTCAGGATGTGCTTAGGGAAGCAGTACCCCAACAGAGGCTTATATACTTACTCCCTCACTGCTAGCATCCGGTCATGTCAGCAGTCTTGTTGACTGCTGTAGTCATGTGTATCTGTAAGCTGGTGTGTATTGTGGAGTGTGTATCTGTAAGCTGGTGTGTATTGTGGAGTGTGTATTTTTGCTCGGGCTATAGACAGTTCTGTAAATGTTTCTTAAGTATTATTTTAGGAATATAATGAGGCTCTTTTACTTTATTTTACAGTTGCAATTTTTAGAAAGAAGTTGGACAAAATGAGTTGCTTAGTACTGTTATATCATCACCAAGTATATTTTACATATTACTGGATTTAAATTGCTGATGTTTATTTGATGATCTTCATATCTGGGAGGAAAGAGAGTTGTTGATCAGTAATTTTATTTTTTAGTGCCTTATAAGATTTTGGCATTGGGTTTGTAGTCCCCAAAAATAAGTTAGACATTATTTTCTTGTTTGGAGGTTTTGTGAGTATGGTTATGGATATGGCCACTCCTGGCTGTGCTCAAGGCTTACTCCTGGCCCTGCACTCAGGGATCACTTCAGGCAGTGGTCAGTGTGGTGTTGAAGATCAGATCTGAGTCAGTAGGGTGCAAATGCAAGCACTTCACCTCCTGCACTTTTCTCTGGCCTCCCTTTAAGAAAATAGTTGTATAAAATAGATATGATTTCCTTTTTGAGTTTGCTAGAATTCAGCATTGATATATAGCTACTTTGTTTCTATGAAAGAGGAGATTGATTATAAATAAATTCTGAACTATTTAGATGTTTAATTCCTTGCTTTAGTTTGAGTATTTTTTAAGGATTCTACTTTAAATGAAATGTTATTTATAATATCCCCTTACCTTTTTATGTTTTTTTTTTAGCTTTGTTTTGGGAAACAGGGGGCCACACCTAGTTGTTCTCCTGACTTGAATTTTTAAGGATTCTATTTTAAATGAAATGTTATTCATAATATCTCCTTACCTTTTCGTGTTTTTTAAGCTTTAGGAAACAGGGGCCACACCTAGTGGTTCTCCTGACTTAGGGATCACTCTTGGCAGGTTCATGGAATGTGAGAGATAGCACAGCGGTAGGATGTTTGCCTTGTGTGAAGCTGATTCAGGAGAGATAATGGTTCGAATTCCAGCATCCCATATGGTCCTCGAGCCTGCCAGGAGCAATTTCTGAGTGCATTCGGGGTGTGACTCAGAAACCAAACCAAACAAACAAACAAACAAACAAACCAAACCCCAAATGGGAAGTCATAGCAACAGATGCCTTTGAAATGAAAAAATCATGAGATTATTATGAACAACTTTATGCTTCTAAGCTGGAAAACATAGAAGTTATAAAAACTTGGATCATATGACCTTAAAACTGAGTTAGGAGGAAATAGAAAAACTTAATTAGTTACTAGTTAGGTCATTGAAACAGTAATAAAAGTTCTCCTTCTAAACAAAGGACCAGGTCCAGACTAACTTACTAGAGTACTGGATCTTTAAAGAGGACTTATCCTCCTCGAGCTTTTCTGGAAAATCAGAGAAACAAGATTCTTTCCTATTTCTGTGAGGTCAGCATTAGACTAATATGAAAATAGAGATATTGCTAAAAAAAAATTGCAGATTAGTATCCCTGATAATACAGATATAGATCCTCAATGAAATTTTAGTAGGTCAGATTCATCAATGCATCAAAAGGATCTTTTGCTATAATCAGGTGGGGTTCATTCCAGAGACATAAAAACAGTTAAGTAGACACAGATCAAATAATATTATACATCACATTCTTGTGGTAGGATGGAATGGTAGCTTAACAAGTATAAAGTGATCATATAGAACCAATTGAAAATCACATCACCTCAATTTAAAAAAATAGGAAAATAGTAAAAGTATGTGGTAAATCAAAACAGTGAGAGCGCTTTACACTAGTGAATAGCCTATATCCACAAATTTGGAAGCAATTACTACTGATGGAGATTTTATTTATTTATTTATTTATTTATTTATTTATTTATTTATTTATTTATTTATTTGGGCTTTGGGAGTCATACCTGGTATCGGTCAGGGGTTACGTCTGGCTCGGCGTTCAGAAATTGCTCCTGGCAGTCTCGGGCGACTATATGGGACGCCAGGATTCGGGGGTTACTCCTGGCTCTGTGCTCAGAAATCGCTCCTGGCAGGCTTGGGCAACCATATGGGATGCCTGGATTTGAACCACTATCTGTCCTGGATCGGCCATCTGTAAGGCAACCGCCCTACCACTGTGCTATCTCTCCGGCCCCTACTGGTGGAGATTTGGTGAGAAAGGAGTCCTTACTTACTAATGGTGGGAATATTCTCTGTTTCAGTGTTTGAAACAGAATAGAGACTTTCAAAAAGTTAAAAATAGAACTTCCTTTTTTTGTTTGTTTGGGTTTTTTTTTTTTGTGGTGCTTATCGTTATTGTTAGAGTCCTCACTGGATATTTGACACTTCTTTTTGTACTGGTGGATTGTTTCACCTTCTTTTTCTCCTTCGTCTCTCAAATCGATGATGAGTGCCTCTAGAAGGATTCCGCCCATTTTCGGCGTATTAGACTTTTACCCCAGTTTATTACTTTTCTCTTCTTCAAACGAAACCACATAACTTGAACTAGCTAGTCCTGCCTCCCCGTTAGAGGGGGAAATAATGGAGGCACCAAGACCAAACAGGTGCAAGACTACTAAGTAGTAGGCTAGATACAGAGGGGACCACATATTCTAGCAGCCCTGGGGGTGAGGGAAGAGGATATGGGAGGTAGGACAAAAACGGAGGTGTATGGAGGACAATTTGGTGATGGGAATTCCCCCCGATTGTATGTAAATATGTACCTAAAATATTATTGTCAACAATATGTAAGCCACTATGATCAAAATAAAAATTATATTAAAGAATAGAACTTCCATATGACCCAGAAATTCCACTCCTTGACATTTATTCCAAGAATTTAAAAACATTAATTCAAAAATACATGCACACTCATGTTTTTCACAGCACTGTTAATAATAGCTAATTTGGGTACGGCACATATTTCCAAACAGATCGGCCTATTGAGAAGGCACATGTGTGTGCACATACTTGCACATACACATACATTGGAATAGTACGTAAATATAAGTAAGATAATTCAACCTTTTGCTACAACTTGGATGGAATTAAAGGGAGTCGTATTAAGTAAAATGCACATGGGAATAAGGACAAATGTGGGTTAAGTTTTTGTATATGTTGCATATAACGAAGCAAAAAGAACAATGGTGAATGAAAGCAAACTCTTGAACTCCGATAATGGAAGTGAGGTGCAAGTTATTGGGAATTAACATTAACAGTACTAGAGAAGTAAGTATAAAAAGGAAAATTCAACATTTAATTCCAACTTTATAAATAGAAAGGAAATGTATATCCTATTTTCTGTGTAGTTGCTCTTGCAGAAACCATAGTATTTTTCTTAAACACCCATTTTCAGATGACAGGAATTTAGCACTCTGAATCATTTTTCCATGTAAGTTTCAGTAGCAGGAGAGCCAGAATCCTATCAGTTGGAGGCAAGGTGAGGGAATGCTGGTATTAGAGCTGATGCTTTGGGCAGAAAATCAACTTCTGTTTCCTTTATTTTCTACAAAAACTGCATAATGAAATCTACTCTGCTTACATGTATCTAGCCCATCTGTATTGTACCTATAGAAAATTAGAGCAGTAATTTGTCCCAGGAGTATAAAACAATTTAAGTAATCATTAACAAAGAGACTGCTTCTCATATCATGTGTATTTGGTCATATCATAAAGAGGCTGACTTTCAGAAATACATTTTTCAATAAGGTTCTCATGACATTCCAATTGTTGAAATGTTGAGTCGAATTATGTTGGTTTGGTGGTAATGGGTGTGGTGGGCTAACCTAAAGACATTCAGAATGTTATTTTGACAATATAAAATAACAGAAATATGACACAGTGACCATTAACTATTAGTGGAATCATAAAATGAGATAAGATTTTAAGATGTGGTGAATGTCTTTTATGATATTTTGTTTTCTTTTATTTCTAACAGGATGAAAGTTAAAAAACTACCCATGATCCTAGCTCTACATCTAAAGAGATTCAAATATATGGATCAACTTCATCGATATACAAAACTTTCTTACCGAGTAGTTTTTCCTTTAGAACTTCGTCTGTTTAACACATCAGGTGATGCAACTAATCCTGACCGAATGTACGACCTTGTTGCTGTTGTGGTTCACTGTGGAAGGTAATGCACCTGAGCTAGGGGTCGGAGGAGTCTAGGCCCCCTGAGTCAGGCATGTGTTGATGCTCACTGGTCATTTTAAAGGAGAACTTTTATAAACTTCCCTCCAGAGAGTTCTATTTCAAAATAGGTTTCCACTAGAATACATTTTATTTTATCATTAAAATAATTAATATATTAAAATTATTAGCATTAATCTTGTTAACATAATATTGTCTAGATTTAAGTTTGGGCCATTATTTAAATATTTTGAATTATTTCAGTTACTCATTGTGGTTGTTGGTAAAAATCTTCATTATCATTTTTCTTTTTGGTTTTTGGACTACACCAAATGGTGTTCAGGGGTCATATGGAATGCTGGGATCAAACCCAGCTTTGATTACTTTTTTGACTTTACCAATCAGTATATTCTCTTCTTAATTTAGTGCAATGGCTGTTATTTATAAAATGGCTCAAAAATGTTCAAACTGTAAGAGCAATTTATAACTACATTTATCTTTAAAGCATATAATATTTAATACTTACAATTTTCTGCTATAATCCCTTTCCTGCTTGGTTTTGAAAAAGTTGTATTATAATAAAATGTTTATTCAGTTAAAAAGTCCCAGCTTGCTTCTTTCCCACTGTCTTTCCCAGCTTTCTGCTAAGAATCTTTAGCTCTTTAAAGGTTGATGTTTCTGACCTTCAGTTTTTTTTTTATCCACTTTAATTGGCTTTTAATCTCCAGCAATAATTTTTTCCATTTTGGACATCTTTTTGTTTTTGGACCACATACAGTGGTGCTCAGTGTTATTCGTGGCTGTATATACTGGGATCACTTCTGATGGACTTAAGGTACTATTTGGCAGGGGATCAAATCCAGTCTGGCTGGGTGCAACACAAATGCCCTATCCACTGTACTGTTACAGAGATGAGTACTGACCTTGGAGTCTCTGATGCAGTGAAAACACCTTCCTGGTCAGATTCTGGGCAGATCTTTCCCCACAACCTCCTTTCTTGATCTTCCTTGTCTCTCACTATCATTTTTGGTACCTTTTTACCACTCCTTCCAATGCCTTCCCGTCTCCCCTGAAATTCTGACCAAACCCTGGTGTCCTCTAAGGTCCTCTTCTGTAGCTTCAGTTATTACCCTGTGCCATTATTCAAGCTAGCAGGACGTACTTCTCACTGTGACTTACTGCTTATCAGATTGGATGCCTGTTTCCTTTATTAGAACAGTCACTTCTTAAATAGGAAGTAATTGTTTTGCTAGCAAAAGTAATAGTACTTAAAATCCTCCCTCCCTTTTTAAAGTGTTGTTGTTGTTATTTTGACACAACACCACCTTACCCTCTCTACTGTCTCCAGTCTTTTAGAATTTTATCAGGTAAAGGATTTAACATTTGCCCTTGTTCTTTTATCTATCAAGGGATCTCATGTTCAGACTATCTTTACTAGTTTACCTTGTTCTTTATTGCCAAAGCTGGTTTATAATTGAGACTACCAAGAAATACCTACCGCATTGTTTAATACTACCCATAAAACCATTCAAAGTACAACTCATCATGTCACCATCCTTTATTGATTCCTTATTTTGTGCCCTCTCACATCCTCTTGCTGAATGTGGTGGCTCCATGTTGTAACTGTTATCTTCTACTCTGCCTTATGTTCTGGCTCTGGAGCAGTTCTTCACTGGGTTGATAACATCTTTGGGCAGAGTTTTCTTGGAGTCTTCGTTATTTTCGTAGCTACTTATACAGTTATTTGCTAACACTGAGTTTATGTATATGTTGCTGTGAACATGGCTTATGTTCAGAATCTAACTCTGCATTAAAAGTTTCCTCAGGTAAAAATTCATAAGTTTATTAGCTTCAAAAAAAAATTTTTTTTTTTTTTTGGTTTTTGGGCCACACCCGGCAGTGCTCAGGGGTTACTCCTGGCTGTCTGCTCAGAAATAGCTTCTGGCAGGCACGGGGGACCATATGGGACACCGGGATTCGAACCAACCACCTTTGGTCCTAGATCGGCTGCTTGCAAGGCAAACACCGCTGTGCTATCTCTCCAGGCCTCGCTTCAAACTTTAATCTTAATTTTAGTTTTTGTATTCTTTTTTTTTTCTTTTTTTGGTTTTTGGGCCACACCCGTTTGACGCTCAGGGGTTACTCCTGGCTATGTGCTCAGAAATCGCCCCTGGCTTGGGGGTACCATATGGGATGCCGGGGGATCGAACCTCGGGTCTGTTCCTTGGCTAGCGCTTGTAAGGCAGACACCTTACCTCTAGCGCCACCTTCCGGGCCCCATAGTTTTTGTATTCTTGTCTATTGCTTCAGACTTAATCTGTTACCAAAGGAAAAAGCTGCCCAGTCTTTTCATATATCCACTCAGGTTTTCAGATCCCATTCCTCAGTTCTTGGGCTCTGTTCCTCAGTACTTCTGTGATTTTTCTTTTTTTTTTAACCTCCTTAAATTTTTTTTTATTTCTTACCTTCTCGGTATAAAATACAAGACTTTTCTCTGTAGGAACAGGGAAAACATACTTAATTAATTTGGCATTAAATGCTTTTGAAACAAATTTGAGACTTTCGGGGTGAGTGAAAAAGTGCAATCTCTCATTTGTGTCATTCTATAACCTAAAGTTCATTTACACACAGGATCAAAAAAGATCTTCGACATTGGATGTGGCTATTACTTTTAAAGAATACTTATTGGTGAATTTACATAAATTCTATGGCATCAATTATAGAAATAATAATTTTAAATTATTTATAATGAATCATTCTTAAACTGAAAGAGCTTAAATTCCTGTCATTGTCCTTTTTTTCTTTTTTTTTTTTTTTTTTTTTTTTTTCTGGTTTTTGGTTTTTGGTTTTTGGATCATACCTGGCAGCACTCAGGGGTTACTCCTGTCTCAGAAATCACTCCTGGCAGGCTCAGGGGACCATATGGGATGCTAGGATTTGAACCACCGTCCTTATGCATGCAAAGCAAATGCCCTACCTGCATGCTATCTCTCCAGCCCCTGTCTGTCTTATCCTTTTAAAAACGGTTACTATAAAAGATATCCTCCCCTTTTTATTACAATTAGCTAGATTTCTGTAATCCATATTTGTTTAAAATTGGATGAAGAGTTATTATTATGTTGCTAGTTAGGAAAATAAAGTAAGCACGAATGGTGTTAATGATTGGGAAAATGTAATTTTTTTAAAGATCTACGAAATTTGTACTTGATGATTTCAGAACCATAGGTTAAATATTTTTGTTCTTTCAAATAATGTGATGATTCATCAAGAGAAAACTGCCACATTGTGTCAGACATAGAAATCGTTCTGAGGGCCGGTGAGGTGGCGCTACAGGTAAGGTGTCTGCCTTACAAGCGCTAGCCAAGGAAAGGACCACGGTTCGATCCCCCAGTGTCCCATATGGTCCCCCAAGCCAGGGGCAATTTCTGAGCATGTAGCCAGGAGTAACCCCTGAGCATCTAACGGGTGAGGCCCAAAAAACAAAAAACAAAAAACAAAAAAAAAAAAAAAAAAAAGAAATCGTTCTGCATACTTCTCAGAGGGTTTTTTAAAATATTTTAAGTTAGCTTGAACTTTGATCATTTTATCTAGTTTAGACTTTTATAAAACATGAAGTTTAGGATTTAGAAAAGTAATATTAATAAACATTTACTAAAGTTAATCTTTTTTTCCTTTATTTTAGTGGTCCAAATCGAGGCCATTATATTGCAATAGTTAAGAGTCATGATTTTTGGTTGTTGTTTGATGACGACATTGTAGAAGTAAGTAGTTTCTGAATTTTTTTGTTTCCCTTCAGAATTGTATATGTATTTCAGTCTTTATTTTGTTTTCCCTACTTCTCATTCACATGAATAGTGGCCTAATATCCTCTGCACTGACTCCCAATTCTTGCTTTGTACTATCAAATCTCAAGTCTTGAATGGCTAACGTTTACAACTTTTAGAATAAAATATGGGAAAGCTTTCACTGCTATAGTTAATTTTAAAATAGAACATTATTAAAAATTGTTATTGAGCTATGCTTAAAACAGTGAAGTACATAAATTTTTGGCAACAATCAGGTGACATTGTTACATTTGCATGGATGCACATGAATGCATAGGTGTACCCACACATTTGCATATCACGTCCAGACTAAGAATATTACATCGTTTCCTTATACCCCAGGCTGGTCAACACCCACTATTCTCCTCTTTTCTGAAACTCACCATTTCTTGGAATTTAACAATTTTGATTTTTTTTGACTCTTCTTTTTGTTTTCTAATTTATTTTCTCTCATGATCTCTGTGAGAGTTATTCTTTGTACTTGTGATACTAGTCCTCATATTTATTACTCTATAATGTTCCATAGTCTGAATTTATTAGAAAAACTTTGCTGGGCTCATACATTCATTGTTCTTGGTTGGCATCTCTTAGGTTGGGGCATAAGAAATTGCTGTTTCTGGATTTTTCAAATGTTGATAATTTGTGATTTCATCTTGTTCAGCCTCTACCTGGGATTAGAGTTGTGGAACCAAATGATAATTTTATGTTAAGCTTTAGAAGATAGTGCAGTTTCCCGAGGAGTTTGTATCAGTTTGTGTATATATCCACCCAGTGTGTACAAGTGTTCTAGTTGTTCCATGTCCATGTTGCCATGAATACTTGATATTGTTGATCTGTTTGATTTTAAGTTATTCTAGTTGTTCAGAGTTGTTTTATAAGTGAGAATATGAAAGGCATAATTCTAAGAAATACTGAAGATTTTAATGGATTTATGCACTTTAAAGAGCACATTTATGCACACTAACTGTTTTATTTTGTCTCAGAAAATAGATGCACAAGCGATTGAAGAATTCTACGGGTTGACATCAGATATCTCAAAGAACTCTGAATCTGGTTACATCCTTTTCTATCAGTCTCGGGACTAAGGGACAGCCATGATGAAGATATACTTTCTGTCTCATTTCTTCTCTGGTTATTTGGGAAAGGATCAAGCACTGATTTTTTTTTTTTAACTAAAGAGAAATGCAGGAAGCTCAGGGGGCAGTAGCACACTTTGCACACAATAAAGCAAAGACTGATTAACAAGCTCTTCCTATCACGGTAGTTGATTTATTTGCTCAGGTATCATGCTGTATGTGCAGTTCCATACAAGGAAGTAAAATCAGAGATACCAGCTCCTCTTGTTAACAGCTTTCCAGTAATTGACATGCATTTCCTCTTTACTTATTGCACCAATAATGATTGGAACTCCTTGGTGTGCAGTAGGAAGAATAGGAATCTGTGCTAAGTTGTATCCATCGAAAGGAGGTATATTAAACACATTGCATGAATTTGCTTGTGTTGAGTATATATAGCAGAATCTTCTGGTCTTCTGAAACATCAACCAGAAATACTTTGGAGCCCAACACTTGCAGTTGCCTTCCTGATGTAAAAACACTGACATAACTAGAATACGGTGTCAGGAAGACAAATAAATTTTGCTTCTCTGAAGAAGCTTATAATAATATACAGTATATGTATATGTAGGGAACAACTGGTCAAAAGTGGCTTTTTGTTTCCCCAAGGGGAAAGACTGGCTTTGTAATTATAATTTTTTCTTATTTATTTTACTTAAAACTGGTAGAGTCTAAGTATTGTATAAAGTGCCCATGATTCTGTCAGTAAATTTGAGCATATTTTTATTAGTTTTTGTCAGTTTAACTGGTCCTTTTGTGTGTTTCTATTTTTACAGTGAATTTTAAACTATTTTAAATGAGTAAAATACCTTAAGAAAAATTGCAGTGAGAGAAAGTAAATATTCTTTTTCAGAAGGAACTGATATTTGGCTAAATATTTGTCATTTTGTTATAGTTTCTAACTCAGCTGTTTTACTCAACTTTAATTTCAATAAAATAAAAATCTATCAAAAATTACCTATAGTTGGTGGAATGATAAAAGAAATTTTGGTGCAGTGGTATCATATCAAACTTTAGAATTTTTAAATCCAATGTTTCAAGTTTAGGCCATGCTTGTAATGTATTTTCAATACTATGGAAAGAATAGATCATTCATTGTAACTCTGTGGCCTGAATGGTTGACTAAAACCTTAAAGATTAAATTGTACTGAAGTAAATCACAAAGACACAAAACAGGTCCTTTCTTACACCATCATCTTTAATCGTATGAGGAAGTTGTTCAGAAATTAAACTTTGCATTTGTTACGCTTTGTTTTGTTGGGAATTTTAATAAGTAATGTATGTAATGTAAAATGTTTGTGAACCATTGCAATGATACTTTTCCATGAATCAGTAAGTTGTCTGACAGTGGCCGAATGTAACTTGCAGAAAATAATTGAACATATATTCAAAATAGCAATCAAGTCCATGGGGTATTCCTTATCAAGCCTTTTTAGGCAGTAATCTTTTTTTTTTAATTCCTGTAATTTTATGAACTTATTTTACTAATACTGTTGAATATGAGAAACAACAAAAAAGAATGTTATTGTCTGCTGCTATTATTAATGTGTATTATCTGTATCTTTTAGCTCAGGAAATGACTTCACCTATTCGTTCCTTGAACAGATTTTCAACAGGGTCACTTAACTAATTGGACTGTTTAAACACATGTGCTGGGAGAAAATTATTATGCATTTTGACAAATTACTTTTTAATAGATAGTTTCTAAAAGCCTTACCCTTCCTAGAATTTTGTGTAAATTGCCTAGCCTGCCAACATTGCATAGAGAATCAGAACAAAGAATGAGAGACTGTCATAGCAGTGAGTATATTTTCACTTTGAAGATTTATATCAACTTGTCTGAACTTAAAGCTTGGGATTCATGTAGCTTTCAATATAGAGAAGAGTAAAGTGAAGCTGAATCCATTTTAACATGAGAGAGGCCACAGTATGTATAAGAAAGATAGATGAAGTCATTTGCAGAAAGGTACAGCATTGGAAATGCTTTTATGTTTGTTTTTACATTTTGCATTTAAGAAAATACAGTGAATGCCAAGGTGAAATTTCATGTTCAAGAAGTTATTAAACATTTTTATTGAGTTCCACAGTAGTTACACACTGCTCACCTCTACACCGTTTTTAACAGTATGATTTGTCAAGGGAGGGACTGTAGGTGATGGTTCTTCACTTAACTATTCACGCTCATTGCAGGCGCATCTAAGTGTTTTTAAGCTTTGAAGTCAGAAATTTGGTATACTTTAGAAGCATTTAGGGGTAGAGTTGAAGGGGAAGCAGAGCGTCAGTAAGAGAATTCATCCCCGTAAAAGAGTGTGCAGGAGTGCTGGCAACTGTTACAGACACAAGGGGCGGGCCTATGCCATAAATGCTGACTGAACTGTATATGTGTGCTGGAGTGGCTGTCACATATTTTGTATATTGGAATAAAAGTTTATAAATTATCTTGATTAAAAGTAAATATGCTAAATTAAGTTTCACTTCTAAGTCTTATGGCTTTTATCTTGGAAATTTTACCAGTAAGTTCACTTAAGACAGGAGCCATGGAACTTTGAGAAAAGGGACAAAAGGCGTGTAATATATGGGTTTTGTTGCCCCAAACATCAGTGTAGGGTTTTCCTTTCCTTGATGGTAATAGAAAGACATCATTTTCATAACATATTACTCTTGATATTTTCTTTAAAGATACTTTTCAGTAAAGATTCTCATGAGGTATTTAACTGGGAGCTGGGAGGCTAAGGCGCTCAGGTCCTGACTCTTCACTGAATTTAACTGTGGCCTTGGGCAAGTCACTTAACCTCTCTGTGCTTCAGCCTCCCTATCTTGTAAAATGGGAGTAATACCTACCTCACAGGGTTGTTGTGGGGATTAATTAGATAAAATGACTGTAAAGCATCTAAGATTCTTGAAGAAGGCGCTATATAAATACAAAATAATATCTATTAAAGTTGGTTTATTTGTGCTTGTGGGGCTTTAAGTGTCTGTTTTTTCTCTTTTGTCTAAAATGTTTTTGGAAAGTGGGAATATAGGCTTTGGAAATGGATTTTGAACTTTTTGTTCAAAAAGATTTCCCCCAAAAGAGTATATTGTGTGTGGTAAAAGCTTTCCATGTGTACTACTCATGCTGTATAATAGGAGTTTCTTTCAAAAAATCCCATTTTATAGAATTTTTGTGGGTTTAGTTTTGTTTTAGTTTGGGGGAGTCCTCACCTGGCAGTGCTTGGGGAACATATTGAATGCCAAAGTTGCTTTTTTGTTGGCCCCCTATTTAATATAATCTTAAAGGGAAAATACTTTTTTCTGTAAGAAATCTTTTTTTTTTTTTTTTTTTTTTTTTTTTGGCTTTTTGGCTTTTTGGGCCACATCTTGTGGCACTCGGCTTACTCCTGGTTCTGATCTCAGAAATCACTCTGGCTGGGGGACCATGTAGAATTCCGGGGATCGAACCCACACCTGTCCTGGGTCAGCAGCATGTAAGACAAACGCCCTACCAATGTGCTACCAAGAAAAGAAAGCATTTCTAGCACCACTTATACCTGTGTAGTCATTGAACCTTAAAATCTTTGGTGTGATTATTTGACCTATATTTGAGTACTTGAAGTATTGTTTCATTGTTGAATAACTTACTTCTGTTTCCTTTGTTTGCACTCAACCCTCCTTCCTTCCTCTCTGAAAGCCCTCTTATTTATGCCTCAAAAGGAGTAAACTTAGAATAAACACAGTAAGGGAAGAATTGGGCTTGGGGAGCAGCCACCCACCCAGCATATATCTCTCTCTCTCTCTCTCTCTCTCTCTCTCTCTCTCTCTCTCTCTCCCTCCCTCCCTCCCTCCCTCCCCCCCCCCCCCCCTCTCTCTCTCTCTCTCTCTCTCTCTCTCTCTCTCTCTCTCTCTCTCTCCCCCCCCCCTTAGCAAGAAAAATAAATTCTAACCCTATCCAAAAATGGGGACAAGAAATGAATAGATATTTCCTCAGAAGAAATAAAGATGGCCAAAAGCACATTAAAAAAAAACACCTCTCCACATCACTCATCATCAGGGAGATGTAAATCAAAATAACAATGAGATAAAAATCTCACACCACAGAGACTAGCATATATCACAAAGAATAAGAGCAGTCAGTGCTGCCAGCAATGAGGGGAGAAAGGTAATCTCATTCACTGCTAGTGGGAATGCACACTGGTCCAGCCTTTTTGGAAAAAAATGCAAAAAAGCTCTCTGAATTCCTATGCTCATTGCAACTTTATTTACGATAGCCAGACTCTGGAAACAACTCAGGTGCCCAACAACAGATGAGAGGCTAAAGAAATTGTGGTACATCTAAACAAAGAAAAAAGATTATGCAGATGTTAGGAAAAATGAAGTCATGAAATTTGGATGGTTGTGGAGATGATTATGCTGAGTGAAATGAGTCGGAGTGGGATAGACATAGAATAATCTCACTCATTTGTGAGTGAGAAAACAAGAAACCAAAAAGTATGGTAACGATATCTAGAGATAATAGAGATGAGTGCCAGGGCATACCTAAACTTTTAGGGGGGCTCAGCCCACCAGATGTATCCTCAGATTTTCCTGGTGGAGAGAACTTAATTTAACCCGCATGGGGTTCCTCAAAAGGCTGTGGACGCTTTTGCCTGGCATTACATATTCAGCCAGTATTTGTCTCTCCTTTGTAAATATCAGGCAAAATTATGGCCTCTATCAAATAATTTGGCTCAGAAATTCCAGCACCAAAATTTATTTGCGAACCCCTTTTCTGGATAATAAAATAAAAGCAAAGACAGTGTTTTTTCTCTTTTTCAAATATGTCCTTGCAGCTGCATTTTCTGGTAATAAAGGGAGTAACCAGAATGCATATCCTGACTATTGACTATTGACCCTCCTTTAGAAATAGGGAAACTCATTTGGGGGGATTTGGCTCCTCCCTTTACTTAACCTCTAAAACAATAGAGTCCAGCCCAGGAAGATCAAGTTTCTAGATAGTTCCTACTTCCTCCTAATCCTGATTTTGCATTTGAAGTAAAATTGCAAAGAGTTGCCTTGAGTTGTAACCTCCTTTGTATCCTAGAATTTTTACAGTCACACCCATAGCTTAGGTATTGTTACTGTTGTACTCTGCTTTGTGATTATAATTATTCTTCACCTATGGCTAATTTTACCCCTATAAATTCCCCTGCTCAAAAAATTAAACTTGTTGCACTTCTGCCAGAAGATGTGTTGACCCACATACTCTGTGTGGTTTCATTATTTCATATTTGACCGCTCGTGTTACCCATTTTCCTCTCGTTTTCCCACTAGAGATGCTGAGATGCAAGACGCCTGCAGCAAATGAGGGCCAGGAGGACCTGTGTGTGGTAGGAAGCTTGTCACAAAGAGAGCCATGAGTGAGTGCAGTTAGGTTCCACTATGACAGTGATATTTGGAAATGATCACTGAACAAGAACTAGGTGCTGAAAGGCGATTAAGTGATATGCATGGTACCACTTTATTAACAGTGCCAAAAAGGAGTGAGCATAGAGCCAAGAGTAACCCCTGAGCGCTGCCAGGTGTGACCCTCCCCCAAATAATGTGTGCCCCAGAGGTAGTAGGGTGGGGTTGGTGAGAGAGAAACCAGAAATATTGGTGACAAAAAGTGCACTAATGAAGGGTGATGTACATTGTATGACTGAAAATCATGAACAATTGTGTAAACAGTGCATAAATAAAGTATATATATATATATATATATAAAAACCCTAGCCAAGCTGAAAAGTTAGAAAAAAGTTCACAAGTGTTACATGGAACAAAAGAATTATATCCATAATGAAAACTTAAATTCAACAAGAGTAAATTAATACTAATAAAATTTAGGGAAATACTTGAAAAAAATACCTGAAAGTAGAAAGACATTTACTTAAGTACAGTGAGGAGAGAAAGAAACGTGTTCAAGATTAAACACAGGACTCTTTAAATGGAAAAAGCTGAGAGTATGCAGTGCGGATGTGAGTCAATTTCCAGGATGCAGAATGTTCCCTACATGCCTGTACAATATTGGTTTTATTTGTTGGTTTTGGTTTTTAGGCTCAGAATGGGTTTACTCCTGACTGTTCTGAAGGTCCTTTCATATTCTTTTTTTAAATATCTTTATTTAAACACCTTGCTTACAAGCATGATTGTGTTTGGGTTTCGGTCATGTAAAGACAACCCCCTTCACCAGTGCAACGTTCCCATCACCACTGCCCCAAATCTCCCTCCTCCCCACCCCAGCCCCTCCTTTACTCTAGACAGGCTTTCTACTTCCCTCTTCATTCTCATTGTTAGGATAGTTCTCACTCATCACTCTTTCTGGTGAGCTTCATGAAGTGAGCTGGAACTTCCAGCCCTTCTCTCTTTTGTCTCTGAAAATTATTGCAAGAATGTCTTTCATTTTTCTTAAAACCCATATATGAAACTATTCTGCATCTTTCTCCCTCTGACTTATTTCACTCAGCATAATAGATTCCATGTACATCCATGTATGGGAAATTTTCATGACTTCATCTCTCCTGACAACTGCATAATATTCCGTTGTGTATATGTACCACAGTTTCTTTAGCCATTCATCTGTTGAAGGGCATCTTGGTTATTTCCAGAGTCTGGCTATTGTAAATAGTGCTGCAATAAATATAGGTGTAAGGAAGGGATTTTTTTTTATTGTATTTTTGTGTTCCTAGGGTATATCCTTTGGAGTGGTATAGCTGGATCATATGGGAGCTCAATTTCCAGTTTTTGGAGGAATCTCCATATCGCTTTTCATAAAGTTTGGACTAAACGGCATTCCCACCAGCATTGGATAAGAGTTCCTTTCTCTCCACATCCCTGCCAGCACTGCTTGTTCTCATTCTTTGTGATGTGCACCAATCTCTGTGGTGTAAGGTGGTACCTCATAGTTTGTTTTCATATTCTTATCATGACTTTTAGATGTTTTTGACACTTCTTTTTCTGAAGGCACTATATCCTTTTCTGTTTCAGTTTTTGTCGGAGGATGGTAGCTCATTTTCTTCAACTCCTGAAACCGCATGAGGAATGTTTTGCATCTCAAAGGAAATGTTTTCTGTTTGAGCCCAAAGACAACATAAGGCCTTGGCAATTCCTCTTAGTTTTATTATTTCCAAATAACTCACTATAAGACCTCTTATCTATCTGCAAGACCCACTACAAGACCTTCCTTCTATCTGCCTATAACCCCCCCTTCCCTTAATATGTTTCCCCTTAGATCTTTAAACACTACTTCTTAGCTATAGCTATGTCTTGTTGGTAAAGGTCATGTAATAGACTGCTAACTTAGTATGAATGAGGTCCAGCCAGTTGTTTGGTTCCAAAGTTGTAAAAGTTTGAAAAAAAATCATAAAAATTAATCTATTTTTTAAAAAATATTTGAACTTGGATTAAAAAAAGGCTAGCCTATCCTTGCACAGAGACTTCCAGGGCCACATCCTAACATACACAGGGTATCCTGTAGTACCACAGATTGAACCCAGGTTGGCCACATGCAAGGTATGTACCTTATGTACCTATCTCTCCTTATTTAATTTTTAGGGAAAAGAGGTGATAGAATGATGAAGAAGATAAGCCTAAAAAAAAAAAAAAAGGCTTTTCCTGACCCAGAACATTACTCTTACTGGGTTCTTCAGGATTGGTCTTGTATATCAAAACAATTTAATAACTCTCTGATCTACTTCTTATGATAATTGATTACATAAAAATTTTCATGTAACTTGGGGGCAGAGAGATAGCATGAAGGTAAGGCATTTGCCTTGCATGCAGAAGGATGGTGGTTCGAATCCCGGCATCCCATATTGTCCCCAGAGGCTGCCAGGAGCGATTTCTGAGCATAGAGCAAGAGTAACCCCTGAGCGCAGCCGGGTGTGACCCAAAAACAAACAAACAAGAAATTTAATGAAACTTAAAGATCATTGGTATGTGAATATATGTTTGTTAACAAGAATTGTTTTCATTTTTTAAAAAGTAATGGAAAAATAACCAAGTTTAGAACCCTGGGTCTGGGCTCAAATTTCTGTCCTGAAAGTATTATTATCTTGGACACATTGGTTTGGTTTGTTTTTACATCTCTACATTTTCTTATCTGTGATGGGAATAATGGCAGTAAACATGTGACAATGTTTAAAAAGAATACTGTGTACATAAATAATTATTTGTTCCCCAGTTTTATTTTTTAGTTTTATGTTCACAGTTCATGGATAATATGATACATCTGTTTAGGTATTTTTAGGAATTAGCCATTGTTGCCACAAAGGCCACAAAATTTTATATTCCTACCAACAATTCCAGGAATTTCAGTTTCTCTGGATTCTTGAGAATATTTGTTATTTTCTGTTTTATTGCCCTTTTCTAAAAAAATCACCATCCTAACTGGAGTATAAAAACTCATTGTGGTTTTGATTTACATTTCCTAATGATTTGAAATTGTTTCATATTTTCATATACTTACTGACCGTTTGTTTTCTTTCTTAGAGATGGGATATTGGTGCACACTGGATCCAGTGCTACCCCAAGATTACTTTCCTGCATGGTTCTTTATGGGCCATGTGGTAAAGGGGATCAAACCTGCTGTGTTTGCCAGCTGAGCCATCTCTATCTTTGTGTATTTTCCTTTGCCCATTAAAAAAAATTCAATTGGTGGTTGTTGAATTGTATGAGTTCTTTATCAGTCCTGTATTATAAGGAATGCTTGTTCAGACACAGAACTTGCAAATATTTTTCTCCCATTCTCTGAGCTGCCATTTTAGATAGTATTTTATGGTGCACAAAAATTAAAATTTTCTTGCCATACAAGTTACTTTTTCTTTATTTTGGTATAGTGTCTAAGAAATCACAATTTAATGCTATGAAGTTTTTCTTTTCTAAAATTTTTATAGTTTAAACTCTTGCATTTATGTCTTCGATTTTACTTTGAGTTAATTTTTGTATATGGGCAGGTAAGGTTCCATCTTCATCTTTTTTGCATGTGAAAGTCCAGTATTCCCAGCCACTTGTTGAAGACGATTATTTCCCTCATTGAATGGTGTCAAAAAATTGGTCATGTGCAAAGATTTTGTACTCCAGTGTTCCATAAGTATTTTTTGATGTTCCCAGCATACTTTTCTAAAAACAGAAACAAGGAGTTTGAAGTGATTGAGGTATCTAATTATGTTTCAAGTTTATTTTGGCTATTCACAGTCTTTTAAGATTCCACATGGATTTTAGGATTTTTAAAATATATGCAACTTAAAATGTATGTTAGGTTTGGATAGGAATGACAGTGAACCTATTGCTGCTTTGAGTAATATAGTTAACGATATTAGTTCTTCCAATGCACATGTGTGTGGTACCACCTTTTGAGTAGCCTTTAATTTTTATTCAGCAGTTTTTAGTCCACAAGTCTTTTTCCAGAGCAACTATTCCTATATCCTTTTCTTAACTTTGTTCATATATATTATAGTGTTCTCATGACATATTTTCATCCTTGCTGTCTGAAATATTGTATTTCCCAGCGTATAAGACGACTTTTGAAACAAAAAAAATCAACCAAAAACCGGGGGTCGTCTTCTACACCAAGTATATCCCAAAAAATGTTTCAATATGCCGCTAAACGAAAATTGTCTGACTATTGCCACAAAACGAATTTTCCAACTCGATCCTGCACCAATCACTGCAAGGCTGCTTGGACCGCCTCTCTAACTCAGCCAATCCAAGCAGGCTTTTAAGGCATGCAAATTAGGCAATGTTCTGTACCCGAGTCTACACTGTCAAAAGCCTGCTCAGATTGGCCAGAGTCAGAGAGGAAGTCTATTACAGTATAACCTTTGAGCCTTTGCTTGTTGTGATTGGCTCACTGTGGCACAAACAGTTGCAGCACAGGAACATTTTGTCTGATACAGCGAATATAGGCCTAAACCTATGTTTTAACTGCAAAATTAGGGGGTTGTCATATGCCGGCAAATACGGTAATCCAATTTTATCATGATATATAATTATTTTAAAATGTTACAGTATTTAGTCTGTCATTGATGAGTCTTGGACATAAATATAAGAATATTATGTTTTACTTTTCTTATGCCTGTGGTCTTGGTATTGAGTAATTCTGGGTTTTCACGTAGGAAGGGTTCTATTTCAGCATATTTGGGAGAGTTTGAAAAACAATGTTTTACAAATAACCAATATATACAGTCTCACTGTAGGTCATAATAGAGACAGACAGTTGGAGGCATAATCTTTATTTTTAAATTTATTAATCACAAGGGAGTCAATCAAAGGAAGACAGATTGTTCAGGTTCTTAGTTATATACTCAAAATGGAAAATTTTATGAAATAGGGGTAGAAATTCAGGGTAGAAAAGTATTGCTGATACCCATTGAGACACAGTCATAGTACGAGGCTGAGAGAATGAATTGGGAGATCATACAGTGGTCAAAGCAACTGTTAGTGCTAAGAATTACAGAATTTAAGAATGTTAACTCATAATACTATTTGTAAGCCAGCTTTAAAATCCTTATTTCCCATCTTTGTTTTCCTAAAGAAGGAAAGGCTCTAAATTACTCTCAGGAATTTTCACTGAAGCAGTCACTATGGACTTCTGCTGAGAAAGCACATTCTCTTTACTGAAGCAAACACCATTTTTTACAGTTCACCTGATTAATTAGTTCCTATATTGAATCGCCTTGCCTATTGACAATTATAGCTCTAATTAAACTCTGACTTAAGATTCAATTAAAAATCATGTACCTTCTAATTAAGAAAGATTCATTTATTTTCAAATATGCAAAAGTCACTTTAAGGTCAAGAAAATAGTAATGCTGTACTGGTTTGACAAACCAATCCCAAATCTGTATGATAAATAGCACCACTGGGTGAATTTTACAAATGTTTGGATTCCTGAAATACTTTTTGATCTGATAAGAAATGTAGTTTTAGGGTCCAAAAAGATAGCATGGAGGTAGGGCATTTGCCTTGCATGCAGAAGGACGGTGGTTTGAATCTCGTCATCCCATATGGTCCCCCGAGCCTGCCAGGAGCAATTTCTGAGCGCAGAGCCAGCAGTCACCCCTGAGTGCTGCCAGATGTGACCAAAAAAGGGGAAGGGAAGGAAAGGAAAGGGAAGGAGGGAGAGAGGGAGGGAGGGAAGAAGGAAGGAAGGAAGGAAGGAAGGAAGGAAGGAAGGAAGGAAGGAAGGAAGGAAAAAAGAAGTAGTTTTGAGGGCTAGAGGTAGAAGGAAGGAAGGAAGGAAGGAAGGAAGGAAGGAAGGAAGGAAGGAAGGAAGGAAGGAAGGAAGGAAAAAAAGTAGTTTTGAGGGCTAGAGGTAGGAAGAAAGAGAAGGAAGGAAAGGAAGGAAGGAAGGAAGGAAGGAAGGAAGGAAGGAAGGAAGGAAGGAAGGTAGTTTTGAGGGCTAGAGGTAATACAGCAGTTAAGTGAATGTGCCTGACCTAAATTGTTCTTGCTATGGTCTCCCTGATCACTGCTAGGAGTGACCCTTGGGCACAGCTGGATATAACCCCAAAACAAGCATATACACATATACACATGTGTATATATAATTCAGTTTTTCAGTGTTTATCATTCTAAAAGTCCTGTTGTTGAAGTATTTCCCAAATTCCTATCATTAGACAAAGCATTAACACTATAGAACAGGAAGGAAGGGAGAGAGAAAGAGAGGGATGGACAGCAGAGCACAAATGTGTCTGAGTCTCTTGCAGTGTAGTGACCTCTCACATCCTTGCTATTCATTTCATATTGGACCTCTCTCCTGAGAGAAATTTCCAAGGTCATCCCATAGCCACTTGGCAAATAGTTGAATTAGTTGGGGGTGGGAAACCAGTCATGTTGGCTGCCTTCTGTGGACAAAGAAACTCAGCCCCTGTCAGCCAAATGTTCACAAGAAAGCTGCACCCCCTAGGGTTGGCAAGGTGACCCCTCAGTATACTGTATTCTCCAACATCTCTGGAGTGCAGTGCACTTGCTGTCACTAACCATGTTGACTTGCTAAAGTCCACACGGACATTATTTCCCCAGGTTCCAACAAGGTTTCCTGGATCATAGCAGTGTAGTGCACCTTGAATTCCTGATTCAGCCCTGGACCTCTCCAATAGTACAAAGTGTAGTACAGGTGGCTTAAATATTTGTACTTGAACCTCTGGTCACCACTCAGGCTGTTTGCAACACAGATCCCCAGCCTGTCCTCATGGAGCACCAGACAAAAAAAAGATAAGGGACTTTCTCCACACTTAAAGATCACAACATAGTGCACATTTGATCTGAAGCCTTCGAAGCACAGCCCTAAAGATGCCTCTGGAAATTGTGAAACTCAATGGAGAACAGTCACAGAGCATGAGATAATGTCGAAGATAATAAATGAGAGAAATCCAAACGAATTCTAGAGCTAAAAGAATCCAGAAGCTGAACTAAACTCTACAATAGAAAGCTCAACAACAGAATGGAAAAAGTAGAAAACTGAATCAGTGGTTTCTATGTTCTATTTATAAAACTCTAAACTCTTGATTTTAATAAATTAGATCTCAAGGAATTAATTCTCATGGAATTTTATTTTTTCTAATGGATACAAGTGACTTGATAAAGACATTTGAAACTCTGACTTTCCCATATGGAATCTGTTCCCCCAGGGCCTTCTTTCTGTTTTCTGTAAACTTGGAATATAAATGCCCTCTCTGCCTCCACTTTTCTTGACCTCTCTTGAAACCATTTGCTCAAGCGGTTTTTCCTCTGGGAAGCCTTTTCCCCACAGTGATCGAATGCTTTTCCTGTATTGCTATGCTATTTATGTTTCCATTATTGCTCTCAACACTTTCTGTCACTAATTATTGATCTGTCTGCTTTCTTTGCTAACCTACACATCAGAGACTCACTCAGTTTTATATTCTTGGTAGCTGGCCTACAACAGTTCAATAACTGAACTAGGTAAATATAAACTTGCTAATAGCCACTGAGCACTCTCAGCATCTTTCTGCCTTCTGAAATCTCATCAGTGTTATGAATTATATTGATATCCATAGTGATCTCCATCCTACATATGCAGCATAAACATTTTGCTCAGGTTCATACATGCAGAGGTGGAGCTGAGTATGGAGGAGTATGGTACATGAGTGCTTCCTGGCAGATGCCAGCTCAACCACTGGTTTCAAGCAGCAATTAGACACTAATAAGTACCAGGTTCATCTTGACCCAGCTTTCCCTTAAGTTTAGACTAAACTGTTATCATTAGAATAAATCTAGAAACTCCTTTTTTTGAAACGTAAGGAGCATTTTATCTGCATTGTGTCTGTTCGTACAAAAACAATTAAGTCCTCCAGTGGCTTGTCTTATAAATTATCAACCTGTGTTTGATCACCAGCACTCCATATGGCTCCCCAGACCCTGCCAGAAGTGATCTCTGAGTGCAGAGCCAGGATTAAACCCTGACCACCACCATATGTGGTTCCCCCCCAAAATAAAGTACTACATAGCTCTAGAAAACTAGATAATGGCATTCCATACATTAAGTACCTGAAAACTTAGTGTTGTTTCAACCTCAGTTTCTAAGCAGTAGGATTAGCAGAATTGTGACCATGAACTGTGCTAATCATGGGTTACTTGGATCTTGCTGAAGTTTCCAACACTCCAGAACTGAGAATATATGCTGATATATAACTGAATAATGGATTTCAGGGACAATCAACTTGCTCCTAAACTGGGTGCAGGGAAAGGACAAGGCTCTGCCTACCTAAAGTATCTACCTATCAATCTTAGTTCAGTGTACAAACATGATTACCAGGTGATCAGGTGATCACCTGTTCTAATCTACATTGGTGCCGGGAAGGATGCCAATAAACAAACAACTGTCAAAGTTGTCTCTGACAACTTCACCAATAGGGCTGGGAATAAGCATGATATCAATGAGCCATCACGCATGGCAGAGCTTGAAGATTACATGAAACCATTTGCCTGGATCAGGCAACAGCATCCAGTTCTCTGTTTCATGAGACCTGACATCCATATACATACAAGTAAACCCATGTCACAAAATCCTCTGTTTCTCTTTTTTAAATTTTTATTATAGCATTGTTTTACTGAGTTGTTCTTCATACAGTTGTTTTGGTCATTAAACGTCCCAAACACCAGTCCCACCACCAGAGTAACCTTCCTTTCATCAATGTCCCCAGTTTCCTACCCACCACCAACCCTGACCCATAGTAGGTACAAAGTAAGTTACATCACATTGTTTATTACAACACAAAGGCAAGTGGAATTATCAAAATTTAGGTCAATTTGTAATAATTGTTATATCTCACAAAGGTATTATTGAAGTCATTTATGATTTACTGGACTGTCAGTGTTATTTAGGCCTTCTGTGTTACTGTTTAGGCTCAATGAAGTTGGTGATCATCTATGCACCTTTCCATTAGATTTGCTGTAATTCTACTGAGCTGACAATGCAGCTGCATGGACCAGGAGCTATGGAGCTGGAATAGTTTGGCGTCTTGGCATCTTTACAGGTTCAGTCATGGAGCTGGACCATTTCTATATTGGATGGTGTTAAGTGGCTTCAGGCTGCTGTGCCTTCAGAGACAAAAAGGCAAATGCCAACCTTCATTTCGAGGAGGCCCCAGACTACCTAGGAAGGATTGGCAGCATAGTGTTCTTTTCAAGATTAGTTATAGAACTGGGCCTCTTCTCTACTGGTAAAATGGTGGCTGCTGGCAGGAATAGTGGGGGTAAATGGGGGAATATGCCTTCCCTGTTCTGAGAATGCCCCCAGAATTTTCATCCAGGAAACTGGACACACAGGAAGATTCAACTACTCTTTGTTCTTTTTGAGATTAGTTGTAGAGCTGGGCCAATTCTATGGTGAAGGGTATCAGGCATGGCTTCAGGCAGGAAAGGGGCCTCTGGTATTTTTCAAATAACCCATCATTTGAATTATTGTCCTAAAGCTTCTGAAGAGTCCTTTAAATGCATCTTCTGTTAATAGAAGAAACATTTTTTTAACAGAGCAAACCACTCTACTCTCTAGATATAAAATTGCATAAAATTGTGAGGTGTATTCACAGATGTCTTAATGAAGAGTGGATGGATGGATGGATGGATGGATGGATGGATGGATGGATGGATGGATGGATGGATGGATGAATGGATGGATGGATGGATGGACTGACTTCCTAATTTCTGACATGGTGACCATTAGATGGTTAGTGACACCTACACTTGGAGGACATAGGTAGAAGAATCAGTTCTGAGGAATGATAATGTTTGACTTTAAAAATGTTGATTTCAAGGTTACTATGGTATGAGCAAATAAAGACACTCAATTGGGAGATTCAATATCTGGAGCAAAAATACTAGAGAGAATTAAGTTAAATACCCCATAAAACAGATGTAATACTTTTAAATATTTTTTATAAATATGAACCTAATGAATATTCAAATTTGTGGACTCCACAAAAATCTTGCATGTTTCAAGGTTGGTTGAAGACTTATTTGAAACCACTTAGATAAAATCATCCAGGAAGCAAATAAAGATGGAATGCTGATGGTGAATAAAAGAAAACCTAAGTCTTTATAGATGAAAACATTGACTAATGGAATTCTTTTCTCTTTGGGAGCCCAGCACGGACTCCTGAATGTGATAGCAACAGGTTACAGAAGTATTAAAAAGTCAATGAAGAAACTTTGGTCATTAGTCTTTGGTCATACTTTGGTTTAGAAACAATATTTGTCTTCTTTCCTTTGTCAAAGTGTTATATGTAATCAGTCAAAATACTAGTTGCCAAAATTACATGATCCAGCAAGTGAAATATCTTTAAAGATACAAAGATGCTAAACCAAGCATGAGTGGGTACATATTAAAAGAAGATTAGTAACAGGTTGGTTGGTGAGAATCCTGCTATGATTTAAAAAAGATAAAGCCATGATAATATCATTGAAAAACATTCAAGACAGAGTTTTGAGTTCCATTCACTCATTCAAGATGTATTTATTAGTCATGAATTTGTGTTCAAGACTATTCCAGGCTATTCCAGAAATGAATGAAACTTAGTATAGTGGCAAACAAAAGACACGTATTCCAATTGTGTATTTAGAGAGAGAATGAATAGGACTCTAGGCCAGAGACTGAAATGAGGACACCTAATAGAGGTGGATAGTTAAAGAAGGCCTTTCTGAAGAGGTCACGTGTAAAGTGAACATGAGTACAAGGATTGGGCATAGCAGATGTAAAGTCCTTTTCAAAGGGAAGAAATCTGGTGTGGTAAGATGGTGTGTGACTAATCGTGGAGAACCTGTTTCTGTTTTTGTTTTAATTTTGAGCCACACACAATGCTCAGAAGTTAATACTGGAAGGCTCTGGGACCACATAGGATTCAGGGTATCAAACCCAGGTCAGCCGCTTGCAAGGCAAACACCCTACCCACTGTGCCATTGCTCTGACCTCAGTTCATGGAGAACCTTCCTGCTGTGGCTTGAAATATGCAAGATTTTTGTGGAGTCCACAAATTTGAATATTCATTAGGTTCATATTTATAAAAATATTTAAAAGTATTACATCTTTTTTATGGGGTATTTAAGTGAAGGAGGAAATCAAAGAGGTAGCTAATTGTTCCAAAGGCATACACTTAATAAAATCTCTTCCCTCTTGATATCTCTGCCAGACATTAGAATCCCAATATAATCTTGGAGTCAGCTGTGGTGGTCTCTCTCCATTCTCTCACTCTCTCTCTCTCTCTCTCTCTCTCTCTCTCTCTCTCTCTCTCTCTCTCCTCTTTCTTTCTTTTTTTAGTTTTTGTTTATTTGGGCCACACCCGTTTGATCGTTTGATGCTCAAGGGTTACTCCTGGCTAAGCGCTCAGAAATTGCCCCTGGCTTGGGGGGACCATATGGGACACTAGGGGATCAAACCGTGGTCCTTCCTTGGCTAGCACTTGCAAGGCAGACACCTTACCTCTAGCACCACCTCGCTGGCCCCTCTCTCTTCTTTCTTTTTCTCTCTTTCATTGATCTCTGACTAACCTCGTCCCCAGGATCATTCTTTAAGTTAGTGCTCTGCTATGATCAGCTATGCATTGTTGAAAGCTGATACAGGCAATTAAACAGGAGATTCTAGTGTTTTTCTGGAATAACCACATGAATACATTTTTCTTTTTTGTATTTTTTCCTAATTTTTATTATAGCACCATGATTTACCAAATTGTTCATAATATAGTTGTTTTAGGCATTAAATGTTCAAACACCAAGTCCACTACCAATGTGACCTTTCCTTCACCAGTGTTTCCAGTCTCCCACCCACCACCATAGTTTGCCATGTAGACACAAACAAATTTACTTCATAGTGGTTGTGGCAACACAAAAGCAAGTGAAATTATAAAAAATTAGATCAATTTAAGGGCCGTATTGGTAGCACAGCGGTAAGGCATTTGCTTTGCACACAGCTAACCCGGGAAGGACTTAGTGAAGTAGAGCACAAGAGTAAAGTTGGTGAGTGAAAGAGCAGGAGAGCACTCTCCAATGAAGGTTTTCCATGAACTCAGCGAAATTGTGGGGTCCTCAGTTTGTATCTGCAATAAGCTAGGGTGATCAAGCAGAGCTCAAGTACAGCCACTTGATATTGACATTGGGGTGCTCAGTTCTGTGTACCATGGTCCTTACTTGAGCCTTAATGTTTGGTACTCCTGAAAGAGGGGACAGAAGCTGCTGCCTCACTCTCTAAGATTATAATCTGAAGAGTTGTTCATCAAGTTTGGGTGCCTGAGGATAGGCTGTGTGTGTGATGAGGTTGTGCTTTTAGCTCAACACAGCTCTGGCTTTCTTTTCTGTATGTGCTGTGGCAACAGATGGAATTACCTGCAACCAAGCCCCACCCAATTCTCTCCCTTTCCTTCTCTGAGCCAGTAGCATCCTCTGATACAACTCTTCTTGCCTGGGACACATTGATGCACCTGAGAAGCCAGAAGCTCAAGACTGAGACCTTGGAGAAGCTAGCTGGAGGTATTTTGAGACCATGGGGAAACTCTAGTTTGAGGGTGACATGACAGTGGTATTTTTTTTCTGTGTCAGTGGGTTCTTGAAAATTGTATGAAAATTTGTATACAAAATTCAGAATCATATGAAGTAAAAATGTATTGTGCAGTTCAGGTGTTATCCCTCCCAAAGCAAATTGCTAATTTTACCTGATGGTCAGACCAGCCCACAGCTGGGAGGGATCTGGTTCCTAATTTAAGGGGTTACCTGGGGGAGGGGTGAGAGAGAGTCTGCAACAGAAGGAGCAGGAAGAAGATGCAAGATAGAGAGATGAGAGACAGCATGGATGCAGAGGCTGTTTAACTTAGAAGCCACATATGGTAGATAGGGCCTTATAATAAAGCTGCATGTCTCCTGACTTCTACTGACTGGCTATGGGTTATTTCCTCGCCGTTATCCTGATACCCTCATATCTGCTTGCCTAAAGGGGCTGCAGATTCCAGGTTGACTCCATGTACCACCACAGACTTTATAATTAATAGTTAATACAACTTTCAAGTAGATGGGTTCAGGTCCCAATATCCAGGCTTCTCCTTTTACCATGTACAACATCACTTAAACTGTCCCATGATGCCTGGCTTAATGTATGACATCCTAAGTTCATTCTCTCACTATCTACCCACCTCCAGTTTAGGACCACCTGATCTTGTCTCTATGTCCATCTCTATCCTGTGTATGCTTTCCTAGTCAGAAATCTTGTTTAGGATTATATCTTTATGATTATATATTTAGGATTATATCCAGTGATTCCCCGTCATCTCATGTTTCCTTAGTTACATGGGGAAAATCCCATCTGTCTTGACATAAGTCTGAGTTTGAGGCCCTGCCTTGTTCTGTAATCTCTCTTACTTGAAAGGACGACCTGGTCCTGCCATCTGTCTGGGTATAAGTAAATGGATGAAGAGAAAGAGGGTCTGTCTAAGAACGTCCATTTATCTGCTGCTATCATTCATTCCTAGCCATCCCAATATCTATTTTGATTTAGATCATTTTAGTAGGCAAGATTTAAAGGGCCAATTAAATGAGCTAGTTCACTTGGTGGCCTTTCCTACTCTATCTATCAATCCACCTTTGTGTGTTCGCCACCTGAACATCCAAGTTTCTAGAGAGAGAGAGAGGGGTTGAAGTAGAAAAGAGTGTATATTTGGGGTCTATTATCCAGAGAATTTGGAGGATTTCTTGTTCTCCAAAACAAAACAAAACAAAACAAAAACATAAAAAAAAAAAAACTTCCTCACTATCAAGACTGGGGCTTTAATAGGGAGTGGCTGGGAAAGCAATTTAGGAGATATTCCTGGTTATGGGCAGAACAAAAGGGGGTTTGTCTCCTGAGGCCTTCTCGGCTGGTGGTTCATGATGGATTCTTGGAGATGATGGTCTGTCTCCTTCTGACATGGTCTGACAACCATCTTTATCTTGTAGGGATCCTTACAGAGGCCTGATGTTGACTCTTCTTAAGACTCTCTGGGCCTGGCAAGCCCCAGGATTTGTCTGAGGCCTGTTTTGTTTTTATTTTTTCTCTATCTCCATCTGTAACTGGATCTAGTTCAATATCAAACACACAAAGCTTGGGAACTCTCTTAGCATTAAGAGACAGGGCAGATCAAAGGGAAAGGAGAATTTAATAAAGTATATATTGGGGGGTTTTGTTTGTTTAGGGCACACCCAGGAGTTACTCCTGGCTCTGTACTCAGGAATTACTCCTTTATTGTTCAAAGGACTATATGGGATACTGGAAATTGAACCCAGGTTAGCCACATGTAAGTTTGTACTATTTATTGTTGTAGCCCAAAATGTGTTTATGTGTGTGTGTGTGTGTGTGTGTGTGTGATAGAGCAAGGTCACAACAACGAGCCAAAGGCAGCACAATGAGAGACCTGATCTACATAATTGAGTTTGTTGACAGGAGTTGGAGAGGGTATAAAGGAAGGAGCTTTATGAGGGGCAATATAGAGTGTTCTTTGCTTGTTCACATTCAAGAAGCATGCATGCATGGATGTCGCATCTTTCTACCAAACAGACAAGACCTTCCAAGAATAATCAACTGCCAACTACTCAATGCTGTTGCAGCCATTTTTAGACTAAGGATGTTAATATCACTTTACTGTCAAGGAAGTACAGTTTTATGTGAGAGCAGCTGTGCCATTAATATGTGTCTTGGTATTGCTCTTATAAACTAAGACTATGGAGCAAACAGACACAAGCTTATCTTGACTAAAACAAGAAAAACATTACTTCCCATTGTGCCTTCCCACCTCAGCCTGACTCACAATTTATGCAGAGCCACAGGTATCTTTCTAAGACAAGTGTGAGCCCATCTCCTTGGATGTCCCCAAATACTCTGTAGCTAGGGAGGCTGTAAAAAACCACAGTGGACGCAAAGGCAAAGGACACTGAAAAGATTTGTGCTATGGAACTCAGATCATAAGGATCTTTTGGCAGATCTGCAGGTTAGGGCAAGGGAGTACTCTAGCCATTGTGGTCACAACATGAACAAGTACCTGAAATATGTTTTCTTTGAAGTGTTTGGGCTTTGTAGATGTTGGGCTGCATGCTACGTAAGGGGAAGTCCTAAACTCCAAGATTCTGTTTCTAAGACTACTGACTCTTGTCTCCAAGCTATGATGTGTTGGTTGACAATATTTTTAGAAGAAGATATTTGCAAATGAGAAAACATTGATTACAGATTCAAACTCTGTCATTGGCTATGCTGCAGCTCTGAGTGACATGAGAACTGAACATATGTGAGTGAATGTGGGGGGGAACATACTTTGTGGGACACAGACATCTAGAACTCTTTAAAACATAGAATCTTAGGCAGCCAATGAAGGCAGAGAGGAGCTACAGAATTTGGACTTAATTGCAGAGCTGAAATGGAGTGTTAGGAACATAAAAGCATCAACAGGATTCCGACTCACTCCCTTACTATTTTCTGTCTTTTGGTGCCTTAAAGAGACCATTTGTACCTACTTGACAATTGAAGATCTTCCAGATAGGCTCAGCATCCTACCTAAAACACACATGTTATATCTTCTTTCAGTTTCCCAATTGTGAAAGGCCACATTACATACTCCATAGAAGAGCTGCCTGCAGTAAAACATGTGGCTGTAAAGAATCGGTGTCCTGTAGAGAGAATAAATGGCAGCAGGAGATTTTAGGAGCCTTTTCACTCCTGTAAAATAAATTAGAACTTACCAGAAAGGCTAAGAATAGACTTTATCACTCATAGTTTTTAGTTTTGGTGGTTCTAACAAATATAGTAAGTATACTAATAATTCCTGGGGATCTTGTCCAGATATGGTGGCACACACTCATGGAACATGCATAAAAGCAGTGTTTTGATGACTCCTCCAAATAAGTTCTGGGTTGGTGTCATTGTCCTGTATGGAGAAGTGAACTTGAAGAGGTAGAGTTGCTTGTCTGTTTCTGGACAGCCTTGGTGGCATGCAGGACCCAGGATGATGCTTTGGTAGATGGACAGTGAAAATGACAGTTGGTCCCAAGGAAATGTTCTGGGGTTTCCAAATCCTACAACTTCCCTTCTGTTTATTTCTATTCATTCCCTTGTATGAGTCATGTGGAAGGAAAGGGCAGCCTATCTGCCTTCCCAGTTCTCCTCTTTTGGTCATCAGCCATCCACTCCCCCCCCCCCCTGCTGTGTCTACTCTTCTGAACACTGTGAGCTCTTTTCTTACTCTCTAGGGTTTCTTGACTTATTTATGTAACAGCTTATTAATTTCTGGGCTGACCTGTACACTTCCTTTACAAAATGTGAGCCCCTTCTATTTGTCCTGCTCACTATTCCATTTCTAGCCCATGGCAAAGAGCTTACCCCATTAAGTACAGTGAACAAATATTTGTTTTGCTGTCATTCGTTTTAATCTTTGACCTGGATTAAATCTTTAATCTCTTAATCCTTTCTCTGGCTGCTTAACTTGCTGGTTTCTAAAGTCTCCTACTGGTCTACATGAGAGCTTCACAGTGGGGATGTTGTCTGAGGTGCTATGACTTCTGTTTTACCTACATGCCCCTCTTATAAGACAGAGAAGGAATCCTTGTGAACAATTTCAATAAAAAAAGATTTCAGTCAATTCAAATATTTTTCATTCCTACCTCAATTCATTTTCATTTATATGCCAATTGTATACTCGGACTTTATGATTTTAATTTTGAGAAATTCAAATAATAATGGAGTTGTTCTAGTGAGTAATTCATTCATTGAATGCTCCCTTTAGACTAGGGGTCTCAAACTCAATTTACCTGGGGGACGCAGAAGGCAAAGTCAGGGTAAGGCAGGTCCGCATAAGGGATTTCGCAAAAAAAAAAAAGTCCTCAAATGTCATTATTAACAGTTTTAATTATTTCTTCTGAACATGAATAGAACATTGAGTGAAGATCATGAATAGTTCTTCTGAACATGGCATCTTTTGCCTATTCCTTGCTGCCAGAGACTTGACAGCGCTTCTTCTCACAAATCTGAAACACATTTGGCTTTAGAGAGGACAGTTGAGACCCTCAGTATGGCTTGAAGATGATCATCATTAAGTCTAGACCTGTACTTTGACTTATTGAAGTTCAATGTGGAGAATAACTTTTCACACAAATATGTGCTCCCAAAAAAGCACATGGTGCGCTTGAACATTCGGGAAGCTCAGCGAAGCTGGGGACAATTCTCTCAAAAATTCCCATGCATGTCTGCTTTTCCACTAATCTCCCCCTGAACTTGGCTTTGAGATCAGAGTTGCATTGCAGGTCAATGAGCTCCATTTGAAGCACAGGAGGGGCATCTTGCACATCAAAGGAAAAGGAGTCCACAAAAATTTGGAAAGTGGCTCTGTGCTTTTTGAAGTCTGCAAATCTGTGATTAAATTCCTTCTCTAGCTTAAAAATAGCATCAACATATTTCTCACCACTGAATGGTATGCCTGCATCTACAAGTTCCTTGCATGCTGGGAAATGGCAAGGGTTTTTCTGGGAGAGCTGGGATTTCCAGAACACAAGTTTTGTGGAGAATGCTCTCACATTGTCATAGGCAGCACTGATAAGCTTCCCCGACCCTTGTAACATCTTGTTTAGTACATTCAGCTTATGTGTGATGTCAACAAGAAAAGCTAAGTCCATGAACCATTTGTGATCACTCAACTCAGAAATAGCATTCCCATCCTTCTCCATGAAGGCTTTCAGTTCTTCTCTCAACTCAAAAAATCTTTTCAGGACATTTCCCCCGCTGAGCCAATGTACCTCGGTGAAATAGGGCACATCTCCATATTCTGACTCCATTTCCTCTAAAAAAGTATGGGACCTCCTTGCTTTAAGCCCCTGGATCTGATTTGTTTTATGCATTTCACAACAACAGATATCATATTGTCACAAGGCAGGCAATTACTGCAAAGGGCCTGCTGATGAATAATGCAGTGAAGAGCAATGGACTTCTCTACACCCTCCTCTTCAAGTTTTTTTGAACAAGTGCCACCAGTCCAATTTTCCTCCCTGTCATCGATGGCGCTCCATCGGTTATTATTCCAACAAATCTCTTCCATGGCAAACCTGCATTCTCAATGGCATCACACAGATACCAAAATATCTCATTAGCGGTGGTCTGGTCATGCATTGGAATTATTGTGAGCAGCTCCTCTGTCAATTCAAAATTTCAATCAACACCACGGACATAAATTGTGAGCTGTGCAGTGTCTGTTATATCTGTGCACTCGTCAAGAGCAACTGAGTATGCATCAAAACACAGTTGATGATAAATGTCACTTGACATGTCAGAAATGTGCTCTGCCACAGTGTTGGCAGAAAGGCTGATTTTGCTAAATTGACCTTTCTTTTTTGGACAGATAATACTTGCAGCCTGTAACATGCATTTAAAAAAAAAAAAAAAAACTCTTCTTCTCTTCTGTGCATGGTTTCCCTGCCTTAGCAATCATCTCACTAACCATGTAACTAGCTTTGACTGATGCAACATTCTCTTCAGTTGCTTTTTTGAAGAAATCTTGTTGCCTCATTAGACATGCTTTAAGACTGGCAACCGGCTTGGCTCTCTCATTTCCTTGATATTTTGCACATTCCTCAGCATGTTTAGTTGAATAATGGCGTTTCGAGTTGTATTCCTTGTGCACTGCAACTTTCTCTGAGCAAATAAGACGTGGGGATGTTGAGCCCCTGTGCTCAACAAAGAAATACTGTGTCTCCCACTTTTCCTGAAATTGTTTGTGCTCGTCATCAATCTTTCTCTTCACTGCAGGTTTTGATGAAGTCATGATGAAGGTATGACAAAATCTAATTCTGTAATAAACTTCTCTCCCTTCTCTCCCCTAGGCCTCCGATAATGCAAGGGACAGCGGGCAGGAGCAATGGAAATGACATCTGCGCTAGGCGCAAAGTATTCGCGATTATCCGCTTACCGAATATTCGCAATAAAAAATCGCATTAGTAAGAAAAAAAAATCGCAAAAAATCGCATTAAATATTTGCATACCCCGAACGGAACTGCTCAGGGTATGCTAATGTTTAATACTATTTTTTCTTACTAATACAAGTTTTACTGTGATATTTGAAGGCTGGCCACGGGCCACAAAATGTTGTACGGAGGGCCATAATTGGCCCACGGGCCGCGAGTTTGAGACCCCTGCTTTAGACTGATTCTATGGAGTTCCCCCCTTTTCATTAATTTTGCATAAGGTATGAGGTTTAGCTCAAGATTCACTTATTTTGCACATGAGGGTCCATTTTTGCTGGACAATTGTATTTTCTCTATTGAATTGTTTTTATTATATTTGTAAATATGACTTGGCTGGGGAGCCAGAGCTATTTAAGGCAAATCAGATGCGTGTCTTGCACATGGGCAACCTGGTTTCCATTCCCAGCAACCCAAATGCTCTGCAGGGTTGTTCAGGAATGATCCCTGAGCATAAGATTAAGTCTTAAGCAAAGTCAGGTGTGACCCCCAAACAAACAAAAAATGTTTCTGAACTTGATTGAACTTGATTCTGTCCCAGGAATGTGTTTATTTTATTTATTTGTTTGTTTGTTTAGGGGCCACATCCAGTGATGCTCAGGGGTTACTCCTGGCTCGAACTCAATAATTGCTCCTGCTTGGAGGACCATATGGGATGCCAGGAGATAGAACCATGGTCCATCCTAGGCCAGCTAAAATGCTCTACCATTGCACTGCTGCTTCGGCCCAGGAATGTCTGTTTCTAACCCAGAAACAGTTATCATATGATTATATTTTTTTGTAGATTTAAGTGTCAGGTGAAGAATAAATAACTTTTAATTTAACATACATACTTAAATGCACAAGTGTTAGAATATTTAAACCCATGTAATACTTGGGACATATTTATGTTAAAATATTTATGACTTTTCTAAAATTTGAATTAATTTAGTCATTCTATGTTTTATTGACTGATACCTCTGCTAACTTTTTATTTTAGGAGGAAACTACAAGTGACATTAAATCATTAAATTATTTTATTATTTATTTATACACTACTTATTGCTAAGGTATGGAAATATACTTGATTATTTGTATGTCAGCCATGTATCATATGACCTTATTAAAGCCATTTATAAGTCATAAATTATTTAAAAATTGAAGCTTTCATGTTTTCTGTTAAATGGTTCCATTTAACTTTTGTCATTTCTATATTTTTCTTATATCATCATACTAGCTATCACTTCTAATGTGGTGTTAAATAGAAATAGAGAAAAATGTTTTCTTTATAATCTTTGATGAAAAACAGAAAATGGTCATCATTATAGAATGTTAATAATATGTTAATTGTTATATTTTTTAAGTAGGTGGTCATTATTAGGCTATAGTTATCTTCTACTTCACTTTGCTGAGAATTGTTATCATGACTAGGCATTGAGATTTTCTTTTTCTTTCTTTCTTTCTTTTCTTTTTCTATCTATCTTTCTTTCTCTTTCTTTCTTTCTTTCTCTCTTTCTTCTCTTTCTTTCTTTCTTTCTTTCTTTCTTCTTTCTTTCTTTTCTTTCTTTCTTTCTTTTTTCTTTCTTCTTTCTTTTTTCTTCTTCTTCCTTCCTTCCTTCCTTCTTCTTCCTTCCTTCCTTCTTCCTTTCTTTCTTTCTTTCTTTCTTTTTCTTTCTTTCTTTTCTTCTTTCTTTCTTTCTTTCTTTCTTTCTTTCTTTCTTCTTTCTTTCTCTTTCTTCTTTTTTCCTTCTTTCTTCCTTCCTTCCTTCCTTCCTTCCTTCTTCCCTTCCTTCCTTCCTTCCTTCCTCTTTCTTTCTTCTTTCTTTCTTTCTTCTTTCTTCTTTCTTTCTTTTTTCTTTCTTCTTTCTTTCTTTCTTCTTTCTTTCTTTCTTTCTTTTTCTTCTTTCTTTCTTTCTTCCTTCCTTCCTTCCTTTATTTCTTCCTTTCTTTCATTCCTTTCTTTCTTTCTTTCTTTCATTCCTTTCTTTCTTTCTTTCTTTCTTATCTTTCTTTCTTTCTTTCTTTCTTTCTTTCTTTCTTCTTTCTTTCTTTCTTTCTTTCTTTCTTTCTTTTCTTTTCTTTCTTTCTCTTCCTTCTTCCTTCCTTCCTTCCTTCCTTATTTCTTCCTTTCTTTCATTCCTTCCTTTCTTCCTTCCTTTCTTTCTTCTTTCTTTCTTTCTCTTTCTTTCTTTCTTCTTTCTCTTTCTTTCTTTCTTTCTTTCTTCTCTATTCTTTTCTTTTCTTTCTTTCTTTTCTTCTTTCTTTTCTTTTTTCTTTTTTTCTTTCTTTTCTTTCTTTCTTTCTTTCTTTTCCTTTCTTCTTTCTCTTCTTTCTTTCTTTCTTTCTTTCTTTCTTTCTTTTCTTTCTTCTTCTTTCTTTCTTTCTTTTCTTTCTTTCTTTCTTTCTTTCTTCTTCTCTTTCCTTTCCTTTCCTTTCTTTCCTTCCTTCAATTCCTTTCTTTCTTTCTTTCTTTCTTTCTTTCTCTTCTTTTCTTTCTGTCTTTCTTTCCTTTTCTTTCTGTTTCTGTCTGTCTGTCTTTCTTTCTTTCTTTCTTTCTTTCTGTTGTCTTTCTGTCTGTCTGCTCTTTTCTTTCTTTATCTTTCTTTCTTTCTTTTCTTTTCTTTCTTTCTTTTCTTCTTTCTTTCCTTTCTTTCTTTCTTCTTCTTTCTCCTTTCTTTCTTTCTTTCTTTCTTCTTTCTTTCCTTTATCTTTCTTTCCCTTTCTTTCTCTTTCTTTCTTTTGGTATTTGGATCACAACCTGGCAGTGCTCAGGGGTTACTCCCTGGCTCTATGCTCAGAAATCGCTCCTGGCAGGCTCGGGGGACCATATGGGATGCAGGATTCAAAACCACCATCCTTCTGCATGCAATGCAAAATGCCTTACCTTCCATGCTATCTCTCTGGCCCTGGCATTGAGCTTTTCAAGTGTTATTCTATATTTATGATGATGTTCTTTTCCTCTTTTTTTTTTTTGTTTCTAGGTCACACACTGCATTAATCAGAGGCTACTCCTGGCTCTGTGTTCAAAAATTACTCCTGGCAGGCTCAGGGGACCCTGGGATGCCTGAGATTGAGCCCGAGTCTGTCTCAGGTCAGTGGCATACAAGGCAAATGCCCTACTACTATGCTATCACTTTGGCCTCCTCTTTTCCTTATTTAGAAGTTAACATGGTAGAGTATATTGATTAATTTGGGGGTACTAAGTATGCTATACATTCTCAAGATAAGCCCTATCTGGTTTGAGAATATATAGCCCCAAACATGTCTTATAGGCTATACATTATAAAAGCCTGTATGGTCTACTCTTTCTCAAAAATTTCTGACTTTAAGAATTGTGAAACCCAAATACAAACATGCTTGTAATCATGGTGCTTAAATAAAGATTTATTAGAAAAAAAGAAATAGGGCCCGGAGAGATAGCACAGCGGCGTTTGCCTTGCAAACAGCCGATCCAGGACCAAAGGTGGTTGGTTCGAATCCCGGTGTCCCATATGGTCCCCCGTGCCTGTCAGGAGCTATTTCTGAGCAAACAGCCAGGAGTAACCCCTGAGCACCGCCGAGTGTGGCCCAAAAACCAAAAAAAAAAAAAAAAAAAAAAGAAATAGGAAATGTCCACTTACTGTATTGTCAGGTAATACAATAATTCAGCTACATGTACATAAGATATTTTAATTCTAGTACTAACCACACTAAAAATAATTGTTATGTTAATATTTATGTGTAATTTAAGTCTACCATCTTCTTTCCCCTCTCCCCACTTCTAACTAATTTTGGTATCAAGACAATTGTAGAGACAATAAATTGTCTCTTCTACTGTCTGGTAAAGAAAGCTTAGAATTGATTCTTCTTTAAATATTAAGACAAAGAATATTAAATATTCTTCTTTAAATATTAAGACAAAGGAACTAGAGAGATTGTATAGCATGTGAAGTACTTGCCTCACTTGCCACTGACCTGAATTCTATTTCTACCACCACATAGGAATGAGCCCCACCAGGAATGATTCCCAAGCACAGAGCCAGTGATATCTGATCTCTGCTGGTGTGACCCAAATGCCCCTTCCCCCTCTAAAATTAAGATACAACCCCAGTGAAACTAGTTTTGGTTATTATTTTGTTGTTACTTTTAGATTTTTGACAATCAATTTCTATTTGCATTTCTTTTTCATTTATTCCTTCTATTTTTATTCTTTGGTTCACTTTTCTTGCTTTCTTATTTGCCTATTATATTAACATTAAAATTATTATTTGAGTATGTTTCTTTTTTTTTCACTCCCCCTCCCCTTGAGTATACTTCTTAAGTGTCAATCTTTAAGCACTAGAAAGATACACAGCCCAGGCCATAGTGCAGTACAGTGGGTAGGGCTGTTTGCTTTGCACGTGGCAAACCTGGGTTGCATCCCTGGTGTCCCATATGGTCCTCTCCAGGAATAATTTTTGAGCGCAAAGCCAGGAGTGTAGACCTGAGTGCTACTAGGTGTGGCCCCCAAATCAAAAAATAAAATAAAATAAACATATACAGCCTTCTTGCTCACTTGTTTTTAAATCCATAGTCATTTAAATTACTGTTCCCTTAAAGATAAAACATTCTCTTAAAACTAGTATGATTTTACTCTTTTTTATATCTTTATTTAAACATCTTGATTACAAATATGATTGTGATTAGGTTTTAGTCATATAAAGAATACCCTCCTTCACCAGTGCAGACATTCCCACCACCAATGTCCCAAATCTCCCTCCACCCCACCCCACCCCCACCTGTACTCTAGACAGGCTTTCCAGTTCCCTCATTCATTCACATGGTTATAGTAGTTCTCAGTGTAGTTATTTATATAACTGCACTCACCCCTCTTTGTGGTGAGCTTCATGAAGTGAGCTGGAAGTTCCAGCCCTCTTCTCTTTGTCTCTGAGGATCATTGCAAAAATGACTTTTATTTTTCTTAAAACCCATAGATGAGTGAGACTTATTCTGCATATCTTTCTCCCACTGACTTATTTCACTCAGCTCTATGCCCTGGCGACCCCCCACAGCAGTCGTTACTCACTGGGTGTTTCTTGATTTCTCGGCTTGAGCAGTTCCAGTACGCAGTATTTTTGGGGTGCCCTTCCTAGCCCTCTCAGTTTTACTCTTTTTGAGGGGGGTCACATATGGCAGTGCTCAGGAGTTACTCCTAGCTCTATGCTCAGAAATCGCTCCTGGCAGGCTCAGGTGATCATATGGGATGCCAGGATTTGAACCATACGTCCTTCTGCAATGCAAGGCAGACACCCTACTTCCATGCTGTCTCTCTATCCCCTGGTTTTACTCTTTTTAATTTTAAAAATTTATTGTGGTTCTATATAATTTACAATCCTTTTAATGATGGTTTCACATCATTTTCACAAAATTCCCACATCTTTTAGAGAGTTGCAGAGTCTAAAACCTCCAAAGACTTCAGCTAGACTCTTTGCTTTGGTCTCATAGTTCAGGTGGTCTTCTGTGTTAGGTAAACAATCTTCAGTAAAGAAAGGAGATAATTTTGTTTGTTCTGTTTTGGGGCCACACCCAACAGAGCTCAAGGGTTACTTCTGGCTCTGAGCTCAGGAATTATTTTGGCAGGCTTGGGATGATAGGGGGTGCCGAGGGATTCTGACTTAGGTCAGCTTTATGCAGGGCAAGCATCCTATCCAATATATTATCACTCTGGCCCCTGCAATTATTTTTTTACCAAAGTCTGACAAAATTCGAAAGCAAGGACTTGTTTTCACTGTGATCTCTTTGTATCTATTTCCTTACTTCACCCATTTCCCTTCCTATACCCGAGTGATAATGAAGGGTGAAATTATTAAAGAAGAGACACCTACATCTATCTCTCTTGTTTATAGTTAGGTATTTCTCTGAAAGGTTAGTAGTCAACCTGAGGCCTTATTATTTGACCAGAATTCATAGATAAAGGTCCTAACTTCTCAAATGATGATGTAAACATATTTAGTAAACTTTGTTTTAGATGATCTGAGACTAGTCTTCAGAGACTTGTATAAATAGAGTGGTGTGAATCTTAGTAGGCAGGTCCAGGCTTGAGGGTTTCTACCTAGGAGAGCAGAGAAAGTTTGGACAGACACATACACAATAAAAGGGAACAGGAAAATGAGTTGTAATAGATCAAAGATCAATATGCCAACAACCTTTAGTCTCGTTTCATGTGTGCTATTCCCAGGCATCTAGGAATTGTCTAGTTCTCATTGACAAAGTTTACAGGTAAACTGTGAAGGACAGAAAGGAAGGGTCATGCTTGCCTCCAGAGGGGGCTCCCGCTGACCTACCCTTGAACTGGGCGTATATTAGGTGTTAATTTGGTTTCTTTTTCCTTTTGTTTTAATATTTTAGGGGGTTGACAGACACATTTGGTGATGCTCAGGGGTTACTTCTGGATCTAGGCCCAAAAATCACTCTTGGTGGTGTTTGTGGGACCATATGTGACTGCCCTTCTATAACACTGTCACACCCAGACCCTATTTAATTAATTTGATTTATTTCTTATTTAAATTTTATAATAGAGTTTTCCCAAACTTCATGAATGTAGTATTCTCTTATACTTTTTGAATGTCATGAAAAGTTGGTCCTGAGTTTGCTGGAGAGAAGGGACAAGGCACCAAAGCACACATGGAAACCTGGCTAAAGATTTATGGGCCCATCGATAAAGGTAACGCAAATCAATGTGATGACTTATTCCTGAGTACTCTGTGTTCTGGGCAGTCTGGGGTAAGTACCAAAGATGTGAGCTGGTGCCATTGGAGAGGTTTTCTGTGGATAAGGGGATTGTGTAGGCCCTGAGCAGGGAGGATTGAGGGGAATTCATAGAGAAACAACACATCACAAAGCCTGTACACCAGAAGGTGTTCACAAAGCTAGCAACTTTGGGACCAGGGAGATCATGTAGAACCCTGACACAAACCCTCTAGCTTGTTGTGCACCCACAAACTGGCCTGGGAGGTGTTTCAGCTACTCAGCATATTGGAGTCGACCACAGTTTGCTTCCCCTTGATTGAATAAATGTGTTAAAGACTCCCCATAAGAGCCACCAAATCTGAACAGAAGGAGCAGAGAGAACAAAGTTCATTTCAGAACAGCTGACTTGAGGAGTACCTGCTTTACTTTGTGTGTTCAGAATCACAGAGAGTCTGGGATGTAAGAGAATGAGGAGACTGGTTCAAGCTCCAACAGCATAAAAAAAAAGAAACTCAGGGCTTACATTTCACAGGTTTTATGCCAACTCCGTATTTAAAAAACTTGAGAAAAATGTCTCTCTAGGAATTTATTTTACCTACAGGTATTAACAATCAAACTGGATGAAAACTTGGAGGCTACAAACATGGGGTATAGGAGATGTGACAACTTGGTGTCCTGCTCCAGAGCAGAATTTTTTGTTTTGTTTTGTTTTAAGATTTGGGCCACATTTGGCAGTGCTCGGGCTTATTCTTGCCTTTGCATTTAGTTATAATTCCAGGTTGTGCTTGGGGACCATTTGGAGTGCCTAGGACTGGATTGGTTATTGCAAATCTGGATTGGTTATATGCAAGGCAAGCCCCTTAGCTCCTGCACTGTTTCTTTAGCCCCTTCCCCACCCCATCCCACTGCAAGGTTTGCCCCAGAGGAGATGATATCCCCAACCAGCAAGGCCCTTGTCTGAAGTTCTGTCATATCCTGTCTCCTGTTCTGCCACTGAGGTCAGAAAGAAGCAGAGAATAGAAACCCTTCTGCCACTCCTTCCCCAGGTTCTTGTAAAAACATCCTCATAGTCCTCAGGAGCATGTGAGCATGCCTTACATTGCTTCCTGATCTGACTTGAGCCTCCTGGTGGGAGGAGAGAGAGAGAGAGAGAGACAGAGACAGAGACAGAGAGACAGAGAGAGACAGAGAGAGACAGAGACAGAGAGACAGAGAGAGACAGAGACAGAGACATAGACAGAGACACAAAGACAGAGATAGACACAGAGACACAGAGACAGATACACAGAGAAAAAAAGAGACAGAGAGAGAATGGGACTGGTGGCAGGGGAGGAGAACATCTCCTTTTTCATGAGAGTCAAAGGCAACCCCAGAGCCCTTACAGTACTCTGCAAAAAATATGCCTCCTTTTATAAAGCCAGAGCAATAATATAGCAGGTAAAACAAGGGTTCAACCCCTGGTAGCCTGTATAGATCCTTGAATCCTGTTAGGAATGATCACAGAGATAGCAAAGCCAAAACTAAACCCTGAACAACATTGGGTATAGCCCAAAAGCAAAATCAAACCCCCCAAAATTGCTTTCTTTGCACTAGCTCCTCTATCAGTCTCCTCTCAACCTGGGGGCACCTCTGAGCAATAATGACAGATGGTTGGAATGTGAGGTGACATGTCATCTATCACTCTCAGCTGAAACACAAGGACCACGAATAGGGACAGTCACTACCCCGGCACTTTGTGTGTCCCAGACCATACAGAATTTTTTTTTTTTTGGAGGGGCCACACACAGTGACACTCAGAGGTTACTCCTAACTATGTGCTCAGAAATCACTCCTGGCTAGGAGGACCATATAGGATGCCGGGGATTAACCCAGGTCCACCCAGGATCACCACGCGCAAGGCAAACGCCCTACTGCTGTGCTATAACTCTGGCCCCATGCTGAATTTTTAAGACCAACTCTCTGGGAATGAGCCAGATCCTGAAAGTTAGAAAATGGTAGATTTACCAAATAGGCCATCAAAAGGGCTTTTCTCTTAGAGTTGACAGATGGAGCTGATGGAAAGTCTGAAGGCCTATGAAAGACAGCTCAGTAGCAGAGCCTTGTAAACTTGAGCTTGGGAAAACATTGCTTGGTACCTCTCCACATTGCTGAGCACAATTCCCACAGTACTGCCAATGGGATCCCCAGTGACACAATAAAGCAAAGATCTCTGGTGCATGCAGTTAGGCATCTGGTAACCAAGTGCTTGTTCCCCAGACAGTGCAGTAATCACATTAATGGAAAATAAAAATTAAATATATTATCAAAGAATTAAAAAATAGTTGAATAATGACAGGGATGACAAGATTTTTTTTTTTGTTTGGGATTTTAGGGTCACACCTGGTGGTGGCTTGGGGTTTAACTCCTGGCTCTGCACTCAGGAAATCACTCCTGGGCAGGGACACGAGGGGGAAACCTATGCGATGCCGGGATTCGATAGGCTGCATTCAAGGCAAATGCCTGCTGTGCTATCTTTCTGACACAAGGACAGATTATCATTATAATGAGACTAAATTACAAAATAAAAATTAATAAATATATTTAGATACTGGAGTTGGAAACTTATCTATGTAAATAGTAATAGACCTATATTGTATTCTATTAAATAATTTTAATTTCTTTATCTATATAGGGAACCACACAGGCAGGTTTCCAAAATAGTGCAGTTATACCAGCCCAAGGAAGGAGAGCTAATGAAGGCTCAGGACAAACCTGATCCAAAGACACAAATGCTTGGCACCCTGAATAAATGAATGAAATTTCAGAATGAGCCCAACATCCAAAGGAGGAACTCAGACGATAGCATATTGATGCATTCTTGTAACTATTATATATTATAGAAAAAAAGTGAATAAGGAAGTTAATTTGTTGATGTAATGTGAACCAAACTTTTTTATTATATATTTTATTTAAACACCTTGATTACATACATGATTGTGTTTGGGTTTCAGTCATGTAAAGAACACCACCCATCACCAGTGCAACGTTCCCATCACCAATGTTCCAAATCTCCCTCCTCCCCAACCGAACCCCGCCTGTACTCTAGACAGGCTTTCCATTTCCCTCATACATTCTCATTATTAGGACAGTTTAAAATGTAGTTATTTCTCTAACTAAACTCATCACTCTGTGTGGTGAGCTTCCTGAGATGAGCTGGAACTTCCAGCTCTTTTCTCTTTTCTGTCTGAAAATTATTATTGCAAGAATGTCTTTCATTTTTCTTAAAACCTATAGATGAGTGAGACCATTCTGCGTTTCTCTCTCTCTCTCTCTGACTTATTTCACTCAGCATAATAGATTCCGTGTACATCCATGTATAGGAAAATTTTATGAATTCATCTCTCCTAAAAGCTGCATAATATTACATTCTGTATATGTACCACAGTTTCTTTAGCCATTTGTCTGTTGAAAGGCATCTTGGTTGTTTCCAGAACCTGGCTATTGTGTATAGTACTGCAATAAATATAGGTGTGAGGAAGGGGTTTTTATTGTATCCTTGTGTTCTTAGGGTATATCCCTAGGAGTGGAATAGCTGGATCTTATGGGAGCTTGATTTCCAGTTTTTGGAGGAATCTCCATATCGCTTTCCATAAAGGTTGAACTAGGTGGCATTCCCACCAGCAGTGGATAAGCATTCCTTTCTCTCCACATCCCTGCCAACACTGTTTATTCTCATTCTTTGTGATGTGTGCCATTCTCTGTGGTGTGAGGTGGTACCTCATAGTTGTTTTGATTTGCATCTCCCTGATGATTAGTGATGTGGAGCATTTTTTCATGTGTCTTTTGGCCATGTGTATTTCTTCTTTGTCAAAGTGTCTGTCCATTTCTACTCCCCATATTTTTTATGGGATTAGATGTTTTTTTCTTGTAAAGTTCTGTCAGTGCCTTGTATATTTTGGAGATTAGCCTCTTATCTGATGGGTATTGGGTGAATAGTTTCTCCCACTCAGTGGGTGGCTCTTGTATCCTGGGCACTATGTCCTTTGAGGTGCAGAAGCTTCTCAGCTTAATATATTTCCATCTGTTAATCTCTGCTTTCACTTGCTTGGAGAGTGCAGTTTCCTCCTTAAATATGCCTGTAGTCTCAATGTCCTGGAGTGTTTTGCCTATGTGTTGTTCTATATATCTTTTTTTTTTAATTTTGGTTTTTGGGTTAACCCGAAAGTACTCAGGAGGGTTATTCCTGGCTGTCTGCTCAGAAATAGCTCCTGGCAGGCACGGGGGACCATATGGGACACCGGGATTCGAACCAACCACCTTTGGTCCTGGATCGGCTGCTTGCAAGGCAAACACCTCTGTGCTATCCCTCCGGTCCCTGTTCTAGATATCTTATGGTTGGGGTCTGATATTGATGGTCTTTAATCCATTTGGATTTTACATTCGTACAGTGATGTTTAGGCTGGGGGTCTAAGTTCAATTTTTTGCAAGTGGCTAGCCAGTTGTGCCACCACTTGTTGAAGAGGCTTTCTTTTGCTCCATTTTGGATTCTTGCTCCCTTACATCAAAAATAGGTGATTGTATGGGGAACATTCTCTGAGTAGTCAAGCCTATTCCACTGATCTGAGGTCCTGTCCTTATTTCAATACCATGCTGTTTTGATAACTATTGCTTTGTAATACAGTTTAAAGTTGGGGAAAGTAATTCCTCCATATTCTTTTTCCAATGATTGCTTTAGCTATTCTAGGGTGTTTATTGTTCCAAAGGAAATTTCAAAAGGTGCCTTGATCCACTTCTTTGAAGATTGTCATGGGTATATTTAGAGGGATAGCATTAAATCTGTATAATGCCTTGGGGAGTATTGCCATTTTGATTAGTTAATCCTGCCAATCCATTAGCAGGGTATGTGTTTCCAATTTCCGCGTGTCCTCTCTTATTTCTTGGAGCAGAGTTTTATAGTTTTCTTTGTATAGGTCCTTCACATTTTTAGTCAAGTTGATTCCAAGATATTTGAGTTTGTGTGGCACTATTGTGAATGGGGTTGTTTTTCTTAATGTCCATTTCTTCCTTATTACTATTGGTGTATAGAAAGGCCATTGATTTTTTTTATTGTTTAAGTATTTCTATTTTTTTTTAATTTATTTAAACACCTTAATTAACAGACATGATTGTGTTTGGGATTTCAGTCATGTAAAGAACACCACCCATCACCAGTGGCAACATTCCCATCACCAATGTCCCAAGTCTCCCTTCGCCCCACCAACGCCCCACGGCCTGTACTCTAGGACAGGCTCTCCATTTTCCTCATACATTCTCATTAGTAGGAACCAGCTCAAAATGTAGTTATTTTCCCTAACTAAACTCATCACTCTTTGTGGTGAGCTTCCTGAGGTGAGCTGGAACTTCCAGCTCTTTTCTCTTTTGTGTCTGAAAATTATTATTACAAGGGTGTCTTTCATTTTTCTTAAAACCTATAGATGAGTGAGACCATTCTGCGTTTTTCTCTCTCTCTCTGACTTATTTCACTCAGCATAATAGATTCCATGTACATCCATGTATAGGAAAATTTCATGACTTCATCTCTCCTGACAGCTGCATAATATTCCATTGTGTATATGTACCACAGTTTCTTTAGCCATTCGTCTGTTGAAGGGCATCTTGGTTGTTTCCAGAGTCTTGCTATGGTAAATAGAGCTGCAATGAATATAGGTGTAAGGAAGGGGTTTTTGTATTGTATTTTTGTGTTCCTAGGGTATATTCCTAGGAGTGGTATAGCTGGATCATATGGGAGCTCGATTTCCAGTTTTTGGAGGAATCTCCATATCGCTTTCCATAAAGGTTGAACTAGACAGCATTCCCACCAGCAGTGGATAAGAGTTCCTTTCTCTCCACATCCCCGCCCAACACTGTTTATTCTCATTCTTTGTGATGTGTGCCATTCTCTGGGGTGTGAGGGGTGGTATCTCATCGTTGTTTTGATTTGCATCTCCCTGATGATTAGTGATGTGGAACATTTTTTCATGAGTCATTTGGCCATGTGTATGTTCTTCTTTGTCAAAGTGTCTGTTCATTTCTTCTCCCCATATTTTGATGGGGTTAGATGTTTTTTTCTTGTAGAGTTCTGTCAGTGCTTGTATATTTTGGATATTAGCCCCTTATCTGATGGGTATTGGGTGAATAGTTTCTCCCACTCAGTGGGTGGCTCTTGTATCTGGGGCACTATTTCCTTTGAGTTGCAAATGCTTCTCAGCTTAATATATTCCCATCTGTTAATCTCTGCTTTCACTTGCTTGGAGAGTGCAGTTTCCTCCTTGAAGATGCCTGTAATGTCCTGGAGTGTTTTGCCTATGTGCTGTTCTATATATCTTATGGTTTTGGGACTGATATCGAGGTCTTTAATCCATTTGGATTTTACCTTTGCACATGATGTTAGCTGGGGGTCTAAGTTTAATTTTTTGCAAGTGGCTATCCAATTGTGCCAACACCACTTGTTGAAGAGGCTTTCCCTGCTCCATTTAGGATTTCCTGCTCCTTTATCAAAAATTAGGTGGTTGTATCTCTGGGGAACATTTTATGAGTATTCAAGCCTATTCCACTGATCTGAGGACCTATCCTTATTCCAATACCATGCTGTTTTGATAACTGTTGCTTTGTAGTACAGTTTAAAGTTGGGGAAAGTAATTCCTCCCATATTCTTTTTCCCAATGATTGCTTTAGCTATTCGAGGGTGTTTATTGTTCCAAATGAATTTCAAAAGTGTCTGATCCACTTCTTTGAAGAATGTCATGGGTATCTTTAGAGGGATGGCATTAAATCTGTATAATTCCTTGGGGAGTATTGACATTTTGATGATGTTAATCCTGCCAATCCATGAGCAGGGTATGCGTTTCCATTTCCATGTGTCCTCTCTTATTTCTTGGAGCAGAGTTTTATAGTTTTCTTTGTATAGGTCCTTCACATATTTAGTCAAGTTGATTCCAAGATATTTGAGTTTGTGTGGCACTATTGTGAATGGGGTTGTTTTCTTAATGTCCATTTCATCCTTATTACTATTGGTATATAGAAAGGCTATTGATTTTTGTGTGTTAATTTTGTAGCCTGCCACCTTGCTATATGAGTTTATTATTTCTAGAAGCTTTTTGATAGAGTCTTTAGGGTTTTCTAAGTAGAGTATCATGTCATCTGCAAACAGTGAGAGCTTGACTTCTTCCTTTCCTATCTGGATTCCCTTGATATCTTTTTCTTGCCTAATCGCTATAGCAAGTACTTCCAGTGCTATGTTGAATAGGAGTGGTGAGAGAGGACAGCCTTGTCTTGTACCAAGAATTTAGGAGGGAAAGGCTTTCAGTTTTTCTCCATTGAGGGAATAATATTTGCCACTGGCTTGTGGTAGATGGCCTTCACTATATTGAGGAAAGGTTCCCTCCATTCCCATCTTGCTGAGAGTTTTGATCAAGAATGGGTGTTGGACCTTATCAAATGCTTTCTCTGCATCTATTGATATGATCATGTGGTTTTTATTTTTCTTGTTATTGATGTTGTGTATTATGTTGATAGATTTACGGATGTTAAACCAGCCTTGCATTCCTGGGATGAAACCTACTTGATCGTAGTGGATGATCTTCTTAACGAGGCATTGAATCCTATTTGCCAGGATTTTGTTGAGGATCTTTGCATCTGCATTCATCAGTGATATTGGTCTGTAATTTTCTTTTTTGGTAGCGTCTCTGTCTGGTTTAGGTATCAAGGTGATGTTGGCTTCATAAAAGCTATTTGGAAGTGTTTTCTGTTTGTTCAATTTCATGAAAGAGTCTTGCCAAGATTGGCAGTTAGTTCCTCTTGGAAAGTTTGATAGAATTCATTAGTGAATCCATCTGGAGATGGGCTTTTGTTTTTCGGCAGACATTTGATTACTGTTTTAATTTCATCAATGGTGATGGGTGTGTTTAGATATGCTACATCCTCTTCCTTCAACCGTGGAAGATTATAAGAGTCCAATAATTTATCCATTTCTTCCAGGTTCTCATTTTTAGTGGCGTAGAGTTTTTCAAAGTAGTTTCTGATTACCCTTTGAATCTCTGTCATATCAGTAGTGATCTCTCCTTTTTCATTCCTGATACGAGTTATCAAGGTTTCTCTCTCTCTCTTTCTTTGTTAGGTTTGCCAGTGGTCTATCAATCTTGTTTATTTTTTCAAAGAACCAACTTCTGCTTTCGTTGATCTTTCGGATTGTTTTTTGAGTTTCCACTTCGTTGATTTCTGCTCTCAGCTTTGTTATTTCCTTCTGTCTTCCTATTCTTGGGTCCTTTTGTTGAGCATTTCTAGTTCTATTAGCTGTGTCATTAAGCTACTCAGGTAAGCTCCTTCTTCCTTCCTGATGTGTGCTTGCAAAGCTATAAATTTTCCTCTCAGTACTGCTTTTGCTGTGTCCCATAAGTTCTGAGAGTTTGTGTCTTTATTGTCATTTGTTTCCAGGAACCTTTTTATTTCCTCCTTGATTTCATCTCGGATCCACTGGTTATTGAGCATGAGGCTGTTTAACTTCCAGGTGTTAAAGTGTTTCTTCTGAGTCCCTTTGGAGTTCACAAATAATTTCAGAGCCTTGTGGTCAGCGAAGGTAGTCTGCAAAATTTCTATCCTCTTGATCTTATGGAGGTATGTTTTATGTGCCAGCATGTAGTCTATCCTGGAGAATGTCCCATGTACATTGGAGACGAATGTGTATCCAGGTTTCTGGGGATGGAGTGTCCTATATATATCCACTAGGCCTCTTTCTTCCATTTCTCTCCTCAGGTCTAGTATATTCTTGTTGGGTTTCAGTCTGGTTGACCTGTCCAGTGTTGACAAAAGCCGTGTTAAGGTCCCCCCACAATTATTGTGTTGTTGTTGATATTATTTTTCAGATTTGTCAACAGTTGTATTAAATATTTTGCTGGCCCCTCATTTGGTGCATATATGTTTAGGAGAGTGAATTCTTCCTGCTCTACGTACCCCTTGATTAATATAAAATGTCCGTCTTTGTCCCTTACAACCTTCCTGAGTATAAAGTTTGCATTATCTGATATTAGTATGGCCACTCCAGCTATTTTATGGGTGTTGTTTGCTTGGATAATTTTTCTCCAGCCTTTTATTTTGAGTCTATGTTTGTTCTGACTATTCAGGTGCGTTTCTTGTAGGCAGCAGAAGGTTGGATTGAGTTTTTTGATCCATTTAGCCACTCTGTGTCTCTTAACTGGTGCATTTAGTCAATTGACGTTGAGAGAAAGAATTGTCCTGGGATTTAACGCCATCTTTATTTCAAAATTTGGTGTGTCTTTTGGGTAGTCTTGTCTTAGATTAGGTCTTTCAGTTTTTCTCTTAAGACTGGTTTTGTGTCTGTGAAGTTTCTGAGCTGTTTTTTGTCTGTGAAACCATGTATTCTTCCATCAAACAGGAAAGTGAGTTTTGCTGGGTATAGTATTCTGGGTGAAGCATTCATTTCATTCAGTCTTGTCACAATATCCCTCCACTGCTTTCTGGCATTGAGTGTTTCTGGTGACAGGTCTGCTGTAAATCTCAGGGAAGCTTGCTTGAACATGATTTCCCCTTTTGATCTTGCTGTTTTCAGAATTCTGTCTCTATCTGTGGGATTTGTCATTGTGACTAGGATGTGTCTTGGGGTGGTTTTTCTGGGGTCTCTTTTGGTTGGTACTCTTCGGGCATGCAGGATTTGATCACATATATTCTTTAGCTCTGGAAGTTTCTCTTTAATGATGTTTCTTGACCATTGATTCTCTCCTGGAAATTTTCTTCCTGGGTCTCTGGGACTCCAATGATTCTTAAGTTGTTTCTGTTGATCTTATCATAGACTTCTATTTTCGTCTGTTCCCATTCTTTGACTAATTTTTCCATTGTCTGCTCATTTGCTTTAAGTTTTTTTTCCAATCTCTCCTGCTGTATGGAATTATTTATCTCATGTTCCACAGCACCAAGTCTATTCTCAGCTTCTGATACCCTGTCCCAGAGCTTATCCATTTTGTCATTCACTTCGTTTACTGACTTTTTCAGTCCTGTTAGTTGACATGTTATTTCAGTTTGGAGCTTTGTGATTTCTGCCTTCATATTTTCTTGGTTCTTATTAGTGTTCTGTTCAACTCGATCCATGGTTTCTTGGAGTCTGTTGAGCACCTTCCATATTGCTAGTCTAAAGTCCTTATCTGAGAGGTTGATTAGTTGGTCAGTCGTTATCTGGTCCTCAGAATTGTCATCTTCATTCTCTATGTCTGATGCTGGCCTGCGTTGTTTCCCCATTGTCACACTTGTATTGTGGGTTTTTCTACGTGTTGTGGTGGTATTCATTGTCTATATGATGTAGGCAGCACACTCCTCTGGCTCCTCCCTTTCTGGATGGGCTGACTTGCCTCTAAGGGAGGGGAGTCCTCCGTGGATGAAGCCTCACACTGGGTCAAATCTTAGGCCCGAGCATGCAACAGAGAAGACAGTCCAGAGAGAAATGTTTGCTTCTGTGATATAGCGCCGTTCTTAGTGTGATTTTTCCTTCTTGTTGCAATGGAGTTCTTTCCTTAGAAAGAGTGCATGGCTGTGTAGCGAAGCGGAGCGGTCGTGCTCCTCTGGAGCCTCTTTTTGCCCCACTCGCAAGAGTTTCACGCAAGAGGACAGTAGACAGACATAGACAGGTCACACTCACAGTCTTTCACAGTTGAGCCCCACTGGGCTGGTGTACTTTCGCAGATTTTCCCCGCCTGGTGTCACACACAGGGAGCCCGGCCATTGATTTTTGTGTGTTAATTTTGTAGCCTGCCACCTTGCTATATGAGTCTATTGTTTCTAGAAGCGTTTGGTAGTCTTTATGGTTTTCTAAGTAGAGTATCATGTCATCTGCAAACAGTGAGAGCTTGACTTCGTCCTTTCCTATCTGGATTCCCTTGATATCTTTTTCTTGCCTAATCGCTATAGCGAGTACTTCCAGTGCTATGTTGAATAGGAATGTTGAGTGAGGACAGCCTTGTCTTGTGCCAGAATTTAGAGGGAAGGCTTTTAGTTTTTCTCCATTGAGAATAATTTTTGCCACTGGCTTGTGGTAGATGGCCTTAACTATATTGAGAAAGGTTCCTTCTATTCACATCTTGCTGAGAGTTTTGATTAAGAATGGGTGTTGGACCTTATCAAATGCTTTCTCTGCATCTATTGATATGATCATGTGGTTTTTATTTTTCTTGTTGTTGATGTTGTGTATTATGTTGATAGATTTATGGATGTTAAACCATCCTTGCATTCCTGGGATGAAACCTACTTGATCGTAGTGGATGATCTTCTTAATGAGGCACTGAATCCTATTTGCCAGGATTTTGTTGAGGATATTTGCATCTGCATTCATCATGGATATTGGTCTATAATTTTCTTTTTCATAGCAACTCTGTCTAGTTTAGGTATCAAGGTGATGTTGGCTTCATAAAAGCTACTTGGAAGTGTTTCTGTTTTTCAATGTCATGAAAGAGTCTTGCCAGGATTGGTAGTAGTTCCTCTTGGAAAGTTTGAAAGAATTCTTTAGTGAATCCATCTGGGCTTGGGCTTTTGTTTTTGGGCAGACATTTTATTACCATTTTAATTTCATCAATGGTGATGGGGGTGTTTAGATATGCTACATCCTCTTCCTTCAACCGTGGAAGATTATAAGAGTCCAAGAATTTATCCATTTCTTCCAGGTTCTCATATTTAGTGGCATAGAGTTTCTCAAAGTAGTTTCTGTTTACCCTTTGAATTTCTGTCATATCAGTAGTGATCTTTCCTTTTTCATTCCTAATACGAGTTATCAAGTTTCTCTCTTTCTTTGTTAGTTTTGCCAGTGGTCTATCAATCTTGTTTATTTTTTCAAAGAACCAACTTCTGCTTTCATTGATCTTTCAGATTGTTTTTCGGGTTTCCACTTCATTGATACTGCTCTCCGCTTTGTTATTTCCTTTTGTCTTTCTATTTTTGGGTCCTTTTGTTGAGCACTTTCTAGTTCTATCAGCTGTGTCATTAAGCTACTCAGGTAAGCTCCTTCTTCCTTCCTGATGTGTGCTTGCAAAACTATAAATTTTCCTCTCAGTAGTGCTTTTGCTGTTTTCCATAATTTCTGATAGTTTTTGTCTTTATTGTCATTTGTTTCCAGGAACCTTTTGATTTTCTCCTTGATTTCATCTCGGACCCACTGGTTATTGCATATGAGGCTGTTTAACTTCCAGGTGTTAAAGTTTTTCTTCTGAGTCCCTTTGGAGTTCACAAATAATTTCAGAGCCTTGTGGTCAGCGAAGGTAGTCTGAAAAATTTCTATCCTCTTCATATTATGGAGGTATGTTTTATATGCCAGTATGTAGTCTATCCTGGAGAATGTCCCATATACATTAGAGAAGAATGTGTATCCAGGTTTCTGGGGATGGAGTGTCCTATATATATCCACTAGGCCTCTTTCTTCCATTTCTATCCTCAGGTCTAGTATATTCTTGTTGGGTTTCAGTGTGGTTGACCTATCCAGTGTTGGCAAAGCTGTGTTGAGGTCCCCCACAATTATTGTGTTGTTATTGATATTATTTTTCAGATTTGTCAACAGTTGTATTAAATATTTTGCTGGCCCCTCGTTCGGTGCATATACGTTTAGGAGAGTTATTTCTTCCTGCTCTACATACCCCTTGATTAATATAAAATGTTCATCTTTGTCCCTTACTACCTTCCTGAGTATAAAGTTTGCATTATCTGATATTAGTATGGCCACTCCAGCTTTTTTATGGGTGTTGTTTGCTTGGATAATTTTTCTCCAACCTTTTATTTTTGAGTCTATGTTTGTTCGGACTATTCTTGTAGGCAGCAGAAGGTTGGATTGAGTTTTTTTTTTATCTATTTAGCCACTCTGTGTCTCTTAACTGGTGGATTTAGTACATTGACATTGAGAGAAAGAATTGTCCTTGAATTTAATGCCATCTTTATATCGAAATTTGGTGTGTCTTTTGTTTAGTCTTGCCTTAAATTAGGTCTTTCAGTTTTTTTCTTAAGGCTGGTTTTGAGTCTGTAAAGTTTCTGAGCTGTTTTTTGTCTGTGAAACCATGTATTCTTCCATGAAACCAGAAAGTGAGTTTTGCTGGGTACAGTATTCTAGGTGAAGCATTTATTTCATTCAGTCTTGTCACAATATCCCACCACTGCTTTCTGGCATTGAGTGTTTCTGGTGACAGGTCTGCTGTAAATCTCAAGGATGCTCCCTTGAATGTAATTTTCCTTTTTAATCGTGCTGTTTTCAGAATTCTGTCTCTATCTGTGGGATTCGTCATTGTGACTAGGATGTGTCTTGGGGTATTTTTTCTGGGGTCTCTTTTGGTTGGTTCTCTTCAAGCATGCAGGATTTGATCACATATATTCTTTAGCTCTGGAAGTTTCTCTTTAATGATGTTCTTGACAGTTGATTCTTCCTGGAGATTTTCTTCCTGGGTCTCTGGGACTCCAATGATTCTTAAGTTGTTTCTGTTGAGCTTATCATAGACTTCTATTTTCATCTGTTCCCATTCTTTGACTAATTTTCCATTGTCTGTTCATTTGCTTTAAGTTTTTTTTCCAATCTCTCCTGCTGTATGGAATTGTTATTTATCTCATCTTCCACAGCACCAAGTCTATTCTCAGCTTCTGATACCCTGTCCCAGAGCTTATCCATTTTGTCATTCACTTCGTTTACTGAGTTTTTCAGGCCTGTTAGTTGACATGTTATTTCAGTTTGGAGTTTTGTGATTTCTGTCTTCATATTTTCTTGGTTCTTATTAGTGTTCTGTTCAACTCAAGCCATGGTTTCTTTGAGTTCTTTGAACATCTTCCATATTGCTAGTCTAAAGTCCTTATCTGAGAGGTTGATTAGTTGGTTGGTCATTATCTGGTCATCAGAATTGTCATCTTCATTCTCTATGTCTGATGTTGGCCTGCATTGTTTCCCCATTGTCACACTTGTATTGTGGGTTTTTCTACATGTTGTGGTGGTATTCATTGGCTAAATGATGCAGGCAGCCACACTCCTCTGGCTCCGCCCTTTCTGAATGGGTTGATTTGCCTCCAAAGGAGGGGAATCCTCCGTGGTTGAAACCTCACACAGGATCAAATCTTAGGCCCGAGCACGCAGCAGAGGAGACAGTCTGGAATGAAATGCTGGGCTTCAGTTATCCAGCACAGTTCTTAGTGTGATTTTTTTTTCTTCTTGTTGCGACGGTGTTCTTTTCTTAGAAAGAGCGCACGGCCGCATAGCGAAACAGAGCAGTGCTCTTCTGGAGCCTCTTTTTAGCCTACTCCCAAGAGTTTCACGTGACAGGACAGGAGACAGACACACACAGGCAGCACTCACAATTTTTCACAGTTGGGCTCCACTGGGCAGGCGTAGTTTTGTGGATTTTCCCAGCCTGACGTTACAAACAGGGGACCTGGCTTCTGTAAAGTACTGCTTATAGCCAGTTTTCACGTTATGAAGCAGTTCCTTGGCGTTCCTGCCCTAGAATTGGCCTCTGGAAGAGCGAGTTTTCTGGCGCCTCTTTTCGGCCCACTCCCAAGAGTTTTCCACAAGAGAACAGTAGACAGACACACACAGGCAGCACTCACAATTTTTCACAGTCGGGCCCCACTGGGCAGGTGTAGTTTCGTAGATTTTCCCAGCCTGATGTCACAAATAGGGGACCTGGCTTCTATTTATTTATTTATATATTTGTTTTGGTTTTGATATTGCTGTTTCCATTTTTGTGCTGTTTTGTTATTATGTGGTGTTTGTCTTTATTGCTGTAGTGCTCACTGGATTTTTTGTTTGATATTTCTTTTTGTGGTGTTGTTGTGTTTTTCTTTCTTTTTCCCTTTCTTCTCTCAAACTGATGTTGAGATACTCTAAGGACTCCACCCATTTTCAGCTTATTTGATTTTTACCCCATTTATTTCTTTTCTTTTTTTCAAACAGAACCACATAACTTGAACCATCTAGTTCTGCCTCTAAAATTGAGTGGGAAATAATGGAGGGTACCAAGAGGAAACAGTTGTATGATCACTAAGTAGTAAGCTAGACACAGAGGGGACCACTTATACTAGAAACCAAGTGGGGTAATTGTGGGGGATTTGGAATGCAAGCTAGAAACGGAGGTGGAGGGAGGACAACTTTAGTGATGGGAATTCCCTGATTCAATGTTAATAGGTACCTAAAATATTACTCACAGATATGTAATCCACTTTGGTCAAAATAAAAATTATTATAAAAAATTCTACATGAAGAAGAATTGGAAAAAATCTTAACTCACATATATCTAAATAAAAATTTTATATTAAAAATAAATAAATGTTTAAAAAGACTCTTGCTTCAAATACAGTAAACTTTGTTTTCATCCATGAGACCTCATAAATTCTGTAAACTTCCAGGAATAACCCTGAAGATAGAGCCAGGAGCAATTTCTCAATAATGGTGGCCTTCTACCCCTACCGCCACCAACAGACACAATCAGTTGAAAGATAGGATAGAAAAAAAAAAAAAAAAACAGGCAACGGTAACTTGAAAGCCTTTGATCTAAAGACCCTAACTTTTCCCTGTATTCATACTTAAACTAAAACATTGACTTTCTAAATCTAAAGCCTTCTTACTGTAGCTTCTTTTTCAGACCAACTGGTTTGAAGGCTGTTGGATCTGAACTAGAATAATTACCAGCTCTCCTGGCTCCCCAGGCTGCTGACTCATGACAGATCTTAGTGCTTGTTGGTGCCTTTACCCAAGGAGCTGATTCCTTATAATAAAGCTCACTCCCCCCTCTCACATGTCTCTACACATGTCCTATACCTTATTAATGTACATTTGTCTGGCCAAGCCTTGCTAAGACAGGGACTTGCAGGAAAATTTTTCTCCTTGAATCAAAGAAAGAGCTCAGTGAGTAAGAACACCCTGAATTCTTATCTTTCACTGGGAGTGAAAGGAAGGTTGTCTGGAATGATAAAAGGCAAACAACAGGGAAGCAGACAAAAGAGATGAAGTCACCATAGACATTTTTGTATCTTTGAGCACTCGTTGAATCACCCCATGTGGGCATCTCCCTATGTGAAATGATTAATTGATGTTTGATCCTTGCCATCATAATGTGGTCCATGGCTTGTATGGATTTTGTTGTGAGTTGTATTCTGCATGTATCAGGCTTGTGTAGTTTCTTAGATACCACAAGTTCTCTATCAGGGTCTGAGTTTTGATAGGGTTCCTTCAGAGATCTACATACATATAGGTGCTTGGAACCCCTGGCATGGCTGACCTGGGTGTCATTTTTCTTGTATCTTCTGGTGTAGCCTCAATTTTATCTCCAGAGTGAAGTTTGTGTGTCTTTATGAGTGTACAATGCAGCATCTTTTTGCTTGCTCTTTTGGACCATCTGGTCTTTTCCTTCCTCCAACCGTGCCTTACATCTACTTCTAGGCTCTTTTCCACAGAAGACACACTTGACTCCTACCAGCTTAGTCAAAGTTTGCTTCCTGTATTAATTTATGTGGCCTATTTTATTTCCCTCTTTACTGATTTGACTCCAGCTAGAACCCACACACATTGAGGAAGCTCTATTTTTGTTCTTTCTGCCCTTCACACCTCTGTCTGGCACATACTCACCACACAGTCAGGGTTTCTGAAAAACTTAATGAGTCCTGCACTTCTGGTCTGTTCCTTGCAGCCAAAGTCTACTCCCCAGGGCTCAGGCATCTGAGACATACACATGAGGGGTAGGAAGTAGAGCAAGTGATTAGGGAATTAGGGGGCCCTGGCCCTGAAGCTGCAGCTGTGATCCCCAATCAACTCTCCAGAGCACACACAGGGGAAACAGCTGTTGAATACCCTCTCCTCTCTTTTTCCCAGGAACAAATATTACAAGGCAACCAACAGCTGAGAAAGACACATGGGGCCAAGTAAAGATACAACATATCTCTTCCCTCAGTACAGAAAGTGACCCCCCCCAAGCCTGGAACCACTTTTTAAGTGTCCTCTAGCAGCTCAGTCTCTAGCTGTCAATAAAGTAGTGACAAGACTTTATTGGGACATGGGCTAAAACAACTCTGTGTTTGTTAGCCCTAACAGCACTCAGAAAGACAGGACTTACTCAACCCAAGGCACTGCCACTGTCTGTCTCAAGCACAGGGTGAAGGAAGAACTTTCAGCTGTAGGGGAATGCTTGGGGCTCACTCCTGATATAGGCTCCTGAGGAGGTAGAGGGCAAGCACACCCTGTTAGACAGAGTTGAGGGCTCAGGCTAGTGGGTCCAGAGCCTCTCCTCTTTAGGGTCGTACCCTGTGATCTACATTTACACATATTCTGTGTGCACACAAAACAGGTTTTACTCTGGAGATGCCTCCAGGTGGTGTCTTCCCAGCTAGTGAGCAGACATACAGCTGGCTGTTCTTGGCTTCAAGCCGAAGATCATTAGATGCCTGAGCATCTGTCCCTCCCATTGACTGCACTGGAACATTCCTTTAGTTTCTGTTTATATTTTTGGACCACACCTAGCTTTGCTCATGGCTTACTCCTATGCTCACAGATCATTCACGGGGGTCAGGTGGGGGTACTGTGTATTGAGCCTGGGATAGACACATGCAGAACAGGGACATGTCTTTGGTGAAAGAGCTAAGAGACTGCAAAATCATGAGTCATTCCTTTACTTTGCAGGCATTTTCTGAGAAAACCCCTGAAACTAGAGGGTCTAGTCTGTATGTTCCCTAAGGATTGATTTGAATGGTATTGTCCAATCCTCAAATATCTTTCTGTGTAGTGGAAGAGCACCAGACACCCATCCAAGGTGGTCAGCACTGTGATGGAAGGGCTTGGTCACTGCTGGGGTGGAGGACAGCACCAGAAAAACACAGCTGAGTCAATTTCTTAGGAGGGAGGAAATTGACATCCACCCAGGGCTAATCTTGTGTCCAGCACTCTCCATTTATATCATTTACATATTTTGGGGGCAGTACACACAGTAGTGTTTAGGAGTCTATCGGGTGTGGTAATTAAGCCCACTCTTCTTCCATTTTGCCTGTATTTTAGCACTTTGAGTTCCAGTCCATGGAATCAATCTTGCCCTCAATACTGCATGGATAGGAATACTGCACATATATGAGCCCCTAAAGTTATGAAGGGGCAAAGACAGAGCAAGGCTTATCTGTAGTCATTATATTTCTAATTTCTGCACATACAGATCCTGATAACATAGAGGGACCTACTTCTCACAGGACTCACAGACTCTTTTTTCTTTTAATTTTTGTTATTTGGGGGGGGTGATAAATCTTGTGATGCTCATGGGTTACTCATGGCTTTGTGGGGCTTAGGAGACCATAAGAACGTTGGGGATTGAACCTCATTGGAATATATATAAAACAAGTGCTTTGACTGTTAGATAACTTTTTTCTGTTTTATATTTTTAAATTTATTTACCCCAGACATACAATCAACTAATCCTTAATAATGGGGAAAGAAACAAAAATAAAACAAGGACAGACTCTTCAACTAGTGGTATTGGAACAACTGACCAGCCATATGCAAATAAGTGAACATAGACCTACATCTAACACCATGCACAAAGGTTAAATCTAAATGAATTAAAGACATTGATATCAGACCTACAACCATAAGGTATATAAAACACATAGGTAAAACACTCAAAGACATTGAGACTAAAGGCATCTTCAAGGAGAAAACGTCACTGTCCAAACAAATAGAAGCAGAGGTAAACAAATGAGACTAAATTAAACTGAGAAGCTTCTGCACCTCAAAGGAAATAGTGACTAGAATACAAAGGCCACCCACAGAATGGGTGAAACTATTCACCCAATGCCCATCAGATAAGGGGCTAATGTTGAAGATATACAAGGTACTGACAGAACTTAACAAGAATAAATAATCTAACTCCATCAAAAAGTAGGTAGAAGAAATGAACAGACACTTCTTCAAAGAAATACAAACAGCCAAAAGAAATATAAAAATGTGCTTCATATCAGAGAAATGCAAATCAAAACGATGATGAGGTACTATCTCATGCCACAGAGACTGGCACACATCACAAAGAACAAGAAGAATCAGTGCTGGAGGGATGTGGGGAAAAAGGAACTCTCATTCACTGCTGGTGGGAATGCCATCTAGTCTAGCCTTCATAAAAAACTATATGGAGATTACTCAAAAAACTGGAAATTGAGCTCCCATAGGATCCAGCTATACCACGCCTTCAGATACATCCTAGGAACACAAAAACACAATGCAAAAATGCCTTTTTCACATCTATATTCACTGCAGCATTATTTACAATAACTAGAATCTTGAAACAACCTATTTCAGGGGTCTCAAACTCACGGCCTGTGGACTGTCTGCAGCCCTCTAATACAACATTTTGTGGATCACGGCCGGTCTTCAAATATCACAGTATTTGCGATTATTCGCTTACCGAAGAATTGCAAAAGAATTGCATTAGTAAGAAAAAGTCACATTAAACATTCGCATACCCCGAGCAGTTCCATTCGGGGTATGCAAATGTTTAATGTGATTTTTTGCGATTTCTTATTTACTAATGCGATATTTTATTGCGAATATTTGGTAAGCGAATTATCACGAATACTTTGCACCTAGCACAGATGTCATTTGCGCTGCTCCTGCCCGCTGTCCCTTGCATTTTAGGAAGCCTAAGGGAGAGAAGTTTATTACAGAATTAGATTTTGTCATACCTTCATCATGAATTCATCAAAGCCTGCAGTGAAGAGAAAGATTGATGATGAGCACAGACAATTTCAGGAAAAGTGGGAGATGCAGTATTTCTTTGTTGAGCACAGAGGCATCCCCACATGTCTTATTTGCTCAGAGAAAGTTGCAGTGCACAAGGAATACAACTTGAACACCAATATTCAACTAAACATGCTGAGGAATGTGCAAAATATCAAGGAAATGAGAGAGCCAAGTGGGTTGTCAGTCTTAAAGCATGTCTAATGAGGCAACAAAATTTCTTCAAGAAAGCAACCAAAGAGAATGTTGCATCAGTCGAAGCTAGTACATGGTTAGTGAGATGATTGCTAAGGCAGGGAAACCATTCACAAAAGAAGAATTTGTTTAAAAAAATGCATGTTACAGGCTGCAAGGTCAGTTTAGCAAAATCAGCCTTTCTGCCAACACTATGGCAGAGCGCATTTCTGACATATCAAGTGACATTTATCATCAACTGTGTGAGAAAGCCAAATGTTTTGATGCATACTCAGTTGCTCTTGACGAGGGCACAGATATAACAGACACTGCGCAGCTCACAGTTTATGTCCGTGGTGTTGATTGCAATTTTGAATTGACAGAGGAGATGCTCACAATAATTCCAATGTATGGCCAGACCACTGCTAATGAGATATTTCGGCATCTGTGTGATGCCATTGAGAATGCAGGTTTGCCATGGAAGAGGTTTGTTGGAATAATAACCAATGGAGCACCATCGATGACAGGGAGGAAAAATGGACTGGTGGCACTTGTTCAAAAAACTTGAAGAGGAGGGTGTAGAGAAGTCCATTGCTCTTCACTGCATTATTCATCAGCAGGCCCAATTGCCTGCTGTGTGACAATGTGATTTCTGTTGTTGTGAAATGCATAAACCAAATCAGATCCAGGGGCTTAAAGCAAGGAGGTTCAGTGCTTTTTTTAGAGGAAATGGAGTCAGAATATGGAGATGTGCCCTATTTCACCGAGGTACATTGGCTCAGCAGGGGAATGTCCTGTAAAGATTTTTTTGAGTTGAGAGAAGAACCGAAAGCCTTCATGGAGAAGGATGGGAATGCTTTTTCTGAGTTGAGTGATCACAAATGGCTCACGGACTTAGCTTTTCTTGTTGACATCACACATAAGCTGAATGTGCTAAACAAGATGTTACAAGGGTCGGGGAAGCTTATCAGTGCTGCCTATGACAATGTGAGAGCATTTTCCACAAAACTTGTGTTCTGGAAATCCCAGCTCTCTCAGACAAACCTTTACCATTTCCCAGCATGCAAGGAACTTGTGGATGCAGGCATACCATTCAGTGGTGAGGAATATGTTGATGCTATTTTTAAGCTAGAGAAGGAATTTGATCACAGATTTGCAGACTTCAAAAAGCACAGAGCCACTTTCCAAATTTTTGTGGACCCCTTTTCCTTTGATGTGCTTCAAATGGAGCTCATTGACCTGCAATGCAACTCTGATCTCAAAGCCAAGTTCAGGGGGAGATTAGTGGAAAAGCAGACATGCATGGGAATTTTTGAGAGAATTGCCCCCAGCTTCCCTGAGTTTTCCCAAATGTTCAAGTGCACCATGTGCCTTTTTGGGAGCACATATTTGTGTGAAAATTTGTTCTCCTCATTGAACTTCAATAAGTCAAAGTACAGGTCTAGACTTAATGATGATCATCTTCAAGCCATACTGAGGTTCTCAACTGCTTCCTTTCTAAAGCCAAATGTGGTTCAGATTTGTGAGAAGAAGCGCTGTCAAGTCTCTGGCAGCAAGAAATAGGCAAAAGATGCCATGGTTAAAAGAACTATTCATGATTGTCACTCAATGTTCTATTCATGTTCAGAAGAAATAATTAAAACTGTTAATGACGTTTGAGGACTTTTTTTGTGAAATCCCTTATGTGGCCCTGCCTCATCCCAAATTTGCCTCCTGCGGCCCCCACGTAAATTGAGTTTGAGACCCCTGACCTAGATATTCAACGACAGATGAGTGACTAAAGAAACTTTGGTACATATACACAATGGAATACTATGTAGCCATCAGGACAAATAAAGTCATGAAATATTCCTATACATGGAAACTATTATGTTGAGTGAAATAAGTCAGAGGGAGAGAGACAGACACAGCATAGTCTCACTTATCTATGGGATTTAAGAAAAAGAAAAGACATTATTGTAATAACACCCAGAGACAATAGAGAAGAGGACTGGAAGGACAGGTCCACGATATGAAGCTAACCACAAAGAGTGGTGAATGCAATTAGAGAAATAACTACACTAACAAGTATCATAACAATGGTAATGAGAGAAGTAGAATGCCTATCTTGAATACAGGCAGGCATTGTGGAGATGGAGGGTTTTGGTGGTGGGAATGTGTGTGTTTTTTTATAATTAAAACCCAATTACAAATATGTTTGTAATAATGGTACTAAGTAAATATATTGAAAAAATAAAATCATGACAAAAATAAATTTATTTAAAGAAAAGATATGACAAAGTTGACATAGTTGATAATAATACATTTATTTCCAGATAAATGAAAGCAAAGTTATTGAAAAAATTGAAAGCATAAATTAAAATTAAAAATAAAAAAGAAAGAAAAAAGTTCAGTAGCAAGTGCATTTGTGACATTATTATATCTCTAATAAAATTATTAATACAATAACAGAGGGTTTATGAAACTTTTGTTATTAGATGTCCATTCTGTTAAATTGGGGTGTTCTTTTAGGGATGATAGCATCAAACAAATTAAGTTTTCTAGAAATTTAAAGCACTATTACTGATACTACAACTCTTTGGGGCATGTACTCAGCTGCCAGGTCTCCTGGAAGAGGGAAGATATGAGTAGAGGGTGTCTGAACTTACTCCAAAAAGCCCTGGTGATATCAGCCCCCCAAAACAGGAGAACCTGAACTATGGTCAGATCAGTGTTTCTGAGGAGAATCATACAGGGTCGATGATGAGTCAGTGATTCTATGTGATAAAGGCAACAAGCAGGGCTTTGGTAGGGTGGGGGCGGGGCCCATATTCTCCTTCTGAGATGGCCAACTTTCTGCCATGTGGCCCAGTGTACCCATAATTTTCCAAGACTTGGTTTACATCTTGTTTGAGAAAAGAGTGTCCATAGAGCTGGCCCAGTTTGACCATCACCCATTGTATTTTTCCTCCAAGCCCAGAACTCGCAGATTCTTAGAGAAAGCAGATAATTCAGGTGTGTGTGTCTCAATGTCATATGCAAATACCTTGGCTTGTGTCCACAGAATCACCATCTGAATAAACCCACTGGGCACTATTTTTTCCCCAATCATTCCATGTCTCAGGAAGCTGGAGATGGATCCTCAAAGCCCCCATCTTACTCCAGAGCACAAAGATGATTCAGCAAGTCAACCCTGAGCCTGCAAGGCATCTTCCCTCTTGTTTGTGTTGCTCCTCCTCCTCAGACTTTAGTGACCCTGGTGATTCTCAGGAGGTTTTGCCTAGAAGATTGCCCCTCTCTCAAGGAAAATGAGAGAGAAATTGGTTTCTCCATCATTATTTACCCCAATCATGGTGAAATATGTAGAGGAAACAGCTACTGATGTAGAGCAGTGATGGGAGCCAGAAACACATGTTCTGAAAGCAGGTTAGAGTGAGTGGGCAGGGAGGATAGGCAGCTGGTCATGCTGAAAAGCCAGGTTGACCTACTGTATTGTGAGTGTGTGAGAACCACATTACTGTTCCCTCAGCAGTTGGGAGAAGGGTGACACCAGGTAGAGGGGGCCCTGGGTAGCACCACCAGTGTGACCAGAAGAGATATTTAACTGAATCAGGGCTGGTTGAGTGGCATAGAAGGTTCAGGCTTGAGACGTGGAGAACACACATTGTTCTAGCTTGGTGACAGGCTGGTTAAGAGGTGGTGAGAAAGATGCGAAGCCTTTGTGTGGCCCCTTACCAAGGACATTAACTGCTGAGGTGATGCCTCAGAACCTCCCATTGTGAGCTTCACTCTGCTTAGTCCTTCATTCTGAGATCACAAGGGATAAAAGTTATGTATGGAAGAGTTATGAGGCGAACTAGAAGGTCCAGCTCATGAATGAAGCTCACCACAGAGAGTGATGGATGCAGTCACAGAAATAATTACACTGAGAACCATCATAACAAAATGTGGCTGAATGAGGGAAGTAGAAAGCCTGTCTAGAGTAAAGGCAGCATGGGGTGGAGAGGAGGGACACTTGGGACATTGGTGATGGGAACGTTGCACTGGTGAAGAATCTTTTTTTATATATAAAATGATAAAAAATAATAAAAAATAAGATCTAAAATTAGAACTCATATTTAGAAAAAAGATAATGTTACCCATTGAAAAATGTGGGACAATCTCTCATATTCTTTTTTTTTTGTAAGAGAAGAAAGTTTTATTTTTTTTTATTTTTTTTTTATTTAAACACCTTGATTAAATACATGATTGTGTTTGGGTTTCAGTCATAAAAGGAACACCACCCATCACCAGTGCAACATTCCCATCACCCAAGTCCCAAATCTCCCTCCTCCCCACCCAACCCCCGCCTGTACCCTAAACAGGCTCTACATTTCCCTCATACATTCTCAATATTAGGACAGTTCAAAATGTAGTTATTTCTCTAACTAAACTCATCACTCTTTGTGGTGAGCTTCCTGAGGTGAGCTGGAACTTCCAGCTCTTTTCTCTTTTGTGTTTGAAAATTATTATTACAAGGGTGTCTTTCATTTTTCTTAAAACCCATAGATGAGTGAGACCATTCTGCGTTTTTCTCTCTCTCTCTGACTTATTTCACTCAGCATAATAGATTCCATGTACATCCATGTATAGGAAAATTTCATGACTTCATCTCTCCTGACAGCTGCATAATATTCCATTGTGTATATGTACCACAGTTTCTTTAGCCATTCGTCTGTTGAAGGGCATCTTGGTTGTTTCCAGAGTCTTGCTATGGTAAATAGAGCTGCAATGAATATAGGTGTAAGGAAGGGGTTTTTGTATTGTATTTTTGTGTTCCTAGGGTATATTCCTAGGAGTGGTATAGCTGGATCGTATGGGAGCTCGATTTCCAGTTTTTGGAGGAATCTCCATATCGCTTTCCATAAAGGTTGAACTAGACAGCATTCCCACCAGCAGTGGATAAGAGTTCCTTGCTCTCCACATCCCCGCCAACACTGTTTATTCTCATTCTTTGTGATGTGTGCCATTCTCTGGGGTGTGAGGTGGTATCTCATAGTTGTTTTGATTTGCATCTCCCTGATGATTAGTGATGTGGAACATTTTTTCATGTGTCTTTTGGCCATGCGTATTTCTTCTTTGTCAAAGTGTCTGTTCATTTCTTCTCCCCATTTTTTGATGGGGTTAGATGTTTTTTTCTTGTAAAGTTCTGTCAGTGCCTTGTATATTTTGGAGATTAGCCCCTTATCTGATGGGTATTGGGTGAATAGTTTCTCCCACTCAGTGGGTGGCTCTTGTATCCTGGGCACTATTTCCTTTGAGGTGCAGAAGCTTCTCAGCTTAATATATTCCCATCTGTTAATCTCTGCTTTCACTTGCTTGGAGAGTGCAGTTTCCTCCTTGAAGATGCCTGTAATGTCCTGTAGTGTTTTGCCTATGTGCTGTTCTATATATCTTATGGTTTTGGGGCTGATATTGAGGTCTTTAATCCATTTGGATTTTACCTTTGTACATTATGTTAGCTGGGGGTCTAAGTTTAATTTTTTGCAAGTGGCTATCCAATTGTGCCAACACCACTTGTTGAAGAGGCTTTCCCTGCTCCATTTAGGATTTCCTGCTCCTTTATCAAAAATTAGATGGTTGTATCTCTGGGGAACATTTTCTGAGTATTCAAGCCTATTCTACTGATCTGAGGACCTATACTTATTCCAATACCATGCTGTTTTGATAACTGTTGCTTTGTAGTACAGTTTAAAGTTGGGAAAAGTAATTCCTCCCATATTCTTTTTCCCAATGATTGCTTTAGCTATTCGAGGGTGTTTATTGTTCCAAATGAATTTCAAAAGTGTCTGATCCACTTCTTTGAAGAATGTCATGGGTATCTTTAGAGGGATGGCATTAAATCTGTATAATGCCTTGGGGAGTATTGCCATTTTGATGATGTTAATCCTGCCAATCCATGAGCAGGGTATGTGTTTCCATTTCCGTGTGTCCTCTCTTATTTCTTGGAGCAGAGTTTTATAGTTTTCTTTGTATAGGTCCTTCACATATTTAGTCAAGTTGATTCCAAGATATTTGAGTTTGTGTGGTACTATTGTGAATGGGGTTGTTTTCTTAATGTCCATTTCATCCTTATTACTATTGGTATATAGAAAGGCCATTGACTTTTGTGTGTTAATTTTGTAGCCTGCCACCTTGCTATATGAGTCTATTGTTTCTAGAAGCTTTTTGATAGAGTCTTTAGGGTTTTCTAAGTAGAGTATCATGTCATCTGCAAACAGTGAGAGCTTGACTTCTTCCTTTCCTATCTGGATTCCCTTGATATCCTTTTCTTGCCTAATCGCTATAGCAAGTACTTCCAGTGCTATGTTGAATAGGAGTGGTGAGAGAGGACAGCCTTGTCTTGTGCCAGAATTTAGAGGGAAGGCTTTCAGTTTTTCTCCATTGAGGATAATATTTGCCACTGGCTTGTGGTAGATGGCCTTCACTATATTGAGAAAGGTTCCCTCCATTCCCATCTTGCTGAGAGTTTTGATCAAGAATGGGTGTTGGACCTTATCAAATGCTTTCTCTGCATCTATTGATATGATCATGTGGTTTTTATTTTTCTTGTTATTGATGTTGTGTATTATGTTGATAGATTTACGGATGTTAAACCAGCCTTGCATTCCTGGGATGAAACCTACTTGATCGTAGTGGATGATCTTCTTAACGAGGCATTGAATCCTATTTGCCAGGATTTTGTTGAGGATCTTTGCATCTGCATTCATCAGTGATATTGGTCTGTAATTTTCTTTTTTGGTAGCGTCTCTGTCTGGTTTAGGTATCAAGGTGATGTTGGCTTCATAAAAGCTATTTGGAAGTGTTTCTGTTTGTTCAATTTCATGAAAGAGTCTTGCCAAGATTGGCAGTAGTTCCTCTTGGAAAGTTTGATAGAATTCATTAGTGAATCCATCTGGAGATGGGCTTTTGTTTTTCGGCAGACATTTGATTACTGTTTTAATTTCATCAATGGTGATGGGGGTGTTTAGATATGCTACATCCTCTTCCTTCAACCGTGGAAGATTATAAGAGTCCAAGAATTTATCCATTTCTTCCAGGTTCTCATATTTAGTGGCGTAGAGTTTTTCAAAGTAGTTTCTGATTACCCTTTGAATCTCTGTCATATCAGTAGTGATCTCTCCTTTTTCATTCCTGATACGAGTTATCAAGTTTCTCTCTCTCTCTTTCTTTGTTAGGTTTGCCAGTGGTCTATCAATCTTGTTTATTTTTTCAAAGAACCAACTTCTGCTTTCGTTGATCTTTCGGATTGTTTTTTGAGTTTCCACTTCGTTGATTTCTGCTCTCAGCTTTGTTATTTCCTTCTGTCTTCCTATTCTTGGGTCCTTTTGTTGAGCATTTTCTAGTTCTATTAGCTGTGTCATTAAGCTACTCAGGTAAGCTCCTTCTTCCTTCCTGATGTGTGCTTGCAAAGCTATAAATTTTCCTCTCAGTACTGCTTTTGCTGTGTCCCATAAGTTCTGAGAGTTTGTGTCTTTATTGTCATTTGTTTCCAGGAACCTTTTTATTTCCTCCTTGATTTCATCTCGGACCCACTGGTTATTGAGCATGAGGCTGTTTAACTTCCAGGTGTTAAAGTGTTTCTTCTGAGTCCCTTTGGAGTTCACAAATAATTTCAGAGCCTTGTGGTCAGCGAAGGTAGTCTGCAAAATTTCTATCCTCTTGATCTTATGGAGGTATGTTTTATGTGCCAGCATGTAGTCTATCCTGGAGAATGTCCCATGTACATTGGAGACGAATGTGTATCCAGGTTTCTGGGGATGGAGTGTCCTATATATATCCACTAGGCCTCTTTCTTCCATTTCTCTCCTCAGGTCTAGTATATTCTTGTTGGGTTTCAGTCTGGTTGACCTGTCCAGTGTTGACAAAGCCGTGTTAAGGTCCCCCACAATTATTGTGTTGTTGTTGATATTATTTTTCAGATTTGTCAACAGTTGTATTAAATATTTTGCTGGCCCCTCATTTGGTGCATATATGTTTAGGAGAGTGAATTCTTCCTGCTCTACGTACCCCTTGATTAATATAAAATGTCCGTCTTTGTCTCTTACAACCTTCCTGAGTATAAAGTTTGCATTATCTGATATTAGTATGGCCACTCCAGCTTTTTTATGGGTGTTGTTTGCTTGGATAACTTTTCTCCAGCCTTTTATTTTGAGTCTATGTTTGTTCTGACTATTCAGGTGCGTTTCTTGTAGGCAGCAGAAGGTTGGATTGAGTTTTTTGATTCATTTAGCCACTCTGTGTCTCTTAACTGGTGCATTTAGTCCATTGACGTTGAGAGAAAGAATTGTCCTGGGATTTAACGCCATCTTTATTTCAAAATTTGGTGTGTCTTTTGGGTAGTCTTGTCTTAGATTAGGTCTTTCAGTTTTTCTCTTAAGACTGGTTTTGTGTCTGTGAAGTTTCTGAGCTGTTTTTTGTCTGTGAAACCATGTATTCTTCCATCAAACCGGAAAGTGAGTTTTGCTGGGTATAGTATTCTGGGTGAAGCATTCATTTCATTCAGTCTTGTCACAATATCCCACCACTGCTTTCTGGCATTGAGCGTTTCTGGTGACAGGTCTGCTGTAAATCTCAGGGAAGCTTGCTTGAACATGATTTCCCCTTTTGATCTTGCTGTTTTCAGAATTCTGTCTCTATCTGTGGGATTTGTCATTGTGACTAGGATGTGTCTTGGGGTGGTTTTTCTGGGGTCTCTTTTGGTTGGTACTCTTCGGGCATGCAGGATTTGATCACATATATTCTTTAGCTCTGGAAGTTTCTCTTTAATGATGTTCTTGACCATTGATTCTTCCTGGAAATTTTCTTCCTGGGTCTCTGGGACTCCAATGATTCTTAAGTTGTTTCTGTTGATCTTATCATAGACTTCTATTTTCGTCTGTTCCCATTCTTTGACTAATTTTTCCATTGTCTGCTCATTTGCTTTAAGTTTTTTTTTCCAATCTCTCCTGCTGTATGGAATTGTTATTTATCTCATGTTCCACAGCACCAAGTCTATTCTCAGCTTCTGATACCCTGTCCCAGAGCTTATCCATTTTGTCATTTACTTCGTTTACTGACTTTTTCAGTCCTGTTAGTTGACATGTTATTTCAGTTTGGAGTTTTGTGATTTCTGTCTTCATATTTTCTTGGTTCTTATTAGTGTTCTGTTCAACTCGATCCATGGTTTCTTGGAGTCTGTTGAGCACCTTCCATATTGCTAGTCTAAAGTCCTTATCTGAGAGGTTGATTAGTTGTTCAGTCATTATCTGGTCCTCAGAATTGTCATCTTCATTCTCTATGTCTGATGCTGGCCTGCGTTGTTTCCCCATTGTCACACTTGTATTGTGGGTTTTTCTACGTGTTGTGGTGGTATTCATTGGCTATATGATGTAAGCAGCACACTCCTATGGCTCCTCCCTTTCTGGATGGGCTGACTTGCCTCTAAGGGAGGGGAGTCCTCCGTGGATGAAGCCTCACACTGGGTCAAAACTTAGGCCCAAGCATGCAACAGAGAAGACAGTCCAGAGAGAAATGTTTGCTTCTGTGATATAGCGCCGTTCTTAGTGTGATTTTTCCTTCTTGTTGCAATGGAGTTCTTTCCTTAGAAAGAGTGCATGGCCGTGTAGTGAAGCGGAGCGGTCGTGCTCCTCTGAGCCTGTTTTTGCCCCACTCGCAAGAGTTTCACGCAAGAGGACAGTAGACAGACATAGACAGGTCACACTCACAGTCTTTCACAGTTGAGCCCCACTGGGCCGGTGTACTTTTGCGGATTTTCCCCGCCTGGTGTCACACACAGGGAGCCAGCTTTTGCAAAGGTTAGCCGGTTTTTATGCTCTGAAGTCCCTCCCTGAAAATGGCGTCTGGGCGAGCGAGGTTTCTGGAGGCTCTTTTTGCCCCACTCGCAAGAGTTTCACGCAAGAGGACAGTAGACAGACATAGACAGGTCACACTCACAGTCTTTCACAGCTGAGCCCCACTGGGCCGGTGTACTTTCGCGGATTTTCCCCGCCTGGTGTCACACACAGGGAGCCAGCTTTTGCAAAGGTTAGCCGGTTTTTATGCTCTGAAGTCCCTCCCTGAAAATGGCGTCTGGGCAAGCGAGGTTTCTGGAGGCTCTTTTTGCCCCACTCGCAAGAGTTTCACGCAAGAGGACAGTAGACAGACATAGACAGGTCACACTCACAGTCTTTCACAGCTGAGCCCCACTGGGACGGTGTACTTTCGCGGATTTTCCCCGCCTGGTGTCACACACAGGGAGCCAGCTTTTGCAAAGGTTAGCCCGTTTTTATGCTCTGAAGTCACTCCCTGAAAATGGCGTCTGGGCAAGTGAGGTTTCTGGAGGCTCTTTTTGCCCCACTCGCAAGAGTTTCACGCAAGAGGACAGTAGACAGACATAGACAGGTCACACTCACAGTCTTTCACAGCTGAGCCCCACTGGGCCGGTGTACTTTCGCGGATTTTCCCCGCCTGGTGTCACACACAGGGAGCCAGCTTTTGCAAAGGTTAGCCGGTTTTTATGCTCTGAAGTCCCTCCCTGAAAATGGCATCTGGGCGAGCGAGGTTTCTGGAGGCTCTTTTTGCCCCACTCGCAAGAGTTTCACGCAAGAGGACAGTAGACAGACATAGACAGGTCACACTCACAGTCTTTCACAGCTGAGCCCCACTGGGCCGGTGTACTTTCGCGGATTTTCCCCGCCTGGTGTCACACACAGGGAGCCAGCTTTTGCAAAGGTTAGCCGGTTTTTATGCTCTCAATCTCTCATATTCTAAAAGAAAAATATGCAAAAAAAGAGTTATGTATGGAACTTGTACTTTTAAATAGCAACTAAGATCACTGATTGTTATAAGTTTTTATTATTAAACATCTCTCACAAAAATTAATAAAATCTGACTAAAGGAGTTTTATCTCTCCACACACAGTTTCCCAGAACTGCAATAATCATGAGCTATTTTGTTTTAATTTTCCTTATATGTTCTATTTAGGGCTTTGGGAGGTACACTTTGTCCAGTGTCCCTTAAAAAATTGCTGCCACTCATGTTAAAGGACCCAGGAAAGCTTGCTTATATTTGGGACTGCTTCAGTGATGAGAGTTTCAAACTGGAATCTGAGATAAATTGTGCAACCATTCAGTATTCTGGAATCACAGACATGCAGAGGTCAGACAGCCAAAAATGTCTAAGAGCATCTGTGTGCTGACAGGGACATGGGAAACAGATGACGTTGGTGGCAGTCTTCCTGCTGTGCTTCTGTTTAGAAAGGGCCTAGCACAGTGGTGGGTAACCTTTTTTTTTCAACTGAACCAAATCTCGCCAAAACCATGATTGAAATTTATTTTGAAAGCCACATTTTTAAAACTGAAAATACATAGGAGAGTACACTGTTTTTAGTTTCAATAAGTTTTTATTGAGAATATTCTGCATGCAAGTATCCACATAAACCGGGAGGATACAAATAACACAACTAATAAAACAAAAACTTAAGAACAATATTATTTATTGATAATGTTAAATTCCATAAAATTTGCCTTACAATGTAGAGAAAATTACATCCTGACAATGACTGACAAAGTAACAAACACTAATATAAACATTGGCCTTGCATTTCCTTGGATAGTTTGAATAAGTCAGGTTTTTATGTTGTTGTTTGTAATTTTAGGCATGATTCCAGGTTCTCCTTGATGAGACGATTTCTCAATTTACTCTTGATAAGATTCATGCTTGAAAATGAATGTTTGCATAAATATGGAGACCCTGACTCTGAAGACTTCAAGGGAAATCTTTGCTGTCTGTCTTTCCTGAATACCAGAAGCTCTCCTCAGAGGCCTAGGGAGCATACCCACAAAGAACTGCATTCTGAAGCTGCCCAGTGAGTGACTGAGTAAAGTCTGGCCGTGGGGGTCGCCAGGCAGAGAGCTGAGCCCTCTGGCCTGCAGAGGCTCTGCCCTGCTGTGCCTTTGATGACTCTGAGGAATTCAAGGGAAATCTTTGCTGTGCATGTCTGTATTTCCTGAATACCTGAAGCTCTCCTCAGAGGCCTAGGGAGCGCACCCCAAAAAAACTGTCACCTAGAGGCCCCTTCACTTCACAGCCGTGCATTCTTTCTAACCAATGAATCCCACCACAACACGCAGAAAAAAATCACACTACAAGCGTGACAATGGGGAATCTTTGCAGGGAAACACCATGCACAGAGAATGAAGGCAATAGCTTGGATGACCTAAAAAATTCCAACCATCTGATTAACCTCTCGGATAAGGAATTTAAAATAGAAATATGGAAGATGTTTGTAGAACTCAAAGAAAGCATAGATCGATGTGAACAGAACAGAAAGACAGAAATCAAAAAACTCCAAACTGAAATAACAGATCTGAAAAACACGGTAGCTCAACTGAAAAAACTCAGTGGATGGCCTGTCTAGCAGGGTAAGAGCAGTTGAGGACAGAATCGGTGTGCTGGAAGATGAGATGCAGAAAAACTCAACACAGCAGAAGAAATTGGAAAAGAACCTTAAAACAAACGGTCAGGCAATGGAAAATGTACTCAAGAAATGCGAAGGGCCCAGAGAAATAGCACAGCACCAAAGGTGGTTGGTTTGAATTCCAGTGTCCCATATGGTCCCCCTTGCCTGCCAGGAGCTATTTCTGAGCAGACAGCCAGGAGAAACCCCTGAGCAACACTGGGTGTGGCCCCAAAACCAAAAAAAAAAACAAAAAACAAAACAAAACATGTGAACAGATGAAAATAGAAATCTTTGATAAACTCAACAGAAAGAGCATAAGAATTATTGCAGTCTTAGAGGCTCAGGTAGATCTCCAGGAGGAATCAACTGTCAAAGACATCATCAAAGACATACTCCCAAAGTTCAAGACTACATGCAATCAAATCCTGCATGAAGAGTACCAGTTAAAAGAGACCCAAAGAAAAACATCTCAAGGTACATTCTCATTACAATGACAAATCCCACAGATAGAGATAGAATACTGAAAGCAGCAAGATCAAAAAGGAAAATTACATTCAAAGGAGTATCCCTAAGACTTACAGCAGACATGTCACAAGAAACTCTCAAGGTCAGAAGACAGTGGTGGGATATTGTGACAAGACTGAATGAAATGAATGCCTCACTGAGCATACTGCACCCAGCCTGACTCACGTTCAGGTTTGAAGGAAGGATACATAGCTTCATGGATAAACAACAGCTCAGAAACTTTACAGATGAAAAACCAGCCTTAAAGAAAAAACTGAAAGGTCTAATTTAAGACAAAAGAGACCAAGAAACACAGCAAACTTACTACAAAGAAGACATTAAATCCTATGACAATCATCTTCCTCAATGTCAATGGACTAAATTCACCAATTAAAAGACGCAGAGTGGCAAAATGGGTCAAAAAGATGAATCAACCTTCTGCTGCCTACAAGAAACACACCTGAATAGTCAGAACAAACAGACTCAAAATCAAAGGCTGGAGGAAAATCATTCAAGCAAACAACACCATTAAAAAATCTGGGGTGGCCATATTAATATCTGATGACACCAACTTTATACTCAGAAAAGTTGTAAGAAACAAAGATGGACACTATGTACTAATCAAAGGATATGTGCAACAGGAAGAAATCAGACTATTAAACATATATGCACCCAATGAGAGACCAGCAAATTATATAATACAATTACTAACAAATCTGAAAGAAGACATCAATAATAACACAATTATTGTAGGAGACCTCAACATGGCCCTGTCAATACTTGATAGGTCAACCAGACTGAAACCCAACAAAACCATACTAGCCCTGAAAAGAGTAATGGAAGAAAGAGGACTAGTAGATATATATAGGACACTCCACCCCCAAAAACCTGGATTCGCATTCTTCTCCAATGTACATGGGTCATTCTCCAAGATAGACTATATGCTGACACATAAAACACACCTTCATAAAATCAAGAGGATAGAAATATTTCAGGCTATATTTACTGAGCACAGGCTCTGAAATTAGATATGAACTACAAAGGCACACAGAAGAAAAACTTTAACAATTGGAAATTAAACAGCCTGCTACTGAACAACCAGTGGGTCCGAGATGAAATCAAAGAGTAAATCAAAACTTTCCTAGAGACAAATGGTAATAAAGACACAAACTGCCAGAATCCATGGGACACAGCAAAAGCGGTCCTGAGAGGAAATTTTATAGCTCTACAAGCACACATCAGGAAGGAAAAAGGGACATACCTGAATAACTTAATGACACAGCTCAAAAAGTTAGAAAATGACCAACAAAAGGAGCCAAAAATAGGGAGACAGAAGGAAATAACAAATCTGAAAGCAGAAATCAATGAAGTGGAAAACCAAAAAAAAATTCGAAAGATCAATGAAAGCAGAAGTTGGTTCTTTGAAAAAATAAACAAGATTGATAGACCATTGGCAAAACTCACAAAGAAAGAAACCTGATGATCCGTATTAGACATGAAAAGGGGGAGATCACGACAGATATTGCAGAGATCCAAAGGGTAATCAGAGACTACTTTGAGAAACTTTATGCTACTAAACATGAGAACCTAGAAGAAATGGACAAATTCTTGGACACATAACCTTCCACAATTAAGTAACGATGATGTAGCATATCTAAACACTGCGTCACTATTGAGGAAATTGAAACTGTAATCAAACATCTGCCCAAAAAGAAAAGCACAGGTCCAGATGGTTTTACTAATGAATTCTTTCAAAACTTTCAAGAGGATCTACTACCAATCCTAGCCAGGCTCTTCCATGAAATTGAAAAAACGGGAACACTTCCAAACAGCTTTTATGAAGCTAACATAAACTTGATACCAAAACCAGACAGAGATGCTGCCAAAAAAGAAAATTACAGAACAATATCCCTGATGAACACAGATGCAATGATCCTCAACAAAATCCTGGCAAATAGGATCCAATGCATCATCAAGAAGATCATGCACTACGACCAAGTATGTTTCATCCCAGGAATGCAAGGATGATTTAACATCCGTAAATCTATCAACATCATACACAACATCAACAAAAAGAAAAATAAAAATCACATGATCATATCAATAGACGCAGAGAAAGCATTTGATAAGGTCCAACACCCATTCTTGATAAAAACTCTCAGCAAGGGCCCGGAGAGATAGCACAGCAGCGTTTGCCTTGCAAGCAGCCGATCCAGGACCAAAGGTGGTTGGTTCGAATCCTGGTGTCCCATATGGTCCCCCGTGCCTGCAAGGAGCTATTTCTGAGCAGACAGCCAGGAGTAACCCCTGAGCATCGCCGGGTGTGGCCCAAAAACCAAAAAAAAAAAAAAAAAAAAAAAAGTAAAAAAAAACAACTCTCAGCAAGATTGGAATGGAAGGAACCTTTCTCAATCTAGTTAAAGCCATCTAACACAAGCCAATGGCAAATATTATCCTCAATGGAGAAAAACTAAAAGCCATTCCTCTAAATTCTGTTACAAGACAAGGCTGTCTGCTCTCACCACTCCTTTTTAACATAGTACTGGAAGTGATTGCTATAGCGATCAGGCAAGAAAAAGATATTAAGGGAATCCAGATAGGAAAGGAAGAAGTGAAACTCTCACTGTTTGCAGATGACACGATAGTCTACTTAGAAATGTGGGGGAAGGTTGAACCCTTTGCTGGTGGTCTGTGATTCCAAAAGTAACTCCCAGAGAGAAAGATTAAACCTCATTCTTCTGTCGTCCTCCTGAAGGAGAACCCGGCAACAAATCTGCCACAAATAAATCACTTCAGACAAAGAAGTTAGGGGACCAAAGGTTTGGCAAAGAGAGTTTCTTGACAGTCGAACAACGGCTCAATCAGCCATCCGACCCAGCCTTCAGTTCTGGCAAAAAAGCCTAAAGACTCTACCAGAAAGCTTCTAGAAACAATAAACTCATATAGCAAGGTGGCAGGCTACAAAATTAACACACAGAAATCAATGGCCTTTTTATACACCAATTATGATAGGGAAGAGGTGGACGTCAAGAAGGCAATCCCATTCACATTAGTGCCACACAAACTCAAATATCTTGGAGTTAACTTGACCAAAGACGTGAAGGACATATACAAAGAAAACTATAAATCCTTGCTCCAAGAAATAAGAGAGGACACACGGAAATGGAAACACATACCCTGCTCATGGATTGACAGGATTAACATAATTAAAATGGCAATACTCCCCAAAGCATTATACAAATTTAATGTGATCCCTCTAAAAATACCTATGACATTCTTCAAAGAAGTGGATCAAACACTTATGAAGTTCATCTGGAACAATAAACACCCTCGAATAGTGAAAGCACTTCTAGGGAAAAGGAAAATGGGAGGCAATACTTTCCCCAACTTTAAACTGTACTACAAAGCAATAGTTATCAAAACAGCATGGTATTGGAATAAAGACAGACCCTCAGATCAGTGGAATAGACCTGAGTTCTCAAACAATGTTCCCCAGACATACAATCACCTAATTTTTTTTGTTTTTTTTGTTTTTTTGTTTGTTTGTTTTTTTTTTTTGGGCCACACCTGGCGTTGCTCAGGTTATTCCTGGCTGTTTGCTCAGAAATAGCTCCTGGCAGGCACGGGGGACCTTATGGGACACCAGGATTTGAACCAACCACCTTTGGTCCTGGATTGGCTGCTTGCAAGGCAAACACCACTGTGCTATCTCTCCGGGCCCACAATCACCTAATTTTTGACAAAGGAGAAAGAAATCTTAAGTGGAGCAGGGAAAACCTCTTCAACAAGTGGTGCTGGGAAAACTGGTTAGCCACTTGCAAAAAAGCGAACAAATACCCCCCAGTTAACATCATAAATGAAGGTAAAATCCAAATGAATGGAAGACTTTGATACCAGACCTGATACCATAAGGTATATAGAACAACACGTAGGTAAAACACTCCATGACATTGAGACTAAAGGCATCTTCAAGGAGGAAACTGCACTTTCCAAACAAGTGGAAGCAGAGATAAACAGATGGAAATACATTAAGCTGAGAAGCTTCTGCACCTCAAAAGAAATAGTGCCCAGGATACAAGAGCCACCCACAGTGTGGAAGAAACTATTCACCCAATACCCATCAGGTAAGGGGCTAATATCCAAAATATACAGGGCACTGACAGAACTTTACAAGAGAAAAACATCTAAACCCATTAAAAACTGGGGAGAAGAAATGAATGGACACTTTGATAAGAAAGAAATACAAATGGCCAAAAGGCACATGAAAAAATGCTCCTCCTCACTAATCATCAGGGAGATGCAAATCAAAACAATGATGACATACAATCTCACACTACAGAGATTGACACACATCATAAATAATTAGAACAATCAGTGCTGGCAGGGATGTAGAGAGAAAGGAATTCTTATGCACTGCTGGTGGGAATGCCATCTAGTCCAACCTCTATGAAAAGCGATATGGAGATTCCTCCAAAATCTGGAAATTGAGCTCCCATTCGACCCAGCTATTCCACTTCTAGGGATATGCCCTAAGAACACAAGAATACAATACAAAAACACTGAAAACTACCATAATCATGTGAGTGAATGAGGGAACTGGAAAGCCTGTCTAGAGTACAGATGGGGGTAGGTGGGATGGAGGAAGATTTGGGACATTTGTGGTGGGAATGTTGCACTGATAAAGAACCTGATTGTTTTTTTACATGACTAAAACCTAATCACAATCATATTTGTAATCAAGATGTTTAAATAAATAAAACATATTCAATAAAATAAATTAATTCCAAAACAAAAAGGGGCCAGCGAATTGGCGCTAGTGGTAAGGTGTCTGCCTTGCAAGTGCTAGCCAAGGATGGACCGCGGTTTGATCCCTTGGTGTCCCATATGGTCCCCCCAAGCCAGGGGCTATTTCTGTCTGCTTAGCCAGGAGTAACCCCTAAGCATCAAATTGGTGTAGCCCAAAAAAACCAATAAATAAATAAATATGTAGACCTGAACAAGGAAAGAACAGCAGACACTAGCTTTTTTAGTTTATTATGAGTCAAGAATACTATTCCATGTGTTAAAAATCAACATATCTTCCATCTCCATGTCTTTCATCACAGACTGTGAACTAAGTTCACATTTGTGTTTCCTCAATCTTTCTAAATTAGCACAAAAGAAGTTCAAATTTTGAGCTCCACAGTTCTTTGTTTTTTAAATCCAGCAATTGCATTTCAATGTGCCAGTGTCAATATTAAAGGGAGAAAAATTTAATTCCGTTACACTGGCATCTAGAGGTTTTTTAACAAAGGCCAACATTGGGCTTTGCAGTTTCTGAAGTCCTGTAACCTTTTGAGAAAAACTTCTCTCATATTTAAAAGTGCTGTTTTAAAATAGGTAATGTGAATATTTTTTTGGCAATGTTTCAACAGGCTTGGAAAGTGAATCAAAGTTTCTCTGTCAAAATCTTGAGCAAAAACAGATAATTTGTTTTTAAACAAAATAACTTCTTCTAACATCAAAAAATTGTGTTTCCTTTCCCCTGTAGTTTATGATTAAGCTGATTTAGATGTGAAGTAACATCCACCATGAAATACAGTTTTTGAATCCACTGGATAGTGAACACCCTTCTCGAGGAAAAAGGCTTTGATATCTGATAATAAGGAAGCAAAATGTTTCAAAACGTTTCCTCTTGATAACCAAAATGTGCTGAAAATTTGAAACTCAGCAATGTGGATATGAAACAGGTAAGAGAGAAAAACCTTTTTTAACAATCTTTAAAAGCAAGAACAGTGTTCCAGAGAAAAGTAGTAATTTCACTGAAAGGAAAAAAAAATCTATTGACACTTTAGTGTGTGCTGCAAGAAACCAAACTAAAATACACACAAAAATAAAAATGGCACTTTATTAAAGGCATATGATATCATATCATAAAGGAATTATGATAGAGTACCTGAAACATTTTTAAAGTATTTTTTATTTAAGCATATTTGTTACAAAATTATTTATACTTGAGTTTCAATCATCGAATGTACACCACCCTTCACCAGTGAACTTTTCCCACCACTAATGTCCCTTGTTTCCTTCCCCTTCACCCTCCTCTGCCTATGTCAGGGGCAGGCATTTTGTTTTTTTTTCTCACTATCTCTCTTGCCACATCCCACTCAGGAGGGGCACACACCAGAAGGTGTAGTGCTCTCCTGAAAAGGAATTATTTGCCAAAAAGGCCCGCTTAGAGCAGTCAAAATCAGTTGACCCTTTGCGTGGATTGTTTGGCCATAATTCCAAAAGTGGCTGTAACTATCTCTCTCTTTATTTTTAACCAATATTAAAATCAAGCCTTAGTAAATTCTTTCTAACAAAGGAGGACAGTACAAATCCCGCCAAAAGTCTCCCACAAAACAGCTCCCTGTAATTTTTGCTACTTTGGCACCAAGATCAGGTTTTTCCCAAAACTTAGCTCATAGTAAAACAATTTTCAGTTTTCTCCCAAAAACTCTAAAACATTCCTCTCTCTTCCCACTTCCCTGAAAATTACCTGGTTTCTTCTGCTTACCCAAAACAAAGCGAACCCAAAACAAAACTTCTTTTCACCTTCAGTATCAGTTCTTTAATATGCTAATTTTAGCCAGGGTCCTCCATTCTTTTCCCATTTTCTTTGATGTCAAGAATTTGCACCCTGCATTCCAAGCCTCAACCTTTTAAAAGCAGCCAGCTCAAGAAATAAATTTGTCTTCGTCTTTCTAGATGCAAGTCCCCATGCAATCTGTGTGGTCTCATTCATTTTTACAATATTGTTCTGTCTATTCGCCATTCCGTGTACCCACTCTCTCCCCGTGGGGTATTCCTGAACTCCACGAAGAATCTGTTGCAGGCTGCAACAGAATTGGCTCACAGCACTCTCTTTTCCTTTATGACACTGAGGATTGCAAATTTCCTTTATGACATCATGGTTTGCAATACTGCTAATTAAAGGGTACCATGCATGTCACTTATCCATTTTAAGCATTCAGTTCTTGTTTAGAGTGATAAGTTCCAACTATCAATGCCATAATGTATTTTTCTCTATTCTAACTGAACTCACCACTTTTTATGGCAAACTTCCTATCGTGGACTAATCCTCCTGTCCCTCATCCCTATTTTCTCTAGATATTATTACCGTACTACCATTTATTATTCTTATATGCCACAAATGATTATTTTGTGTCTACACCTCTCCTTCTGACTCATTTTACTCAGAATAATAATCTGATGTGTTGATGTATGTACAGATGATGCACTGTGCATGGCTCAGTGTTTTTGTGTAGTTACAAAAAACTAAAGTTGCACACCCGTACATTGTATCCACTCATTGTATGATAGACTGGATTAAAAAAAAAACTCCCTGATGAACTAAACTCTGTGACAGATGACACAGTAAAGATAATTTGTAAAATTCACAACTGTGATCAAATCCAGACTATTCACCATTCTGGGTGAGAGTATGGATGCCCACTACTAGCATCTTTTCCATGAGGAAGTGAAGTGGCTTTTAAGGGGAAGGGTGCCCTCTTGCCTTGTTTGTAAGAGGGAAGAAGTAGTGCAGTTCCTGTGAGAGCAGAACTCTGACTTTGTACAGCCCTAGTTGGACAAGGAATGGGTAGCTAAGCTTGTGTATTTGGCAGACACTGTTCATTTTCTCTATGAACTTAATATTTCTCTGCAGGGGAGTTTCACAAGTAGTTTTTACAGTGAGACATAAGATGAATGTGTTCAAAAAAGAATCTGATTCTGGGATAGCTGTGCCTGAGGAGATATTGAAATGTTTTCACTCTTGCAAAAATTTCTGATTGCCACTTATATTATGCTGAAAGCCATAATCAATATAAAAACAGCATTTAAAGGCATCAGCTCATAACTTTAATCATGAGTACTCTGAACATGAGAATAAACGGAAAAGAAAACTCTGGGTTTAGAATCCCTTTATGGAATATGCCCGCTCTTGTGCAAAATAAAATATGTGTTTTAAGATCACTTCAGGCACTGTATTTCTAAACCCCACCCAACCTGGTCTGAAGAAGCAAGGTAGCAGGAAAGAAATAATAAACCAAGCTAGCCAGGAAAGGCTGATCATGGAGTCCATGGCCTTTCACCTTGTACTCTCTGCCTCGAGCCCAAAAAGCTAGAACACCTCTTTCTTTATTAAAACCAATTCCCAATAACAGGAGGCTTCAGGTCAAGAGAGAGACAAAAGTACATATTCAGTGGGCTTTTACACATCAAAGGAAGAGGTTCAAGAAACGATGACGTTGGGGGAACACCTTTGTTTGGGGTTGATACTGGGTATCATCTTACACTCTTGGAACCAGCCACTGCACTGACAGAGGCTAGGATCAGAGTCCTGACTCCTGGAGCAGCCATCTGGCACACAGAAGAGCCACATTAAAAAGTGTAGACTTCTTTCTGCGAAGCCAGCCCAGAGACACCAAGGACCATAATCTCTCCCGGACCCACACCCGTTAAGATGTCCCCACCCAACTATTGTGGAGCCGATTCCTGCCGTGTGACTGGGTGCCCAGAGACTTAAAAAGGATGGCTGCTCTGCTCTCTGCCTTCATTTTGTGGAGTCAGCCCAGAGACAACAAAGATTATAATCTCTCCAGGAACCACATCGAAAAAGCGCGGCTGCTGCGCTTATCTTTTAACCCCTGAACTTCATTTCTCCACATTGTAAGAAGCAATCTAAAGTCTTAACAATGGAGAAATTTTGCTGTACAACCCCATGTTTAAAGAATCAAGATGGCTGCTTTGATAACCCAAAAAGTAGAAAACAGCTAGGCATCCTCTCAAATAAGAGGTTTAGAGTAGAATTATTGAAGATGTTCTGGGAGCTCAAAAAAAGCATCGATAGACTTGACTGGAGCACAAATAGGCATCAAGAGGATTTGACGACTGAAATTAGAAATTTTCACACTGGAATAACAGGTCTGAAAAACTCAGCTTATGCAGCTCTTGCCAGGTATGGGGTTTGTGGAGACCCCATGCTGGAGGCCATCTCCCTAGCCTGGGGAGTGCTGGGAGGCTTGGCAGGCCCCCAGCCAACCCTTATTTCTCCCCTGGACTCCAGGCCCTCCCTGGGTGCAGGCTCAGATGGCCAGAAGTGGGTTCAAGTGAACTCTTAGGGGTCCTCAGGCTTCCCCCCACCCTCCGTACTTCAGGGAGGAGGTGCATGGGGAGGAGGGCAGGCAGATATATGGCTTCTGATTTCCTCTTTGATTCTGGAGGCCAGCTCTTGCCAGGTATGGGGTTTGGGGAGGCCCCATGCCGGAGGCCTTCTCTTTAGCCTGGGGAGTGCTGGGAGGCTTGGCAGGCCTCCAGCCATCCCCCCCCTCTCTCCTCTGGACTCCAGGCCTTCCCTGGGTGCTGGTCCAGGTGGACTCTATAGGGGTCGTCAGGCTTTCCCCCTACCTCTCCCTACACTAATGGGAATGTGCTTTGGGAGGAGGGCAGGCCATTGCAGCACTGGTTTATGTTGGGACAGTCACTGGAAATTTTTTCTCCTTGGTCTCCATTTCAAAAACCACGCAGGGACTAGTGCCCCATGTGTACAATATATATTGATAGTATTATATGCATATATAATTTATATATGCATATATTCATCTTGCATTTTGACCTTGATACTGCCCTACAAAGCTCATTTATAATCTTTTACTGCCTCAGTCCCAACCATTATTTCCCCCCATTTACCCATGTAGGTGCAGCTCATGACATGAAGCTCACCACATAGAGTTATTTCTCAGAGAAATAACTACACTGAAAACTATCACGACAATGTGAATGAATGAGGGAAATAGAAAGGCTGTCTTGAGTACAGGTGTGAGTGGGGTGGGGAGGAGGGAGATTCTGGAAAATTGGTGGTGGGAATCTTGCATTGGTGAAGGGGGGTGTTCTTTACATGACTGTAATCATATAACTACAATCATATTTGTAGTACGGAGTTTAAATAAAGATAATTTTAAAAAAAGTGTAAAGAACCGCATGTGGCTTGCGAGCCACGGCTTGCCGACCACTGGCCTATGGAACAACCTTGCTGTGGTTTGTAGATCAGGTGTAATGCAGTGCTATTGGCCCTGGTACCTTGGAGGCAGTTCCCAATCACCAGAAAGCAAAAAAGAAGTGGTGTGTGTGAGTGTATATGTGTGTGTTTACTAGAGATTGTGTGTGTATGATATTATATTATGATTGCTGCCTGAGAGACCCCAAAGAGTCTGATGTGATCCTCTTTCCCAATTGACTACAGGTTAGTGGCATATATCTAAAGGACCTTCCAGAACTTTCGTAGGCAGCACGTACATGAAGGGAGAGAAGCAACTTTCTCTTTCTGATTGTGAAGAGGGCTATGAGGCCTGTTTGATGGTTGGGAGGCCACAGTGGCCTGCTTTTGCATGATATAATACGATTTAAGCCATTGATAATAAGACTTTGTCAAGCCACTTTTATTTTTTTTTCTGTTTTTCAGGCTACACCTGGCAGCACTCAGGGGTTACTCCTGGCTCTGCACTCAGAAATCGCTCTTGGCAGGCTCAGGGACCATATGGGATGCTGAATTTTGAACCTGGGTCTATCCCATCAAGAAGCCACTTTTAAATAGAGATGTATTACTTTAGATGAAATCATACCTAAGTGGATATAAGATATCAGTAGATAAATTACAGAAGAGAAATTATAATATACAAGTAAAAATGAGTAGTGGTTTTGCCTTAATTGTAGTTAAAGGAAATGCAAATCAGAGAACAATACTATTTGATTGTCAAAAAAAAATATTTTTGTTGTTTTCTGGGCCACACCAGGCAGTGCTCAGAGATTATTCCTGGCTCTGAACTCAGAAATAATTCCTGATGGTGCTTGGAGGACCATATGGGATGTCAAGATTAAACCAGGATTGGCCATGTACAGAGCAAGCACCTGTCTTGCTCTACTACCTCTTTGGTCTGTAATTATCAAAATTTCAAACATAATGATGTATATGTAGTCAGATGTTTCTCTTGAATAAGCCTGGACTAATTGGTACACTGTCATAAAAAATTTAATGATATATAATGTTTTATAATCTTTTAAAAAATAATCAGAGATGTGAACAAAGATTTATAAACTATATTTCCACTGTAGGTTTATGGGTTGTATTAACTTTATATTATAGTAATAAATTACTATAATCTAGTGACTTTAAAACAACATAAACATCATCATTCTGGAGATCAGAAATACTGAAATTAAGGTGTTGACAGGACTGCATTCCTTCTTGATTTTCAAAATGAAAATCTGTTATGGGATAAAGTCCAGAGACTCCAACAGGGAAAATTTCCCCACAAAACTCCACTTTTAGGAATTTCAGCTTTCTAAACCAAATAATTCTAAAAAGAAACAATTACCTACACATTATAATTAAAATGGCAAAATTTAAAAATAGATAATCCTAAAAGTATTAAAACAAAAGCTGAGTCATATATAAAGTACACCTTTGCCCCCATAAGACTCTCAGCAGATTTCTTCACAGAAATTGTACAAGTCAGAGAACTGTTATAATTACATGATCTTCTGAATGGAAAAGACCCCAACAAAGAAAATTTTACCCAATTAATTTATCACTGAGATTTAGAGAAATAAAGAGCTTTTTGGATGAAGAATACTTGATAGAATTAATCTCCACTAAATGAACTTGGGAAGAAATATTTAAGAAACTTCTATAAAAAGGAAAAAAACCTGACTTGGAAAAAACAAGATAAGTGTTAAAACATAAAATGTCGGAGAGAAAAAGAATAATAATAGAAACTATTTTCAAGGTTATCAGTTCTTTCCTTGTTATCTCTGTTTTGTTATATTTATAGAATTAAAATTTTTAGTACAAAATTTTATATAGGTTCTTTAAATTTGTTCTAATTATTTGGTTAAAAACAGTTTTAAGAGTTTCCAGGTGTACTATTTTTTGTGTGAGTTTGGAAATTTATAATTTCAAGAAATAGGTTTATTTCTTACAAGTATTTAAATAAATGTTTAAGGAAGTTCCATTGCTATAATTCTGATGTTTGTTTGTTTGGTGTTTGTATTTTGGGCCACACCCTATGACACTCAGGGGTGTCCTGGTTATGAGCTCAGAAATTGCTCCTGGCTTGGGGGACCATATGGGACACTGGGGATCAAACGGACTCTCTTGGATCAGCTGTGTGAAAGTCAAATGCCTTACAGCTGCGCTATCACTCCAGCCCCTAAATTTTTATTTTTATATAAACACTGCGGTTACAAGGTCATTTAAAATACAGCTCCCCTCCACAGATAAAGTTGTTCAGGATTAATTTACAGTCATGTAATATACAACAACCTTCACCAGTGCACATTGTCTCCACCAATGTCCCCAGCTTTCCTCTTACACTCATGCCCTCTTTCACCCAGCCATCCTCCCCCACCTGTCTCTGAGACAGACATTTTACTTCTCTCTCTCTCTCTCTCTCTCTCTCTCTCTCTCTCTCTCTCTCTCTCTCTCTCTCTCTCTTTCTCTCTCTCTTTTCTTTTTTGATACTGTGGTTTGCCTACTGTTAATAAAGGAGTACCATGCATGTCATGTTATCTTTTTCAGCACCCAGTTCTTGTCCAGAGTGATTGGTTCCAACTATAAGTTTCATAGTGAACCCTTCTCACTCACCATTCATTGCATCAAGCTTCCTACCAAGGAGTAGTCCTACTGGCCCTCATCTCTATTGTCTCTGGTTATTATTACCATACTGTCTTTCATTTTTCTTATGTCCCACAGATGAGTGAGACTATTCTATGTATATCTCTCTCCCTCTAATTCATTTCACTCAGCATAATGGTTTCCATATCCATCTATGCATAGGGAAATTTCATATCTTCATTTTCCCAACAGCTGCATAGTATTCCATTGTGTGGTTTCTTTAGCCACTCATCGGTTCTCTTATTGAGTTATATTCTTGTATTTTCACATTTAAATAAAAACATCTAGTGGCCCAAGCTATAGCACAGTGGTTGCATGTTTGCCTTGCATGCAGCTGACCTAGGACAGACCTGTGTTCAATCACAGGTGTCCCATATGGTTCCTCAAGCCAGGAACAATTTCTGAGTGCATAGCCTGGAGTAACCCCGAGCATCACCGGGTGTGGCCCAAAAACCAAATTAAAAAAATAATAAAACATCTAATACTGTAAGTTTTTTTCAAAAGTTTTTATTCAAAATAGTTAAAAATATTTTCTAATTGGATTTTGTTTAACTTCGGTTTTTTTTCTTTGTCACACCTGGTGGTGCTCAGGATTTAGACATGGCACTATGCTCAAAGTTCACTCCTGGTAAAATTTGTCAATCCTACAAGGAACTGGGGTTCAAACCCAGTTTGAGGGCAAGCATCCTCTCTAGCCCCCAAATATTTTCTAATTCTTTTTTTGTTTTGTTTTGTTTTTCAGCCACATCCGTTTGATGCTCAGGGGTTACTCCTGGCTGTGTGCTCAGAAATTGGTCCTGGCTTGGGGGAACCATATGGGGCACCTGGGGATCAAACTGCAGTCCTTCCTTGGCTAGCGCTTGCAAGGCAGACACTTGACCTCTAGCGCCACCTGGCCAACCCCTCTAATTCTTATTAGGATTTTCCCCTCTTTTATCCATGAATTAAAAGTATATTATTTGATTTCCAAGTATTTAGAAAATTTAGCAATTTTTATTACATATTTATAGTTTAATTCAATTGTGATGAGAAAGATAATAATATAATTTATATTTTAATAGTTATATAAAACAAAGATAAAATTGATTTTTTTTATAAAATTGATTTTTAAGTCAGATGAAAAGATAAATAGCACATGATTTCTCTCATATATATTATGTAGAAAACAAAAATCTCAATCATGCCTATAAAGTTGTTTTTACCATGTAGGGTCATAATTGTAGCTTCAGGTAATTTGTATGTGGCCATCATTAGGGGACTAGTACTCCTCTTTCCATGTGGGCTTTCAAATTTAACGTATCAAAAACTTAAATACTACATATCATTCTTCACAGAAGACTGTCCACAATTTCCCTCAAATCTCTGTAGTTTTCTCTCTGATACTTCCTCTCTTTTCTCCTACAGCCTGCTGTATCCATGAATACCAGCTGAGTTTCACTTTGTGTCAGGCAATGTTCTAAGCACAAAAGCGTGGAGATGAGTGGACATGTGAAGTTTCTGTTTGCAACACAAGCAAACTAGAAAATACCACAAGGTTCTTGGTGTTCTTTAAACACAACGTGATGAAGAGAATGGCTGGAGATCACTTTAACTTGAGTTATAAGATATCGCTTCTGTGGAGTTTAGTTTTTAGTGTAAGATTTAATAAGAAATAGTCAAACATGCAAAAGGCAACATTAGTACTGGCACTCTAAGGGAGTAACAAGCTATTTAAGCAAATGGTAGAAGTTGAATCTGAGTAGAACAGAGATAATAGATAGGGGATGGGCCAGAGAAGAAGGCAGAAGCTGAGTCTTATGGGGCCTTTAGATTAGAGTAAGAACTTCGGTGTTATTTCCAAAACATAAGCATTAATCTTTTATCTCCATCTTACCTTTGCAATTTTATTCATGCCATCTATAATCTCTCCTAGATGGTTGCAGTTTTTTTTTTAACCTGATTGCCCTTCTCTGCTTCTGCTTCCTTGATTTACTTTACAGTGAACAACCTGGGTGATACTTAAAAGCATGCTGTTCTTTGAGTACCATTTAATGTTTAATTCAACCTCCCCTTAGTGTCCTTTTCTCTCTTGCAAATATTGAAAGGTTGAATATCCTATTTTTCAGACTCCACAAAACTTGCATTCCAGACCCAATTTAGGCTTTACTTAAGTTAGATGTAGGCAACAAGGGTCAGTGTAAAGTGAAGAAAGGAATAAGTGGTGGGGTAAAAGGTGTTACAAGTGGGTGTCTAGCAGGTATGACTAATAGATATAGGCAATATAAGCATGGATATAGAAGGTTTGGTTGTAGCAGGGCCAGTGAAGCTTTGCTTCTGTAATTGAAGCTGTGGGTTTGTGGATGTGAGATTGAAGATTCCCTGGGAATCTTTGGATCCAGTAGTTCCCAACTTTTGAGCTTTGTATTTATAATTTCTAGTTATTCCTATTCAAGGCAAGTCTATAACCTGCTTCTCAAATTCACCCAACAAGCAGAACTTTCTTTTAAAAGGAAAGTGGCTTATTCTGCTGAAATTTCAATATAAAAAGACCACAAGAAAAAAAAAAAGACATTATTGTAATAATACTCAGAGACAATAGAGATAAAGCTGGAAGGACAAGCTCACAATATGACACTTAGAGTGTCAAAGAGTAGTGAGTGCAGTTAGAGAAATAATTACACTAACAACTATCATGACAATGGCAATGAGTGAAAGAAATAAAATGCCTGTCTCAAATACAGACATGGGGTGTGGGAGGAGGGAGATGGAAGGTATTGAAGATGGGAATGTTGCACTGTTGAAGGTGGGTGTTATTTTTAATGTTTTATTATTATTGTTTTAATTAATATCTTTATTTAAACACCTTGATTACAAACATGATTGTGGTTGTGTTTCAGTCATGTAAAGAACACCCCCATTCACCACTGCAACATTCCCATCACCAATGTCCCAAATTTCTCTCCCCACCCGACCCCCGCCTGTACTCTTGACAGTCTTTCTACTTCCCTCATTCATTCACATTGTTATGATAGTTGTTAATGTAGTTAGTTTTCTAACTGCACTCATCACTCTTTGTGATGAGCTTCATGTAGTGGGCTGGAACTTCCAGCCCTCCTCTCTTTTGTCTCTAAAAATTATTGCAAGAATGTCTTTTATTTTTCTTAAAACCTATAGATGAGTGAGACTATTCTGTGTCTATCTCTCTCCCTCTGACTTATTTCACTCAGCACAATACATTCCATGTACATTCATGTATAGGAAAATTTCATGACTTTATCTCTATGGCTACATAATATTCCATTGTGCATTTTTACCACAGTTTCTTTAGCCATTCATCTGTTGAAGGGCATCTTGGTTGTTTCAAGAGTCTGGGTATGGTAAATAGTGCTGCAATAAATATAGGTGTAAGGAAGGGATTTTTTATTGTATTTTTTGTGTTCCTAGGGTATTTCCCTAGAAGTGGTATAGCTGGATTGTATGGGAACTCAATTTCCAGTTTTTGGAGGAATCTCCAAAACACTTTCCATAAAAGTTGGACTAGACGGCATTCCCACCAGCAGTGGAAAAGAGTTTCTTTCTCTCCACATCCCCACCAGCACTACTTGTTCTCATTCTATGTGATATGTACTAATCTCTGTGGTGTGAGATGGTACCTCATAGTTGTTTTGATTTGCATCTCCCTGATGATTAGTGATGAGGAGCATTTTTTCATGTGCCTTTGGCCATTTGTATTTCTTCTTTGTCAAAGTGTCTGTCCATTTCTTCTCCCAATTTTTTGATGGGATTAGATATTTTTTCCTTGTAAAGTTCTGTCAGTGCCTTGTATATTTTGGAGATTAATCCCTTATCTGATGGGTATTAGGTGAATAGTTTCTCGCACTCAGTGGTCTGCTCTTGTATCCTGGGCGCTATTTCCTTTGAGGTGCAGAAGCCTCTCAGTTTAATATATTCCAATCTATTGATCTCTGCTTTCACTTGCTTGGAGAGTGCAATTTCCTCCTTGAAGATGCCTGTAGTCTCAATGTCCTGGAGTGCTTGCCTACATGTTGTTCTATATATTTTACGGTTTTGGGTCTGATATCGAGGTCTTTAATCCATTTGGATTTTACCTTCGTACATGATATTAGCTGGGGGTCTAAGTTCACTTTTTTGCAAGTGGCTAACCAGTTGTGCCAGCACTACTTGTTGAAGAGGCTTTCCTTGCTCCATTTAGGATTTCTTGCTCCTTTATCAAAAATGTCTGGGGAAAATTCTCTGAGTACTCAAGCCTATCCCACTGATCTGAGGGTCTGTCTTTATTACAGTATCATGCTGTTTTGATAACTATTGCTTTGTAATACAGTTTAAAGTTGAGTAAAATAATGCCTCCCATATTCTTTTCCCCAAGGATTGTTTTAGCTATCCGAGGGTGTTTATTGTTTCAAATGAATTTCAAAAGTGTTTGATACACTTCTTTGAAGAATGTCATGGGTATCTTTAGAGGGATCACGTTAAATCTGTATAATGCTTTGGTGATATTGCCATTTTAATTATGTTAATCCTGCCAATCTATGAGCAGGGTATATGTTTCCATTTTCACATATCCTCTCTTATTTCTTGGAGCAGAGTTTTATAGTTTTCTTTGTATAGGTCCTTTGGTCAAGTTGACTCCAAGATATTTGATTTTGTGTGGCACTAATGTGAATGAGACTGTTTTTTTTTTTTTTTTTTTTTTTTTGGTTTTTGGGTCACACACGGCACGCACTGCTCAGGGGTTATTCCTGGCTCATTGCTCAGAAATTGCTCCTGGCAGGCACGGGGGACCATATGGGACGCCGAGATTCGAACTGATGACCTCTTGCATGAAAGGCAAACACCTTACCTGCATGCTATTCTCTCCGGCCCCGAGACTGTTTTCTTAATGTCCACTTCTTCCCTGTCATTATTGGTATATAAAAAGGCCATTGATTTCTGTGTGTTAATTTTGTAGCCTGCCACATTGCTATATGAATCTATTGTTTCTAGAAGTTTTTTTGTAAAGTCTTTAGGGTTTTCTAAGTAGAGTATCATGCAATCTGCAAACAGTGAGAGCTTAACTTCTTTCCTATCTAGATGCCCTTGCTACCTTTTTCTTGCTTAATCGCTATAGCAAGTACTTCCAGTACTTTGTTGAAGAGGAGTGGTGTGAGCAGACAGCCTTGTCCTGTACCAGAATTTAGAGGGAAAGCTTTTAGAGTTTCTTCATTGAGGATAATATTTGTCAGTTGTTTGTGGTAGATTGCCTTGATTATATTGAGAAAGGTTCCTTTCATTCTCACCTTGGTGAGAGGTTTTTTTTTTTTATCAACAATGGGTGTTGGACTTTATCAAATGCTTTCTCTGCATATATTGATATGATCATGTGATTTTTATTTTCCTTGTTGTTGATGTTGTATATTATTTTGATAGATTTACGAATGTTAAACCATCCTTGCATTCCTGGGATGAAATATACTTGATCGTAGTGAATGATCTTCTTGATGAAGCATTGACTCCTATTTGTCAGGATTTTGTTGAGGATCTTTGCATCTGTGTTCATCAGGGATATTGTTCTGTAATTTTTTTTTTTTTGACAGCATCTCTTTCCTGTTTTGGTATCAAGGTGATGATAGATTCAGAAAAACTGTTTGGAAGTGTTCCGGTTTTTTTCAATTTCATGAAAGATTCTGGCAAGGATTGGTAGTAGTTCCTCTTGAAAGGTTTGAAAGAATTCATTAGTAAATCCATCTGGCCTGGGCTTTTCTTTTTGTGCAGACAAATGATTACAATTGTAATTTCCTCAATAGTGATGGGGGTGTTTAGATATGCTACATCCTCCTTACTCAACCATGGAAGGTTATGAGTCCAATAATTTATCCATTTCTTCCAGGTTCTCATGTTTTGTGGCATAGAGTTTCTCAAAGTAGTCTCTGATTACCTTTTGAATCTTTGCAATATCTGTAGTGATCTCCCCCTTTTTCTTTCTAATACGGGTTATCAAGTTTCTCTCTCTCTCTCTCTGTGAGTTTTGTCAATGGTCTATCAATCTTGTTTATTTTTTCAAAAAACCAACTTTTACTTTCATTGATCTTTTGGATTGTTTTTTTGTTTTTCCACTTCATTGATTTCTGCTCTCAGCTTTGTTATTTCCTTCTGTCTCCCTAGGGGGTGTTCTTTTAAATGACTGAAATCCAATTACAAACATGTTTGTAAGCATGGTACTTAAATAAAGATAATATTATTAAAAATAATAATAAAATTTATTACAATAAAATCATAGAAAACATCTTGTTACCAAATTTTCTGTTCTCTGACTATAAAATAAGCCCATCATTCATAACATGTCTAAAAAGGTCTTGGAGAACTTTAGCCTGCTGGTTTTTATTCGGATATATTCCAGACTTCTTTTTTCTTCTCCATATTAATTGTCCCCATCTGTTCAGTCACAGATTACAATCTCTTCCTTTCTAGATAGCCAAAGATAGAACCACAGACTTTCTGTGGGTGACTTATACGATAGGATTATTGTATTTTATCACCATTGTGGATGCCAGAGTCTTAAATCAAGGTGCCAGTAGAACTGGATTCTTCTAATAACTGTGAACCTATTGCATTTCTCTCTCCTCAGTATTTGGATGCTGCTTCATGACATTCTCCTGTGTGTCTCTATATCCAAATTTTCCCAAGTTCCAAGTACACTGTTGTGTCCTCATTGGATTAGAACCCCATCCTGTGGTGATCTTATCTTAACTAATTACATCTTCAATGACCCTATTTCCAAATTTCATTTCCATTCTAGGGTAGTAGGGAATGGAAAACATATGCATTTTATATGTTGGAGGAGGTACAATTTAAGCCCTGGAAATCAGATTCCAAATTACAGCCTGTCATCAAAACTTTGCTTCTTTGTCAGACTAGCCAGCAGATGTGTAATGATATAGTCATTCAGCTTATTGATATTTGTCTTGCGACCAGACCATAAATTACAACAGTAAGGAGAATGTCTGCTTTGTTAATTGTGTTGCCCAGTGCTTAGCAAGTTTTTAAGTTCTATCCCTGTAATGGTGAGTGAATGAATTTATGAGGAGGTGATGATTTTATTTCTCAACCTGATGGAAGATCTGAAAGGTTAATGATACACAATCAACCCAAGATGACATTATTTATTACAGAGCACTTAAAGTTTATTCTTGGAGAATTTTTTGCAATGTGGAGTAATGCTTATTATTTGTCATTGTATGGTAGATTATAGCTATTTGTGCATATTATTTTGAAAAAAGAAAGAAAATGAGCTGAAGTCCGCATCAAACCTCCCAATAATTGAACAATCTGATACAAATTATCATCAAGTTTATCACTTTCCAAACTAAATTTAACTTCTGATTATAAGTTAAGTTTCTTCAAGTTGAGGCTAAAGAAGAATTAATATTTTAAACTTTGAGGATCCATGAATTTTTCTATATTCTTTTTTGGGGGGGTCACACCTGGTGGCATTCAGGGGTTACTCCTGACTCTGGTCTCAGAAGTCACTTCTGGCAGGCACAGGGGACCATATGGGATGCCGGGATATAAACCACCATCTGTTCAAATCAGCTACATTCAAGGCAAGTGTCCTACCACTGTGTTACCTCTCTGGCCCCTAGTTTTCCTATATTCTTGTTAGCATAAAAATGAGGATATATGGAGATAAATGGTCCTTGGTTATAATTTATTGGAGGTAATATAAAATTAGTTTTAGTCTCCATAAGGCATATTTGAACACATTTAAAAATAACATGTTTAAACTTATTTTGAATATTTTACTTTGGTTTTAGGGCCACACACAGATATGCTTAGAGCTTGGAGGAGCATATATGGTACCAGAGATTTAACCTGGGTTAGCTGTGTGCAAGGCAGATGCTCTACCATCTGTTATATCATTCTGGCTCTTATTTTGAATATGTGTTCTTAAAAATGAAAACAAACATACCTTTCTCCCCTGAATTTAGAACTAATGAATGCTCAGTATTAAAAAATTAATTATCTAGCAATCTCACTTCTGGTGTTTCTGAAGGAAACAAAAATGCTAAAAAATGTATTTGTACCTTCATGTTCATTGCTGCTATGTAACCATAGTCAAAAGAGAAGAAATCTAAGTTGTCATTGATAGATGCAAACTAACTGGATAAAAACTTCTGAGTATATTGTGGCCATAGAAATAGCTATGGGATGAGTGTATGTTTTGTATGAGGCCTGGGTTTAATCCCTGGAATTTTGATATATGAGGGTTAAATTACAGATTTACTTTGATCTCCATGTAATTTTGAAATTAAGAAATGCCTTATTTTGATGTGTTATTATAGTGATGGTAAAATTAAAAACATGGGCAGGTAACTAAGCACAGGTGTCCAGGGAGGCAGTTAGAGTCAGGAACTTTTAGTAGCTGGCTGGCCTGTTCCTGAAACTGGGCAGAGGTGAGTAGGTCATAAATAATAAAGCTGACCAGGACAGAACAGAAAAACTCAACCCAGGGCCGGAAGCGGTGGCGCAGAGTGGCAAGGCATCTGCCTTGCTGACGCTAGCCTAGGACAGACTGCAGTTTGATCCCCCAGCATCCCATTTGGTGGCCCAAGCAGGAGCAATTTCTCAGCACATAGTCAGGAGTAACTCCTGAGTGTCACCGGGTGTGACCCAGAAAAAGAAAAAAAAAAAAAGGAAAAGAAAACTCAATTCAATTTTTAGCTATGTGGGAAGGGGAGCAGGGCTGCTGAAACAATTAGTAAATTAATGAATGTTTCTACAGAACCTAAAATAGAATGTATGAAATACAAATATTCTCAGCAATAAGGGCCCACCCCCTCTAAGTCCAGTGTTGTGCCCCACCTGTTTCAGTGCACCTTAGTATATTGTGGTGAAATAATCAATAGCAAAATTCCATTTCTTTGCCTTTTTTCTCTTTGTCTCACCATTGCTATGATTGCCAGAGAAACTTCTATAAAAAGTCATATCCCTTCTCTGGGCAGCAAGTTCACATGATTGCCTAGTTGTGGTTTGTCTTGATGTTAAATAATTCATTCTCCTTGCTTTCTTGCCTAAAGATGTTTCAGTGTGATTTACTAAACACATTCTATTACAACAGAATCACATGATCTCCCAAGTGCCTCCAGGAACAGCCCCTCAGCACAGACCTAAGAGTTGCCTCCAAATGGCTACTAAGGATAGTCCCAAAATTAAAAAAAAAGGTTTATGTATCTAGAAAAAGTTATACTAACTAAAAATAGAACAAAATCATATTCTTTGTTACAATATGAATAAACCCTGAGGTTATTATGTAATGTAATAAAATATACTAAATAAGGAACAATTTTATATATTATATATAACATACATATAGAGTCTTAGAGACAAAAAAAAAACCAAATTCAAAGAGGAACCAAATTTATTGTTATCAGAGATAGAAAATAGGGAACATACATCATAATGAGTATGAGCTACTCTTATGTAAGGCACTTTTGTAAGTTATAAAGAGAATAGAACCTAACATTTCTCATGCAAGGATGGTCCAACATATGCAACTCAATCAACATCATACACCAAATCAACAAAAAAGAACAACAAAAAACACAAGATTGTATCAATCGATACAGAGATGGCATCTGACAAAATCCAATACCCATTATTATGAAACACTCAGCAAAATAAGAAGCTCCACAGACAACATTATCCCTAATGGTGAAAAACTAAAAGCATTTCCACTAAGGTCAGGTACTAGGCAAGGCAGTCCACTGTCTCCACTTTTATTCATAGTTGTAGAATTAAATAATTAACGATGGGGCTGGATGGTGGATGATGCCATCCAGCCCACATGGCTCTGCAACCTCCATGCAGCCGGCGAGTTCCAGGCCCAGGTGAAATCACTCACTCACACGCAGGCTTCAGGAAGAATCATCTTTATTCATGCCCTAGCCACCACAGGTGTGTGGCCTATGTCAACCTTTCAAGCATTCAGCAATATTTTGCTAGCCCTGCATCTTATCTCCTGTTAGCCATCTTCCCTTTGGGCTCCATGCGGCCCAAAGATCCAAAAGCCAGGAAACCAAGCCGGGCCAAAAGAGAAACGGCAAAAGGGCCGAATCCCCTGGCTCAGAGGTTTATCTATCCTTTTCCAGACCCCTCCCAGAAATGGGAGGTCTTGCAGGTAGTTACACCTATTATCCGGTTCCCAAAACTCCTCCCAGATATGGGTGGGTCTTGGGGTACACCACAATAGTATTAGATGCCCTGTCAGCATAGTATTAGATGGCCTAACAATAGCAACAAGACAAGAGAAGGAAATCAAAGGAATTTGTTTGAATCAAAGAAATTAAAAAAGAGAAAAAGTAAGTCAAACCCTCTCTATTTGCAGATGATATGATGATATACATTGAAAATCCTAAAGATTCCACAGAAAAGGTCCTAGAAACAATAAAACAATACAGCAAAGTGGCCAGCTACAAAGTCAATACACAAAAGACAGTTGCATTCTTTTCTACAAATAACGAATCAAAGGAGAAAGTCTATAGGAATAAAGGAATATAGTCTATTCCATTAAAATTAAAATTCCATTAAAAATTGCATCTAAAACTATCAAGTACTTAGGAATCAACCTAACAAGAGAAGTGAAAGACCTAACCCATGAAAACTTCAAAACATTTCAGAAAGAAATTGAAGAGGACCTAAGAAATTGGAGGAACATTTTATGATCTTGGTTTGAAAGAATCAATATCATCAAATAACTGTCTTACAGGCCCGGAGAGATAGCACAGCAGCATTTGCCTTGCAAGCAGCTGATCCAGGACCAAAGGTGGTTGGTTCAAATCCCGGTGTCCCATATGGTCCCCCGTGCCTGCCAGGAGCTATTTCTGAGCAGACAGTCAGGAGTAACCCCTGAGTACCGCCGGGTGTGGCCCAAAAACCAAAATAAAATAAAATAAAATAAAATAACTGACTTACCTAAATCACTATATAGACTTAATGCAATCAATATTCAAATTCATACATCACTCTTTAAGGACTTATAACAACCAATTATAAAGTTCGTGTGGAATCATGAATGACCTAGGTTAGCCAAATCCATATAAAAACAAAAACAAGAAACTGGGCATCTCTTTACCTAACTTGAAACTCTACTATAAAAAGCCATACTGATCAAAACAGAATGGTCCTAGAACAAAGACAGAGCCTCAGACCAATGGGTCAAATAGAGTATCCAGCGACATACCCCCGAATATATGATCAACAAAGGACATATATGATCTGATGAAGGAGCCAAGAATTTGAAATGGAACAAAGATAGTCTTTTCAACAATTGGTGTTGGAACAATTGGATAACCACGTGTAAAAAATTAAAGATTTATCAATATCTCACACCTTACACAAAAATCAATTTAAAATGAATTAAAGTCCTGAAGCCATAAATTTTACCGAGGAAAACATAGGCAGAACATTTTAAGATTTACACCTCAAAAAGGTCAAAAAATGATAGGATGCCAATGGCATCAAATCTAAATAAATGGTACTGCCTCGAACCAAAAAGTTTCAGTATTATTGCTGACTAGGTCTTGGGTCCAATCGAATTAGAGGACTTCTTTGAGTCTTCTTGAGGAGAGTGGATGCATGGGCAACACAATAAAAAGACATGAGACCAGGGGCCGGAGCAGTAGTGCAGTGGTAAGGTTATATATATATATATATATATATATATATAAGTTTAAAAAATATTAAGGGAACAAACTGATGCAGGAGACTACCTTACATTTGGGGCTAAACAGGCTAAGAGGTAGTATATATATATATATATATATATATATATATATATATATATATATATATATACACTCTTTTTTCTTTTCTTCCTTAACTCCACCTATTTTGGTTCTGCTTGATACAAAAACCTACAAGAAAAAGTCTTGCGAGGGTAAAAGCTTAGGTCAAAACCAGGGCACAGAGATGATGGAGCCTGACACTCTCACCCATAAATGCACCAGCAATATAATATACCACCATTTCTTCTTGCAAAGGCATACTAAAAATGGGGAAATTTTTTGTATCGAAACAAGCTCTTATCTACTAGGGATAGGAATTCATATACTTTACAATACAGGGACACCTCCCACCTTGAACATATGTCAGGTGGTCCTAATTTAGACCCCATGTGATTAGACAGTGACTGTAGAACCCTGCACCCTAGATCTCAGACATAGAACTGACACAGTTCTCCTCAACAGCTCCAGGAACCAAACTCCCTCTGGGACATTCTTAATACTGTTTTGACACCAACATGCACCTGTTTTGATATGACATTCTCATAATGAGGAAATGGCAACAACTTGGTCTAAGAGCAGGTTGTCTTATGATATGTCATTCTTTGATTGGTACAAAAGCCAACTTCAATATCTACAGAAGACTGACTTTGATAATCATAACTGGGCAGAACTTATCCTGGGGTCAAAAAAAAAAAAAAAGACCCTAGTCTATGCCTTGGCCTATGATCTGTACAACAACTAAGACTTCTAACTCCAGAGGTCTGACTGAGACAACTGCAACTGACCAGATTTTCTGGAAACATAAGGAAAGAGGAAAGATTCTATCCTATGCTTCATCCTAGTATCAGGGCAAACACCAAGACCACCAACTACAGAAGACTAATTAAAACAACAATGATGGAACAGAACTCCTGGAACTGTAAAGAAAGATTCCATCGTAGGCTCCATCTTTTGACCTGTGCAAATACTAAGATCTCTAGCTAGATCCATGATGAAGCGGAAAGTTTCCAAACACCACCAAAGGACCACGGGGAGAATAAAAGAACATGTATGGAGCCTGTAGTTATTCCCCTGACAGTATATTTCAAGGGTGGAGAAACCATGTATCTCTAGGCCAAGAGAATTCCCTTTCTAATTTCCCCAATATTTACTGTGCCTATGCAAGAAAAAGAGAGCGAGAGAAGCACAAATTAACTTTTTGTTTGGTTTTGTTATTGCTGTTGTTTGTCGCTTGTTTTTTCCCATGGATTTTCTTTTTTTGTGTGTGATTTTTTTTATTTCAGGACTGTGGTTATTGTGTGGTTGGTGTCTTTATTGCTGTGCTGCTTTTCGAGTTTTTTTGTTTGATTTAAAAAATTGTTTTTAGTATTGTTGTTATGTTTCTTTCTTTTCACCTTTCTTCTCTTAAATTGATATTTATAGCCTCTAGAACAGGGGTCCTCAAACTTTTTAAACAGGCGGTCAGTTCACTGTCCTTCAAACTGTTGGAGGGCCAGATTATAGTAAATACAAAAATTATGAACAAATTTCTATGCACACTGCATATATCTTATTTAGAAGTGAGGAAACAAAATGGGAGTAAATACAATATGTGGCCCGCGGGCCATAGTTTGAGGACCATTGCTCTAGAATAATTCCTCCCACTTTTTGCTTGTTTGATTTTTTTGCCCCATTTTATTTTATTTAATTTCTTTCCTTCAAACAGAGCCACATGATTTGAACCATCTTGTTTCACCTCACAAATTAGGGGGAAATAATGAAGGGTGCCAAGACCAGACAGTTGTATGAACATTAAGTAGAAATAAAAAAAATAATCAGGCTTAAACACCAAATCCAAAGCCAATGACAACAGAATCAACACCCAATCTACAACATGCTAGATACAGAGGGGACCACTTATACTAGCAACCTGGGAGGTAAAGAAAGGGGATATGGAATGCATGCTGGGAACAGGGGTGGAGGGAGGACAACATTGGTGGTGGAATGCCCCTGATTCAATGTCACTATGTACCTAAAAAATTACTGTAAAAGATTTGTAATCTATTTTGGCCAAAATAAAAATTAAAAAAAATTCTTACATTTTGTTTCTTTGAAAGGACAACATATCTCTGTTAACAGAAACTTATCAGGGTACATTGTTTGATCTTTAAAACACACATGGCTCTAGGTTGTCTACAGACCTTAGAATAGAACACAGTTTAGTTAGGAGCCCCAAGGATAAAAGAAAGGTAAGTTTTAACATCTCAAAGTAGTTCCTCTGAAGCCAGGCCTTAAGTATTATACTTATGTAAATTAAGAGATTAGCAAGAAGTCAGGTTTCCTTTTCAAATTTCTTTTTCCTAAGGGAACAGGTGTTTGTTCCTATGACTAACTTCCTAAGGTCTGATTTTGAAAGGGGCAAATAAAAGAGATAAACTTATATGAACGGGGTACAGAATCTATACACGGTAAAATTCAATAGTCCAATGCTATCCAGGCCAAACCTTTTTGGAATGTAAATTAGTTAGCAGGTATTCAAAGTGTCTAGGGAAGTCCCTGAAGCAAAGCAATCCTTTCTGTTACAAACTTCTATAGCATTCAAAGATAAGAAGGGGCCAGAGAGGTGGCGTTAGAGGTAGGGTGTCTGCCTTGCAAGCGCTAGCCAAGTAAGGACCACGGTTCGATTTCCCGGAGTCCCATATGGTCCCCCCAAGCCAGGGGCAATTTCTGAGCACTTAGCCAGGAGTAACCCCTGAGCATCAAACGGGTGTGGCCTGAAAAACCAAAACCAAACCAAACCAAACCAAAACAAAAAAAGACAAGGAGTAAAGAAATTGCTTTTGATGCTGAGTTTTCCAGATAAATATAAATTTAATTAAGGCTATATTGCCTGTAAATACACAGCAGAAGGAAGAATTAATTTTAGACCAAATAAATGTGAAGGAAATATAATGTCAGTACCATAGCGTGAATCTCAAAAATATCTCTATGGAATTTCACCAACTCTCCATGTAGGGATAAGGCTTCCAGGCCTTTTGGTGAAAATCCCTTGGGAGTAATTTGAATAACCATCATGCTAAAAATATGACATCTTAGCAGGCCTCTGTTTGTCCCCCTCACAGAAATATAAATTTTTTATAGAAATAAAAATATAGAAATTATTATATAGAAATATAGAAAATATAGAAATTCCTATTAATAATGCAACACAGTATGGCAAAAGAAACATGGGCTAAAATTAGAAGACAACTGATTGGGAAAAAATTTTGCACTCAACACATCAGATAAAGATTGATATTTAGGATATACAAAGTACTCACAAAGGTTAGCTCCACAAAACCTAAAAAATAAAAACATCAAAAAATGGGAAGAGAAATGAGCAGACACTTCTCTGAGGAAGAACAACAGATGACCAGACAACAGTCACATGAAAAAATTTTTATCATCACTTATCATTAGTGAAATCCAAATCAAGACAACAATGAGATATCATCTTACACCAGCAAGGATAAAAATAAAAAAATACTAGGAAAAATCTTTATTGGCAAGGATGTGGTCAGAAAGAAACTCTCCTCCACTGCTAGTGGAAATGCTGCCTGGTCTCCATATCCATGCATATACTGTATAAGCAAATTTTGTGACAGATTTTTCCCTAATGGCTGCATAATATTCAATTGTGTAGATGTACAGTTTCTTTAACCACTTTTATTCTCAGGCATTTGGATTCTGCCTATAGTAAGTAGTGATGCAATAAATATAAGAATGCAGAGGCTTTTTAGGTTTCTAGGATATATATATGTATATATATACATATATATAAATAAAACACAGAGGAGTAGTATTGATTGATCATATGGAAGCTCAATTTCTAGTTTTTTGAGGAATATCCATATTGTTTTCCAAAAAGGCTGGAACTTTTTGGTCCACTAGCAGTGTATGAGAGTCCTTTTCTCCCTGCATCCTCACCAACACTGTTTGTTCTTTTTTTTTTTTTGATGTGTGCAGTATCTGTGGTGTCAGATGGTATCTCATTGTTTTTTCTTTATTTTTATAATTTTTATTGAGACCAATGTGAATTACAAATATTTCACAGTTATATTTACAGTATATAGTGACAATGAATTAGGGTAATTCCTACAACCTGTGTGAATCTCCCTCTGCCACTGTTCCAGCATGTTCCCATACTTCCACCCTTAGACCCTGGACTAATAGTTTAACAGGTTCCTTTTGTGGGTAGCTTGTAGACTGGGTCTCTTAATTCTATTGTCATTGATTTTGGGTTGGGTATTTAGGTCTGATCATTTTTCATTTCCACTAAATGCTCATGAGACTGCTTTGCCCCTGGTACCATACACTTTATTTTTCCTCAGTTAGTAGGAAGACATAGAAATATGAGCAAGATGACTCATGTTCTATGTTTCTGTTAAAAAAGAAAGAAAGCACTGGGAGCCCCATCTAGAATCTATAAATATAAATTTAAAAGAATAAAAAAAAAGAAATAAAAAGGGGACCCTGTGGCAAGGTTTTCTTGTTGTTGGTTTTTTGTTTGTTTGTTTTGTTTTTGCATAGGCACAGTAAGTATTGGAGGAAATTAGAAAGGAAATTCCCTTGGCCTAAGAGTTACAGGGTGTCTCCACTGTTGAAGCATATTGTCATGAGACCAACTACAGGCTCCATACATGTTCATTGTCAAACCCTAAGGTCTTTCATTATGGTGCCAAGAAATGTTCTGCTCATTTGTGGTTGTTAAAGTCAGTCCTCTGTAAATAGAGATATTGGTTTTTTGCACAGATCCTAGGACAAAGTCTAGGATAGAGTCTTTATGGTTCCAGATGTTCTGCTCAGTCATGATTGTTGTAGTCAGTCTTCTGTATTTAGTGATCTTGGTTTTTGCAGAGATCAAAGGATGGAGTGTTTTCTGATTTCATCTCACTGTTAAGTGATGGAATAGGGCAACCTGCTCTTGTTGCTGTTTACTCATTGGCAGGATGTTGTATGAACCTACCCTGGGCAAATTGGTGCCAGAGCAGTATTAGGGATCCCCCGAGGGCCTAATTCCTGGTGCTACTGTAGGGAACTGTGCCAGTTCTAAGGTTGGGATCCGAGGTTCATGGTTGGAAGGTCGAAGTTTAATTACATGAGGTCTAAGTTGAGTACCCATGCCATGTGTTCAGGGTGGAAGGTGCCCCTGTATTATAAAATTTATGGGTTCTATCCCTAGTAGATAAGAACTTGTTTCTATACATAAGATTTCTCCATTTTAGTGTGCCTGTGCAAAAAGAAACATTGACCTATTATATTGTTGGTGCATTTGGGGGTAAAATGACAAGCTATACAAGCTCTGTGCCCTGGCTTTGACCTGAACTTTTCTCCCAAGCAAGACTTTTCTACTTAAATTTCCTACTAAGTAGAACCAAAACAAGCAAAAAAAAATAATACTTATACTAATACTAATAATAAAAGGGATGGAGAAGGCTACCTTTACATTTGGAAATAGAAACACTAAGAGACATGACTATTAAGGAGTTAAACATACAAAGAAAATATAGATATCCTTATTAAATCTTTTGAGATAGTTTTTTTGGGGGGTGAGATCCAGGGCACATTTTCATCTCACATCATGGTCTTAGTGAGTCTGAGAAATGGTTTGCAGCAGTAAGGGATCAGGAAGTGTCCTCGAGCTAGGGGGGGTCCCTCTGGAGCTGAGTTTGGTAGCATGTAACAGTCTACATTGAGGGTGTGTGTGAGAAAAAGTGTTGAATAGAATGAGTCAGAGAAGTGGTGGTTGTAGCTTCTTGTTGGGGAGAGAGATGTGAAGCTTAGAGTGTGTCCTTTTGCTTTGGGAGTGGGGTGGCACCTTACTGGGGCAGTCATAATTGATTTGATTTGAATCTCCTTGACGAGAGCATTTTATCATGTGCCTTTTGGCCTTCTGCATTTCTCCTTTGAAGAAATGTCTGTTCATTTCTTCTCCCAAGTTTTGGATGAAGTTAGATGTTTCCTTTTCTTGCTAAATTCTTCTAGTACCTTGTACATCTTAGATATTAACACCTTATCTGGTGAATACTAAGTGAATAGTTTCTTCCATTTTGTCTGGAACCTTTGCATCCAAGTCACTGTTTCTTTTGAAGTGCAGAGGCATCTAGTTTAATGTAATCTCCTTTATTTATTTTGCTTCCACTTGCTTGGACTGTGCTATCTTTTAAAGGTATCTTTGAAGATACCTTTAGCTTCAGTGTCATGGAGTGTTGTGCCTACATTTTCCTTTATGTTCTTCTATAAGTCTTTAGGGGTGGGATTTCTTCCTGAGTCTTTGAGACTCCAATTATTTTTTCTATTAAATTTATCCTAGACTTGGCCACTTCCCCACGTGGGCCCTAGACTCCCAAGCTCTGCCCAAGTCCCGCGCCTGAACCCTGGGACCCCCGACTGGGCTGCAGGCAGGGTGAGTGTGACTGCCACTCGGCCACCTCCCCACGTGGGCGCCAGACCCCCGTGCAACGCCTAGGTCCCATGCCTGAATCCAGGGACTCCCAACCTGGCTGCAGGCAGGGTGAGTGTGCCGGCCACTCAGCCACCTCCCCACGTGGGTGCTGAATCCCCGCATTCCCATGCCTGAATTCAGGGACTCCTGACTCAACTGCAGGCAGGATGAATACGCCACCTGGCCACCTTCCCACATGGGCACCCAGAGAACCCTGCGCCTGACCTACTCTGCACCGCTGGGTAGGGCTAGAGCTTATAAACCGGGTGAGCTCTGGTCTACTCCCCGGACCTTGGGGTATCCTAGAGCAGCCTGCCCCCTGAGCCCCGGAGTGGACCTGGGACCCCAAGGGGCAAAGAGAGAACGCCAGGTGGGTTTGGCTGCGACAATATCCTCAGCTGAGGCTCGGAGGTGGTGAAGCTCTACTGACTCACAGGGAAAGGAGGGAGCACAGGTAGCTAGGCTCAACAGCGCCCTCCAACATTGTGGCTAGGAGCATAACTGCACTAGCTGCCAACAAAAGGAAAAAATAGACCAGACCCTACTAGAGAACATAGGAGGAGCCAAATCTGGCGAGCCCACCCAACAGACCTCTCTAGAACCACGCTCAGGGAGGGGACCCATCCCCACGCCACAGGGGGCAAAAGCAGGCTGAACCTGAAAGGCACTGAACTCCAAGCCACACCAATAAATGCAAAGAAATATGGGTAAATTAAGGAGAACCCTAACATCTGGATATGGAGAGAAACCCTAGCAAGTTTCCAAGTCCACCAAAACGCATAGATCCATTGGAAGGAGACTTAAAAGCAGCCATGAAAACGAAATGGAAGCCTTGGTTAAGGAAATGAAGGAAACGCTGGCCACCAAATATAAGAAATCTATGGAGGAACAAATCAGCCAAATTAAAGAAGAACTGTCAAAGAATATGAGCGATTCCATACAAAGGGAAATAAAGGAGTTAAAAGACGACATAACAAGCCATTTGAGCAGGATCACATAGTGGAGAAGCACATTTAAGAACTCCAAGGAAAACTGCAAACAAAAATAGACAAAGAAACCAGCAAGGAAATAAAAGGCAAAGCACTGGAAGGAAAAGTCCAGTATCTAATGAACAAGGACAAAAGAAATAACTTAAGAATTGTGGGTATACCAGAAGGGGAGGAAATAGGAAAAGGGGAAGAACAAGTAGTCAGGGAAATATTAACAGAAGACTTTCCCACCCACTGGAAAAAAAGATTCAGTGCAAATCCAGGAAGTGAAGAGAGTCCCTAATAAAATAGACCCAAAAAAACCAACACCAAGACATATAGTAATCCAAATGGCAAAAAAACAAACAAACGGGCCGGGAAGGTGGAGCTAGAGGTAAGGTGTCTGCCTTGCAAGCGCTAGCGTAGGACGGACCGCGGTTCGATCCCCCGGTGTCCCATATGGTCCCCCAAGCCAGGGGCGATTTCTGAGCGCATAGCCAGGAGTAACCCCTGAGCGTCAAACGGGTGTGGCCCAAAAACCAAAAAACAAACAAACAAACAAAAAAAAAAACAAATAAAAAAACAGGAAGGGACATAAGAATCAAACCAGATCTCCCATTTGAACTAATTCAAGCAAGAAGACAGTGAAATGACATATTTAAATGCCTGAATGAAAGAAACTTCCAACCTAAGGTCCAATATCCAGCAAAACTCTCATTCATATGGGAGGACAGAATAAAAACATTCTCAAAAAAATACGAGTTTGCATTATTTGCGCAAACAAAACCACTCCTAAACGACCTATTCAGAGATGAATTACAAAATCCAAACTCTCGATTGTAACAACAACCACCCTACACAACACAACTGCACAACAGTCTTCTCTGTCAATAATCTCTCTAAATGTTAATGGACTAAACTCTCCCATTAAGAGACACATAGTAGACAACTGGATTAGAAAACATAAACCAGACTTCTGCTGCCTGCAAGAAACACACGTACAACTACAGGACAAGCACAGGCTCAAAATAAAAGGATGGAAATTAATTATTCAGGCTAATAGAAAACAAAAAAGAGCAGGGACAGCCATTCTTATATCAGACAAAATTTCATTCAACCTCAGAAAAGTGATCAGGGACAAAGAGGGACACTACTTACTGATCAGGGGATGTACTAACCCTGGTCAATATTTATGCACCTAATGTAGAGCCAGAAAAATATGTGAGGCAACTGCTTGCATACCCAGAGAAACACATGAAGGGAAATGTGATAATTGTAGGAGATCTCAATAATCCACTATCACCACTGGACAGATCCACCAAATAGAAAAACAGCAAAGAAATAAGAGCCCTAAATGAAAAATTAGAAGATCTAGGTGAGGGCTAATAGACTTTTATAGGACACTCCATCCCCACAAAACAGAATACACATTCTTCTCAAGCCCACATGGAACCTTCTCCAGAATAGACCATGTCCTAGGATAAAAATCAAACCTATATAAGATCACAAATGTAAGGATCATTAGAAGCACCCTATCAGATCACTATGCAACAGAGGTCAAAATTGACTACAAGAAGAAGCAATGGAGAAAAACGAATACCTGAAGATTAAAAAACATGCTGCTCAACAACAGCTGGATCAAAGAGCGAATCAAGGAAGAAATAAAAAGATTCCTTGAGACAAATGATAATAAAGAGACAACCTGTCAAAATCTGTGGGACACAGCAAAAGCAGTAATTAGGGGGAAACTCAAAGCAAAACAGGCCTATGTCAAGAAACAGGAAAATGACAAAACCAACAGTTTAAAGGATCACCTCAAGGAATTGGAACAACAGCAGCAAAGAAATCCAACCACAACCAGAAGGCAAGAAATAATAAAAACCAGAGCAGAAATAAACAACATAGAAACTAAGAAAACAATGCAAAAAATAATGAGACCAGGAGTTGTTTTTTTTTTTTGAAAAAATAAACAACAGACAAACCACTCGCAAAACTCACCAAAAAAAGAGGGAAAACACCCAAATCAGTAGGATCACAAATAAAAGTGGAGAGATTACAACAGAACCCCAAGAAATACAACATATCATGAGATTATATTATGAACAACTATACTCAGTTAGGCTAGAGAACCCAGTAGAAATCGACAGATTCCTGGAAAAATACCATCTTCCGAGACTGGATAAGGAAGACCTAGAAAGCCTAAACAGACCAATCACTCCAGAGAAAATTCAAGATGTGATTAAGAAACTCCCTAAGAACAAAAGTGCAGGTCCAGATGGATTTACAGGCAAATTCTATCAAACATTCCAAGAAGGCTTACTACCACTTTTCCACAGGCTCTTCCAAACCATTGAAGAAACAGGAATCCTCCCCAACTCCTTTTATGAGGTAATATCACATTCATTCCCAAAGATGACAAAGACACCACCAAGAAAACAAACTACAGACCAATCTCACTAATGAACATAGACGCAAAGATTCTAAACAAAATTTTAGCAAACCGAATCCAGCACTTTATCAAAAAGATCATGACCAAGTGGGTTTCATCCCAGGAATGCAAGGTTGGTTCGACATACGCAAATCAATCAACATCATACATCACATCAACAACAAGAAAGACAAAAACCACATGATCATATCAGTCGATGCAGAGAAAGCGTTTGACAAAATCCAACAACACCCTTTCATGTTAAAGACACTCCACCCATTTTCGACATATTTGAATTTTTCTCCAGTTTATCACTTTTCTCTTCTTCAAACAAAACCACATAACTGGAACTATCTAGTACCGCCTCCCAGTTAGAGGAGGAAACAAGGGAGGTACCAAGACCAAAACAGGTGTAGGACCACTAAGTAGTAAGCTAGGCTCAGAGGGGAGCATGTATTCTAGCAGCCCCGGGGGTGAGGGAAGAGGATATGGGAGGTAGGATGGGAACGAAGGTGTAGGGAAGATAATTCAGTGATGGGAATCCCCCTGATATTATGTTAATATGTACCTAAAATATTATTGTCAACAATATGTAAGCCACTATGTTCAAAATAAAAATTATATTTTAAAAAATTTATCCTAAAGTTTTATTGCCATCTGTTAACTTATTTTGAAGAGTTGTTCCATCTTCTCTTGGTTTTAAGGCTCTTTTTAAGGCTTTTTCAAGTCTCTGCTGTTGTATGGAGGTATTATGCAGCTCATTTTCCAGCTCACTGATTCTTACCTCAGTAGCTGCTACTCTGCTGGTGAGGCCTTCCAGTGAGTTTTTCATTTTGCCTACCAAGTTTTTCAGTCCTGTTATTATTATTATTATTATTATTATTATTATTATTATTATTATTATTATTATTATTATTTATTTTAGTTTTTGGGTCAAACCTGGCAGTGCTGAGGAGTTACTCCTGGCTCTGTGCTCAGAAATCACTCCTGGAAAGCTCAGGGGACCATATGGGATGCTGGGATTTGAATCACCAACCTTCTGTATGCAAGGAAAATGCCTTACCTCCATGCTATCTCTCTGGTCCAGTCCTGTTATTTCTATTTGAAGTTTTCTCAGTCTACTATCATGTCCCCTTGAATCTTATTGGCTGTTTGTTCAGTATGTTTCATGGTTTCTTTGAGTTCTTTGAACATTCCTCAACATTTTTTCTCTAAATTTCTTATTACAGAGGTTATATAGGTGCCTAGAACTAGTTGGATTTTCAGAACTGTCGTTTTAGTCACTAAGCATGATGGGATTCAGTATTGTTCTCTCCATTGTGTCCTTTGCAGTGTTGTAGTTTTTTAATGTGTTGTGCTGAGGTTTATTGACTAGAAAAAAATGATCTTCTCATGATGGACTGGTCCCCCTATTCTCTCATTTTAAATAAGTTTAATGTAGATTGACAACTCATCAGTGGATTATTTTCTTTTTCTTGGTGGAAGATCAACTTCATGGTTTTGTACTGAGCTTTTTAAATTAAAATATTTTTGATGAGGCAGAATGCATGTTTCTTATTTACTTAGATTTTGTCTTATACTGCTCTAAGCTCTGAAATATTAATTCATTCTTTAGTACTCTTTACAACCCTAAAGGTTCTGGTCTACAACTACTCTTACCTCACATTGCAGACAAGAATGCTCAGGTACTCAGAGATACTAAAGATCATTCTCAAGGCCACACAGTCTCACATGGAAGAATAATGAAGGGTATCCTGGACATTCTAGATCCCGAGTTCCTGCTCTTGACTGATATTTTCCAAAATTTTTTTCCAGTTTGCCACACAGGGATATTTCAGCTCATATCTGTTTTCTTTCTTAAAGTGACTGGTACTCAAAAGACAAATTAATATCTTAGGACCCCATATCTTGATACTTCATGAGAGAGCTGGTCTTTTTGGACTGCAGGCTTATTTCAATGATGGAACACACAAGATGAGGGAAAGACACTGTTCCTCTTGCAGTTCTCATGTGCACACAGCCCTTTTCCCCAGCAGCAGGGACATCAAATTAGCCACTTTGCAAAACTGTTGGCTCCTCAAGTCTGAAATCACCATGATGAGCTCTTAGAAGGCAGAGGATAAGCTGTGTTGACAGTACTGCAAGGAATACTCAGGGAACTCTAAGTACATTTTCTCTGAAGAGATGGAGGGAGAGGAGAAAAGGTCTGGAAAGAGGGCTTAGTGCAAGTAGGTAAAATTGGAGGAGGATCTAGAAGAATATGTCCATATTCACGAATGTTTTATTCTTATATGAGACCTGTGTTATACCTACAATCTGAGTGTTTAATTAGCACCATGTTGTGTGCTATCCTGTTCTTTAGTCTCCTCTGGGAAACCATGATCCCTGAGCTGTAATCTTTGTTCAGATCAGGAGTTCATGCTCTACTTCTCACAGACCTCCCAGGCTTCTCTTAGGACTCTCTACCTCAGAACTAGGACTCTTGATCCAGAGAATCTATGTAAGGTGTGTAGCTATACAAGGGCATCTTTTCCTGTCAGGAGGGTACACTTGCTATACCAAGCAGGGATCTAAGTCTAAAGAACAGACAGGCTTTGGGGTAGAGTGGTGGCTCAGACCATCAACTGTCATTGTCTTCTCATATCTTTGGAAGTATTAGTCACTCTCTGATGCCATTAACCAAAAAGACAAAATAAGTACTTTGATGATGTTGGACAGATAGATTCTCTTTAAGCCTTTATTTAAATCTATTAAATGGGTGGAACAGTGATAATTGTCTGATTTATTTTTGTAAAAATGAGGAAATGCATGCTGTCCTGGTGCTGGAGCAATGGTATGGCAGGTATTGACTAGGGTTCAATCCTTGCACCTCATATAGTCCCCTGAATCTACCAACAGTAGCAATCCCTGAGTACAGAGCTAGAAGTAAGCCTTGAGCATGGCTTGTGAGATCTAAAAAACAAAACAAAACAAAACAGAACAAAAACAATCACCCTTGAGAGCAGGAGAACTGGTCTTTTAGGAGGAAGCTTGCTACTGTGGGGAAGGGGGTGATAGGTGAAAGAAAGGACCAATAAAATAATGAAAGGGAGAAGTGGTCACTCTGGACAAGGATTGGATACTGAAAGGAGGCAATGTGATATGCATGGTACCCTATAAGTAACATTATTGTAAACCACAGTGCCTAAAAGGGAAAAGAAAGAGAAGAGCCTACTGGAGGGAAATTGGGAACACTGGTGGAGGGACTGGTGTTGGAACATTGCATACCTGAAACTTAATCATGAACAACTTTGTAATTCACGTAAATAAACTAAAATAAATGAACAACAATGCATCATGTTCTCACAGACAGATGTGGTAGCTGGTGATAACAAACACAAAAACGAAAATCACAGGATCCTGGTTCTTGTCGCATAGGAGCCTAGAAAACAGGGAAGGAGAATGTAGCATGTTCTGACATTGAAGTTGAACAAGTTAGCAATAATTATGTAAACTTGGATTTTGGGTGGTATGTTTTATCAGCTTGTTTTGACACAGGCCAAATTAACAGAATAAGCAAATATTTGCTGTATGTGCCAAACACAATTTTCTGCACAAGAAACCTAGTAATAAATTTCTTTGGCCTGAGCATTCAAAAACAAACAAATAAAAAACTATAGTTGAGTGAAGAAGTCATAGCCAGAAGGCAGAAACTATGCCTCAGACTGCCTTTACACTTTGAATCATTAATAAAATCCTTGAATTATGTTTTTTCTTAAGGTTTCAGTAAAGGGGATGCCCTAAATTGTGAATCTATTGTTGCAAAGTCCATCTTTCACAATATAATTCTTTTTTTCTGTTTAAAAATGTAAAAGTAACACATCTCTAATTATATTGGTGAAAATATTTTTTTTAACGCTTAGCATGTATTTCCTATTTCCAGGATCATACTATGACTTCTTAGCTGGGGTTAAGAGAGGAAGAGAAAGTGAGTCTAGGAAAAGAACTATAATTGCTCCAGGACTCGTTAGAAAGTTGAAGGAAGGACAGAGACTTGACTTGTCTTATGAGTGGAATAAGCCTTTCAGTCCCTGTGCAAATATTGACCAGGGAGAGCTCATTAAACAGGTAGATTTGTTTGGCAGAGAATAAGGTTGTCTTCTTCTGACATCTAGTGGCCAAATATAACTCTAACGTTTCTGTATCCAAGTTAGCACATCCAATAACGACAAAGGTTTTTCTATTTAAAAATTTAAGTTCATTGCATTACCACAACAGGTCTCTTTTTTTCCCTGAAATTCTGAGATCTAGGAAGCCTGAATTTGTTCTTCCTGTTTTCTACTTACCAATCACTGACCTTTCCTTGTGGTTGGCCACAGGAAGCACCTTTTTCTCTTTTTGCCCTCTCCTCTTCCCCCTACCCATCTCTCTTCCACTCCCTACCTCTCAACTTCTCTCTTTTTCCTTCCCCTCTCCTCCTCTTCTCTCTCTCCCTACCCTTTCCTCCTCTCTTTTCCTTCCTCCTCTCCTCTTCCCTCCCTTTTCCATCCTCTTAGTTTCACATCAATATCAAGCTAGATTCTTCTGTACGGGAATCCTCCCTCCTCTAAACAGTGCTTTCTACTGCTCTCTGAACTAAATGCACCAATTCTTTTAGACCCCAGGAACCACTCAGTCCCTAGCTAGTTGCTAACCTCCAGGAAAGCATTTACTACCCCTTGTACGAATTTACAATAAACAGTCACGTTTCTGGAGCTGGTATTATGCCTCTATGAAACAAACAAACAAGAACGATCACCTCTAGTGCTGCTGGGGATGGATGTATGGAGGGAAGGAATCAGCAGTGTATAAGGAAAGGATTGGTCACATATATTTCCTGCATCATTGTGGAGGAAAGTAACCAACATTTTCAACTTTACCTTGGTGGAACAGCTTTGGTGTCTAGAGACAGTGAAGTGCTGGGAAGGTCAGTGTCAGACCTCAGGTCAGATAGCCTGGGACCGGAGTCTGATGGAGGAGCAGAGAGGGTACAAGGGAGGAGAAGAGGGAGGTGTTGTCCAGAGATCACATTCTAAATTTTTAATGACAAATCAAGAAATGATTCTCACTCATGCTGTGTTTCACTAAAACAGTAGCTGCTAGGTCACAAGACTCACCCTGCCTGACCCAATTTTAGTGCAGCAGCCTGATGCTGGTCTCAACTGCTGTACCATGTATGCCATAGGTAGCCCCGTAGGTCTGGGCACTTTTGAAAAAACTCCCCTACCCTCATTGGCAGCAACCTCTGCTGCATAAGGCAGCATCATCTAGCTGTGGGGACTTCCTGGTTTTGGGGAAGCCATTCTGGCTACTGGTAAACTTTGTTGGGAGAATTCTCAAGTCTCAGGAGTAAGTGCTTCCACTTATAAAACTGTTCAGCTGGAGAATAAGCCATTTAACATCCCAAATCCACTGAGACAACCACTTGGCTTTTTTTTTTTTTTTTTTAATATCTATGGACTCAACTTCTAGAAAGATATCTCCAGGAATAGTCCATCTGCTGGGTTCTAAATTTCAGGAACTGAAATGGCTTTTTTTTTTTTTTTTTTTTTTTTTTTTTACTGGGAAAGGCTCAGGAGCTGAATTACATGGGGATCATGCAGCCCGAGTTAGTGTAAGAGAAATCTCACTGAACAGTCACTGGGAGCCAGGCAATGTCCTCTTCTCCTCTTCTGACCATTTAACTATGCAGAAGTGATGAGTCTTTGATGGGTGCTTCAGTGTGGCATTCTGAATAGCTATTTTGCTTACTTGTCTGGTTATCTATGAGCTGTAATGCTTCAAATTGCTATGGGGACTATCATAAATAAATATATGGAATTGGTAATCCACAGGTAATGGGTTTCTTTCTTTTTTCAAAAATTGAGAGCTGATACAATATATATTTTTTTAACTTGGGAATCTGTGTAAGATACACATAAAACAGAAATCTCTTAAATCCAGAGGCATGACAATATTGCTGATACTCTGCTCTTTTTATTTATTTAGTTTTTGGCTTTTACTTCTCTCTAATTGACTGAAGTTTGTTTTGCAAGGCACATGTGAGTGTGCTTGAGGTTTACTCCTGGCTTTGTACTCAGAGATTACTCCTTCTGGTAATTGTGGGGACCATAAGTGGTGCCAGGGATGGAACTGAGATTGGCTGTATGTAAGTGCTTCAGTTGCACAACAATAGCCACTGAAAGAACCATGAAACAGACTAATGGCCAGTCATTAAAAATGAGAGACAGGATGAATATGTCTGTCATTCCAGAACAACCTTGGGAGGGATTCTACTAACCACTTTCTGACCCCAGAATACTCTGCTCTCCCCTGAAAAGGCATGCACTTCCAGGACAGGCAACACCCATACAATTCCCAGGAAGCTTCTGAGGATAGATACCTTGGCTATGTGTTATCTGAGGTTTGGGAAAATGATGGATGCTGATATATGTGGAGGTGCATCTTCAGGAAGTACACACAGGAAGTGTAATAAAACACTTCTAGGGCTATGTGTGTGCTGATTACTCATCAGTTTATAGAGTGAAAAACACAACAGAATCAACCACTTTTTTCTCCAGATTTTATCTTGTTCCATTTTATTGCTATGGTGGGCTCTAGAATACATAATGCTGCTTTTTCCTCAAATACATTTAAATGATAAGTTGAGTAGAATGGAAGAGAACACTGAAGCAAACAATGGCCCTGGCCACATGTCTATGGATTCTAGTCACTGAGGCCCCTGTGTGGTCTCTTTCCTGCTTTCACAACTCTGTAGTTGATTGGAATTCTTCGAGGGGACAGCAGAGACTCTAGGGAAAAGAGCATGTGAGGGTGGCAAGGGGCTTAGGGCCAGAAGACCTCACTTCTGATCTTCCTTCTGGTACTTCCACTGGTCATCCCATCTCAGCTCCTGTACTCTGTGCACTAGTGATTTCTCAGCCAGGGAAGGTAGATGGTAATGGCTTTCGGGGAAGAAAAGAGAGAGCCAATGAAAAGGGCTAGAATGGAGTGCATTTGTCTTTTCATCTTATCTTCCCTGACATCTTGATATGGCCCAGAGGAGGGGGGAAAACTGGCAAAGAAAGGGAATGGAACTTCAATGGGAATGTTCTAGAAACTTGTAGAATTCAGAGAGTGGTTTCAAGTGAGAGTGTTCTTTTTTATTTAAAAATGATATCTTTAAACACTGTGATTACAAACATGACTGTAGTTGGGTTTCAGTCACAAAAAGAACACCCTCCTTCATTCCCACCACCATTCCCACCACCAATAACCCCATCTCCCTCCTCCCACATCTCTGCCTGTATTTGAGACAAGCATTCTACTTCTCTCATGAGTGAGAATGTTCTTGAAACTTCTAGAACACAGAGAGCGTGGTCTGAGGGGAACATTCTAGACACTTCTGTGAGAGAACTTCTGTGAGGGAGTGAGAATGAGTGGGAATCTTTTAGAAACTTGTAGAATGAAGAAAAAGAGAGTGGGGCTTGAGTAGGAGTGTTCCAGAAACTTGTAGAACTTCAAACTAAACTGTGGCTACTCATAGAAAAACTGTCAGGCCAGGGAAGTGTGCACAGGGGATTCCAGTGGGGTGGTGGAACAGATTGGAAAGTGCTCCAGGCTGGGTGTCTAGGTTGAGTACCCTCCCTCCCCACCTGGATCTTATGAGTTCCCTGGAATTATGTGCCCCATCAAAAGTGACATGTCTTAATACAACAGCACAGATATCTGTTCTCAGAGAGATGGTGATGACCCTATGTGGTCCTGGCACCACTGAGAAAGAACATGGCAGTTAGACTTAAACATGGGAGTCACATACTGTGGGGAATGACTTAGTTCCTTAGACAAACTTATTTGACTTTTAGGACAACCCAAGGAGGTTGAATTCATTGTCTTCCCATTTCACAAATGAAGAAATGGAGGGAGGCTCAGAGAGGGTCCTGGCCAGTTTAAAAACCCATTCTAATGTCTCTCTTTTCATCTTTCCTGTGCTGGGGAGACTGTCATGAGATTTCTAATTCTTTTTTTTTTTTTTTTTTGGTTTTTGGGCCACACCCGGTAATGCTCAGGGGTTACTCCTGGCTATGCCCTCAGAAGTTGCTCCTGGCTTGGGGGACCATATGGGATGCCGGGGGATCGAATCGTGGTCCGTCCAAGGCTAGCACAGGCAAGGCAGGCACCTTACCTCTAGCGCCACCGCTCGGCCCGAGAGATTTCTAATTCTACTACCACTGTGGACCTGAAAGAATTTTGATTTATGTCCCATTCTGTCCTCCTCAAATCCTGTCCTTTTGCCCTTGAGACACCTGAACCATGGAACTCTGGAGACCTCATGCAAAGGGTTTTCAGTAGTCACTGAAGAGGGCTCTGAGGCCAAACTCCATAATAATCGAAGGAGAGGGAAGTTGGGATGGTCAGCATGGCCAAGATGGTCATCAGAACTTCCAAATGTGTCTCCCTCCTGCAGGATGGTAAGACAGGTGCCACAGAGATGTGGGGTGGGGTGCTGGCCATCAGCTCTGGGGAACAAGGTATTGGAAGAAGGCGGAGACTGGCTAGGTTTGAACAGCTGCTCCCCAGCAGTGCCAACGAAAGCCAACGGCTGGTTCTTGCTTGGCATGCTGAAGGAGCACCTAGAAAATTAGGCCTAAGGCTGCAGGGAGCCAGGCCATCTCTGTGCAGCCCAGACTGCCCCCATGGGTCCCTTCCGCAGATACACAGCCCAGGAATGCCTCCAAATAGATGCTTAAGCTCCTGCCCCTGTAGTTCCAGGCTCCTGCAGAGGCGTGGAAGAGATTCTCATTCCTGTCACCCACCAAGCCCAGCCAGGTGTTCCAGGGACAGTTAACATATTGGTTAACATATTGAAGCAACAGTCAATGGCTCTTTGATGTAAGTATAACTGCATTGATCATGCATAGCTCTAAATGCTCCCTGCAATGACATGCAAAGGAGGCAGTGAGCACTGAGGAGATCACTGTGGATGTTGTCTTTGGCTTTTTAAAGCTAGCCTTAAGGGGTAGAATTAGGAGAAACTCTGGGGAGAGCCACTTCCACCTCTGCCATATTCAGCTATTCCCAGGGAACCCCCAGTGCTTCTCCCCATCCCCTCTCTGCTGTCCTGTGCAGAGAACTGATGTGACGTACACAGAAGCTCCCACAGTGAAGGTGGAACCCTCACCACATAAGGTTGCACCTAGTGATCATGGAGCACAGAGCCAGGAGTAAGTTCTGAGCACAGCCAGGTGTGGCCCAAATATCTAACATTAAAAATAATAATAATAATAATAATAATAATAATAATAAAGTAAAAGAAATAAACATGCTTGAGGGTTGTCTCTGAGGAAAAAGAAAAGCAAAGTTTGTCAAAAGAGATTTTCTTTTTTTTTTTTTTTTGGTTTTTGGGTCACACCCGGCGATGCTCAGGGGTTACTCCTGGCTGTCTGCTCAGAAATAGCTCCTGGCAGGCACGGGCGACCATATGGGACACCGGGATTCGAACCAACCACCTTTGGTCCTGGATCGGCTGCTTGCAAGGCAAACGCCGCTGTGCTATCTCTCCGGGCCCAAAAGAGATTTTCTTAGTGGCATAGCCCCTCAGTTGGTTCCTCCCTAGTCAACTTGTTTCCTTGTGTACATTTCTTGCGCCTGGAGTTCAGAAGTCTACCTCATCTTCAAACCCACAGGGGTTCTCTGTACCTCTTTGATAGAGGGCCTCTTTGATAGAGATGCACATTGCATTGCAGAGACAGATGTAGTTACTACAAACAGCAGCATATTAGGATCCCAGCCTGAGACCCTGGCTGGAGTCTCTCCCTCTACACCCACAGCATATGCTTTCTAGAACCATGTTGCTTCTCTTTAGACTCAGAGTCTGATGGGCTGGTTATAGGATGGCACAAAGCTTGTCTGAGGCTGTGCTCATTCACAATGTGGGGAAAGGAGGCTTGGAAATGGCACTTTTTCCTATGCATCTGGGAGTTACCTCTTAGATCAGAAAGGAAGTGCTGCAGTTTTGGGTCAGTTCTTCCAATTTTCCTTATTACTGTCGCTGAGCATCATGGACTAAGGAGAAGACGGTGATTTTGGATTTATATGTGTATATGTGCAAAGCGCATAGCTCTAAATGCTCCCTGCAATGACATGCAAAGGAGGCAGTGAGTACTGAGGAACTCACTGTGTTGTCTTTGACTTTAAAGCTATCCTTAAGGGGTAGAATTAGGAGAAGCTCTGGGGAGAGCCACTTCCATCTGAGTCATCTCTGCTCTTTATTGAAAAATTACCATCTATTCATAAAAACAGAGTTCTCAGTCCTGTGTCTCATGATTTCTTGTTTCTTTGTTTTTCTGTAAACTAGTATTTAGAGCTCGAAACTTGATTTAGCCTTTTTTTTTTTTTTAAGAACATTTAAGTTACAGGTACTGGTGATATTTCCATCAGAAACATAATGTGAACTGTTGGATGTCCTCTGAGATGCTGTTACTGGCAGATAGAACCCCTGTAGAGCTATTTGTTTCAAGGGACCCTGTAGAGCCATTGTTCCAGGGATTCTCCTTGAAGCTGAAAACTTCTGAGACACCGCCATACCTGAGATGGCACTCAAATAAAAAATAATTTTAAAAATTATATATATAAAATACCTGATCAATACACTCCCAAGGCCCCATTATTCCTACTGAGGTTCTCTTCCCTGGTTCTCTTCCCCCCAGTGTCTCTCCTACACACACACACACACACACACACACACACACACACACACACACACACACACACACACACTATCCTGTTACCCTTCAGATATCCCAGTTCCTCTTTGGTCCAAAATAATCATTGTTGTAAGAGAATAAACTGTCTCTGATCATTAGCCTATTCTTTATTCTTTCCTGGTCATGAGCTGTGGGGGAATGTCCTCCCAAATGCATAGGGAGGAAGAAGTTGACCTTACCACTGACAGGGTCAGCACATGTACATTGTAAAGCACAACATATAAAAGGTAGCCAATAGATGAGTGAATAGATGAATGGGTAAAGAAGATGTGGTATTTACACTCATATGGGTATCACAAAGAAACAAAACAGATACACAAAAATAAAAATGAACCTGTGGATGTTGACAGCAGAACTTCATTTAACAGAGAAACTTGGGAGCGAGGGCAAAGGGTAGAAGAGACATGGTATGATCTCACATACACTTGAAATTCTTCTTTGTGCCTTCACTACTATTTGCAAGTTGGAAAACCCCAGTGGTCCCCAGCTGTCAATATGATTTCCTTGAGAACTAGAGGTTTTATAGACCCTTTATCTTTTCTTTTTTTTTTTTTTGTTTTGTTTTGTTTTGTTTTTTTGGGTCACACCTGGCAGTGCTCAGGGGTTCCTTCTAGCTCTACGGTCGGAAATCGCTCCTGGCAGGCTCGGGGGACCATATGGGATGCTGGGATTCAAACCATGGTCCTTCTGCATGCAAGGCAAATGCCCTACCTCCATGCTATCTCTCCAGCCCTATCTTTTCATCTTTCATTTTATTATTTTATCTCTATGTTGGTCTTGCCTCCCCTATGAAGGATGGTTTTTTTTTTTTTTAAATCTCTGTACTAAGCACTACCATAGATATATACTTAGCATTTAACTATGACTTGTCAGTTTATATGAAGCAGAACCTCTGCATGTGAAGTTGTTTAAGAATTAAAGAAAAGTTTCTGGAAAATTCCATTGCAAGATGAGAAAATAGTAAAAATAAAAACAAACAAATAAAAATCAGAGTAGAGAGTCCTGCTGAAAATTTCTTTTCTAGTTCCACTCAAGCAGGATGGCGTTCAGTGTTCTAGGACATGTGAGCAATAAAGATAAGCTTGCAGCCTCCTTTCTTGGAAGAGTTTATCTGGCTTAGATTTGGGGAAAAGTCGCCTCTTGGGAAGACTCACCGGCCCCAACACACACACACCTTTACTAGGGCCTGTGTGCCTAGGGCTCTGATTCCAGCTTCCCTGTTCCTGGGTGAGTAGGGGGTGGGGTGGGGGCAATGCACACCCAGGAAATGTTTGTTGAAGAGTCAGGCGCCAGCTAGGCCCCTCCCCAGGCCTCTGCACTTGAGATAACTCAGGGAAACTTTCTCATTATCACAGTGACCTCCAAGGTCCCCTGGACATTGGTTAATCATTTCCCCAGCAGAGCTGTGTTCTGCAGTTCTCTGGCCTGCTCTTGCAGCCCCGAGTTTATGACAGGCCAAAGGGGCCTTCACAGTATTTGGATTACATGCTGATAGGCACTCATTGACTCCAGCCCAGCCTTCCTTGGCTCCCTGAGGCAGGAAACCTGGAGGTCCGGGTATTGATCACCCCTTCCTCAAGCTGCCAAGCCCTTAGAACTGTATTTCACATCTTCTACTGGAATAGAGTTGGAGCCTCAGGAGTCCAAAGCAAGAGAAGAAACTCAGAGGCTGAGGGCAAAGAGGAGATGCAGTGTAGATTCCTGGGCACTCCTTCTGGGTCCAAACCTAGGGGGCAGTGTCCTCAGAGTGATTCCTGGTTTTGAAATTCTTTTCTCTTCATGATTTCATACTTTTCTTTTTGATATTTAGCCATATCATTGCTGAGACAAACCAGAGATGTTTTTAGCATGACCCTTGAACCCTAGAATATTTCAGGCTGTTTTTCATTGCAAGAACAGTGAAAATAGGCACCAATAACATTTGACTCCCCAAAGCTATTGCCCCCCCCAAAAAAAAAACCTTAACTGCTAACAACCTCTGTGATAAGCTGTCAAGAGAAGCCTCTTTTTACCTCCTGTGGAATTTGTTCTATTTTCTTATAAATAAATTCTAAGAAGTTACTTTAAAAGACCACAATGAAGAGAAAATCCATTTTGTGGATTTCATAAGTGATATCATGTGTCTACAAGGAAATCCTATGAGTGATGAAATTGCATTTCAAGTCCATGGAGTTTCAGGGTCAGCCATACAGAGGCAAGTTAATTTCCAGAAGCCTACCATGGCCTTCGTGATGACAGAGAAGGGTCTTCATAATCCAATAAAATCAGGAAAGGTCAGATTTTGCACAGTACATACCCCAGAACCACCCTGGTTTCCTAAGATACATGCCTGGACCAGGCTACTCCAAATGTTCAGTATCCATTCTTTCGGATCTCTTCCCCAGGTCTGCCAGACAGCTCCTAATCTATACTGTCCTCAGTCTCAGTCTATTTAGAAGCAGCAAGCAGGAGTACTGTTTATTGTCTCACACCACCTTATTCCTCTGTCCATGTATTCTCAGAGCTAGCTGGGGTCTGCTTCGCACAGGCACAGGTTTTCTTTGACTGGAATGGGAGAACTATAGATCGCACTTTCCAGTGCTCTGGGGTTAATCTCTAGGGCTACTCTCAGCTCTGTTTTATAGATTGCTCCAGGCCAAACTTGGGGATAGTATAGTGTCAGGGATAAGATCTGGGCCTCCTGCAGGAAAAACTGTTCTTGAACCCATTGGACCATTGCTCATGGACTATTGGACCATTGGACCATTGCTCTGATACAATTTGGTTTTTCTTGAAGTTGGAGTCTCTTTGTCTCTTGTGCTTCACTCCAAGTAGTACTGAGATCTTTTCCAAACACTGGGATGTCATGATGACTAATAACAAGTGCCAAGAGGTCCCTCAGCATTACCTGAGTGAGCAGGTAAGCACATGGTTTAGGACTTGTGTAGTACCAGAGAGACCTCTTTGTTCATTCCAGACCTATTTCTCACCCTCCTGTCTGCTTTTTGATCAGTAGGGACACCATCCATATTGGGTGGTGACAGAAACAGGGACAGAACTTGGCTGTGTCTATGAGAGTTTCCCAAGTGAATGCAGAGCAGAGGTTAAGGAAGTTTGGAAATTTGAAGAAGGACCCAGTTGAGATACTTTATTTGAGGAGATTGTGCACAATTCTGGGTGTTGCCAAATCAGATATCTGGGCAAAATAGCACTCATGGGTTTCTTGGACAAGAAGGGCACAGGGGCCAAGTGTCACAATGATCAACTGCAGAGCCAGACATTTTTTATTTTTTTTTATTTTTGGGTCACACCTAGCAGTGCTCAGGGGTTACTCCTGGCTCTATGCTCAAAAATTGCTCCTGTCAGGCTCAGAGGATCATGTGGGATGCTGGGATTTGAACCACTGTCCTTCTGCATGCAAGGCAAATGCCCAACCTTCATGCCATCTCTCTGGCCCAGAGCAGGCATTCTTTTCCAACTGGCAGGTCTAGAGACTGGGAGATAATTCAAACAGATGGAAGTGCTTGTCTACACACTTGATACAGTGAGTTCCATCCCTGGGACTACACTACCTCCTGAGAACCTCTTGTGTTCCTAAGACAAAACACACTCAGACACTTCCAGTGGCTTGGTCACTGTCACGAGTTGATGTGGGGCGTAGTGACAATTGTACCTGCTCCAGTGGGCATGGATAAGGATTGAGGTGCAAACCAGCCATGAGATTTTGTCCCTTTTTGCCTGAGGTTTATTGGAGGGAAGCTCTCTGGGTCCCACAGAACAGAGAGACTCAGGTTCCTACATCCAGTATGGATCTGTTGACTATTCATCCGGGGCCTTCCTCTGAGCTCTTTGCCACAGGAGAATTTGTCATTATCTATAAAGCCTGTTTCCTGCCTTTTCTTACAAAGTCAGTTGCAAGAGTTTCCTCTAATTTTTTTTATTACCCTCAAATTTTAATAATCCCGTGGCTGTCAGTTACAACAATAATTGGGTGAAGTAGTTCAGGGAGACCCATCGTCAGACATTAGAGTATGTCTTTCTGCTTTCTGGAGCATGGGGTGCTGGGTGTGAATGCAGGGTTTTTCTCAAACCCAGAAGCATCTGGAGGGCCCACATCCTGTGATGCCTTGTCAAGCTCAGGCCTGCACATTGGGGTTAGGAGCCCCCAAGAATGAAGTATTTGTTGCCTTGGAATCTCAGAGTTATGGGCTATGATGTCACTACAGTTGCTGGGGCAAAAACAGAGTTTAATTGCCCTATGAGCCCTGTGTGCCCACAGAAGAACCAGAAAGTTCCAGCACAGGAATTATGGGGCCACTTGGTGAAGTGTCACAAATGATTGAGACAGCTCAGGTTTGGGCTTCATGTGAGAGGGCCTAATTTCCTCTATCTCTACCTTAACCATTGTGGACACAAGTGTATTGTCATGAACTTGTAAAATCACTTTTTACTTTCACCTTTTCTGAGTTAATGAGCACAGCTATCCTTAATTATGTCAACCCTGACCCTCAGGTGATTTATGTTAAACTCTGGCTAATAAAATTGGCAGACAAAGAAGCAGAGAGCTAGAAGATTGGCTGGCTTAGTAAGATCCAAGAGGTTGCTCAACAACCCATGGCTGAAATGCATTTTCTCTCTGGTTTCTTATATTATGCCTTTGGTGCTCTGTTGACCCCTGGGCCCACAAAGCAGTAGTGGCTATGATAGGCCCTAAAGGAGCATGGGGGCTGCACCTGGCAAGGTCATTCTTATTCAATCTACACTTCCTACCCCCAAAAACTTGGGGTGCTTTTTTTTTTGGTGGAGGTTTTAGGTCCACCACCCATCGGTTCTCAAGAGTGTTCCTGGCTTCTTGAGGTCAAGAGTGACCCTTAGCAGAACTCAGGGGTGGTTCCAGGTGGTTCCCAACCATGCTGGTTGGGATGTGAAGTGAATGCTTTAATGCCTGTACCAGCTCTCCAGATCAATAGGTTTAGGAAGCCACGGATCCAATCCCAGCTCAAAAACACTCATCCTTCTTCCACCCTTAGCTAGCTCATTTAGCCTCCAAAATTCTTCATGGCATTGCTGTTCCTGCTAGCAAGTCACTTTAGGACATATGAGTTGGAGTGTCAATGTTTGCAATCAGCCCACATGTTAGTAGCATGTGATATCTCTCCCAGCCTACAGAACCACTTCCAAGACAATTCATGACATATCAACATGCTCATTTTAGGCTCACATTGGTCTGACAAAGAGAAAAAGACTGCAGATTTTCTTCCAAAGGTCCTCCTATTCCTCATTGGGTGTGAAGCCAACAGTGATGCACAGACATTTACCAAAGGCACGAGGTTGTTTTATTCTCCTGACACTCAGACATTAGACAGCACTCACATGGGTGAGTGAGCCCAGATCCAGCCACACCATGGATCCAGGGGCCAGGACTTTGTCCAAACTGTGAAGCTGCTCCCTAGGAGCAGGAGTGGAGTAGACATGAAAAAAAATGTGGAGAGTGCAGCAAAGTTAGCAGTGGAGACTGAGCTAACAATTACTAGAAGTTCCTGAAAGTTTGTGGATTTGTCTTGAGATAGGCATGTAGACAGGACATTGTTCACTCTGATTAGGTGCATTTGGGAGATATTTTTAGCATATGCAGGGCCCATTCCTTCAGTGTTTATAAGGCAAACTCTGTGCTCTGCCTTAATCTGCTTTACAGCTGCTGATGGTCTTACTTGGGGAAGACACTGACGGTCATAGGTAGTCCCTGCTATTTTAGTCTCTGCTGGTTCAGGAGGCTGGGCATGCATTTCATCTTGCAGGGGCTCACCTGGCATATGTGTTCCTTGTCCTGCTGGGGGCTCAGCATATCTGTGTACCTCATCCTGCTGGAAGCATTCTCTCATCCTTCCTCCATGACTGCTCTAAACCAAAGGGCAAGAAGGTACTGTCCTAGCACAAAGCTCTTAGAAAGATTGGTTCTATGCTAAGTGTTTCAAATTATACTGAAAAAGGGGCACCTTTACCAGGGGTATACGAGGACAACCAGTGTATGACAACTGAACATGAGGCTTCAGGGTCTGGCTTTGACTGAGAAAACCAACCTGTAAGAAAAGCCAGAAGGAAGAAAATGAGAAATAGGATGAAAAGAATAAAGAAGTGTGGCCCAGCAGGAGTTGGTCCTTCTGAGAACAGAGGGATCTACCATCAGGTAGGAGCACCCTCTCTGCATACTGCTGTATTGCCTGGGTCTCTCCAGTCCCTTCAGGGGAGTCCCCTTTTCTGTGCTCCATGAAGCATACTTGGGCCCCACACATTTCTCTGTCCTTACTTCCTTTACCTACTCACAAAGCTTATTTCTTCTAAAAGAACCCTTCAAATGGCTGATTTCTTCTAAGAACATGAATCTTATACAAAGACTGAACATGATTTTATACGAGACTGAACATGATTTTCAGGGCTCCAGAGTTGCCCCTTGTTTTTTTTTCCTTCATCCACAGTGTGTCTGGGGTCAAGGGGCACTGTGAAGGGGCTGACTTGAAATTATTTCTCAATCACTGCCTTCAACCTTCATGCCCACTCCTACAATGTGAACCGACACCCCTGAGCCTCATGTCTGGTTGGGCATTGAGCTGTACTGGTTCAACTCAGAAGAGCCTTTGGGGTTGTGGTGGCTGGCCCTGATCCACTCAGGGACTTCACCTTTGAGTGGGTGTGATCTTACGCCAAGGGCTGAGGAGAAGAAGTAGAGCTGGGCAGGGGCCAGCCAAGGTCTGCACCTGCCTCCAGAGCAGCATGCACTAGTTAGGCATTAACAAGAGACAAGCCCAGGGCTGTGACCAAAAACCCAAATGGGCAGGTTTATAGGCAGTGGCCTTCCAATAAATTACCTCTTCTGTCCCAAACACACCTTCTTCCTTATTTCTTTTATTTTTTATTTGTTTTCAGATCATACCCAGAAATTCTCAGGGATTACTCCTGGCTCTGCATTCAGATATTACTCCTGGTAGTACTTAGGGTACCATATGGGATGCTGGGGATCCAACCCAGATCAGGAGTATGCAAGGCAAGAGGTCTCCCAGCTATACTAAATTTCTAGTTCCATCTCTTCCCTTTTTCAAGCCATTGAGTTAAAATGACAGGTGAAAAAACAGCAGGGGTGATGGGCTAGACTGGTCCCTGTTGCTCAGCAGGTCTACAAAGTACCTCTGCCTGAACGGAACCACATTATTCCCTGGCAAATGTCTGTGCAGAGAAAGTGAGAAGCAAGCTATGTACCTCTAGAAGTCCAAGCTTGGCAAGGAGGGTGCAGGAAGGAGATACATACCCCATCTCCTTGTAGTGAGAGCTTTTACATTTTAGCACTGTGTGTAGAGAAAGTAAGGGAGGGAGAATACTTATGCTCCTCCAGGCAGAGCACGGTGGTCTCAGGACTTGTTGAATATGGACACTGAGTCACCTTCCCACAGCCCGGTGGCTCTCAGCAGAGCTCTGTGATTGCTTTGAAATATTCAGGCCTCTTGAGGGACTGGAAGAGCCTCTACTCTAGTCTCCCAAATGAAAGATGAGTCAGATGTGGGAAGGGCAAATCAAGGTCAATAGTTCATAAAGCCCCAAACAAATTCAGCTTTAGAGAACTCAGAACACTCCCCTTTATTCTAAAGACACACCTATAAAGACCCTTGCATGCAAAACTCCAGGAAAATCTGCACCCCTTCATCTTTGCTTTCCTCACTCCCCCACTTCGCTCCCTCCATCTCACCCATTTTTATCCAGGTCCAGCACAAGCACCTGGAACTCTGGAGAAAAGCAAGCAGGGCTCAGGTGTGTCATATCTAGCTTCTCTGGGAGGGAAACAGGGTGCAGGCCTTGAACACAGTTGTAGAGCTTAGAGATGACAACCTTCTGGACCACTGGCACTTCTGGACCACTAGCTAGGATAGGATACCTGGACTATGATAATACTTGATGTCCAAGACAACATCCATGACATTCCCTCAGGACATGGTAGCTGATAGGTGTATTTCTCCAGGGATTGGCAATGGGTCCATAGGCCAACTTGGAAACCATTTGTATTAAAACACAGCTCAGTGTGCAGCTCAGACTTGTGGAGACCATCTTCATCAGTGTTCATCCTACAGACTCCTTCTACCTTGCCTCAAAGCTGAAATGGCACCATGAGGCAGCGAATCAGTTTCACTCTATACTATAAGTCCCTGGGAGTCATTTGGCTTTTTTGAAAAAAGTGACTATGTTTTTAGATAGTTCAATGAATGTCAAACCTGAACACATTTTTTCCTTTAGTTATATACCATTATAATCAATTTCGTGAGTAAGAGATCAACAACAATAACATAAGGCAATTATAAAAAATGCTGCCATCTAAAGTTCTGTAAATGTAGTTTCTTTCTCCAAATAACTTATTGTAGAGATCTATAGTACAGAGGGTAGGGCACTTTTCTTGTATGCATTTTGGCATGCTTTGATCTTTGGCACCCCGTGTGATCCTTTGAGATCCACCAGGAGTGATCCCTATGTGAAAAATCAGAAGTAAGGCCTGAGCACTGCTGGATGTGACCCAAATACAAATGAACAAACAAGCAAATAAAGTCTTTTTTTTTGGCCACATCCTGTGATGCTCAGGGCATACTCCTGGCTCTGCACTCAGGCTCTTGCCCTGGCTTGGGGGACCATATGGAATGCTGGGGATTGAATTGCGGTCCATCCTAAGTCAGCCGAATGCAAGGCTGTGCCATTGCTCTGGCCCCAAAGAGTATTTTTTTAATAGAGCCTTTGTTTCAGATTAAAGTTGACTGCAGCTAACACTCTATGTTTAATGTGATATAATATGATATGATATGATACCTTCTTTCTGTTCCTCCTATTTCTGGAGTCAGACAATACTTAATCTTTGTTACTGATATTTCTGAAAGTTAATATCAGGCCTATATGGACCATCTAGATTGTATTGGGTTTCAGAATAGTGTCTTCTTCTGAAGGATCGAATGTTGTTCTTTTCCTTGTATAGTGGTGTCACCTTGTTTATCCATTTCTACATACAGGCACAGCATTATCATAATAGAAATCTTAATATTTATAAATTTATAAAGATTTTTATAAATATTAATATATCTAAAGGAAGTCAGTTAGAAGGCCTTCCTTTTGCCTCTGGTAAGTGGTGCTCTATGGACAAAGATGAACAAACACATCCATCCAACTTTCCAAATGCCAGAATGGTGAGTTTTCCCACTGGTGTGGACAGAAGTATGTATAAAGGGTGGTGCCTCTTGCATGATCCCTGGAGAGGATGATGCATGCAGACCAATTCTTTGGAAAGAGATGGAAACAAAGAGACACAGGTGTCCAGTCCTTGTCTGTTCTTTGAAGCCCTTGTTTGCTTCCATTGAAAAAAATATCCCATAACTTTCTTCCATATACAACCCTACCTTTCCTCAGCAGAGGCTCAGGGGTGAGATGTTGGTCTCTATTAGTGTCCCTGTGTCCAGTTTTCCTGAAATGTTCCAAACAAGCTTGTTGTGGTATAACTTCCTCTTATTCTCATCCTGTTCCAACCTTTGATTTCTGCTTTACCAACCCCTTCTCTCGTTGACAGGTCCCTTTCTAACCATGAAAGTTTTATTTGATCCTGGTCCTAATTTCATACCCTAAGCATCACTTCTCTAAAACCATGGACAACCAAGGCAACCTTGGTTGCCTTATATATAAAGTGAGGATGATATCTGCTTGCTTTTCCACATTGTGAAAGAGAGAGTACTTTAAGGGAGAGGGCTACTATTTATAATGGTTCCTGAAATGTCATGAGTCATGTCAGAGATAGATGCAGATAGATGGAGATAGATGCAGCAGAAGGAGCTGGAAAGATAGTTTAGGAGTGAAGGCACTTGTCTGAAGCAGTCAACTTGGGTTCCATATGATCTTTGTCCCCAACACTTCCAGGAAAGACCTCTGAGCAGAAATCTAGGAGTAATCCCTGAGCACATATGGATGTGGCCCCAAAACCACCCCCCAAAACAATAAAAGAAGCAGTAGAAGTGACAGGAATTGCCAACCTTCAGGGCAAGATCAGAATGCTTTGTGAACATAAAATGCAGATGAAAATTATTAGTTGATTATTTTGAGCACGAATAAGAAACACAGAAAACAATAATTACAATGGCTAGTAATTGGTAAGTGTTTCTATTTACCAGCCTGGCACCATCTCATCTTTTTCTCATAGCAATCCAGTGAGAATTGGGATAATTTTATTATAGCTCTGATGGTCAGGGTCATATGACAGAGACACACATGGGCCAAACCTACTAGAGTCTGCTAGGCTATATATATTTTTTTTTTGGATTCTTTTTAATTTTTTAATTTTTAATTTTTAATTATGAGAACAAAGATGCAAAGAAAGAGGACAAGGTAAAGTTACAGTGGAAGCACAATCACCCATAACATAACTCTCAGAAGTCCCCTTGCTGATATCTTAACTTTGAAATTTCAGCCAAAGAACATTAAGATAAATAAAACAGAATCCATGTACAATTAATTTGTCCCTCAAGCCCCCAGATTGTAACACATTATAATATTTCTTAACAGCACACAAGGCAATCTAAAGCCATAAAACTTATGTAACTCCTTAAACATTACTGGCATAGTATTTTTTTACATTTCCATGTACATGCATATTAGCTTAAGTTAACCTCAAATTTAAGTGTTTTTTTTTTTTAAGGATCAGAGTCAAAGGAGCAGAGTAAAAATGGTGTTAGAGTGGCAATTGTTGTTTGCATAGGCCCACCAAAATATGAGGGACATGGAAAGGAATAACCTTGGCCTAAATACAAAGAGACCTGACACCTGAAGTTTCCTGGCACAAGACTAACTCTAGGCTCCAGGCAAGCTAGATCGTTCAATCCAAGACATTGTCTGTAGTGCCAACACACTTTTATTTTTCACACAGTCTCTGTTGTTGGTATCATGTTTCTGTATTAAAGATCCTGGAATCTGCATATCCTACATTGAAGTCAGGATGTGGAGCATCCTCTCCTTTCACCTCACAATCAAAGGGCAATGCAGGGAGCCCTGTCTGTAAGCAGGTTGTTGTTGTTGTTAAGTCTTCTCAGTGTTAAGGGAAGTCTCTTTTGAGCAGGTCGATGTCTGAGCAGTGTAGGGTCTTCCGTGGTAAAGGATTACTTCCAGGTGATGTTATAGACAAGCCTGGATGTTTCGTAGATGGCTTCCCTGGTTCAGGGGTGAATGGAAAATGCCCTTTCTTCTGAGGTCTGTGTGCTAGGCTATATTTTACCCTATCATTTCCCTGCCCTTGGCTTGTGGGAAGGGCTGGGAAGCATCTTGTACCAAAGAACTGTGATTCTCCAAGGCTGCTTTCTGGAATTTCCCTTCTTCTCTCTCGCCCGTGGCATGATTCATGCATAAGACTTCTGCAGCCTGACTCCAGAAACAAATATCACATCAATGGGCAATTACATCTAATTCTTGGATATCTCTTTTTTTGGGTGGGGTGGGGGAGTCCAGACCCTGAAGCATTCAGGTATACTCCTGGCACTATATTCAAAAATCACTCCTGAACATAATGAAAGACTTTATCCCAGGCTTCATCCTAGGAGCAACATAATGACCAAGACTACCAACTACAGAAGATGGATTAAAACGACACTGAAGAAGCAGAACTGATAGAACCACAAAGAAAGACTTCATCATAAGCTCCATTCCTTGAGCTGCACAGTCACCAAGATCTCTAGATACAGAGGTCTGATTTTACCATCCGAGACGAAGCAGAAGCCTTCCATACAACATGAAAGCACCGAGGGAAGAGTAAATGATCATGCAAACCCTGTACCTCCTAGGCCAAGGGAATTCCCTCTATATAATATCCCCAATAGTTACTGTGCCTATGCAGGGAGAAAAAGAAAAAAAAGGCACAAAGTAATCATTTTTCCACATATAAACTTATTGATTGATTGATTTTTACAGACGTCTTTATTTGGGTGTAGATATTGAAGTTGATGTCTCCAATTTTATTTTATTTTATTTTCTCTTTCTCTTTCTCTTTGTACTCTGGCATGGTTTGATTTCAGAACCGAGACTATTGAGTGATGCTTGTTTTTATTGCTGTAGTGCTCACTGGATATTTAATTTGATATTTCTTTCTGTATTGATGTGGTGTTTCAATTACCTTTTTCATGTCCTCACTCAAACTGAGGTTGAAAGCCTCCAGAGAAGGACTTCACCATTTTTAGCTTATTTGATTTTTTAATTTAATTTTTTTATTTTTCCTTATTTTTTAAAATTTTTTCTTATTTTTTACTCCATGCTATTGCTTTTCTTTCCTTCAAACAAAACCACATAACTTGAATTATCTAGCTCCACCTCTCAAATAGAGGGGGAAACAAGGGAGGGTACCAGGACCAAACAGATATATGATCACTAATAGTAAGCTAGACAAAGAGGGGACCACCTACTCTAGCAGCCTGGGGGGTGATGGTGGGAGATATGGCTGCAGGAAGGGAACGAGGATGTGGGGAGGACAAATTTGGTGATGGGTATTCCCCTGATTCAGTGTTAATATGTACCTAAACTACTAGTGTGAAAGATATGTAACCCATTATGATCAAAATATAAAAAAAATCACTCCTGGCAGGCTTGGGGAATCATATGGGATGCCGGGATTTGAACCACCATCCTTCTGCATGCAAGGCAAACACACTGCCTCCGTGCTATCTCTCCAGCCCAATTCTTAAATGTTATTCTTAACCAGAGTTTAGCTTTGGTCTCTTGTTCCATAAGCACTGGGGATTCCTCAGACACAAGCATGGCTTATTCATAAAAGAAGTGATGTGTAGTCCATTTCTTGATAGGTTATGATTAGCATTTAGGAACATCTTAGATTCTGCCAGCTGTAGGTCCTTTGTCCTAGTTACTACCGATACAGTTCTTATTCTATGAGCTGAGCAAAAACCCCCAGTCCCCAATTACTGGAACACTGAAACCTGACAGACTCCACTGCCTGAGGAATCTATATAATAGGCATTGTTTCACAATTTAAACCTGTACCACAGAGGTTGGCCTGGAGAAAGTGCTTCCAGGTCCTCATCTTTCAGCTCTCCTCCCCAAACTGTCAGTGTCATTAGCATTGAGGCTTAGCTCTGAGACTCAGGGCTGGGGGTCTATCAGGGTGCACTCCACACTTCTATACTCACAAAGACTGAGTGGAGGACAGAGAACATAGGTACCACAGGTGTGGTCTACTTATTTATCAGGGAGATGAATCATCTGTACTAACCTGCATGTTTATCAGGATACAGAAAGATGGAGCTGAGCTTTCCAAAAGTAGGTGTCAAAGAGGGAAGCAACAGGAGAAATTCCCTACCAGTTTGGAAAATGGGGAGAAAGGCCTCTGGGCAGTGAACTTGCTTAGTCTGTTGTGTTTGGGGTGAGGTGGGTGTTGGAGGAGAGCGTGTATCTTTTTACATCCTTTGCCTTTACCTCTCAAATACGTCTTCTTTCTCTTTAAACACTCACCAGTTGGCAAGGGTAGAAACACTTTCTACAGTCAACGCAATCAACTACATTGCCTTCCGTGGTACAACGTGCTGAATAAAGATGCTCTTCTGTAAGCAAGTTTCCTCCTATTTCTTTCTGGCTCAAATGTGCTGCTAATCTTTCCTTGAATGTGGCATTTTTTATCCTTTCTTTACTTCCTGTGCTCATCACCAAGTATTTGTAAGGCCTTTTTTCCTCTTGTCATGTGTGAACCAGCAGTGTTCCTTGGCTTCAAAGCACTGGCATTTTTCTCAAGTGGCTTCAGTTCTATAGTTATTTCCTTCTTTCCTGTGACTGACTCCTGCATTCTGTGAAGACCTGCTCTAAGTGATTTAACTCATCTCAAGCTTGCCCAGAAAGTCAGCTAAGAAAATTTCAGAAAAGTCCACAAAGAATATTCTCAGAGCTGAGAGGCTCCATAGACTCCATCTACTTCTGCTAAACTCATTCAGCTCAACCTGTTGCTCTACAAAATGAAACAAAAGTTAAAATCAATATTTTCAACATTGTATTTTATGATTTGCTGTTAAAATACTCCTTGGGCTTATCTTCTAAACTCAGTTCTAAAATATTAGTATACTTTGTGATAGTGAATTTTTACTGTTGCCTGGCCTCAGCCTTTGGCCTACTGGTCCCTCCTTTTGTCTTATTGGTTCCTCTGTTACCATATCATTTTGAAGAATTTTGGGGGTGGGGTGTTTCTGTATGTGGTCAATCTCCAAACCAATTCTGCTAATCTCAGGGTTTGGGAGGGACGCTTTGCTCAGTCACTTTATGGCCAGTGAGAATGGAGGGTTTGTGTTTGCTCTTCCAATAAAGAAACCTGGAAGGGAGAGAAGGGCATTTTATGTGGAGCTGCCGACTTTTGAAACCTGGAGTCCTCTTGCTTATCAAGCCTGTTTATAACCGGTTTCATAAATGTTTTATGAGGGACTGGGCAGGCCCTGCTGACAGGGGTGGTAGCAGCTGTCTCCAACTTTCCATATTGACAAGATCAAAGGACAGATTCACCACCTGATAAGATGGGGTGGATAAGAAGGGCACAATCTGCAATCTCTGACCTGACTGACTTCTTACTGCCTTCCACACAAAGACACACAAAGAGGGCCTCCCCCACTCCCAATTCTCTGAACTCTCATTTGACATCTTTAGTAGAAGCAAGTGATTTCCAATACCAAAAGCCAACTACTCTGTCTCCTTAACCACTTTATATATTTTTTTTAATAAATTTTTATTGTGATCGAAGTATATTACAAATCTTTCACAGAATTATTTACGGTACATAGTGACAATGAATGAAGGAAATTCCTACCACCAGTATTGTCCTCCCTCCACCCCTTTTCCCAGCATGTATCCCATATCTCCCTCCTTTACCCCCCAGAATACTAGTGTAACTGGTCTCCACTTTAAAGTTTGTTGTAGATTGGGTATCTATTCTGTTGTCATTGACTTTGGGTTTGGTGTTCATGCCTGATCATTTTTTATTTTCATTACATGTTTATATGACTGTTACTGGTATCATAATTTTCCCCCTTCAATTTATGAGGCTGAATGATTCAAGTTATGTGATTCTGTTGGAGAAAAAAGGGATAAGGAAAAGAGAGGAAAAATACAAAAAAAAAAAGAGAAAATAATAAAAAGAAAGAAAAGAAAGAAAAGAAAAATGCGCCCAGTAAAAAAAATCACCAAATAATATCCACACGAACCACTTTAGATTTTTTAAAAAAGCCTATATTCTAAGAATAGCAAATTATCTGAGCCCTTGACTACTATTCAATCTGATGAGAGAAAATATCTGAATAATAACTAAAAATTTACAAAAGGAAAGTAGAAAAATGTGTGTGAAAATAATTTATGGCCAAATAAATCACCTCTAGAACATTTATATTTCAGGTAGAGAAATTTTATTGATTTGATTGCTAGTCATTGTTGACATTGCACTACAATTACCTCAATAACTGTTGAGAATGTTCTTCTAATCTGTCTTGTTATTAGAAATAAAACAACTTTCTTTTATTACTTAAAAGGCAAGCCTTTCCCTTCTTCTTCTTCTTTCTTCTTCTTCTTCTTCTTCTTCTTCTTCTTCTTCTTCTTCTTCTTCTTCTTCTTCTTCTTCTTCTTCTTCTTCTTCTTCTTCTTCTTCTTCTTCTTCTTCTTCTCCTTCTTCTTCTTCTCCTCCTTCTCCTCCTCCTCCTCCTTCTCCTTCTCCTCCTCCTTCTTCTTCTTCTTCTTTTTCTCCTCCTCTCCTTCTCCTCCTCCTCCTCCTTCTCCTCCTCCTCCTCCTTCTCCTCCTCCTCCTCCTTCTTCTACTTCTCCTTCTCCTTCTCCTCCTCCTCCTCTTCTTCCTCCTCCTCCTCCTTCTTTTTCTTTCTCCTTTTTTTTAAAACAGAGGAAAGAGGTCTTTCTTGAGTCATTGGGTATAAAGCTTACCACTAAGAGTGGTGAGTTCAGTTAGAGAAATGACTACAATGACAACTATAATGACAATGTTAATGAGTGAGAGAAGTAGAATGCCTGTCTCAAATACAGCTGGGGGTGGGGAGGAGGGAGATGGAGGCATTGGTGGTGGGAATGTTGCACTGGTGAAGGGAGGTGTTCTTTTTTATGATTAAAACCCAACTACAAACATGTTTGTAATCATGGTGCTTACATAAAAATACATTTAAAAAAAAAGAGATTTTTTTTGTATTTTTCTAGAAATACCCATGATACTCTTGGCATTCCTCGTTCTTCCAGTATCCGTGTTGTCCCACAGCACCAGAAGGGTGGACACTGAGACTTCTGCCTTTGTGGAGATTGACCTCGTGAAGGTCAGAAATGTGCTCTCTTCCAGAAATTTATGACTGATATCAGAGAATGACCCCAACAAAATAGTCAGGGATAACATTAAAACTCACACTGTTCTGGAAAGATTTAAAAGAATTTCTGAGAAGGTGGCCAAAGAGATAGTACATTTGATAATATACTTGCCTTTCATGGCCAATCTGAATTTAATCTCTGTATTTCATATGGTCCTTGAGCACCCTCAAGAGTTACCACTGAGTACAGAGCCAAGAGTAAACCCTGACTGTTGTAAAAAAAATAGAGATTCTGAGGAAAATGTGTGAAGGCTGCTCTGCTTACCTTGACCTTATTTCTCCGGCATATCTTGAGTTCCTTTTCTTTCAGCTCCTGATGTTTCTTTATTTATTGGGATACTTCTCTTGCTTCTCAATTAGGTCTACCTTTCTTTTTGTTGTATTTTGTTTTGGGCCACACAAGGCTGTGATCAGGGGATACTCCTGGCTCTGAGATCAGGAATCACTCCTGGCAGTGCTCAGTGGACCATATGGGATGTTGGGATAGAACCCAAGTTGGCTGAGTGCAAAGCAAATATCTGCTGTGTTATTGCTCTGGCCCAAGTTATACTTTTTCTTAATAAAGCAGACACTCTTCTTCATCTATCTCTATTTTTAATTTACTTGCTGTGTAACTTGAGACATTTCAGGAAGCAAGTTGAGAAATCTCCACTAAGGTGGAATGCCTGACAAGACTTGAATTTATGAGGTGCTGTTCCCCACTCCTCAGTTGTTTTTGATGCCACTGAGTCCTTTGGGTCAATCTATTACGCTGGGAAAGGTTTTAAAGTTGTCTCTGAGTATCTATAGACATAGAGCCTAAGCCCCAGGATCCAGGCTCAGAAACAAACCCTCTCCCTGGCTAAAACTGCATGCATGTGCTAGGGTGAAACACCTGTAGGTGACAAAATCTGCTCAGACTGGCATAGAATAGACATGGAACAAAGGGTTGGCCATGGATTGAATTAAGCCAAGCATGAGGATTTTGGAGACTAACAGGGTAAAGTGGTCTTTAAAGACAGTGTAGAAATGTTTTTCTGGGAGGAAGATTTTTTTGTTTGTTTGGAGTTTTTTTTTTTGTTTTGGGTTCATAACTGGCAATGCAAGGGCATACTCCTGGTGGAGTTTGGGGAACTATATGAGGTGCTGGAGATTGAATTTGGATCAGCTGCCTGCAAGGCAAGCCCTGTGCTATTTCTCTAGACTGGGAGTGAAATTTAATTCATGTCCGTTTTCTCTACTTCCTAATTTAAAACAACAAAATAGATATCAAGTGGACTTCCATCCTCTTGCACCTCAACAACGTTGCAAGAAGAGAAACATCTGCAGACATGCTGGAATCCCTCCTTTCCTTGGGAAAAAGAATGATGCTGGCACAGAAAAGACAAAAACACATTCCCAAGCAGTTGCAAGTTCAGGAGCCTCAGATTCATTTGTGCCCAGGACCCTAACCACGTGTCTGTGTTCCAGGCTGTTTGGACTTTCACCTGTACCCCATATGGTCCTTTGAACCCAACCAGGAGTGATTCCTGAGCACAGATCCAGGAATGAGTCCTGAGTATCACCAATTTACACCCCCCAAAAAAACCCCTAAAATAAACAAAGAAGAATCCTAGGGCTGGGAACTCTTGGTAGTTGGCAGGAAGAATTGCTGTGTGCAGGAGGACTGCCCAATCCCTAAAGAAAGTTCTGCCTTCCAAAGACGCATGTGTAAGTTCTCACTGGATCCTCTAGATATAGAGGCTGTGTGTGAGCCAGTCCCTAGGGGCCTCAGAGTGACAAATGCAGGACCCAGAGGAGGCATCTCTATGGGCCTTGAGGGGCAGAGCCTTATCAGTCCAGAATCAGCAGAATTTTCTCTTTGTTCTAAAGGGGCCCTCTGTCTGCACACAGCTCTGTGATTACCTTAGAACCTATGATGGTCTTAGTTCCACTGAAGGCAAGTTAGAAGCACCAGAGGTTTGGTGGGTATTTTTATTTGATTGGCTTTTTATTTTTGTGCCACACTTGGCAGTCCTTGAGGGTGACTCCAGTTCTGGGCTTTATTGTTGATCCAGGCAGTGCTCAGGGGGATGTGGGGTACCAGGGATAAAGCCCAAGTCTGTACCTAGTCTATTGTGCCATCTTTTCTGGTCCAGCATTAGAGATTTTGATGCTTGTGAAATCCTAAAGCTCAACAGTTTTAGGGAAAATGACAGGCCAGATTGTGAAAGGTAGAGAACTCAGAAGAAACAACCTTGGGAAGGAAGTAGGTGACTTTGGGGGTGCTTAGCTCAAAAGTACAGTGGCTGAGTTCTTGGATACCTCTCATTGCATTTAGTTGTCAAAGATGTCTTAGTTGTCTGGAGTCTGGAGACGTCACTTCAGTGGACTGTGCTGTTTTCCCAACTATCACTGAAAAGAGCAGAGAAGGTGTCTCCTCAGATGTAGGGAACATTGGCTTCCTGCAAAAGGCCTGCAAAGGTGACAGTAAGCTCTTTACCTGAGTGGCTGAGGTCCTGGTTCCCTTTGGTAGAAGGGCCACCAATGGGCCACCAACTCTGCCTCCAGTCTAACAAGTTGTTCATAAAGGAAGCAGTGGCTGCACCTTTGGGGTGCCTTTCACTCATCAATACCTTGTGATCCTGACTTTTACAGTGAAATCTGGCCTCAAACTCAGAGCTGTGTGGTAGAAATGGGGGTGTTTGAAGCAGGAAAAAAGGCAACTTTATTATCTGTGAAATTGTTTCCGAAACATTATCAACTCAGATATTGGTCCCAAAATTTCCTAAATTATTGGTCCTAAAATCAGAGTAATTGGCTTTTACAGTGCTGTAAAAGGCATCTGGGCTGGTTCTGGGGTGTCTTTGCTCTCATTTATCCCTTCCTTTTATCAATATAGCCATAATTTGACACTTGTGAACAGAAGAAGATTGTAAAGTATCCACAGAGCCTGCAGACTGTACTGAGATTAGTATTACTACTAAGTCTATTCCCCAGTAAAAGATAATTAAATTGATGGATGTGGCCGTAAACTTGCCTTTTATCACACACTTGCTCTTGTGCGGCATGTCTCCAGCCTTATTATTTTACAGCATCATTAATGTGCAGGCAGAATTACACCAGTAGTGGATGCTGCACCGGCCACATGAGGACGTGAAAATGTATAGATATGTCCTCAGTCTGCAGGTTTGTGCTGCTCTTCCCTACACCCTGCCCCATCACAGGCCACAGTTGGGTTGGGGGATGTGGGGGCTAGATAAGGGATGGGTCTTTTTTCATGCTCTGTAGCTAAGAAGGTAAATCAACCAGGCAGCCTCTCCCTCCACCCCAACTGGGGCTATCTGACGTTTATGGAAAATGTGGATTTCTTGGAATAGGTCACTGGAATGTAATATTTTTCTATAAATAGCTTGAGGAATGGAGCAGAAAAGACTGATTTCTGCAGAGACACTAACTTGTGGCCAGATGTCACAAATTCTGGGGTAAAATAGGCTTTTAAACTACAGCTTAGTGGGGCAGTTGAAATGCAAGGTTTTCCTAATAAACTGTAGTGAAAGATCTTGGATGTGTTCAACTTAGTGGCTCCTTATGAACACTGAGGTCAATTTGCACCATGAACACAGAAGCTTCTTCTGCCTTGGGATGGTGGGTGACAAGAGAGCTGAGGGGTGAGGACGGAGAGATAGCAGAGAGGTAAGCATTTGCCTTGCATGCAGAAGGTTGGTGGTTTGAATCTCGGTATCCCATATGATCCCCTGAGCCTACAGGAGTGATTTCTGAACATAGAGCCAGGAGTAACCCCCTGAGCACTGCAGGGTGTGACCCAAAACAACCATGATAGAGAGAGAGAGATGAGAGAGAGACTGAGAGAGGAGATCGAGAGAGAAAGGAGAGAGAGAGAGAGAAGAGAGAGAGAGAGAGGAGAGAAGAGAAGAGAAGAGAAGAGAAGAGAAGAGAAGAGAAGAGAAGAGAAGAGAAGAGAAAGAGAAGAGAAGAGAAGAGAAGAGAAGAGGAAGAGAAGAGTAGAGAAGAGAGGAGGTGGCTGGCATGGAGGGGAGGAGAACTCCTGGAGGGCACGCTCTCTTAAAGGATGATCTTCTGAAGCTAAATGTTACTGGAATAAGTAGTGAGACCCCCTTCTTACCCATCCCTCACCACCCTTCTCCACAATCCCACTAGTTATTTTAGCCTTGACCAAAAGCAAAAAGCAAAGAAAATGGTCCATTAAGTTAGGATAGCCTCTGGTTAGGGTCTGGCACAGCCCCCAATCCCCCACTCCAACCCAATGTTAGCTGGGATTACTGATGTCTTTTCCCTACAGGCTATGGGGTAGAAATGGCATCTCCTACTTGCACCATCCATTTCACTGGTATGTGAAGCTCTGTCTCTGACCTAGCCAATGACTAATCAGGTTTGCAGATACCATTCAGAGCCTACTGTTTGCTCCTGTATAGTTACTTCTACTGGTACCTTTTCCTGAAGGTCATTATCCTTCTGGAATGTTCAAGTGCCCAATCTGGCCTAAAGAGGCATCTACTTAGATACATTTCTCTGACTTTTGTTTCCCTATTGACAGCATCTATTATTTACTAGATCATTATTTATATGGTGCTGTTGGTTGTGGGCAATGTTCTGAGTACTTGCCTCTGATACTTTCAGCGACCTTGAAGGGATCCTGTGAGTAACTGGGGTCAAACCTTGAAGGGATCCTGTGAGTATCAGGGGTCAGTCAAACTTTTGTCACTGGCCTGAGTTGTGGAGACTGCAACTTGAGGCTGTTGAGTGAGCCCTGACCTTGACCATAAGAGCTGAAAGGCAGAGAATAAGGAAATAGGAAGAGAGAAGCATTTGTCATGCAGAGATAAACTCAACTTTTTTTTCTTTTTCTTTTTATTACCCTACAAGCTAAGCGATATGTACCCTGGTTGAATAAGCAGGCTGAAAGTTCAAGAGATAAGCCGCTTCTCTGGGCGTGAGATATCAGCCAGGCTGGCAGGAAGGATTTATTTGGAGGCACAATAGACCTTTTGAACCTCTCATCAGGCCTTACTAACTGTGGTGGCAGTAGCAGGGCCTCCTTCCTTGTGATGTTGCACAATCCTTTCTGGCAGGGAAGAGGATTAGTGAAGAGATATTGAATCCTCCCACACCTACTGCCAGATTCCACCTCAGCATGCAGGGTGGCATGGTGGCATGGTTCTTTTGGCTGGTTCTACAGAGGGTGCAGGAGTCAAGAATGTTGCCACTTGCCCTGGGGTGCACAGCAAGTTCCTAAACCTACTTCTGTTTGGGAACTGAGTCAGTGCAAGAGGTGTGCTGGACATTTGTGATGAATTGACTGAATGATGTGCTTGTCAAAAATGCTGCTTCCTGGACCTCTTCCAACCTATTGGTTTGAAGAACACGAGCTTTGATTCCCAAAGTGAAAAATCACACCAACTATCATTGTTCACCGTGAGGGTGACAAAGGCAGAGGCTTCTGTGAAGTAGCAAATGGTGGCAGTGAAAATTACAGACCCAGGGGCTGATGAGTTAATCTCTACCCATTCCCCTGACACCCCCTGGATACAAGTACATGGCAACCATTGGGAAAATATACATAAGCAGGAAGTATACATGGATTTCATGGTCTCTGGGGAGGAAGAAACACCTGGATGAGAAACAAGCTGAGGAAGAAAGAAGAAAAATGAAGAGTAAGCAGGAATTAATATTGAAAAGTCTGATTTCAACTTTCTATTAAAATGATTTATCAGGGGCCTTAGTAATAGTAACCTGTGGATAGGGTGTTTGCCTTGCATGCAGTTGACCCAGGTCCAATCTCCAGCACCCCATATGATCTTCCAAACTCTACCAAGAGTGATCCCTGAGCACAGATTAAGGAGTAATCCCTGAATGCTGCTGGGTATGTCCCATAAACAAAACATCAATCAGTCAATCAATAAATTAGTCTGGTTTAATTCCTGGCACCCTATATGGTCTTTTGAGTACAACCAGGAGGAAGCCTAGAGCATTACACGGTAGGACACACACCCCCAATCCAAAACTAAAGAAAATAAAGCTCCTCTAGGTTGGAAGACACTCATCTCTTTCTTCCTTTAAAGGCTTACTCAGTGCTCACATGTAGTTGAACAAGATTCCATCCTTGCCTTCTGCCCCTCCACATGGTAGCCAGGAGTGGAGGGAAAACAAAAGACAAAGGTGTGGGGGAGCTTGAGATTGGGGACTTAAAAAGCTCAGAGTTGTAGCCAAACTCTATTCTTCTCAATCCCACTGTGAAGTGTGTGATGGTGGTGCTATGCTGTGTGTGTATGTGTGTGTGTGTGTGTGGCATACTTGTACATATGTGTAGACTCACAGAGAGTCTAGGGCCACACAGATACACAGTTTGACAAACTTGCACCCAGACTTGATACCTCTGAATTCCTAACTCCTTTCTGTGCTGGAAACTCCCTTGCCCAAACAATGACTTTTGAAAATTTAGTGCTTAATAAATATTTCTTTTTCTCTTGCAGGATAGCTTTCAGTTCAATGAACACACACCACATTTACTATGATGTTCCTTAAAAGTATCACTTCTATTTTTTTTTTGGGGGGGGTGAGGATTTGGGAAAAAGAAAGAACCCAGAATAGAAGGAAGTAAGGTAAAGAAGCCACCATTGCAAACAAACCAAAAACTTGGGTGCTATATCCCAGAAAACCTTAAAGAGTCAGGGCTGAATCTGCTTGTGAAATCCTCTCTGTGCTTAGGACTAATAAACGAGGCTATCTGAGTCAACACTATATGTTTTGCCAACTATTAGATTTTTACTACTCTCAATAAGTGAGCCACATTATTTATTTCAAGTAATATTCCATTCATTGTTTCCTAAAGATTAGTGATTTAAAAGAGATGTCAACAATTTTCACTCTTTAAATTAAGGATAATAGGTTTTTTATAGCACAATATAAAGATACCAAAGGGAAGACTGCAATCTAGGCACTCCAGTCCCCTTTATCTATCAATACAGCCCCAATTTGACACTTGAAAGCAGAGGAAGCTTGTAAAGAGCCGGCAAGACCTATAAAACCCTTGGTAACATTTGGATTGGTCTTATAGCACATGTTAGGCACAGTAAAATAATAATTTAATTATCTAATAGGCCATCAATGCATGGTTTACCTAATTAGTTCTCTTCTCTTTGGCCTACTAGTAATTCCAATGTTCAGTGTTTACACATTTGCAATGACTTTCCCTGTTTTCCAGCCTCCCATGGGCTCCATTCCCCCCCTCACCCATGGGACTGTGACATCTAATCTGGAGAAAATGCTGCCAGTCCGTAAGTACTCCATTTATGTAGTGTCACAGAGGCTGCCTCCACTGGGGATAATGAGATTTTCCACATCCCTTTACTAAGGGGAGACCCAATAGGTTTGTCTGTTCATGCATAACAGCAAGTTATGCCTAGTAGTGTGCCTGGTAGCAAGTGTATGAAGGAATGAGAATGCCCGCAGTTGTGAGCATGCTTGGGAGTGAGTGTATTTGGGAGTGAGCATGGGAGTATGTCCAAGTGTGTCCCTGGACCTGAAATGTGGATGGGAAGGGAATGTTGAACTCTGGTATGCCCACCCCCACTCCCACCCCATTTCCTGCAGTAGGCCAGACTTGGACCAGGCTAGAGGGCATGAGGGCCAGTGGGAAGGGTCAGTCTCTCTTCTGGCTCCCAGAACAGCCCTTTTGTGGGTCTGCTTACTCAGTAGGTGACCTACTGGGTGGCCAGGGTTATTCTATGTTACCATCCTGCTGGACAGTGGTCAGCATACCTCCTTCTCTGGACAGTACAGAGAAGAAGGATGAGAGCTCCACATAGCACTGGGTTCCTAGGATCTCTCTCGGGGTTTTTAGGGTTTCTCTAGGGGTTCCTGCAATCACAGCTACCCTTTAATTCCAGAGCTAATCTCATCTCATCTTCTCATTCTTTCTTTGGGCTCAGGCGGCTTCCAGGGCTGGAGAGGTAAGTTTATAGTTGTGGAGCTTACAGACTCAGAGGGTGGGGTAGCCTGGGGTTCATTAATCACGTGAAAGAATGAAAACTCAGAGATAAATATGTGTCTTCAAGACTGTACATCCAGGGGGAACCTTGTGTCTGAGTGTAAAGCCTTACAACGGGCTCCTTTTCAGCCTCAACGGCAACTTTTTCCCACTTTGCATCTCAAAGACACTACCTGAATCTGATGCTGATGTCTGTGTGCCATTGCTCAGATGCAATATTCCAAAGACCAATTTTGGCCTTTGGAATCCATGCTGTTGGCCACAGAACTGGGAGGTACTTCCCAGAAGAGAACAGAAGGAGTCCAGAGTCAGGAGACTTTCCATTGCTTTTTTTCACTGCTTCCTTCTAGGAATGGCCATGACTGGGTGCTGGCTATTGCAGACCCATCTGCATCAGAATGTCTAGGAGAGCTTGCTAAGATGCTGATACTAGGTTTAATTCCTGGACATATATTCCTAATGATATACAAGTAGGCAATTTCTATTTTTGAAAATGATTTTTTGGTGAACTGGAGAAATGGCTAAAGGTACTGAGCACATGCTTGGCACATGGGCATCCTGGGTCCAATTCCCAGTCATGCAAGGTCCTCAAAATCCTCTAGCTGGAGGATCCCCTGAACACCATAAGGTGTGACTCAAAAACAACAACAACCACCAAAAAATAAGCAAAACAAAACAAAACAAAACAAAAACAACAACCCAACAAACCAACTTTAAAACATTAGCAAAATAAGAGCTGAAGCAGAGTGGCGCAAGGGTTGAGGCATTCTGCCTTTGTCCGTGCTAGCCTAAGACATTTGATCCCCCAGGTCTCTTCATATGGTCCCCAATGCCAGGAGCAATCTTCTGAGCACATATCCAGGAGTAACCCCCTGAGAGTCATCAGGTGTGGCCCAAAAACAACCTCAGCTACTCTCTCTCTTAGCCCATGACTTAAGGAAGCTCTTTTAAGGAAACTTTCCACTTTGGAAAGTGAATAGGGAAAAGAGAATAAGCTTACATGAGGAATGCTCCAATTTTCAGAAGCCAATGTGGTTGCAAAACAGCATCAAAATGAATCTTGTCCCTTTTATGCTTTAAAGAATACAATTCCCACTTTCTATTTAACAACGGTGTCATAAAGAATTGTTGTTTGATTCTAATTAGTACCAGTCATTCCCCTGTTAGATAGTAATTTATATGACTGTATCATCATGTATTCAAATAAAACTCTGGCACCTGTGTTTTCAGCAGGACATAAAGCTAGAAGGTTCCATTTCTCCTGAGCTCTTTTGAAGAGCGTTGCCCAGGACCATGGGTTAGAATTTGAGTATGACTCTACTGCCATCTTCTGGGAAATCGAAGTTTGTCTATTTACACCTAGAATATTGATTCCAAAATTTATTATCCCTGAGATTATAGAACTGAGAATACCAACTTGTGCCTGTGTAGGATGGGGGTAAATAAAGTATAATGGAAGTGACTTTGAGTGGAGGATCTAGGACACATTGGTGTTTGGTAAAAAGAGCTAACTCTATGCCTCCAAAACATCACTATGAGTAAACACACAGTAGAGGAATGCTGGTGCTGAGGGAGGGAGTTGGGACCAAAGCTGATCTAGGATAGTGGTGGCAGGTCATGGGCCCTTTGATAGTGGTGCTGTGCAGCCATTTTGTACACGCACTACTAGAAAAATAACTGTAACTATATTACCTAAACTATAAACTAAAGAGGAAAGAAAACATAGAATTCTGAACAAAATTACTGTGGAACTATTTTTGGATAAGAAAGTAATGTACTGTGAATAAAATTATTTATACTATCTGGGCCGAAAAGATAGCATAGTGGTAGGGTGTGTGCCTTGCATGTAGCCAATTCAGGACAGATGGTGGTCCAAATCCCGGCATCCCATGTGGTCTTCCATGCTTGCCAGGAGCAATTTTGGAATAAAGACAGACCTTGAGATCAGTGGAATGACTTGAGTATTCAGAGAATGTTCCCCAGACATACAATCAATTAATCTTTGATAAAGGGGAAAAATGCAAAACGAAGAAACCGGAGCGGTGGCATAGTGGTAGGACGTTTGCTTTGCACGCAGCTGACCTAGGATGGACCACAATTCAATTCCCTGGCATCCCATTTGGTCCCCCAAACCAGGAGTGATTTCTGAGCACAAAGCTAGGAGTAACCCCTGAGCATTTCCAGGTGTGGCCCCAAAACCAAATCAAAATAAAACAAGAAAAGAAATAAAAAATGGAGCAATGAAAGCCTCTTCAACAAATGGTGTTGAGACAACTGGTCAACCACATGCTAAAAAGTGAACTTAGATCTCCATCTGACACCATGCACAAAGGTCAAGTCCAAATGGATTAAAGACCTTGATATTAGACCTGGAGCCATAAGGTATATAGAAGAACACACACTCCATGGCATTGAGATAAAAAGCATCTTCAAAGAGGATACAGCACTGTTCAAACAAATGGAAGTGGAGACAAACTGTTGGGACTATATTAAGCTGAGAAGCTTCTGCACCTCAAAGAAAATAGTGACGAGGATACAAAGGCCACCACAAAAATGGGAGAAAACTATTCATCCAAATCCCCATCAGAATAAGGGGCTAATATTCTAGATATATAAGGTACTGACAGAACTTAACAAGAAAAAAATCATCTAGCCCCATCAAAAATGTGGAGAAGAAATGAACAGACAATTCCTCAAAGAAAAATTAAAATGGCAAAAAAGACACATGAAAAAATGGTCCACATCACTAATCATCAGAGATAGAAATCAAAACAATGATGTACCACCTTGAAATTATTTTTTGTTGTTTCCTTCTTTTCTTTGTATTTTAGCTTGCCACTGTTTTTCTTTCTTTTCTCTTTCTTTTCATATTCTTCAACATTTTTCTTTAACCATTCTTGATATTTTCTCTTTTGCTTTTTCCTGCAAATATTTTCATTTCTTCTTCTGCCTTTTCCTCCATTTTAAATTTTTTTGTTCCCTTATTTTTTCTTTTTTCTTTATTCTTCTTCTGAACCCATTCCTTGTGCTTTTCTTCAGAAATTATCTTTCTTTTATTGCATTCTTGCATTTCTTTGATCTTTTCTAACTTTTGATTTAATTGCTCTATAGCTTTCTATTGCAGACAGCCACATTCTTCTTTCTCCTTGCCCAAAAACTGCAGTTTCCATGGTGTCAATCTGTTATCTTCTAAGCACTCTAGTTTCTGCTCTTGGTTATCTTCTGATTTAGGCACATTACTGGAGAACCCCTGTAAATCCTTTCCTTTTGAACTCTCCACCTTGGCCTCTGAAGGGCTTCTTGGTCTGTGCCTTCTTTGTTCTCCCTGTCACCGTTGTTGTCAAATGGGAAGCCTTTGTGGCTCAGGGGAGACAACAGCGACAAGGTAGAATTGGCAGCTAGTCCAATGTCACCATCTCCTGCCCATGGGAGCGAGCCCCTGACAACAGAGGAGCTCGAGAACAGCCAAGATTAAGAACATGGTTATGCAGTCCTTCAAAATTTCGTGGTTGCATGAAGGTGGAGTAGCCTCCTATCTTCCCGCCACCCACATCTAGCCTGCCAAGATCAAACCCTTCATCAGAGTGACTTTGGATCTCTCTAAGCACCACTGTGGGTGCAGATCCTAATGCAAGGGAAAATAAAAATTAAAATGGGTACTTGAGCAAATCATCAAAAGACCAAATGACTGAAATAAGTCTTCCTCTCCACCCTGATTATGGTGTCCAAGACAGCCTTTTGTTTTTGTAAAATCACCCTTGAATGTATTTTAATTTTCTTTTTTTTTAAATTATTTTTATTTAAGAAAGAGGACAGGGTAAAGTTAAAGTGGAAGCCCAATCACCCATAAGCAGAATTCTCGGTAGACCCATCGATGATATCCCAGCCTTGATCTTTCAACCAAAGAAAATTAAGAAAAACAAAACTGAACCCATGTACAATACAATTAATTTGTCCCTCAAATCCCCAGTTGTATTACATACTATTTCTTAGCAGCACACAATATAATCCAAAGAGATTAGACTTATGTAACTCCTTAAACATTGAGGGCAAAGTACATTTATCTAGTTCCATGCACATGCTTACTAGTTTAAGTTAACCTCAAAAGTTTTAGTGGGTTGTTTTTCTTAAGGATTGGAGTCAAGGGAAAATAGTAAAATATGGTGTTAGAGTGGCATTTGTTTGCATAGGCCCACCAAAATATAAGGGACATGGAAAGAAAAATTATGGTCTAAATACAAGGAGACCCTACCCCTAAAGTTTCCTGGCACAGGACTGACTCTAGGCTCCAGGCAAACTAGTTTGTCCAATTCAAGTCATCGTATGTAGTGGCAATACACCTCCATTCCTCACATAGTCTCTGTTGTTGGTATCATGGTTCTGTATTAAAGGTCCTGGGAGTCCTGCATATCCCATATTGCAGTCAGGATGGTGCAGAGCATCCTCTCGTTTCACCTCACACTTAAGGGGCACTAGAGAGAACCATGTCCTGTAGAGCAGGTCATTGTTGTTGTCAAGTCTTCTCAGTGTAAACGGAAGTCTCTTTTTAGGAGGTCGATGTCAGACCCTTGGTAGTGTCTTTCCTGGTAGAGGATTGCTTCCAGGTGTTTCTATTAAAGACCTTGGATGTTTCGTAGATAGCTTGCCTGGTTCTGGCGTGAATGGAGGATGCCCATTCTTCTGAGGCCTGTGCCAGGTCATTATATCAATGTTCAGGGTGTAAGGTACATTGTACTGAAATTTATTAGATAAGAACTTATCTGTAGGTATAGTATTTTCCTATTTTAATGTGTCTATGCAAAGAAGGATCAATGCCATAAAGCATTATTGGTGCATCTGGAGGCAATAGGAACAAGACCAGCAATTTCCATGACATAGTTCAATCATAGGCATTAAACTGAGGGACAGTTCCACCAACAATCCTTATTGAACAGCTTACAAAGAAAAGACAAGATGAAAAGTGGATAGAAACATCATGGAAGAAGAATATAGAGAGAGTTACAGCCGTTAAAGAAAATATACATAAAATATTCAAAAGATATATGTGTTCAATTTATGTCCTTCTAAATAGTTCTGGGATTGTTAGATCCACTGTATGTCTTTGGTCTGAGATTAGAACTGTGTATTATTGAAGTTAAGAAGGGTAAATCGGGGGTACTGATGGTTGGGAGGAGTATACTTTCGTGCAGGGGCGCTAGCCCCTGCGCGGTTTGCATCATGTTGAATAGTATGAAATTGCCAGTGACAGCCTGAGTATAACTGACCAGCTATCTGCCACCCCACAGATCAAACACCACCCCCCAAGCCAATCTCAGGAGCTCAAGCCCCACCCTAGGCCAATCTCCGCAGCTGGCCTGGGAGTGGGGAAAACCCAGGGTGCCCCATCAGGTCCTCCCAGAAACCCACCTGGAGATCCGGAGGAAAGGGGGAGGGGGGGTCGGGTGACCCAGGTCCGGGCCCCCCTCCCCTAGGCCGGGCCAAATGGCCCCTGGCACATACGGAGGTCTGCCAGGAGCCAGCCCGTGCCGGCTGAAAATCCTGCCCCAGGAAGGGAGGAAGGCCCTCCCAGGCCCAAAGGACCAGAGCTCAAGACCCACCCGTATTTTAATTTTCTTATTGAAACTATTGTGATTTACAAAGTTCTTCATAGTTGGGTTTCAGACATAGAATGTTTCAGGGCCAATACCACCACCACAGTTGATATTCTTTCACCAATGTTCCCAGAGTACATCCCAAGCTCCCCAGCTTGCCAGCATAACAGGTCCATTTTAAGTTTTGATTGTTAAAGTTTGGGACTCATGATTACATTGCTGTAGACTCTAGTTTGGATATTTAGTTCTGGCCTTTCTTAATGCCACCACTTTGCCCCGTTCCCTTTCTTTACAATTTGTATTTCTTCCTCCTTGCTATATCTGGGACCTAGATTGTTCTTGACAATTTCCATTTAAACCACTGCATTTCTTCATGCAGTTATTCTAAACACCACATATAAATGATACCATTCTGTATTTATCCTTTTTATTCTGGCTTACTTCATTTAATATAATATCTTTCAGTTCCATCCTTATTGCAGAAAATTGCATGATTATACAACATTCCTTACAGCTATGTAGTATTGAATGTCTGTTCTTAATGAATTAGGGACTTATTTTCTATGCTATGTCTAATGTGGTAGCAGAGATCTATTAATGAAACTATCACTGACATCGTGATTTGTCATTCACCAGAGATGGTGACAGGTAATGAAAATGTTCTTATTGGCAATGAGCTCCCAAGAAAGGGAAAGAGGGATGAGTGAGTTGCATGCAGGGGACTCTGCAACTCATCATCTATTGCCCTAAGAGAATGCTCATGAGAAAAAAACTATCACTTAAAGCAGCAAGACATAATGACTTCAAAACAAAGGCTTTTTTTAAGGTTGAGTCACCCTCTATTTTTTGCTTTTTGGTTTCTGGAACACCTGGTAGTGCTGGGGTAGGAAGGCACTCCCAGCAATGCTCAGGGGAATGTAGTATTGGGCTCAATCCTGGGGCTCCTGAATGCCTAGCCAGTGATTTTAGCCCACAGACTTATTCTTTGAAAGATTGTTGGTGCCTTTTGTTTTAAGTAGGAGGAGTTTCTGCCCTGGGTAGGAGACTCCTACATCTACACAGATGACTGGCTAAACAGAGCAGTTTTGTACACTCTGCCCCAATCCCTCCAAAACAGAACAAGATGAATGAAGTGGTTTATGAACTGGTTCCTACATTAGGTCCCAGCCATGGGAGCCCCTGGCAGACGCTAAGCCTCAAGGCCACGCTGAGGCCTCTTTCTGTATCAGCATCATTTTATAATGAAGGCAGGGGGGAACATAAGGACATGATGAACCAGAGTTAAGCCCAGAGCTCCTCTTCCTGAGTGGCACACTCCTAGTTCTGTCCAGGCACCCTTTGTCTTTTCTCAGGCAATCTAGTTCAAGGGCTGCTGTGAACAGGAAAGGTCAGGCCAAGCCCAAGTTTGCCAGTCCTGCGGCAGCGGCAGAGCTGGAGGCAGGTCTTGGCCCTCTTTGCTGAAAGGGAAATGTCCCTTTCCTTGCCTGCATTCTTCTGCCTCTTTTGACTCAAAAAACTCTCCAGCTTCTTGCTGCGTTTCAGTTCCTTGAATTTCTCGGCTAGGACCAACAGACACAGCTCGGATTTCTTCAAGAAATATGTCTGATGGCCCAGCTGGATCTGAGTCCGCCGCTCCTGCTTCAGGGACAAGCGCAACTCCAGCTGTGGCAGTTCTTGCTGCTCAGTTCGCTGGAGCAGCTGCTGCAGTTTCTTATGTTCCTCCTCTGAACGGTGCTTCTTCAGCTACTTTTTCACTAGCCCTTTCTCTTTGGAGCGAATGCCATCCAGGAATTGGTATGTTTTGTCAAACACCTCAGGATTTTACTTCCCGGAGAGATCGTCAAATCAGGGATCACGGCTACCTTTTACTGGCAGGCACACCTTGGTGCAAAAATGGCACTTAGCTTGTTTTACCTCTAGAGGCCTGTGCTTCTCTGTGACGCATGCAGCCTGTACAGGTAGTCTGGACCCTTGCTTCTTCGTGCTGCTTGCAGCTACATATGTCTTTGTGCCCACTTGTTTCTGCAATTCCAACAGCTCCTCAAACGGCATGTGTGATGAGTCCTCATTCTGCAGCAGGTCCGGGTCCGCGCCTGGGGCTCTCGGCAAGGGCCTGGCAGGCCTGTGTGGGTCCCCAGGACACACAGAGCTATTTCCGCCGACCGGCTCCCACCCTGCCCCTTCAGGCCCCAAACTTATTTTTTATTGAATAGTTGAAGAGGAATACAACAGTTGAGAGTTACAGGGATTTTCTTTTTTTTTTTTCCTGTTAATTTTTTTTTAAATTTTTATTGTGACCAAAGTGCATTACAAATCTTTCACTGCATCATTTATGGTACATAGTGACAATGAATGAGGGGCATTCCCACCACCAGTGTTGTCCTCCCTCTGCCTCTGTTCCCAGTATGCATCCCATATCTCCCTCCTTTACCCCCAGAATGCTAGTGCAACTGGTCTCCACTTTTCAGCTTGTTGTAGATTGAGCATCCATTCCACCGTCATTGGAGATAAAAAGGATAAGAAAAAAATTTGGTGACAACTACCAAAAAAAGAAAGAAGAGAGAGAAAAAGAAAAGAAAAGAAAAGAAAAATGGAAGAAAAAGAAAAATATGGACTGGGCAAATAAAAATAAAAATAAAAATAAATCTCTAAATAACCACAAGAGTGAAAAAGAAAGAGAAAAGTGGAAGAAAAAAGAGAAGGGAAAAAAAGTCAAAAACTAATAAATCAAAACAAAACAAGAAAAAGTATGGGTGCTGGAGTGGCAGGGTTTAGAGTTCCCCCCACTTTTTTTTTTTTTTTTTTTTTTTTTGTATAGGCACAGTAAGCATTGGGGAAGAAAGGGAATTCCCATGGCCTAAGAGATTCAGGGTTTCTCCATCCTTGAAGCATACCATTATGGGATCAATCCCTGGTTCCATATATACTCATTATCCCATCCCAAAGGCTTTTTTGTGATGCCAGGAAAGTTTCTTCTCGGTTGTGTGTGAGAAAATCAAGCCACTGTAGCTAGCAATCTTGGTATTTGCGCGGGTTACAGGTCAGGGTCTAGATAGAGTCTCTAGGTTCTAGAGGTTCCTATCCATCGTTGTTGTCTTGTCGTGTTCAGTCTTCTGTAACACTTGCTCCCTGTTTTCGTTCAGTTCCTAGGCTGAAGCCTGGATATTATGGATCCAAAGGTTCTGCTCAGTCTCTGTTGTCCAAGTTGGACCTCTGCAATAAGACATCTTGTTGTTGTTGTTGTTGTTGTTTTATGTGTCCTGGGCTACAGCCTAGGGTGGGGTTTTCCTTATTAGGTTCTGTTCAGTCACGGTTGTCAAAGTCAGTTTTTTGTTGTTGGTGCTCTTAATTTTCACAGTTCACAGGACGATATCTCTTCTGATTTCCATTTAGTGCTAGGTGATGTGATAGGACAGACTGGTCTTAGGTCAAGTTTTCCTTTCCTCGTTGTCATATCAAAACTGGCACAAGTTGGTGCCAGAGCAGTGTTATAAATCTCCCAATGGAGCTTAGTTCCTGGTGGTGTTGCCCGAAGCTGTATCATTTCTACGTCAGGGATCTGGGGTTTGGGATTGGACGAACACTGTCTAATCTCCTGGGGACTGCGTTGTATCCACATGACACATGTTCAGGATAGGAGATACCCTTCTGCTATAAAAAGTGAGTTCTTCTCCCTAGAAGATAAGATCTTGTTTCTGTGTCTATGTCTCATAATGCAGCAAAGCATCTCTCAAACTCAATTCCAAGGCCTGTGAATCAAAAAGTACCTTGGCTTTTACTCCCCACAAGAATATATCAAAAGACCTAATTGGGAGTCTTATATTGCCTATGGAAGCTCAATACCTGTATAACAATACATCTTAAGATGTGTATTCCTAAATATACAGGTAGCCTCCTCCACCACTTGTTTTATTCGAATACCTTTTCTTTTTAACTCAGTTTTATTTATTTGTTCTATTTTAATATATACATTTTTCTCTATCCTTACCATTTTTGGTGCTGCTTGGTACAAAAAGCCTTGACTGGAATAAAATCTCAGAACAAAACCAGACGACAGAGACTGTGTGTGCAGCCTGTCATCCTTACCCAGAATAGCATCAGCAACACAGTATGATGCCATACTTTTTTGTATGGGCACAGTAAAAAAAAGGGGGAAACTACAGGGATTTTCTAATTAAAGGGAAATACCGGAGTATGCTACACAAAGTTAAAAACTGAAATAGACACAAGTTTTTCATTGGGGATGTGGGGAGAAAGAAATTCTCATCACTGCTGGTGGGAATGCTATCCCAACCTTTCTGGAAAACAATATGGATATTTCTCAAAACACTGGAAATTGAGCTCCCTCCCATATGATCTAAAAATACCACTCCTAGAGTTATATTCTAGGAACACAAAAACACAATACAAATATGCCCATGGCAGCACTGTTACAATAGCCAGAATCTGGAAACAACCCAGATGCCAGACAACAAATGAGTATCTAAAGGAACTTTGGTATATTTACACAATGGAATACTACACAGGTGTTAGGAAAATGAAGTCATGAAATTTTCCTATAAATAGATGGAGTTTGAGATTATCATGTTGAGTGAAATGAGTCAAAGGGAGAGAGATAGACACAGAATAGTCTCACTCATCTGTGGGGATTTAAGAAAAATAAAAGACAATATAGTAATAATACCAAGAGACCATAGAGATGTGGACTGGAAACACAAGCCCATGATGTAAAGCTTACCACAAAGACTGGAGAATGCAGTTAGAGAAATAATTACACTAACAAGTACCATGACAATGGTAGTGTGAGAGAAAAATAAAATGCTAGTTCTGAAAACATGCAGGGATGGGGAAGGAGGGAAATGGGGAACATTGGTGTTGGGGAAAATTTACACTTGATGAACGGTGTTGTTCATTTGATGACTGAAACCCAACTATACCTTTTTTGTAACCATGGTGCCTAAATAAATAAATTATTAAAAGAGTTTTACATAAAATAAAAACAAATTAATAAATTATAGAATAAAATGGTAGTGACCAAATGGAGAATAGAGCTAGGAGGTAATTAGGTAGGTAGATAGGGGTTTCAATGAATGGTGATGGATGAAAACTAGACATTTATGGGCATTATAGTCAAAGAAAAAGATGTCAAACTATAGTGCTGTGTACTTGCAACTAATATAATATTGTAAATCATATATAATTCCGTAAGGTCTTATTTTAAAAGTTTTGTTTATTTGTTTTGGGGCTACACCCAGCAGTGCTCAGGATCTTCTCATGGCTCTGCACTCAGGTCACTCCTGGGGACCTTTGGGATTCCAGGGATTGAACTCAGGTTAGCCACATGCAAAGCAAGCACCTTTCTGTGTTGTTTCTTTAGCTACTTTTAAAAAGTTTGAAGGGTACAAGAAAGATCTGCTATATCAAATACAATGAGAATACATGATAGAAATAAAGACCAAATAATGTGAATTTTGGGATCTGGTGCCTTTCTTCATGAAAGCAATTTCCACTCCCCTGAAGTTGGGGGTATAATTAATATAGTAAAAGGTGGAAGTATGAATGGGAGAGGAGAAGAAAATGATTACTCACTTCAAAGCATAATAGGAAGACTGTGGAAGAGATATTACAGATGTTTCAGTGCTCCCAAGTTGGGAATTTTTGCTAAGAAGGGAAGAGGAAGCTCTGAAGTGCTGAACCCAGAGCTCTGCTGTTTGAAATATGCCTACAGTGCCACTGTAGAACTTTGGAGATTCCCACAAGGGCCTATTTCTTGGTGTCATGTGCCAGGGCAACTCCTGCTTACAGACATTTAGACTCTTATGTGTAGAAAATAAGGACATTGTGGGATTGAGGTGACATGACATTGAGGTGCCCCATTGAGGTGTCATGGTCATCCTGAGTACTCTTAAGGATCTATGGAGTGACTCTAAGGATCTGTGTAGTAGATTTCAAAGATGATATATGTTTATTTCTGACTCAAGATGTCCCAAACTGCATACTAGATTGGGAAGTGATGTCTACTCTAGGCAGTGATTCAGATATAAGAGACCCTGAGGTATGTGCCTCTATCTTTCACTCATGGCTTTTATCATCCACGGGGTTGGCTGGCTGAGGAAGAACAGCACTGAGGCTTGACACAGGAAGATTCTATGGTACCTGTTGGATGGGGCATCCATTCTGCTCACCTGACCTAATCCAATGGAGTCTGGGTAATACAACAAATTTATTTGCCTAAAGGAGAAGAAATGAGTTTGGTGAACAGCAAGTAGTAATTCTTATCCTGGTAAGATACTAAATGAAAGAATGAACCAAGCCCTACAATGAAGCTGAGTTCATATAGCTTGAGTGCTCTTGTGAGGTTCTATCCTCTGTCACCTTACACTAGAAAGCTGTGTTGAAACTATGGTGGTGTTTCCTGGAGGTCTGCCCCTTACAGGGAAATAAAACTAAATTCTAAATTTTCAAATATATTCTACTACACTTAGAATCCTCAGAGTAGTCCTGCAGAAAGGGAGGGGTCCCCAGGACCAATATTTGTGTTGGGGCCTAATATTTATTTTTTCCTACATTTATTTATTTATTTATTTATTTATTTATTTATTTATTTATTTATTTATTACTACTCAGACTGCATCCTCTCCTTCTACCCTTTTCAGAGAAAAAGGAGAACGATCATCAATGGCAAGAGGCAGCCACAGAAGCGACACCTAGAGCCAGCTTCACGCTCAGGAGAGGACGCTCTGGCTCCTCCTCGTGGCTTCGGGTGCTCTACATGATCAGAGAAACTTCTCTAGTCACATACTATAGAAATGATCCCTGAAAGTATAGTCTTTTTTTTTTTTTTTTTTTTTTTTGGTTTTTGGGCCACACCCGGTAACGCTCAGGGGTTACTCCTGGCTATGCGCTCAGAAGTCGCTCCTGGCTTGGGGGACCATATGGGACGCCGGGGGATCGAACCGCGGTTCGTCTCCTAGGCTAGCGCAGGTAAGGCAGGCACCTTACCTCCAGCGCCACCGCCCGGCCCCTGAAAGTATAGTCTTTATTTTTTTTTTAATTTTTTAATTTTTGGTTTTTGGGTCATACCCAGAGGCATTCAGGGGTTACTCCTGGCTTTTCACTCAGAAATCTCTCCTGGCAAGCTCAGGGGACCATATGCCAGGAATTGAACCCAGGTCCATCCTGAGTCGGCTGCATGCAAGGCAAACACCCTACCACTGTGCTATTTCTCTGGTCCTGGGGCCTAATATTTAGAATAAATTGATGTGGCATCTGCCCAAGCTCCAGATTAAATGGGTTGTTTGGATAGTCTATCAAGAATGTTATGACAAGTTCAAAGTACCATGCTTCTTGAAGCTTTACATTTCCATTTGTTTGGATCCCTTCCTGGTATTAGAACTAATAATGGATTTTGCTCCCAAAGGGGACCTGAATTGAAGGAGTCTGGTGTAGCTGAAGAACCTTGTTGTGGAGCAATCTCTGTTGTTAAATAGTGACCCCATGATACAGGGGTTGTTGTTGTTGGTGGTGTGGTGGTGGTGGTGGTGGTGGTGGGCACAGATGGCTAAACCTCAAACTTCACTACTTTGCATGATCTCATGCATCTCTTCCTTGGCTAGGTCCTCATATCATACTCTACCAATTGAATTCCCCTCATCTGCCTCTGACTTCATCTGACCTGCTAGGAAACCAAGCTGTATGAAGAGAGGAAACCCCTGGTAGGCCAATACAGAACCCTTAGCAGGCTGTCATCTGTCCTTTTATGCTGAGCCAATCAGATTTCTCCTTCAATAGGCAGAATCTCGCTCCGCTCAGCTCCAGGAACTAGAAGTCCTTTAGATCTATAGTCCAGAATGGTTATGAGAACAATGACAGTAGAGCTCATGAGTGAAGAGTTCACTAGCTCTTGTGCTGGCTCTCCATTGATGGAAGAATGCTCTGGATCTGGGCACATGGATTTTGCAGGAAAGTAGACCTGGAACTAGCTCTGGGTGGTTTCTCAGCTCCACTCCCCAGTGCCAATGGGCAGAGGATACCTCCTCCTGTCCTGGTTTGAGAGCCAAGATCTCCCTCTCCATCAGCCCACTCTGGTCTGAGGTTTGTGACTTCTAGGAATATAAGATCAGATGTTTCTGGATAGGAAGTTCTGAGTAAAACTGCCTTTTTATTTTTATAATATTTAATAATAAAATTTAATAATTTAATAATATTTAAGAATAATAAATTTTAATAATAAGAATAAAACTAAAATAATAATATTGTGGGGCCAGAGTGATAGCACAAAAGGTAGGGCACTTGCCTTACATGTGGTCAACTTGGGTTCGATCCCCAACATACCATATGGTCTACAAAGCCTACCAGGAGTAATTTCTTTTCTTTTTTCTTTTAATGCCCTACTGCTGTGCTACTGCTCTGCCTCAGGATCTTGTCTCTTAATTCAATTTTCTTTTTTTTTGTACAAAGTTTATTATTTAGCATTTTATATATAAGAAACCCTTCACCAGTGCAACATTCCCATCACCAATGATCCAAGTGTCCCTCCTCCCCACCCCAACCCTGACTGTGCTCTAGACAGGCTTTTTACTTCTCTCATTCAGTCACATTTTGTTATGATAGTTCTCAGTATAATTATTTCTGTGACTGCACCCATCACTCTCTGTGGTTAGCTTCATGTCGTGAGCTGGATCTTTCAGTCCTTCTCTCTCTTGTCTCTGAGAATAATTACACAAATGTCTTTTATTTTTCTCAAAACCCATAGATGAGTGAAACCATTCTGTGTCTATCTCTCTCTCTGACTTATTTCACTCAGCATAATAGATTCCATATACATCCATGTATAGGAAAATTTCATGACTTCATCTCTTCTGACAGCTGCATAATATTCCATTGTATATATGTACAGTTTTTTAGCCATTCATCTATTGAGGGGCATCTAGGCTGTTTCCAGAGTCTGGCTATTGTAAACAGCACTGCAATGAATATAGGTGTGAGGAAGGGATTTTTGTATTGTATTTTTATGTTTTTAGGGTGTATCCCTAAGAGTGGTATAGCTGGATCGTATGGGAGCCCAACTTCCAGCTTTTGGAGGAATCTTCATATTGCTTTCCATAAAGGTTGGACTAGACAGCATTCCCACCATCAGTGAATACAAGTTCTTTTCTCTTCACATCTCTGCCAGCACTGCTTGTTCTCAAATTCTTTGTAATGTGCACCAATCTCTGGTGTGAGATGGTACCTCATAGTTGTTTTGTTTTGCATCTCCCTGATGATTAGTGATGTGGAGCATTTTTTTAAAGTATCTTTCATACTCCTCTACCTTCTGGCACTTCCTACTCATTGAACACTTTAGCAGAATTTTTTTTGGTTTATTTTTATAATCAGCATCTTGCAATAACAATTTTCCCAGGGTGGTTGTTGTGATTGATCTCCATCATAGCTCTTCCTGTTCACTTAATGACATTTATATGACTTCATATTTTTTTTGGTTATACTCACCTTTGGGTATGTGATCACCCTGTCCTGCCCACATCCATCCTCAAATGTTTCCCTAGACAGTCCTGAGCATTTTGTTGGATGGGGGATGCTTCTCACTAAGCCCTTCCTCAAGCTTCCATCCAGATTGCCCCAGATGTAGGGCAGAAGATAAAGTGGATGCTCTTTTCAGGATAAAGGCTTTCAGAGTCATACACCTCTGATGATGCATTCCACAAGTGATGTGAATCACATGGTTGTTATTTTTTGTTTTGTTTTGGTGGGAGGGGATGATATGAAAAATTTGAAGACATGGTTCCTTTAGGTACATTGGATGCATAGAAGAGTCCTTTCCTCCAGGTTGGCAGCAAATTTTCTCTTTAGGAACTAAATTCATGTTATATGTCATCCCCCATGTTCCAACATGCTGAGTACATCTCAAAAGTACATTTGATACTGATATTTCTCAGTGTTTCTTTATTATATTTTTTTGTGAGAATGTCACAGCTAATGATGCTCAGGGGGTCACTCCTGATCCTGAGCTCAGGGATTTTTACTCCTCAAAAAACTGGGGAATCATATAAGGTATGGTTGTGGGTTGGCTGTGAACAAGGCAAGTGACCTACCACCATACTATCTATGCTCCTGTAGTATCTAGAAGAACCTCCTGTCCCAAGAACATAACAGTGATTTTTTTTTATCACAGGCAACACTTATTCGAGCTGAATGACACTTGCATTTGCTCACTACACTCAGGGCCTCTGCAGCTGCCAGTGTCCTCATGTCTTTGCCTCACATTCTTGTATCTGCTTAGCCCAACCCCCAGAAATCACTCTTGACCTCCTTTCTGTGTTGGCATCTGTTAGGGAAAGAGGGAGTTGGATGAACATTTTATTGTTGCATGCTTACCTTAAAAAAGCTTGATATTTTTTCAGTATTGGCTGTGTCTTGGGCCATAAGCATCTCCTATATATAATACACTAAGACTTGCCTTTTGCATTGTTGACTGTGCACCTGACATAGTAATTCATTTGATTCTCACAGATTTACTCCCAAGTACTGCCCCCTGGTGGTTAACACAGAATATTTCTTTTTATTTTATTTTATTTTTTTTAATTTTTGTTTTGATCATGCTGGCTGACATATCTTTCACAGTAGTATTTTAGGTACATATAAACATTAAATCAAGGGAATAGCCATCAACAAATTTGTCCTCCCCCCAGCCCCATTTCCTTCCTGCAACCCATATCCCCCACCATCACCCCCCGGGCTGCTAGAGTAGGTGGTCCCTTCTTGTCTAGCTTACTATTAGTGATCATATATATCTGTTTGGTCCTGGTACCCTCCCTTGTTTCCCCCTCTATTTAAGAGGCAGAGCTAGATAATTCGAGTTATGTGGTTTTGTTTGAAGGAAAGAAAAGCAATAGAATGGGGTAAAAAATAAATAAAGAAAAGAAAAGAAAAATCAAATAAGCTGAAAATGGGAGAAGTCCTTCTAGAGGCTTTCAACCTCAGTTTGAACGAGGGCATGAAAAAGGTAATTGAAGCACCACCACAATACAGAAAGAAATATCAAATTAAATATCCAGTGAGCACTATAGCAATAAATACAAGCAACACACAATAGTCTTAGTCCTGAAATCAAACCATGTCGAAGTGCAAAAAGAAAGATAAAGATAAAATAAATAAAATAAAATTGGAGACATCAAATTCAATATTTACACCAAAATAAAGAAGTTAAAAAATAAATCAATAAATATATATGTGGATAAAGTTATTATTTTGTGCTTTTCCCCCCTGCATAGGAACAGTAACTATTGGGGATGTATAGAGGGAATTCCGTTGGCCTAGGAGATTCAGAGTTTCTCCACCCCTAAAGTATACTGTCATGGAATTAACTATAGACTCCTTGCATGATCATTTACTCTCCCCTCTGTACTTTTGTGATGTATGAAAGACTTCTGCTTCGTCATGTATGGTAAAATTAGACATCTGTATCTAAAGATCTTGGTGTTTGTACAGCTCAAGGAATGGAGCTTATGATGAAGTCTTTCTTTGTGATTCTAGCAGTTCTGCTTCTTCAGTGTTGTTTTAATCTACCTTATGTAGTTGGTGGTCTTGGTCATTATGCTGCTCCTAGGATGAAGCCTGGGATAGAGTCATTTGCTATGTTTCCAGAAGACCCGTTCAGTTGCAATAGTACTTGAAATGGAACAAAGAAAGTCTCCTCAACAAATGGTGTTGGTACAACTGGAAAACCGCCTGTAAGATACTAAAAATTGACCCATTCCTCACTCCTTATACAAAAGTCAACTCAAAATGGATTAAATACCTTGAAATTAGATCAGAATCTATGAAGTTTACTGAGGAAAATATAGGCAGAACACTCGAAGACCTATATATTAAAAACATCTTCGAGGATGGAACACCAATGGCAAGGACTTTAGAATCAAACATAAACAAATGGGACTACATCAAACTAAGAAGCTTCTGCAACTTAAAACAAGAAGACAGTTAACTGAATGGGAAAAATGTTCACACTCAACATGTCAGATAAAGGGCTGATAACCAGAATATACAAAGCACTCAAAAGCTGAGTCCCCCAAAACCAAATAAAGGCATAGAAAAATAGGGAGACAAAATGAATAGACACTTCTCTGAGGAAGACCGAAAGATGGCCAACAAACACATGAAAACATGCTCACCTTCACTCGTCATTAGGGAAATCCAAATCAAGACAGCAATGAGATACCACCTTACACCAGTGAGGATAGCTCACATCAAAAATAACGGAAACACTCTCTGTTGGCGAGGATGCGGTATGAAAGGCACTCTCATACACTGCTGGTGGGAATGCCCCCTAGTCCAACACCTATGGTGAACAATCTGGAGAGTGCTCAAGGAACTCAAAATTGAGCTACCCAGCAATCGCTCTCCTAGGTATCTACCCCGAAGTCGGAAGGACATTCATCCCAAAGTATTTGTGCACCCCACTATTTATCACAGCACTCAGTATAATAGCCAAGTCTTGGAACCAACCTCAATGTCCAATAACAGATGAGTGGATCATCAAGATGTGGTATCTATACACAATGGAATACTACATGGCGGTTAGAAATGATACAGTTATAGACTTTGCAGCAACATGGATGGACCTAGAAAATATTATGTTAAACAAAGTAAGTTAGAAGATGAAAGATAAACACAGAATGATAGCAGAATATTTCTTTTTAATAGATACCTTGAGTGGGACTCATGAATCTGATCGGAAAAGTGAAAGAAAATGATTTTAAATATAAATTCTGACCCAGGACGCCTAATTTTTGATACCAGCACCACACCTGTGTCTCTGGGTAGGGGACTTAACCTTTACTGTGCTCTCTGTAAATGAGATTAGTAATGGTACTAATTGGAAAATGGTTGGCAACTAGTTGGCAGAGATGTGAACGAGACATTCCTGAAAAGTGCTAGATGTAGCCAAGTCTCCCTGTTGCTGCTGTTGCTGTTATGATGCAATGCAGCTGTCGCACCCCCGTGTGGTCTCAGCCTGTGTGGCTCAGTGCCTCTGGTTGGATGGCAAAGTTGGCAGTGTCAGGGAGAGACATTGATCCAAGCCTGTGACCATGCTCCCAGAAAGAAGTCAGAAGCTTCCATTGCTTCTCCTCTTTTCAAAGAATGCAATTTCTCCAGAACCCATTGGAGGGTCTCCAAGTGCCATTACAGGATTTCTCCTCAAGATTATACTGCCTTTCATGGCTTCACAATATCAGGGGAGTTGACAGAGAATTCATGACTGGGTAAAGAGGTTATCAAATTACAAAGATGTCTCATTAATTGTGGAAAACGATATCCCTGAATGTCCTTCAGAATCATCAATTTTCTGTTTCATTCTTCAAATCAAAACCTTATCATGGGGCCAGAGCAATAGTACAGTGGTAAGGCGGCTGACAGAGGATGGACCCCGGTTCGAATCCCAACATCCCATATGGTCCCCTGAGCCTGCCAAGAGCAACTTCTGAGTGCAAAGCCAGGAGTATCTCCTGAGGGCCGCCGGGTGTGACCCAAAAACCAAAAACCAAACACACATACACACACACACACACACACACACACAACAACCCCTCCCACAACAACCTTCTCAGAACACAAAACCCTTACCAAAACAAAGAAAAACCAAACCAAAACAAAAAACCTTACCACACATGACCACGAGCCCCCCCCCCCAAAGCTACCTCTTAATGCCAAAATTTGAAGCTCTCTCTCCCCCCTCTTCTCTTTCTCAAGGATGTAATTTTTTCACACGAATATAATTCTGACTTTTTAAAGCTAGGAATTCTGGTTTTCATTTATTGTTGTTCTTCAGTGAGAGAATTGGTGAATGTGTTGAGAAATAACAATTAATGATCAGTAATTAATCATGTGTCAGGTTTTGGAATCAGCACTTTTTAATTTATGACTTCCCAACAACCTTGCTGGAAGGGATTGAATTATGCCATTTTTCATTTATGAATGTTATGTCTCCTTTTTATTATGAAAAATTATAAATATACAGGAAACTGAGAGGGTTGAGTCTAATAAAAAAGAACCAGCACCTGAATTTAACAAATGGTAAAGTTTGCTGTATTTACTTTGTCTACTTGTCTTTAGCAGAAAAATTTAAAGAGCTGTCTTTTCTCACCTTTATTTCAGTAGGTTAAAATAAGGATATTTCCCACACAGTATTAATGGCATTGTTGTTTATAATTTGTTTATAATTGTTTATAATTTGTCTAAGTTCTTTAATATATTTGTTCCCAAAATGTCTTTTGTACTTGATTTGCTCCTTTAGAATGCATACAAACATATTTTTCTATAGTTCTTTGGCTTCATTTTTGTATGTGTTTGATGGTAGCATACCCACCTGAGTTCAGAGATTACTCTTGACTCTGTGCCCAGAAATCACTCCTGGCAGGGCTGGAGTCAGCCCTATGCAAGGCAATTATCTCATTCATTGTACTATTTCTCTGGGCCTCTTTGACCCCAGAACAGTGCTTATACTCCCTTCTCCTTTTTAAAAATGCTATTGATGGGGCCGGTGAGGTGGCACTAGAGGTAAGGTGTTTGCCTTGCAAGCTCTAGCCAAGGAAGGACCGCAGTTCAATCCCCCGGAGTCCCATATGGTTCCCCCAAGCCAGGGGCAATTTCTGAGTGCGTAGCCAGGAGTAACCCCTGAGCATTAAAACGGGTGTGGCCCAAAACCCAAAAATAAATGCTATTGATATTTTGAAAGCACAGCATCTTGTAAAAGGTTGCTCACTAGGTTGTGAGATTATTAGTTGCATATTTAATATGAGTTTATTTATATTTAATGAGTTTATTAGCTGCATATTTAATATGTTCCCTCCATTGTCACTGACTTTGGGTTTGGTTATTAGGTATGATCACTTTTTATTTCCACTCAATGTTCATGTGAATGTTTGCTCCGAGTACCATCCACTATTTTCCCCTTAATTTTTTTTTTTTTTTGGTTTTTGGGTCACACCTGGCAGTGCTCAGTGGTTACTCTGGCTCTATGCTCATAAATTGCACCTGGCAGGCTCAGGGGACCATCTGGGATGCCAGGATTCGAACCACCAACCTTCTGGTTGCAAGGTAAATACCTTACCTCCATGCTATCTCTCACCCCACCCCATTTTTGAGGCAGAACAAGATGTTTCAAGTTCTGTGGTTATATTGGAAAAAGGGAAAAAAACTGAGAGGAGCCCATCTTTAAGCTATAAATATAGATTTAAAAGAAGAAAGAAAAATAAAACCTAACCAAAACAAGCAATGACAAGAAAGACAACTTACAAAACAAAGAAAAAGAAAAAAAAAAAGGAGGGGGCTGGTGTGGCAAGATTTTTTGTTGTTTTTGTTTGTTTGTTTCTGCATAAGCACAGTAAATATTGAGGGAATTAGAATGGAAATTCTCTTGGCCTAGGTCCTAGGAGATACAGGGTTTCTCCACCCTTGAAGCATACTGTCATGGAAACAGCTATAGGCTCTGAACATGCTCATTGTTGAGCCTCAGGGTCTTTTTTTTTGTTTTTGTTTTTGTTTTTTTTTTGTTTGTTTTTTGGGGCCACACCTGGTGACACTCAGGGGTTATTCCTGGCTATGTACTCAGAAATTGCTCCTGGCTTGGGGGCCATATGGGATGCCGGGGGATCGACCCGCGGTCTGTCCTGGGGTAGCAGGGGCAAAGCAGAGGCCCTACTACTTGCACTACAGCTCTGGCCCCACCCCAAGGTCTTTTTATGGTGCTAGGAAACATTCTGCTCAGTGTGGCTGTCAGAATTGTCCTCTGTAATTAAAGATCCTGGTATTTGCACAGGTCATAGGAAGTCTAGGGTAGTCTTTATGGATCCAGAGGTTCTGCTCTGTCACAGCTGTTATAGTCATTCCTCGTTAATGCGTAATCTTGGTTTTTGAGTAGATTCTAAGATGGAACCTAGGATAGAGTCTTTCCTTGTGGTTCCATATGTTTTATTCCATTGCGGTTGTTAAAGTCAGACCTCTGGGATTAGAGATCTTGGATTTTGCACAAATCCTTGGCCGAAGTCTAGATTAAGGTCTTTCTTTTTGGTCCCGGGAAAATTCTACTTAGTCGCAGTTGTCAAAGTCAGTCTTCTGTAGTTAGTGATTTTAGTTTTAGCACAGATCCATGGATGGATCTGATTTGATTTTATCTTACCTTATCAGTGCTTCTCAATTATTTTCTATCATGACCCCTAGAAAGAAGAAAACATTTTCGCACCCCCCCTGCATGACTGTAAATAGTATCTTTATTAAAAAACTTTAATCTACAAAACAAAAATATATAAAATAATTTGAGCTGATTTTTTAATCAGAGGTGATGTCTGGATTAGTGGCTATAATGAGAATGTTTTGCAATGCATAGCTTTTTGAAGCGGGGTTTGAAGCAGAACACAGCAATTTTCAGCTTCAGAGACATAAACATAGGGCTTAGCTAGTTAAGACAGTGTTTGCCAAGGTCAAACGGGCCCCTCTTTACGAAGCTTTGTGCCCACCCCCTGGGGCGTGCCCCACTATTTGAGAACCACTGCATAAGGTGATGAAGTAGGGCAATCTGCTCTTAGATCAAGTTGTTTCTGTTTCCTCATAGTCAGGCTGTCATATCAACTTGGTGCAAGTTGGTGCCAGAGCAGTATTGGGCAATCCCCAAGGTTGCTTGGTTCCTGGTGCTGTCGCAGGGAATTGTGTTGGTTCTATGGTTAGGATCTGGAGTTCAAGGTTGGAGATGGAGTCTAAGTTGAGTCCCCACGACAAATGTTCAGGGTGAGAGGAGACTTTGTATTATAAAATTTATGGATTCTTATCTCTAGTAGATAAGAGCTTGTGTTTTTTTTTGTTTTTTTTTGTTTTTTGTTTTTTTTTTTTTTGGTTTTTGGGCCACATCTGGCAGTGCTCAGGGGTTACTCCTGGCTATCTGCTCAGAAATAGCTCCTGGCAGGCACGGGGGACCATATGGGACACCGGGATTCAAACTAACCATCTTTAGTCCTGGATCGGCTGCTTGCAAGGCAAACGCCGCTGTGCTATCTCTCCGGGCCCAAGAGCTTGTTTCTATACATAAAATTTCCCCTCGTTTTTTAGTATGCTTATGCAAAAGGGAATGGTGCCATATTATATTGCTGGTGCATTTGGGTAAGAATGTCAGCCTATACAATCTTTGTGACCTGTTTTTGACCTGAGATTTTTATCACAGGCAGGACTTTTTAATGCTTATTCTGAAGTTCCAACTAGAAAGGCAGAAAGGGGGGCCTGTGTGATAGTGCAGTGGTAGGGCATTTTCCTTACATGCAACTGACCTAGGACATAGCTGGGTTCTATCCCCAGCATGCCATAAAACAAGAGAACCTGGAAGAAATAAATAAATTCTTGCATTGTTATAATGTTCCATGGTTGAATCAGGATAATCTAGCATATCTAAATAGGTCCATTACTACTGATAAAATTAAAATGATAATCAAAAGTCTTCCCAAAAACAAAGATCCTGCCTCAGATGGATTCAGTAATAAATTATGCCAAACTTTTCTTCTTCATTTTTTTTTTGGTTTTGGTTTTGGTTTTTGGGTCACACCTGGGCAGCACTCTGGGGTTACTCCTGGCTCTATGCTCAGAAATCGCTCCTGGCAGGCGTAGGGAACCATATGTGATGCTGGGATTCAAACCACCAACTTTCTGCATACAAGGCACTGCCTTACCTCCATGCTATCTCTCCGGCCCCTATGCCAATTTTTTTTTAACTTCAAGGTTTATTTTATAATTCTTTCTTTTGCCATTACATATACATATCACAGTATTTTTTCTTAGTCATTGTTACTAAAATTGTGTAAAATTTTTTAAATAAACAGAAATTAAGATGTAAATTAATGGACATTAGCAACATAATAACAGGATGCTCCTAGTAACTGTTGAGTTATGTTATATAAAGTAAATAACCCCTGATCCCTCAAATAACACTAACAAAAACATACTTAACATATATTAATATGATACAGCTAAAAATAGATGGATGAAAATTAGGATTGTGTGTATAAATGACTAAGCTGGTCTCTTACAAACATTACATACAATTTATTTGGCTAAGTCTTTCTGGTGAAGCTTGGTGAGGAAAATCTTTCTGGAGTGAATGTACTTGAGTTACAATTTAAAGAAGAAGGAAATAGTGGGAAGATGGGAAGAAAACTATTCCCTATATTTTAGACCTTACAGCCTTTCTAGTACAAACAATATATCTCTTTTCTTAGCCATAGGCAACCCACTAACAAGTCTTTACAACATCCCTGGTGGTGGTAAGGAACAATTTAATACAACAGCCCACCCCACAGAAATTTTCCACTCAACTTTAAAGGCTTGTCACATCTGTCCCATCAATTGGTGAGAAGAGATGAAAATAGATTCTCAAGAGCAATAGGCTTAATGCACTATCCCTGAGGTAGTAAACCATCCCACTTAGTGTAAATAGTTTTGAAACCTGGTGCTATAAGTATAAGATCCATTTCTCGTCTGTAAAAGCAAAGGCTAAAGCATATTAACTGCTATGGTTTCAAATCATCAGTAAAGTTAAAATACCAGGAGAGCAGGTGAAGATGCACCATCTGTGGCTCTGGACTTTAACCTTGGGAAGTGAATTGAATATATACCAAGACCAGTTTCTAATTTTAATTTGAGCTATTCCCACAATAACTATATTTTATATATGTTACTAGTAGTATAACCAGAAATAAAAGAAAACAGATGTATAGAACATTACACAAAATTCAAGTCATGCTATACAGTTAGAGTCAAGGCTAAAATTAAGTAAAGACAATCCATAATATGCACAAGAACTTAGTCAATCAAATAGAAAGCAAATTGGGGCCAGAGAGATAGCATGGAGGTAAGGCATTTGCCTTTCATGCAGGAGGTCATCAGTTCGAATCCCGGCATCCCATATGGTTCCCGTGCCTGCCAGGAGCAATTTCTGAGCCTGGCACCAGGAATAACCCCTGAGCACTGCCGAGTGTGACCCAAAAACCACACATACACACACAAAAGAAAGCAAATCAAAATAATGAAGACACAAATTTTCAACATCTGTTTGTTCTATATATTACTGCTATGTTTTCATCTTTCTCTTATAAGCTCAAATACAACACTTAGATGTGATAGCCGATCAATAAATAATTTTTAATTACTTTGGGACTTCATATATTAAAAATTTATTTCATCTTTTAAAAAGTATTTCTTAGTTTTCCATTAGCATTAAAATGGAAACTGTATTAGGATAGCTTCACAAAGACAACAGTAAAATAGTTTCAAAGGTAAAGACTTCCATAGATATTCTATAAGATCTGATATGAGTTTTTTATATTCAACATGGCATCATTAAAATCCCTGTAATTTATAACGTATGATTGTTTTTGAGTACACATTTTGAGCACACACTAGACTCTGAGAACTGTGGACTGAGTAAAAGTGGAATAATTTAAAGTTATTTTGCTGATTCTTATTAGTGAATATAACTTTGAGGGAGAACATACCTGGTAATGTTCAGGAGTTACTACTAGATCTGCACTCAGGAATTACTCCTGGTAGTGCTGGGGGACCATAAAGGATGCCAAGGATTAAACTCAGGTTGGCTGTGTATAAAGCAAGCACCCTACCTACTGTCATAGAGAATATTCTTTATCAGAAAGAATACAAGAGCAATAAAAAGAAACAGCAATAAAAAATTTAAGTCTTCTACTAAATTCTGAAATGAAATGGTTTCCAGCTGTCAAATTATTTTCTGTAGAGGTATGAAGATATACCAGTTAGGTTCTATCTGTGCAAACATTGCAAATCAAAAGAAAACAGTGATATTTTTCATTGTTAAAATACTAATCTCTCTCTAACACAATACACCTCAAAACCTGTTAAATTCTGTTCAGGTTTTTACATGGGACATACCAAAAGGGTTTCTATTATTCAGTAACAATTATTTAGAAAATGCTTCTGGTGTATAGGCACAAAAAATAGAATTATAATGGCCTGAAATATAAGGGATATGGCAAGAGCAGCAGTATTACAAGGTTTCCTTTAGAATGACGAAGAAGCCACTGGCTGCTGTTTGTATACTACAATTAGTAAAAGACTGTTGTACAAGCTGGAGGCAGAAAAGCTGGTAAGTGAATGCATCAATACTGAATTCAGTCGGTGTTGCCTTCTAAATGTAAAGGCTCATTCAGTACAAACATTAGGAAAAGGCTAATGGAAGGGTTTCCTAGCCAGCTAGATTGAACACAACATGAAGTCCTCCCTTGGTATACACACTCAACAGTGTTTAATTCTACTTCTGGTTACCCAAATTTGCTCTTTAAAATAAAGAGAGCGGGTTTAAAGGGACAGGAGTGGGGGGTGGGAGAGGACTGTGAGTTTGCTTTGTTCTATAAACTTAGGTGACTGTAAAATGCAGCCATGGGGTTTTCTACTTTCTTTTCACTGACCAAATATTATCCTGGCAAAAGATATAAATAGGTAATTATAAGAGTTTAGACCCCTATTTGTTATTTTATTAATATAATTTTTATTTTGATCATAGTGGCTTACATATTGTTGACAATAATATTTTAGGTACATATTTACATAAAATCAGGGGGATTTCCATCACCAATTTGTCCTTTCTACACCTCCGTTTTTGTCCTCCCATATCCTCTTTCCTCACCCCTGGGGCTGCTAGAATATGTGGTCCCCTCTGTACCTAGCCTACTACCTAGTAGTCTTGCACCTGTTTGGTCTTGGTGCCTCCCTTATTTCCCCCTCTAACTGGGAGGCAGGACTAGCTAGTTCATGTTACGTGGTTTTGTTTGAAGAAGAGAGAAGTAATAAACTGGGTTAAAAGTTAATACGCAGAAAATGGGCGGAATCCTTCTAGAGGCTCTCATCATTGGTTTGAGAGATGAAGGAGAATAAGAAGGTGAAACACTCCACCAGTACAAAAAGAAGTGTCAAATATCCAGTGAGGACTCCAACAATAACAATAAGCGCCACAAAAAAAAAAAAAAAAGCCATGGTATTGAGATAAGAAATATGGCAGAGCACATAAGAAAAGAAGAGAAAAAAATAAGTATAAATGGGGACAACAACTTCAATAACCACACCAAAACAAAGAAATTGACCAAAAGTAGATAGGTAAGTAAAAAATAATAATAAATGAAGATAAAAAATAATATATAAAAATAAACAATGTTTTGTGCTTTTTGCTTTTTTCCCCCTCCTGCCCTGGCACAGTAAATATTGGGGTCATTCAAAAAGGAATTCACTTGGCCTAAGAGATATGGGGTTTTTCCACTCTTGAAGTATATTGTCAGGGGATTATATATAGACTCCTCTCAGGTTCACTTACTCTCCCCTTGGTGCTTTTGTGGTGTTTGGAAGACAGAATGTGTATTCTGCTTTCTGGGGATGTAGGGTCCTATATAAGTCTATTAGCCCGAGGTCTTCTAATTTTTCATTTAGAGCTCTTATTTCTTTGCTATTTTTCTGTTTGGTGGATCTGTCCAGTGGTGATAGTGGAGTATTGAGGTCACCTACTATTATCACATTTCCCTTCATGTGTTTCTCCAGGTTTATAAGCAGATGCCTCACATATTTTGCTGGCTCTATGTTAGGTGCATAGATATTGACCAGGGTTAGTACTTCTTGATCTAATGTTCCCCTGATCAGTAAGTAGTGACCCTCTTTGTCTCTGATCACTTTCTTGAGGTTGAATGGAATTTGGTCTGATATAAGAATGGCTGTCCCTGCTCTTTTTTGTTTTCCATTGACCTGAATAATTATTTTCCATCCTTTTATTCTAAGCCTGTGCTTATCCTGTAGTTGTAGGTGTGTTTCTTGCAGACAGCAGAAGTCTGGTTTATTTTTTATAATCCAGTTCTCTACTATGTGTCTTTTAATTGGAGAGTTTAGTTCGTTGACATTTAGAGAGATTATTGACAGAGATGACTGTTGTGCAGTTGTGTTGTGTAGGGTGGTTGTTGTTACAATTGGGAGTTTGGATTGTGTAATTCGTCTCTGAGTAGGTCATTTAAGATTGGCTTTGTTTGCACAAATAATTCAAGTTCATGGTTTTAGTCTGCCTTCCCATATGAATGATAGTTTTGCTGGGTATTGGACCCTGGGTTGGAAATTTCTTTCATTCAGTTGTTTAAACATGTCATTCCACTGTCTTCTAGCTTGTATTATTTCAAATGGGAGATCTGGTTTGATTCTTATGTTCCTTCCTTTGTACTTGAGGTTTTTTCCTTCCTTATTGCTTTAAGGAGTTCATCTTTCTCTTTGTTTTTTTTTTTTTTTTTTTTTTTTTTTTTGCCATTTGGATTACTATATGTCTTGGTGTTGGTTTATTAGGGTCTATTTTATTAGGGACTCTCTTCACTTCCTGGATTAGCATTGACATTTCTTTCCAGAGGGTAGGGAAGTTCTCTGCTATTATCCCCTGACTACTTGTTCTTCCCCTTTCCCTCCTTCCTCCCCTTCTGGTATACCCACAATTCTTAGATTGTTTTTTTTGTCCTTGTTCATTAGATACTGGACTTTTCCTTCCAGTGCTTTGCCTTTTATTTCTTTGTTGGTTTCTTGATCATTTTTTGTTTGCAGTTTTCCTTCGAGTTATTTAATGTGCTTCTCCAACTCTGTGTTTCTGCTCATAAGGCTTGTTACTTTGTCTTTTAATTCCTTCAATTCTTTTTGTATGGAATCTCTCATGTTCTTCAACATTTCTTTTTTAATTTGGCTGATTTGTTCATCCATAGATTTCTTATACTTGGTAGGTAGCGTTTCATTTCTTTTATCAATTCTTGCATTTCCTTTCTCATTGCTGCTTTTAGGTCACCTTCCCATGGATTTATGCCTTTTTGTGGATTTGGAAACTTGCTAGGGTTTGTCTCCATATCTCCAGATGTTAGGGTTCTCCTGATTTACCCATATTTCTTTGCATTTATTGGTGTACTTTGGAGTGCTGTGCCTTCTAAATTTAGCCTGTTTAGATCCCCTGTGGCATGGGGATGGGTCCCCTCCCTGAGGGTGGTTCTAGAGGGGCTGTTGGGTGAGCTCGCTGAGGTATGGCTCCTCTTGTGCTCTTTATGTGGCCTGATTCATTGCTTTGCCCTTTTGTTGTCAGCTAGTGCTGGTATTCTTCTGGCCACAATGGTGGAGGGCGCTGTTGAGTCTAGCTCTTTCTCTTTCTCCCCCACCTGCTACCTGGAGGTCAGCCTTCCTTCAGTGGGTCTGGTTAATTTCCTTCTCTTTATTCCTGTCAGCCGGTGCAGCTCTGCAACAATGGTTGCAGGTGCTGTTGAGCCTAGCTCTCTGTTCCTTTCCCTATCTGGGAGTCAATGAAGCTCCACCCACTCTGAGCTTCTGCAGAAAAATTCCCCCAGCCAAACCCACCCAGTAGCTGCTCTCAGCCCTTGGGGAGTCTCATGTCCACTCCGGGGCTCAGGGGGGAAGGCTGCTCTAGGTTACCCAAAGGTCCAGGTGGCAGGCCCAAGATCACCCAGTCTATTGGTCCCAGCCTGTCCCAGTGGCACAGAGTGGGTCTGGCTCAGGTGACTCTGACTGGCTACGTGCCAGGGAAATGCACTCCCCTGTCTAAGCTCTGGTCAGGTGGGGTGATCTCTGGGGACAGGAGAGTGAGGCGGTGGGAAAGGGGGTTTCTGCACACCCACGTGGAGTGGCCCCACGGGAATGCACTCACCCTGGGCACCGGCGCGGGGGGTCGTGGACACAGGGGTCCCTGCGTGCCCAGGTGGAGTGGCCTCTGGGCACTGCACTCACTCTGGTGACAGACACACAGGCTGGCGGGTGCGGAGGTCTCTGTGTACCCCCGTGGAGCGGCCCCAGGTGAATGCACTCACCCTGGGCACCGCACTATGCCAATTTTTTTAAGAAGACATACTATCAACGCTTTTCAGGCTCTTTCAGAAAATTTAAGAAACAGAAATACCCCCAAATAGTTTTTATAAAGTTAACATTACCCTGATACCAAAAGTAGACAGAGATGCCACAAAAAAGAAAATTACAGACCAGTATCCCTGATGAACACTGATACAAAGATTCTCAACAAAATCCTAAAATAGAATCCAACATCTAATACATTATGACCAAGTAAGTTTCATTTTAAAGATGCAAGGATGGTTTAACATTGGCAAATCAATCAACATAATATGCCATATGAGCTAAAGAAAAAACAAAAAACATATGATCATATCAATAGGTGCAGAAAAAAATTCAATGAGGTTCAATACCCATTCATGATAAACTCTCAACAAGATGGGAATGGAACAAACTTTTCTCAAAATAGTCAAGACCATCTACCACAAGCCAATAGCAAATATTATACTTAATGGGGAAAATCTGAAAGCCTTTTGTCTAAGATCTGGCACAAGGCAAGGCTGCCCCCTTTACGCACTCCTATTAAATATAGTATTGGAAGTACTTGTACTAGCAATTAGGCAATAAAAAGATATCAGGGGCATCTAGATAGGAAAGAAAGAAATCTCACTGCTTTCAGATGACATGCTACTATATTTAGAAAACCCTGAAGACTCTATCAAAATAGATTCAAAAAGCAAAGTGGTAGGCTACAAAATTAACACGCAAAAATCAATGGCCTTGTATACACAAATAATGATAGAGAAGAAACGGACATTAAATAAAATACCATGCACATTAGTGCTACAGAAACTCAAATACCTTAGAGTCAACTTCACTTTTCAAACAAGTGAAAGTAGAGATAAAAAATACGACTATCTTAAACTAAGAAGCTTCTGCACCTCAAAAGAAATAATGACTAGAATACAAAGGATATCCGCAGAATGGGGAAAACTATTCACCCATTACCCATCAGATAAGGAGCTAATCTCTAAGATATACAAGGTACTGATAGAAATTAAGAAGAATAAATCATCTAACCCCATTAAAAAGTGGGAAGAAGAAATGAACAATTTCTCAAAGAAGAAGTACAAACGGCCAAAAGGCACATAAAACGTGTTCTAATCATTAGTTCAATGCAAATCAGAACAACAATGATGTACTATCTCACTCCACAGAGACTGGCACACATCACAAAGAGCAAGAACAATCAATGTTAGAGGAGATGTGGGGAGAAAGTAACTCTCACTCACTGCTAGTAGAAATGCCATCCAGTTCAGCCTTTCTAGAAAACAACAGGGAAATTCTGCAAAAAACTGGAATTGAAGTCCCACATGATCCAGCTATATCACTCCTAGGGTTGTACCCTAGAAACACAAAAATACGATACAAAAATACCATATCCACATTTATATTCATTGCAGTGCAATTTACAACAGCCAGAATCTGGAAACAACCCAGATGCCCAATAACAGATGATTGGATAATGAAACTGTGATACATCTACACAATGGAATAGTATGCAGCCTTCAGGAAAAATGAAGTCATAAAATTTTCCTATACACAAATGGACATTGAAAGTATTATGCTAAGTAAAATAAGTCAGCAGAAGAGAGACACAGAATATCTCACTCATCTATGGGTTTTAAGATAATATAACACCCAGAGACAATAAAGATGAGGAATAGAAGGACCAGCCCATGATATGAAGCTTACCATAAATAATAGTGAGTGCAGTTAGAGAAATAAGTACACTTAGAATTATCATGAAAATGTTAATGAGAGACATATATGATTTTTCTATGCATTACATAGGCATGTATTATGTATGCTCTATTATGTATTACATAGGCAGGGGTGGATGAGGAGGGAGATTGGGGTTACTGGTTGTGGGAATGTTGCACTAGTAAAGGGGGTGTTCTTTTTTTAATAAACCAACTACAAACATATTTGTACTATGGTGCTTAAATAAAGATATTATCGAGAAAAAATGGAATATAGAACATTGGACTTGAATCCCAAAATAAAGGTTAGGGTTAATCAACCTCAATTATTTCTTCTGCAAGGTAAAATAATTCAACAATATTGGCCTAACTCACATTATGAGGTCCGTGAAAGAACAAGTACTGAGGGTTTAAAAAAGAACTGAAGGTATAATGAGTTAACTAGGGAGAAATAATAAATCAGTGATGTGAGTGAAGGAAAACAATAGAAAAGGAACTTTAAAGTGGTAAGTAGGTAGGAGGAGAAAGAGGGGCTATATATAACAAAATGAAAGACTGACATATATTATGTACAATATGTAACACTGACATATATTATGTACAATATGAATGAACATTAAACAGACATAGAGGTTGCCACCACACATATACTCATGCACACATACATAGATGGACACAGGATCAATGTCTAGGTTGCACTTCAAAAACTGACCCAGATGGAATGGGTCAAAGCATTTCAAAATATAAAAGATATGCCATGTGGAGATGCTTTCTAATTCCTAGGAGAAATCATCATTGAAGAAGGCAAAACTTGCTGAAAAGGCTTCATGTTTTAGAACATGCATAGAACATTCTTAAAACAATCATACTTTTTTTTTTTTTTTGGTTTTTGGGCCACACCCGTTTGACGCTCAGGGGTTACTCCTGGCTATGTGCTCAGAAATCGCCCCTGGCTTGGGTGGACCATATGGGACTCCGGGGGATCGAACTGCGGTCCTTCCTTGGCTAGTGCTTGCAAGGCAGACACCTTACCTCCAGCGCCACCTACCCGGCCCCAAAACAATCATACTTTTCAAATCTAGAATACTAATATAGTATTGAGCACTATAAAAGGAATCTACACCATGGAATATTGTATTACAGGTCTCTAGCATCCAGGTTCCTTTTTTGTAGGCAAACTGAGTACAGAGGCATATGATCTAGTGGAAAACTAGCGTGAATTTACACATGTTTTATGATATGCTTATTTTGTAAGAAGGAGTTATGGACTTGGCTATGCCAGGGATTGCTTTTTGCTCAACTAATTCTGGGTTTTTGCCAAGTGAAGGAAAAGGACTGTGCAAGGGTCTCAGAACACAGGCCAGAGTAGGACTGGCAGCAAGAGAGTAAGAGTAAGCACTGTTGCAAAGGCAGATTGTGCCTGGGCAAGAACTTGCAGGAGAAGCCAGTGGCCCAGACAGGAAAGGATCACTCTTGTCATCATTCAGTTGTCATCATTCATGTTATAACATGTGAAAAGGCAGATGGCCAACGTTAGAAGAGTGGTGTCAGAGGGTACAGTGGTGGACGTGTGATGACTAAGTTAGACTGTTCAGTGCCCGAGGAAGAATTCTAAAAATTCATAGGTTGGGCTGGGTAGATGCTCAAGGGCAGGAATACAGGCTCTGTATATAGGAAGCCCAGTTTCAATGTCTGGTACTAGATGATCCCTGAGCACTGTTAGGTGTAGCTCAACAACAACAATGACAACAACACAGTCATATAATACTTAACGGATATTTTCAAAAGCACTGATTTAATTTAATGGCCAATTAGGTCCTTCCTAGGAATCTTAGTGAAACATGGAAATTACAAGAGGAGCTGGTTGTGAGACTACCCCATCTCCAATTCTGGAAGGCTAAAGATGCTCTTCTTTCATTCTTTTTTTCCTATTTGATGCAAATGATCTTTATATGTTTATATATAAATTACTTTATTTAAAGACCATGTATTACTTAGTTGATAATAATACATTTGTTTCCAGTTAAGTGGGAGTTAAAGTATTTTTTTTAAAAAAAAAAGAAAGAAAAAGAAGGAAAAAAACTGTACAGTAACAAGAAAATTTGTGAAAATTATTGTATCTTGGAATGACCTCCTTAAGTCATTGTCAGAAGATTTATGCTCTTGGTGCTAGTTGATCTTTCTGTTGCTTCCTTTGTTTCTGAACAAACATTAGGTGACCTCAAATACATGTTGGCATCTAAATTGGTGTGTTCCTACTAGGATGACAGTATTTAAAAAGTTGGAGTTTTGTAACTATGAGTGTTCCCTGTGTGTGTTTTTCTACTGTCCTGTGTCCTGAACCTCTTGTGAGTGGGCTGAAAACGGCCCAGCAAAATTGCTCTCCGAGAGTAACCCAGGTGGGGCTGGAAAGCCAAAAAAGACTGTGTCCTCGAGAGAAAACTGGCTATCAGCAGTAAGTTGCAGAAAGGCAGGTTCCCTGTCTCTGACATCAGGCTGGAGAAATCTGCACCTGCCCAAGTGAGTTCCAACTGCGAGAGACTGTGAGTGTTGCCTGTGCATGTTTTTCTACTGTCCTGTGTCCTGAACGTCTCATGAATGGGTTGAAAAGGGCCCAGCAAAATTGCTCTCCTAGAGTTGCACAGGTTGGGCCTCAATTGTGCACTCTTTCTAATGAATGGACCCCACTGCAACACGCAAAAAAAAAAAATTACACTAGGATCTGTGCTGGATTTCTGAAGTCCAGCATATCTCTGTGGACTGTTTTCTCTACTGCATGATCAGGCCTAAGATTTGATCCTATGTGTGGCTTCATCCACAGAGGGCTCCTCTTTTGTGGAGGTGAGTTGATCAGCCCAGAAAAGGTGGAGCCAGAAGAGCGTGGCCGCACACATCATTTAGCCAAAAAATACCACCACAACATGTAGAAAAAAACCCACAATACAAGTGTGACAATGGGGAAACAACACAGGCCAGCACCAGGCTAGAGAATGAAGATGGCTACTCTGATGACTGGAAAACAGCCAACCAACTAGTCAATCTTTCAGAAATGGAGTTTAGAGAAGATATATAGAAAATGATCACAGAACTCAAAGAAAGCATAGATCGAGTTGCAAGAACACTAATAAGAACCAAGAAAATATGGAGACAGAAACCAGAAAACTCCAAATAGAAATAACAGATCAAATAACAGGTCTGAAAATCTCAGTAGACAAATTGACAGACAAAATGAATAAGCTCTCCATCAGGGTAACAGAAGCTGAAGATAGAATTAAAGAGCTGGAAGATGCAATGCATAACAACTCCATACAGCAGAAGAGATTGGAAAAAGGCCTTAAAGCAAATGATCAGACAATGGAAAAATTAGTCAAAGAATGTGAACAGATGAAAATAGAAGTCTATGATAAGCTCAACAGAAACAACTTAAGAATCATTGGAGTCCCAGAGACACAGGAAGAAATCTCCAGGAAGAATCAACGGTCAAGAACATCATTAAAGAGAAACTACCAGAGCTAAAGAATACATGCAATCAAATCCTGCATGCCCGAAGAGTACCAACTAAAAGAGACCCCAGAAAAAACACCCCAAGACACATCCTAGTCACAATGACGAATCCCACAGAAAGAGACAGAATTCTGAAAGCAGCAAGATCAAAAAGGGAAATTACATTCAAGGGAGAATCCTTGAGATTTACAGCAGATCTGTCACAAGAAACACTCAAAACCAAAAGACAGTGGTGGGACATAGTGACAAAACTCAATGAAATAAATGCTTTGCTTAGAATACTGCACCCAGCAAAACTCACTTTCAGGTTTGAAGGAAGAATACATGGCTTCACAGATAAACAACAGCTCAGAAACTTTACAGACTCAAAACCAGCCTTAAAAGAAAAACTGAAAGACATAATTTAAGACTGACCAACAGACACATCAAACTACGACACAAAAATGGCACTAAATCCCATGATAACTTTTTCTCTCAATGTCAATGGACTAAATGCACCAGTTAAGAGACACAGAGTGGCTAAATGGATCAAAAATCTCAATCCAACCTTCTGCTGCCTACAAGAAATGCACCTGAATAGTCAGAACAAAACATAAACTCAAAATACAAAGCAGGAAGAAAATCATCTAAGCAAACAACACCTATAAAAAAGCTGGAGTGGCCATACTAATATTAGAGGATGCAAACTTTATACTCAGGAAAGTTGTAAGGAACAAAGATGGACATTTTGTATTAATCAAGGGATATGTACAGGAGGAAGAAATCACTCTCCTAAACATTTATGCACCGAATGAGGGGCCAGCAAAATATTTAATACAATTGTTGACAAATCTGAAAAAGAATATCAATAACAACACAATAATTGTGGGAGACCTCAATATGGCTTTGTCAACACTGGATAGGTCAACCAGACTGAAACCCAACAAGAATATACTAGACCTGAAAAGAGAAATGGAAGAAACAGGCTAGAAGATATATATAGGAAACTCCACCCCCAGAAACCTGGATACACATTCTTTTCCAATGTACATGAGTCATTCTCCAGGATAGGCTACATGCTGGCATATAAAACATACCTCCATAATATCAAGAGGATAGAAATTTTTCAGGTTACCTTTGCTGACTACAAGGCTCTGAAATTATATGTGAACTCCAAAGGGACACAGAAGAAAACTTTAACAATTGGAAATTAAACAGCCTGCTACTGAACAATCAGTGGGTCCGAGATAAAGTCAAAGAGGAAATCAAAACTTTCCTGGAAACAAATGATAATAAAGACATATACTATCAGAACCTATGAGACACAGCAAAAATGGTACTGAGAGGAAAATTTATAGCTTTGCAAGCACACATCAGGAAGAAAGAAGGGACATACCTGAATAGCTCAATGATGCAGCTCATAGAATTAGAAAGTGCTGGCCTGCCTGTGTTTCTGAATCCCTGAAGGTTTCCTCAGAGGCCTAGGGAGCGCACCCCCAGAAAACTGCATTTTGAAGCTGCCCAGTAAGTACATTCTGGCTGTGGGGGTCACTGTCCAATAAGATGAGGTCTCTGGCCTGTGGAGGTTCTGCCCTGTTGTGCCTTTGTTCACTCTGAGAACTTCAAGGGAAACTTCTGTTACGCCTGTCTGCCTGTGTTTCTGATTTCCTGAAGGTTTCCTCAGAGGCCTAGGGAGTGCACCCTCAAAAAACTGCATTTTGAAGTTGCCCAGTAAGTATATTCTGGCTGCGGGGGGTGGGGGGGCGCTGTCCAATAAGCTGAGGTCTCTGGCCTTTGGAGGCTCTTCCCTGCTGTGCCTTTGTTCACTCTGAGGACTGTCAACTTTTTGGTTCACGGCACTCTTTCTAACCAATGAACCCCACCACAACACACAGGAAAAAACCACACTACAAGCATGACAATGGGGAAACCTCGCAGGAAAACACCATCCACAGAGAATGAAGACAAAAGCTCGGATGACCTAATAAATTCCAACCACCTAATTCACCTTTCAGATAAGGTGCTTAGAATAGAAATATGGAAGATGTTCATAGAACTCAAAAAAAGCATAGATTGATCTGAAGAGAACACAAAGACAGAAATCAGAAAACTCCAAACTGAAATAACAAATCTGAAAAACACGGTTCCTCAACTGAACCCTCAATGGATAGCATTGCCAACAGGGTATCAGCAGCTGAGGAGACAATCAGAGTACTGGAAGATGTGATGCAGAAAAACTCAACACAACAGAAGAAATTGGAAAAGAACCTTAAGACAAACAAACAGGCAATGGAAAAAATACTCAAGGAATGCGAATAGATGAAAATAGAAGTCTTTGATAAGCTCAACAGAAACAACATAAGAATCATTGGAGTCCCAGAAACCCAGGAAGGAGATATCCAGGAAGAATAAACTATCAAAGACATCATCAAAGAGATACTCCCAGAGTTAAAGACTGCATGCAATCAAATACTACATGCCCGAAGAGTACCAGCTAAAAGAGACCCAAAGAAAAACACCCCAAGACACATCCTCATTACAATGACAAATCCCATAGATAGAGATAGAATACTGAAAGCAGCAAGATCAAAAAGGGAAATTACATTAAAAAGAGAATCCCTAAGACTTACAGTAGACATGTCACAAGAAACTCTCAAGGCCAGAAGACAGTGGTGGGATATTGTGACAAGACTGAATGAAATGAATGCCTCACTGAGAATACTGCACCCAGCCTGACTCATGTTCAGGTTTGAAGGAAGGATACATAGCTTCATGGATAAACAACAGCTCAGAAACTTCACAGATGATAAACCAGCCTTAAAGGAAAAACTCACAGGTCTAATCTAAGACAAGAGAGACCAACAAACACAGCAAACTTATCTACAAAGATGACATTAAATCCTATGAAAATCATTTCCCTCAATGTCAATGGACTAAATTTATCAATTAAAAGACACAGAGTGGCAAAATGTGTCAAAAAGATAAATCCAAACTTCTGCTGCCTACAAGAAACACATCTGAATAGTCAGAACAAACATAGACTCAAAATCAAAGGCTGGAGGAAAATCATCCAAGAAAACAACACCCTCAAAAAAGCTGGGGTGGCCATATTAATATCTGATGACACCAACTTTATACTCAGAAAAGTGGTAAGGGACAAAGATGGATACTATGTATTAATCAAGGGATATGTGCAACAGGAGAATTCAGGCTATTATATATATATATATGCACCCAATGAGAGACCAGCAAATTATCTAATACAATTACTGACATATCTGAAAGAAGAAATTAATAACACAATAATTGTGGGAGACCTAAACACGGCCCTATCAATACTTGAAAGGTCAACCAGATTGAAACCCAAGAAAAACATACTAGCCCTGAAAAGAGTTATGGAAGAAAGAGGACTAGTAGATATATATAGGCTGCTCCATCCCAAAAAACCTGGATACACATTCTTTTCCAATGTACATGGGTCATTTCCAGAATAGACTACATGCTGACACATAAAACATACCTCCATAAAATCAAGAGGATAGAAATCTTGCAGGCTACCTTTGCTGACCACAAGGCTCTGAAATTAGATGTGAACTACAAAGCCACACCGAAGAAAAACTTTAACAATTGAAAATTAAACACCCAGCTACTGAACAACCAGTGGGTCTGAGATGAAATCAAAAAGAAAATCAAAACTTTCCTGGAAACAAATGATAACGAAGACACAAACTGCCAGAATCTATGGGACACAGCAAAAGCGGTCCTGAGAGAAAAAAAAATTTTTTTTTGCTTTTGGGCCACACCAGGTGTTGCTCAGTGGTTAATCCTGGCTATCTGCTCAGAAATAGCTCCTGGCAGGCACGGGGGACCATATGGGACACCGGGATTTGAACCAACCACCTTTGGTCCTGGATCAGCTGCTTGCAAGGCAAACGCCACTGTGCTATCTCTCCAGGCCCCCTGAGAGGAAAATTTATAGCTCTACAAGCACACATCAGGATGAAAGAAGGGGCATATCTGAATAACTTGATGATGCAGCTCAAAAAATTAGAAAATGACCAACAAAGGAAACCAAAAATAGAGAGACAGAAGGAAATAGCAAAGCTGAAAGCAGAAATCAATGAAGTGGAAAATCAAAAAACAATCCGAAAGATCAACGAAAGCAGAAGTTGGTTCTTTGAAAAAATAAACAAGATTGATAGACCATTGGCAAAACTCACAAAGAAAGAGAGAGAAATCTGGTAACCCATATTAGAAATTAAAAGGGGGAGATCACGACAGAAATTGCAGAGATACAAAGGGTAATTAGAGACTACTTTTAGAAACTTTATGCTAATAAACATGAGAACCTAGAAGAGATGAAAAAATTCTTGGACACTTAAAACCTTCCACGTTTAACTAAGGAGGATGTAGCATAACTAAACACCCCCATCACTACTGAGGAAATTGAAACTAATCAAATATCTGCCCAAAAAGTAAAGCCCAGGCCCAGATGAATTTCGTAATGAATTTTTTTAAATATTTTAAGAGAAGCTACTACCAATCCTAGCCAAGCTCTTCCACAAAATTGAAACTTAGACCCCCAGCTAACATCATGTATGAAGGTTAAATCCAAATGGATTTAAGACCTCGATATCAGCCCCCAAACCATAAGATATATAGCACAGCACATAGGCAAGACACTCCAGGACATTACAGGCATCTTCAAGGAGGAAACTGCACTCTCCAAGCAAGTGAAAGCAGAGATTAACAGATGGGAATATATTAAGCTGAGAAGCTTCTGCACCTCAAAAGAAATAGTGCCCAGGATACAAGAGCCACCCACTGAGTGGGAGAAACTATTCACCCAATATCCATCAGATAAGGGGCTAATCTCCAAAATATACAAGGCACTGACAGAACTTTACAAGAAAAAAGCATCTAATCCCATCAAAAAATGGGGAGAAGAAATGAACAGACACTTTGACAAAGAAGAAATACAAATGGCCAAAAGACACATGAAAAAGTGCTCCACATCACTAATCATCAGGGAGATGCAAATCAAAACAATGATGAGATACCACCTCACACCACAGAGAATGGCACACATCACAAAGAATGAGAATAAACAGTGTTGGCGGGGATGTGGAGAGAAAGGAACTCTTATCCACTGCTGGTGGGAATGCTGTCTAGTTCAACCTTTATGGAAAGCGATATGGAGATTCCTCCAAAAACTTGAAATCGAGCTCCCATATGATCCAGCTATACCACTCCTAGGAATATACCCTAGGAACACAAAAATACAATACAAAACCCCCTTCCTTACACCTATATTCATTGCAGCACTATTTACCATAGCAAGACTCTGGAAACAACCAAGATGCCCTTCAACAGACGAATGACTAAAGAAACTGTCGTACATATACACAATAGAATATTATGCAGCTGTCAGGAGAGATGAAGTCATGAAATTTTCCTATACATGGATGTACACGAAATCTATTATGCTGAGTGGAATAAGTCAGAGAGAGAGAGAGAGAGAGAGAGAGAGAGAGAGAGAGAGAGAGAGAGAGAGAAACGCAGAATGGTCTCACTCATCTATGGGTTTTAAGAAAAATGAAAGACATTCTTGCAATAATAATTTTCAGACACAAAAGAGAAAAGAGCTGGAAGTTCCAGCTCACCACAGGAAGCTCACCACAAAGAGTGATGAGTTTAGTTAGAGAAATAACTACATTTTGAACTGTCCTAATAATGAGAATGTATGAGGGAAATGGAGAGCTTGTTTAGAGTACAGGCAGGGTCGGGTGGGGAGGAGGGAGACTTGGGACATTGGTGATGGGAATGTTGCACTGGTGATGGGTGGTGTTCTTTACATGACTGAAATCCAAACACAATCATGTATGTAATCAAGGTGTTTAAATAAAAAAAAAAGAAAGAAAAAACGGGAACACACCCAAACAGCTTTTATGAAGCCAACATCACCTCGATACCAAAACCAGACAGAGATGCTGCCCCAAAAGAAAATTACAGACCAATATCTCTGATGAATGCTGATGCAAAGATCTTCAACAAAATCCTGACAAATAGGATCCAAAGCATCATCAAGAAGATCATACACTACGACCAAGTAGGTTTCATCCCAGGAATGCAAGGATGGTTTAACATCCGTAAATCTATCAATATCATACACAACATCAACAACATGAAAAATAAAAATCACATGATCATATCAAAAGATGCAGAATAAGCATTTGATAAGGTCCAACACCCATTCTTGATCAAAACTCTCAGCAAGATGGGAATGGAAGGAACCTTTCTCAATCTAGTTGAAGCCATCTACCACAAGCCAATGGCAAATATTATCCTCAATGAAGAAAAAATAAATCCTTTCCTCTAAATTCTGGTACAAGACAAGGCTGTCTGCTCTCACCAATCCTCTTCAACATAGTACTGGAAATTCTTGCTATAGCAATCAGGGAAGAAAAGATATCAAGGGAATCCAGATAAGAAAGGAAGAAGTCAAGCTCTCATTGTTTGCAGACAACATGATACTTTACTTAGAAAACCCTAAGGACTCTACCAAAAATCTTATAGAAACAATAGATTTATATAGCAAGGTGGCAGGCTACAAAATCAACCTACAGAAATCAATGGCCTTTTTATACACCAATAATGATAGGGAAGAGATGGAAGTCAGGAAGCAATGCCATTCACAATAGTGCCACACAAACTCAAATATCTTGGAGTGAACTTGACCAAAAACGTGAAGAACCTATACAAAGAAAACTATAAAGCCCTGCTCCAAGAAATAATAGAGGACACACGAAATGGAAACACATACCATGCTCATGGATTGGCAGGATTAACATAATTAAAAAGGCAATACTCCCCAAAGCATTATACAGATTTAATGCGATCCCCTTAAAAATTCCCATGACATTCTTCAAAGAAGTGGATCAAACACTTATGAAGTTCATCTGGAACAATAAACACCCTCGAATAGCTAAAGCACTCCTAGGGAAAAGGAAAATGAAAGGCATTACTTTCCCCAACTTTAAACTGTATTACTAAGAAATAGTTATCAAAACAGGATGGTATTGAAATAAAGACAGACCCTCAGATTAGTGGAATAGTCTTGAATACTGAGAAAATATTCCCCAGACATACAATCACGTAATCTTTAATAAAAAAGCAAGAAATCCTAAATGGAGCACAGAAAGCCTCTTCAACAAGTGGTGCTGGCACAACTGGCTAGCCACTTGCAAAAAAAGTGAACTTATACCCCCAGCTAACATCATGTATGAAGGTAAAATCCAAATGGTTTAAAGATCTTGATATCAGACCTGATACCATAAGGTATATAGAACAACACGTAGGTAAAACACTGTATGAAATTGAAACTAAAGGCATCTTCAAGGAGAAAACTGCACTCTCCAAACAACTGAAAGCAGAGATTAAATGATGGGAATATATTAAGCTGAGAAGCTTCTGCACCTCGAAGGAAATAGTGCCCAGGATACAAGAGCCACCCACTGAGTGGGAGAAACTATTCACCCAATAACCATCAGATAAAGGGCTACTTTCCAAAATATACAAGGCACTGACAGAACTTTATAATAAAAAACCTAATCCCATCAAAATTGGGGAAAAGAAATGGACAGACACTTTGATAAAGAAGAAATACAAGTGGCCAAAAGGCACATGAAAACATGGTCCACATCACTAATCACCAGGTAGATGCAAATCAAAACATCTATGAGGTACCATCTCACACCATAGAGGTTGGCACACATCAAAAAGAATGAGAACAATCAGTGCTGGCGGGGATATGGAGAGAAAGGAACTCTTATCCACTGCTGGTGGGAATGCCATCTAGTTCAACCTTTCTGGAAAGCGATATGAAGATTCCTCCAAACACTGGAAATTGAGCTCCCATATGATATAGCTATATTACTCCTAGGAATGTACCCTAGGTACACAAGAATACAATACAAAAATCCTTCCTTACACCTATATTCATTGCAGCACTATTTATCATAGTAAGACTCTGGAAACAACCAAGATGCCCTTGAGCAGATGAATGGCTAATTAAACTGTGGTACATATACACAATAGAATATTATGCAGCTGTCAGTAGAGAAGAAGTCATGAAATTTTCTTATACAAAGAAGTACATGGACTCTATTATGCTGAGTGAAATAAGTCAGAGAAAGAAAGACGCAGAATGGTCTCACTCATCTATGGGTTTTAAGAAAACTTAAAGACATTCTTGCAATAATTTTCAGAGACAAAAGAGAGGAGGGCTGGACATTACAGCCCACTTCATGAATCTCATCACAAAGAGTGATGAGTTTAGTTAGAGAAATAACTACATTGCCATCTATCCTAACATTGAGAGTATATGAGGGAAATAGAAACCTGTCTAGAGTACAGGTGGGGGTGGGGTGTAGAGGAGGGATATTTGGCACATTGGTGGTGGGAATGTTGCATTGATCATGGGGCATGTCCTCTTATATGACTGAAACCCAACCACAATTATGTTTGTAATCAAGATGTTTAAATAAAATATTATTTAAAAAATAAAAAAAGGGGCCAGATAGATAGAATGCAGAAGGACAGTGCTTCAAATCCTGGCATCCTATATTGTCCCCTGTGCCTGCCGGGGGCAATTTCTGAGCATAGAGCCAGGAGTAACCCCTGAGTGCAGCCGGTTGTGACCCAAAAACCAAACCGAAACACAACAAAACAAAACAAAAGTTGAAGTTTTATTGTAGTCATGTATGCGGTATGACCCAGGAATTTTAAGCACTGTGGCTAATACTCCATCTTTTTTATAATACCTTTATTTAAACATCTTGATTACAAATATGGTTGTGATTAAGTTTTAGTTATGTAAAGGATGCCCCCTTCACCAGTGCAACATTCCCACCACCAATGTCCCAAATCTCCCTCCATCCCACCCCACCCCCACCTGTACTCTAGACAGGCTTTCCAGTTTCCTCATTCATTCACATGGTTATTTCTATAACTGCACTCACCACTCTTTATGGTGAACTTCATGAAGTGAGCTGGAACTTCCAGCCCTCCTCTCATTGTCTCTGAGGATTGTTGCAAAAATGACTTTTATTTTTCTTAAAATCCATAGATGAGTGAGACTATTCTGCATCTCTCTCTCTCTCTCTCTCTCTCTCTCTCTCTCTCTCTCTCTCTCTCTCTCTCTCTCTCTCTCTCCCCTCTGACTTATTTCACTCAGCATGATAGATTCAATGTACATCCATGTATAGGAAAATTTCATAACTTCATCTCTCCTGAAGGCTGCATAATATTCCATTGTGTATATGTACCACAGTTTCTTTAGCCATTCGTCTGTTGAAGGGTATCTTGGTTGTTTCCAGAGGCTGGCTATTGTGAATAGTGCTGCAATAAATATAGGTGTGAGGAAGAGGTTTTTGTGTTGTATTCTTGTGTTCTTAGGGTATATCCCTAGGAGTGGAATAGCTGGGTCAAATGGGAACTCAATTTCCAGATTTTGGAGGAATCTCCATATTGCTTTCCATAGAGATTGGACTAGATGGCATTCCCACCAGCAGTGGATAATACTCCATCTTTTGTGGGCATGTTTGGCTGCTATGCTTTTGGGAAGTATGAGAATGCTGTGTGAGAGTGACAGCACTCACTCAAAAAAGATCCTGGTGATGTCAGCCCAAATACCAGAATACCTGGAGTTTTGATCAAATTGGTGTCTCTGCAGAGATCTGTAGTTGAATGTTTGAACAGGGTCATTGTCAAACATGTGATCATGTTTGATGGGTGCAGCTGGCATGGCTTCAGCATGGCAGAGACTTGGCCTGCCTTTCTACTGAGATTTTCAGTTTTCATCTGTGTGGCTGGTGTACCTATAATTTTTCATGGTTTTATGTTTCTTTTGAGAATAGATTGAGTATATAAAGCTATCCTCATAACTTACTTCAATCCCTGATTTCTCACTTTATAACTTATTTATATAACCTTCTTTTACACTTTAGTCTTTCTTACATTTAAGGCATAAGTTTTACAAACAGCACATAGTTATTTTTTTTTAAATCTAGTCTGACAGAATTGATATACCTATATCTATATATCTGGTTTTTTTTGGGCCACATGTGGTGGTGCTCAAGGGTTACTCCTGGCTCTGCACTCAGGAATCACTCCTAGCAGGCTTGGGGATCCATATAGAATGCCAGTGATCGAACCCAGGTCAGCCATATCCAAGGCAAATGCCTTACCTACTCTACTAGTGTTTTGACTCTCAGGATTGATATTTTAATTAAATTCTTTCCTTCTTTAACATTTATTAAATCATTTTTGTCTTTTTCTGTTTAAATGAAACATCTTGCTAGATATTCTTGGTTGACTACTTATTCCCATTCTTTCTGAGTTGTTTTCTACATATTCTTAATTTTACTCTCCTGTTGTAGATTTTTTCCTCTTTTCCTACTGATTATCCTAGCTATTATATCAGGCAACCTTGACTTTTTCAAGACTTATACAGACCATTATTATCATCACTTTCCAAAAAAGGGTGAAAAGTTTTTACAGTTTCTTTCTTCCTGCCAAAGACCCAATTGTCAATTAAATTATCAGTACATATTTTAAGGCAATCCAAGACATCATTATTATTATTTGGAGGGTTTATTTTAGGTGCTCAGGTCTTGTTGACCACTGGCTCTGCACTTAGGATTAGCACATCTGGTGAAACTTGGGAGGCCATCTGGGGGTATTGGCATGCAAGGCAAGCACCTTAGCAGCTTGCTAAATCCAAAGTATTATTATGACTGTTTATCTAACTAGTATTAATTTTGGGGGGGCACACCCGGTGATGTTCAGGGGTTACTCCTGGTTCTGCGCTCAGAAATTGCTCCTGACTTGTGGGACTATATGGGACGCTGGGGGATCAAACCACAGTTCGTCCTAGGTCAGCCGCATGAAAGGCAAATGCCCACCGCTCCAGCCCCCTAGCTAGTATTACTTTATTTAGAGCCATCAGTTAATATATTCACACCTTCCAGTGCTCTTCACTTCTTGTCTGAGATAATTCCTTCTTACCAGAGATATAATTTCCTTTCACTCTATAGAACATACTTTAGTTTGAATGTGCTGAGAACAGACTTTTGCAGGACTTCTTGGAAATATTTTTAGTTTAGTATTTGAAGATTATTTTATGTTGGTTATATGGTGCTAGATTATGAATTATTCTTTTTAACATATTAAAAAATAGGATTTTTCATCTTTGGCTTTGTGATACTTTTTTTATTTGTGATACTTTTGAACATAGTTTACCTTTGTTCCCATTCTTGTTTCTTTTAAGATTTTTTTTTATCTTTTGCATTTTAAACACTTTTACTAATATAAGCCTGAATTTGTTTTCTTTTGTATTCCTTCTGCTTGTGGTTTTTCTCGAATCTGTGATTTGATGTTATAGTCAATTTAAAATACATCTTAACATATTGTCTCTCCTCTATGATTTCCCTCTTCATCATCTGGGTTTCTATTTACACATGTTTTATGATATGCTAATTTTGTAAGAAGGGGTTCGGAACTTGGCTATGTCAGTGCTTGCTTTTTGCTCTGTGATCAAGATCACTTCTGGACTGTATTGTATGGCAGTTGGGCTTGGACACACCCTTGGACACCCCAACTGTAATGATTATTGAACCTGGACATGCTCCTTGGACATGTTCCCTGTCATGCTGAGTTTAAAAAGATAAACTTGTATTGTTGTTGGGGGCGGGGGGCCACTAGGATAGTGGCCAAAGCAGGCCTGCTGGTCTGCAGAAGGCCAGAGATAAATCATCAGAGAAATGCTGCCTGCTTTGAATTTACACCCTTTTCTTTCTTCTTTGAACCCAGGCCTCCCTCGGCCACCTCTGGCTAGTGACTTTCCATTTAACTCTCTCTCTCTCTCTCTGAAATTCCCCCCTCTCAGTTCTGGGATGTTGGCATCCCTGTGGGCACAAGGCCCCACCCGGCATCTGGGCCCCATGGACCTTTGAGAGTCTTATAGCACCAGGCCCTGGCAGCCTTAGAAATCTGTAGCCTGCAGCCCTGCAGTCCTGGCAGCTTTGGGACACTACACTGTATGTGGTGCCAGGGATGGAATCAGGGTTATTCACATTCAAAGAAAGTGCTTTATTCCCTGTGCTATCATACACACATACATGTAATGGTATTTTTGGCAATACCTAGCTGTGCTCAGGGCTTATACCTGGGTTCAAACTTTGTGATTATTTTTGGCTGGTTTAGAGTGATCATATCATATAGTGTGCTGTGTACTGAACCTATTCAGCTCTAGGCAAGGTAAGCCCCTTGTCCACTGTACTACCTCTCCAGCTTCAATGCATATTTTAAATCTTAACTGTTTATGTTCTTATCTGCTTATGTTTCATGTTTTTTTTGTATTTTCTAAGCCTGCAATAATTTCTTCTAATATCATAATCAAGCTTTTTACAGTGAATTGCTGTTTTCAAAATATTGTCATTTCCAATTTGCTCAGGATCAAATTGAAGTGCAGAGCAATGAAAAGTGTATTTTATTTTAAATTTAATAACACATAGCAATAATTACTACAGATAATATTCATTATATTTCCCACATCTCAACATCTCAAAGATCAGTCTTAAAAGTAAAGAGCAGAAAACAAGGCTTCCAATACTTTACACAAGCCTTTGTTCTGATCAGCAGATCCATCTGGTGTATGTTAGAAGACATGTGGGAGGCCTCTGGGTCTTCACACCACTTTTCGTATTGGGGCTGTCACACTGGTTCTGGAAATTAGTGCTGCTAAAGCAGCCAGACCATGCCTGCTAGACACATCTAATGGGGTATTGATTTAGTCCTTATTGTAGTCACCTGCCTCTCTCATCCTTGGCTTCTATGCCTTACCTGATAATCCTCCAATAAATGCCTTCTCCACATGAGCTAACCAGAGAGGTTTTAGTTGATTGCAACTTAAAATCACAAGTAATACAGTGACCAAGTGGTTAAGAAGTCAAGGTGTTTATGCTGAAGATTCAGTTAAGAGAGGCTGGTGCTTCAGAATGAGAAATCCAGAGTGATTCACATTCCTGCCATGGGTGCTGCAGAGGAAGCTGAATATGTCTCCACATACTCATTAAATTGCATGCTATTTTCCCAGAAAAGTAAAATAATAATTTAGGTCTTTCTGTAGGCTTAAAAAGACTCATTAGTGAGAGAATAATGAGAAACAAATTAGGGTGAGAACAATGCGCAGGATGTAGCTGCTGTAAATGGAGGCTGGGTCTATGCCTTGGCCTGTCTTGGCTGCCTTTGTGTCGGGAGAGTCTGATCCAAGGGCCTGATCAGCCTTGAAGGAGGTGAAGGTGGAGATCCTCACTTCATTCTAGTTCCTCTTTGGACAAGATTTTGTACACATCTTCTCCAATAACTTTGTGAAGATCAGTGCTTTGGGGAAGAAGGTACTGGCAGCTCCTGATCTGATCCTAGATCAGATTCTGACCCGATCCCTGACCCAGATCCTCGCCTGTATCATAAGCAACCTGGTGATTATACAAAGGGGTTAAACTTAGGTCTCTTGCCTGGAAGATCAAATACATTTGAGATGTGTCTAGGCATCAATCCTGCCTCTCCATCTAGACTGAGTTCCAGGACTCAGGATCAAGTCCTCATGTCACATACCTGTGCACACAATGATGTTGTTGCAACAATTGTTGCAATTTTGGCAGTGATGTTCTTGACTGTTTATTTCTTCTTTTAGCTCACTCTTACTCCTCAGTTGCAAGGTAGATGGACTCAAATGGAAAAGGTTATATAGAATCATAACATTGTTTCCAGTCAGAAGTTCTGGTGTCAGTGGTAAGAACAAGATGGGGATTTTCCAGGTGGATCTTTTTCCAGGCCAGTTCTTGACTTGAGTTTCCAACTTAAATTTTAAATTTTGTCTGGGTGATGGTGTGTAGATTGATAATATACTTTGAAAATTTCATCTATTTGAATATCTTTGTCCTAAATAGAACCAATGCAATCTTTGTTCTCCCTCCTACATTCCCAGGTTCACATAACCTGGGCTAGAGGAATGTGCATGTAGACACATACCTCCTTATAGGTTCTCTGCATTGGTGCTTGCCAAGCTTGCTATTAAGAGCATAACTTGGATCAAATTGCTCCTCCTTCATAGGGAGTTCTTCTCCAGGTTTTTTTTTTTATAATAGTCTGAGCAGACCTGCAGAGTATTCTCTTTCTCTTCCTATTTCTCTTCTCTTACCTCCTTGCTCCTCACTCTCAGCCATAATGGCGACATTTTCCATCCCTGTTTCTTTTCCTAGTGTACCCAGGCCCTTCTCCAGGCCATCCTGTGTTGCATTCTTTCTCATGATCATTCTAGTCTCAAAAATCACCTTCTATATGAACACCCTATCCAATAAACCATTCCATCCTCTATCATTTGTTCAGTTCTGTTAATCTTTTTATTCACTTTATTATCTTACAACATTTATCTTTTCCTAAGCCATTCACATATTTATACCTAGAATAATGCTTGGTGCCTATCTGTTACTTTATAAAGTTCTACAAATGAATGAATATAAGAACTAGTAAAGAAAAATTTTAATACCTAAAGACATATTTGGAAAAATAAGTGAGAATTTTTATCCTATATTAAAATAACTTATGTTAACTGTAAAACTGTAATTTAAATTAATAAAGGAATGAACATACCTAACTTAAAACAAATTGAGTAATCATTAAATTAACAAAGGCCTCACTGAATAAATGAATGAATGCATAAAATGTTGGTGCTCTAGGGAAGTGTACTATTTTTATGTTGTAGCATCTTGGTCCTCTTGACCTGTTGACAAGCCTGTCAACTGAAAGGAATGTGTTGCTCTATAGGTTGCTTTTGTCCATATGGAGCATGAAACACCCGCCCCCCCCCCCCCAAGACACAGAATTCTTCTCAAAGTCAAAGAAAGCATGAAATTGATTGTTTTCCAATGGATTCCACACGACTGTAAGATCTACAGTTAAGAATTTAGGTCATCATCACTTAACTGGACTTCCCACAGAACAGAGAACAAAGTGCCCCATTCCTATCCTGTGTCATTGGGTTTGAACAGGTGCCTTCATAGTCTCAGTGTGGTGGAAATTCTAGAGAATGTTTCTTTCCCTTTAGAGTATCAAGCATATTTTGGATCACTATCAAGAAATTTACACCTTCCAGACTGATTCTCGCCTTTACTCAGCATCTGTTGGGCAGTCCCACCTACCTGGGCATGTGCTCAAGAAACCTGTTTTTGCAAAATATTAAACTTATTTGTGTGGGAAATGCTGGAAAAAAACAGCTCATGTCTTCAATCAACTGGAAATGTCCCTCTTTGTTGGTGGAATTGGAACTCCTTATTAATTGTTTCTGAGTCCACAAATAACTCCTAGAAAGATAAATTAAATCCCATTCTTCAGTCCCCCCTTTTGGGGGAGACCTTAGTAATAATATCCGGAGTAAATAATCAACACAGACAAAAGATTAGGGGACCAAAGATTCAGCAAAGAGAGTCTTTTGTCAGTCTGTAGCCAGCTCCAAAAAGAAACCAAACTAGCCATCAGCTCTGGCAAAAAAGCCCCTTACTCCTCTCCAACAAGCTATTTTATTCTTTCCTTAATCACTCCCACCTGGAAGATCCAGGTGGGACGACTGGCAAAAACAATATTACAAAAATACACAACACCCCTTGAGTAAATTTTTTAGTAAAAATATATCTTTGATATATAACTTCTGCTTTATAGACTTTTGATGCTCTTTGGGAGATAATATTCCATGGGTCTCTTGCATTTCTGGGTGTCTTGTCAGAGAATGAAATGTTGGTTTTTATTCAGGGAAAATTTCAAAGCAAACAACCTTGGAAGATAGAAAATGGGGACCAGAGAGGAAGGTCAGAAGATAATGCAATTGCCTTTCACATAGTTGACCTAACACTGAATATAGGTCCCTAAGCTCCACTAGGAATGATACTTGAGCACAGAGAGAAAAGTAAGCCTTGAATAATAATAATAATAATAATAATAATAATAATAATAAAGTAAAAGAAAGAAAGAAAGATAAAAAAGGTGCCTCTCTTCAGGACAACTGGCATATTTGTCTCCTGATTTGTTTAATAAATATAATGTCTCTCCCAGGGCAAATGGGGACAGGTCTTGTTATATTCCTGGTTTAATGGAAGGTTTACTTCTCTCAAAGAACCACTGTGTATTCACTATCCACTTGATGTGCTTCATGTCGCACCATAAAATTTGGGGGTGGATGGAATCCAAGTAATAAGCTTTTTATTTTGATGTGAGTAATAATATATTTCTGATACAATAATAAATCTTCTGCCCATAACCTCTATATTGTGATAGGCTAACTTAGCTAAAAAGTAGGATAAACTCATAGATTCTTAGTAATGCCCTGGAACAATAATAACTGTATGTCACTGGTTTGCATTACATTAATTTTCAAGTTAATGTGTTTCATCTTCTCAAGTGAAATTTGCTTATATGCCCCATGTATTGAACAAATACACAGCATGAGATGTCTGTCCCACAGTTTCTTTTTTTGTTTTGTTTTGTTTTGTTTTGGGGGGGCACACCCGTTTGATGCTCAGGGGTTACTCCTGGCTAAATGCTCAGAAATTGACCCTGGCTTGAGGGGACCATATGGGACACCAGGAGATTGAACCGCAGTCCTTCCTTTGCTAGCGCTTGCAAGGCAGACACCTTACCTCCAGTGCCACCTCTCCGGCCCCTGTCCCACAGTTTCTTGATGTCATTTTATTCCTTGGATGTGTCTTTACCATGTATATGTCCACTCATGGTGGCAGTGATAAGAGTGTGTCCATTCACATATATTTAGAAACTGTCTTTTCCTGTTTATGGGGGGAACCAATTGATATTTTAGTTGATATTTATATATTGAACTAGTTGATATTTCCTCATTATTTCATGCCATTGCCCACCATGCACTAAATCAAAAATTTCCAGGTGGGTGATAAGAGAAGACTGTTAGTAGAAGCAGACACATGTGACTCAACCATCAACCAGAAATTCTGAGGCATGACAACATAAGGTGAATATTTAGACATGACTTGCTAGGGAGAAGACAACTAATCTTAGTTCCAAACAATACAACAGTGTTTAGATATTTTGTAGGCCACTCTATTAGGAAAATTGAAGCCCATAACCTTCAGTAGTATGTTGAATTATCTTTATGTTTTGGTCAGATATGGATTGATAACAGGATATCACTTGGCAGGACACCCAGATTGCAGTAAAATGGAAATGAATCAAAACAATTGATTTATCAGGCTCAACTCAGAGTCAAGATTTGACAAGTTCTCGTCCCGCTTTTTATTATGTTATACTATATGGTGCTATGGATAGAGGAGACAACTTAATCTTGAAAAAGAGACCACTCTTTCCTTAAACAAGATGCAAACTGAGCTGTGTGAGATCCTGGGTACACAGCCCGTACAGCCAAGCTCCTGCCCTACTAAAGAAGCCATGCCTGTTGCCTTCATCACCCAGAAACATCATTTTCCCCAATGGCCCTGCATTTTCACCCCCACTATGATTTTCTTTGGGGACACCGATCAAACCAAACTTCAGATATGCCAATTTGAGGGCTTATATGAGCAGGGCTATTGGGAGTGTGTGTGAATACCCTACAATTGTATCTTCTTCTTCTTCTTCTTCTTCTTCTTCTTCTTCTTCTTCTTCTTCTTCTTCTTCTTCTTCTTCTTCTTCTTTTCTTCTTCTTCTTCTTCTTCTTCTTCTTCCTCCTCCTCCTCCTCCTTCTCCTCCTCTTCCTCCTCCTCCTCCTCCTCCTCCTCCTTCTTCTTCTTCTTCTTCTTCTTCTTCTTCTTCTTCTTCTTCTTCTTCTTCTTCTTCTTCTTCTTCTTCTTCTTCTTCTTCTTCTTCTTCTTCTTCTTCTTCCAGGAGGCGTGGCATCTGAGTAAAACCCTTAAAAGTCATAGTCTCGGGGCCGGAGAGATAGCATGGAGGTAAGGTGTTTGCCTTTCATGCAGGAGGTCATCAGTTCAAATCCCGGGGTCCCATATGGTCCCCTGTGCCTGCCAGGAGCAATTTCTGAGCGTAAAGCCAGGAATAACCCCTGAGCACTGCCGGGTGTGACCCAAAAACCACACACACACAAAAAAGTCATAGTCTCAATAATAGTGCTTTGATGTTTTGGACAGTTTCATTTGTTTGATGTTGTTATCCTTATAGGAACACCTTAATTTAATGAAATGGACAGCTAACAGCAAGAGCTTATTAAATTTTCTGCCATTATATTAATAACTTCATTGGAGATACAGTAATTTCCACAACTTTCTTTCATCTCTCCTTTTTATTTTTACTTTCTATTTTTCTATAACTTTTCTTTCACTTACTTAGAAACAAATGTATTATGGTCAACTATGTCAACTGTGTGGTGCATTTTCTTTAAATAAAGTTAAAAAAATTCTGAGAACTTCTACCAAGTATAATCCATAAAGAAAGATGCAGAGATGAGCCATATGGCTGGAGCAAGAAGGTACTAAGTTGGGCCTTATCTATAGACAGATGGAAGGGTAGTATTTCTTCACCTATAAAAGGGTGATCATAACATAACAGTAATCATTTCATGTGTGAGCTCACTAAGGTTGTTGAGGTACAGAGAGAAGTGGACATATACTATAGGGGGGCTAAGGTGAAGTGAGACAAGGGAATATTCTTTAGGTGGCAACTAGTAAATACTAATGAGGTCCTTGAGCATTTGTCTTCCAAAATGAGAGCTTATACTTCTTTGAGGGGGGGGGGGTTGGGCCACACCTGATGACACTCAGGGGTTACTCCTGACTCTGCACTCAGAAATAGTTCCTGGCTTGGGGGACCATATGGGATGCTGGGGATTGAACCCTGCTCTGTCCTGGGTCAGCTGTGTGTCAACAACGCCCTACTGCTGTGCTATTGCTCTGGCTCCTAGCTTATACTTCTTGACTCTAAAATATCACTTGAAATACTGAAACCCATGCATCTCCCACCTTGAAAATATGTCACGTGGACCCAACTTAGACCCTACGTGATTAGACACCAATTGTCCAGCCTTGAGCCCTGGATTCCAGGCATAGAAAAGACACAGTTTTCCACAACAGCCACAGGAAACAAATCCCATCAGGGACATCCTTAACACTGCTCGGACACCAACAAGTGCCAGTCCTAATACGATATCCTGACAACGAGGAAAATGGGAACAACTTGACCTAAGAGCAAGTTACCCTATCTCACCAGCTGAGGATAAGATAAAATTAGAAGGCTTGTCACCCTTTGGTTTATCCAAATGCCAAGATCGTGATTTACAGATGGCTGGCTGACAGAACCATGACTGGACCAATAAAAAAGTCCTAGTCTAGGGTTTGAGATACGACCTGGACAACAACCATGATCTCTAATTCCAGAGGTCTGTCTGAGACATTTGCAATGGAAGTGGTCTCCTGGAAACATAATGAAAGACGCTATCCCAGACCCCATCCTAGGATCAGTGCAAAGACCAGGACCACCAACAATAGAAGACAGAGTACAACAACACCAAGGGAACAGAACTTCTATAACCACAAAGAAAGACTTCATCATAAATTCCACTCCCTGACCTGAGATTTCTAGATACAGAGGTCTGATGTTATCACCCAGGATTGAACAGAAGTCTTCCATACACCACAAAAGCATCAAGGGGAGAGTAAATGAACCTAAAAGGAGTCTATAGTTAATCCCATGACAATATACTTCAAGGGTGGAGAATCCCTGGATCTTTTAGGCCAAGGAAATTCTTTTTCAAATGACCCCAATATTTGCTGTGCATGTGCAGGAAGGGGGGAAAAAGGCAAAAAGCACAAAACAACTTTTTTTTTTATCTAGTTCTTGTCGATTTCTTTGTTTTGGTTTGGTTATTGAAGTCATCTCCATTTATACTTCTTTTTCTTTTTTTCTTTTCTTCCTTTATGTGCTCTGCCACATTTTTTATTTCAATACCATGGCTTTTATGTGATGCTTATCTTTTTTGTCCCCTCTGGGGTGCTCACTGGATACTTTATTTGACACTTCTTTTTGTACTGTTGTGGTGTTTCACCCTCTTTTTTCCCTTCATCTCTCAAACCTATGGTGAGAGCCTCTAGAAGGACTCTGCCCATGTTCGGAGTATTTGATTTTTTCCCCAGCTTATTGCTTTTCTCTTCTTCAAACAACCACATAACTTGAACTATCTAGACCTGCCTCTCAAATAGAGGGGGAAATAAGGGAGGTACCAAGACCAAACAGGGGTAAGCTAGTAGTAAGCTAGGCACAGAGGGGACCACTTATTCTAGCAGCCCCGTGGGTGAGGGAAGAGGATATGGGAGGTAGGATGGGAATGGAGGTAGAGGGAGGACAATTTGGTGGTGGGAATTCCCCTGATTTTATGATAATATGTACCTAAAATATTATTGTCAATGATATGTAACCCCACTATGATTAAAAATTATATTAAAATTAAAAAAATACTGAAACCCATAAAGCAATATGTGAATATGATATGCCAAATGATTAACACATAAATTGTTTCTACCTTGAATTTTATGTCTATAGTATTTACAACTCTAAAGCAGTGTTTTTCAACCTTTCTGTGCAAAAGGTACATTTTTTCATGAAAAAAAATCATGAGGCACACCACTATTATAAAATGTTAAAAAAGTTAAACTCTGTGCCTATATTGACTATATAAAGTAATTCTCTTGAATAGGAATCAAATAAACACAAAGAAATTATTTTATAATTGCTTTATTATGAAATAATAAATGATAATAATGATTTGGCCTATTGTGAGCTGCAGCAGCATTTACTGCTGAAATTAGAACTTTTTCCCACAGCACACCAGACAATATTTCATGGTACACTAGTGTGCTGCAACACAGTGATTGAAAAATTCTGCTCTAAAGCCTCAGGGAAAGAAACTGGTTCTCAAGAAACTTACAATATATGTAAAAAAGGTTACCCAGTGAACTTAGAGTTGGAATTATACCCTGTTATAATCTGATGGTGGAGACAGAAGAATGTGGTCCTGAGCAATGAGCATGGAAGCCTGTTGAGGGGCTCCTAGATTCAGAAGTTATGGTGTTTATGCCAGTGTACCTCAACCTTTTTATGCCTCTATAGCCATACCTGTTCTGCTTATTGATTCATGTATTGACAGTTATAACAAGGGCAGCAGACCAGTGGTTTACCTTCTTTGTTAGCCTATAGAACTATAAATCAGTTATATAGACATCACTAGCCACAAATCACTGACCTAGATATTAATACACTTAGTTGGTGTGCCCTATAGTTTTCTGGTCCTGATACTAAAGAAGTATCAGTCTTTGACACAGTTGTTCTTGTTTTACTGATGCTTTTTCTTAACTTGCTGAAACCAAATAGATTAATCTGGGAGATATCCAAAACTACTTTAGAGGTTGAGCAACCCTGCCCATTGGCTCTGGGAATCTGGGAACTGTGCTTTTGAATAAATTGCCTATCTAAATTTATGAATGATAATTAATTTATTAACGCTAATCCCATTGGGGCCATAGTTTTAGCTGCAAGATCAAGAGTTGTGATGGAGTTTAGTGATTTGTTTTCTAGGAACCCAGTTGGGAAATGATCAAATTGTATGTGTCCTCAGATCTTTTGATTTTTATTCCAGGGCCCTTCTCTTTTTATTATAATAATAATTTTTACTTTGACCAAAGTGGATTACATATCTTTCACAGTAATATTTTAGGTACATAGTGACATTGAATCAGGAGAATTCCTATCACCAAAGTTGTCCTCCCTCCACCCTGTTCCCATATCCCCTTCCTTTACCCCCTGGCTGCTAGTATAAGTGGTCCCCTCTTTGTTGTAAATTGGGTATAGATTTTATTGTCATTGGCTTTTGATTTGGTGTTTTTAAGTCTGATAATTCTTTATTACTACTTAATGATCATATAACTGTTTGGTCTTGGTACCCTTTATTATTTCTCCCTCAATTTGTGAGGCAGAACAAGATGATTCAAGTTATGTGTTTCTGTTTTAAGGGAAAAAAAGTAAAATGGGGCAAAAATCAAACAAGCAAAAAATGGGTGGAGTCCTTCCAGAGGCTATAAATATCAATTTGAGAGAAGAAAGGGAAAAAGGAAGAGAGACATAACAACAATACAAAAAGAAAAATCAAACAAAAAATCCAAAAAGTACCACAGCAATAAAGACAACCACCACACAATAACCACAATCCTGAAATAAAGACAAAACAAAGCACTAAAAAGGAAAATAAAAATAACAAAACAAAAAATATTTTGTGTTGTTTCTTCTTTTTCTGCATAGGCATAATAAATATCCACTTTGGTCAAAGTAAAAATTATTATTACTAAGAGGTACAGGGTTTCTCTGCCCTTGAAGTATACTGTCATAGGAATAACTACAGACTCTATACATGTTCATTTACTCTCCCCTAGGTGTATGGAAATCTGCTTCGTCATGGATGATAAATCAGACCTCTATCTAGAGATCTTGGTATCTGCACAGGTCAAAGGATGGAGCCTAGGATGGAGTCTTTCTTTACGATTCTGTTCCATCACTGTTGTTTTAATTAATCTTCTGTAGTTGGTGGTCTTGGTTTTTGCATTGAACCTAGGACAAAGCCTAGGATAGAGTCTTTCATTATGTTTCCAGAAGACCCGCTCAGTTGCAGTTGTCTCAGTCAGACCTCTGGAATTAGAGATCTTGGTTGTTGTACAGATCTTAGACCAAAGCCTAGACTAGGGTCTTGATTATTGGTCCCGGGATAGGTTCTGCCCAGTCATGGTACTCACAGTCAGTCTTCTGTAGTTAGCAATCTTGGCTTTTGCCCAGATCAAAGGATGACATGTCTTCTGATTTCATCTTATCGTTAGATGGTGAGGTAAGACAACTGCTGTTAGACCAGGTTGTTGCCATTTCCTCATTGTCAGGATGTCATATCAAAACTGGTGCATGTTGGTATCAGAGCAGTATTAAGAATGTCCCAGAGGAGTTTGGTTCCTGGAGCTGTTGCGGAGAACTGTGTCAGTTTCTATATCTGAGATCTAGGGTTCAGTGTTGGACAGTCGCTGTCTAATCACCTGGAATCTAAGTTGGGTGCCCCTGTATTGTAAAAATGTATGAGTTCTTATTCCAAAACCCTTCTTATTTTGTAGCTAAGAACCAAAGATAGATTGTTCACTTCTGAATCCATGACATTATAAAATTGAAAACAAAGGCAACATATTTTACAATATTGGTACCATTGATAACCCTACAGATTCAACTTCAATAGCAAGGGAAACAAAAAGAAAAACATTTCATCAGGGCTTCATCAACAAAAAAACTCTGCACATTGAAAAAGATGAAAAGATGTCTTTTGAATGGGAGAAACAATTCATATTACATACTGATAAGAGGTTAATTTTCAAATTATAAAAATTCATGAATTTCATAAATATCCCTCCCTCAAAATGGTCTGAAGATTTGCACATACATAGCTCCAAAGAAGATACAGATATAACCTGTAAGCATATGAAAATATTTTCAACATTATATTATATTGAGGAAATGAAAATAAAAATAAAATCAAGAGACAATGCTTACAATCACAATATGAGCTTATGAAAAATAGAACCTTGATAACTGTTGGCAGTAATGCAAATTAGTGCATCCTTTATGTAAAAGAGTCTGAATCTTTTTGCAACATTAAAAATAGATCTTTGAAAAAATCTAACCCCACCTAAAATATGGGAAGAATAGATGAGCTGACATTATCTCAAAGAAGAAATACAAATGACCAAAAGGCACATTAAAAAATGCTCCACATCATTACTCATCAGGGATATGCAAATAAAAATAATAACGAAGTATCATCTCACCCCACAGAAACTGGCACACATCACAAAAAGACAAGAACAGCCAGTGCTGGTGCAAATACAGAAAAAATGATACTTTCATTTACTGCTGAATGTCATTTTATTACTACTAAATGTCAACTGGTTCAGACTTTATGGAAAACAAATTGAATATTCATCAAAAACTAGAAATCGAGTTTTCGTATAACTCAGCAATATTATTTCTAGGAATATACTGTCAAAGCCCCAAAACACAATGCAGAAAAGCGCTCTGCACTCCTATGCTCATTGCAGCCTATTCAGCTTTAGGACAAATGAAGTAATGAAATTTTCTTATAGATAGATGGCTATGGAAATATAATAATGACTGAAATGAGTCAGAGGGATATACATAGAATGGTCTCACTTGTGGGATATAAAGAAAAGTTACTATTAGTGTTAGTATCCAAAGACAATAGAGACAAGGGCCATGAGGATGAGTTCATGGTAGGAAGCTTGCCACAAATAGTGGAGAAGTAAAGTTATGACAAAGATAGCTGGAAATGATCACTCCAGACAAGAACTGGGTGCTGAGAGTGGACAAAATGATAGGCATGATATCTCTCAGTAACAATATTGCAAACCATAGGTATCTGAGAGAGAGAAAGAAAGAAAGAAAAAGAAAGAAAGAAAGAAAGAAAGAAAGAAAGAAAGAAAGAAAGAAAGAAAGAAAGAAAGAAAGAAAGAAAGAAAGAAAGAAGGAAGGAAGGAAGGAAGGAAGGAAGGAAGGAAGAAAGAAAGAAAGAAAGAAAGAGAGAGAGAAAGAAAGAAAAAAAGAAAGAAGAAAGAAAGAAAGAAAGAAAGAAAGAAAGAAAGAAAGAAAGAAAGAAAGAGAAAGAAAGAAAGAAAGAAAGAAAGAAAGAGAAAGAAAGAGAGACATGCCTGCCACAGAGGCAGGCAGAGGAGAGGGCAAGGGTGAAGGCAGAAGGCAGGAAGGAAACTTGGGACAATGGTGGAGGAAAATGTGCACTGGTGAAGGAAAGTATGTATGAATGACTGAAACTCAGTCATGAACAACTTTGTAGCTGTGTACCTCACAGTGGTTCAGTTAAAGAGTTTATTCAAGAGAAAAGAAAATATAAAAAACAAAAAAACAGGTAAAAAATAGATTTTTTTATTTGATTCAACAATTCCATCCCTAGAAATATAGTCAAAGAATATAAAATTTCCAATTCAAATTAATTGATACTCTACTCTGTTCCCTAAAGCTATATTCACAATAACTAAAATAGGGAAAGAATCTAAATGCCCAGAATGACTAAAGAAGATGTGATATAAATACACACTGGAACAATGCTCAGGTATAAGAAAAAACAAAATCTTGTGACAATGTGGATGAACCTGGAGAAGCTTATATCAAAATAAATCAGAAAGAAAAAACAGATACCAAGCAATTTTACTCATATGTGAGATAGAAAGAAATACAACCATGGAAAAGACAAAGTGAATAAAGACAAATCCTCAAATTGTGGTCACAGACCTGAGGTTACCAAAATGGGAGAGAGCAGGAGTAAAAGGTATAGTCCAATGGGTGCTGGTGCTCTGGCAGAGGCATGTTTGTGAGAACACCTGCTCATATCTATGTCCCTATGTTCCTAAAATACACATAGATATCTAAACCTAGATTACGTCTTTAAAATAAGAAAAGAAAGGAAAAGTTTAAAAATAACCCAATAACCCTCAGTTACGGTAAGAACAGAATGTTCTAGTAAACGTAGATCCTACTAGGAGGCAACATTATTCAATGAAATTTACATATGCAAGTTCACAATCATCAGGCAGTTGGAATTGCTGGTTTTTGTGAGGGATATGGAAGTGGTCAGTCAGAGAGATAAAGTTACATGCACAAGTCTCTTAGCTAGTGGTAGAGTGGGGCTCAAATGAAAAGCTTGCCCTCTCCCCTATGAGTCATACTGCCCTTGAATAAAAGAAAAAACTCTGTTGAGAAATTTTAGGCAATCCCAGTTATAGTCCTGGATTCATTGTCTTTCTTTGGAATTCCTTGGCTTTATAGAGATAGCTAGTAAATGCTACTTATTCAGCTTAATATAGTGACGAAAGTCTTTGTAATATTTTCATAAAGGGAATGGAGAGAGGTGGTTCATTGCTGCCATGACAGTTTACATTAGAGAAAACACACTGTAAACCAGGCTGACAAAATATTACACAGTGTCTCCACTGTCTCCAGATCTGGCATGTTGCAATATGCTTAATTGATCTTGAGCGCAAGTTTGCTGACCCTGGAATTAGACTGACAACTGCTGTCAGAGAGTCTAAGCAGCCACTACTCATTCTCAGAGCCGACTCTGAGATGAATTCTGCCTTCTAAGCTATAGACATTGTCATTCTTTTATATTTAGATGTTTCAACACTTGAAAAATAGAAGGATTGGTTGTTAATTTGCAGCTAATGTTACCCTTACAATAAGTCATTTATTTGGATGTATAGTTGTGACTATATTTTGATCTAATATTGTGACTATATTTTGATCTAATACTCAGGAAAGGGGTGTGCTCTATAGAGCTGCAGAGTGATTGACCATTGGAGGCATAAAGAGCCTGAAGAGTCTGGACAAAAATCATTAAAACTTTATGGGCTTATCACCCAGCTCCCAAGCAAAGGGACACCCACTCAACCCCACATCTAGTGCCCCGGCAAGAAACTACAACCAACATTCCTGCTGATGCATGCTCTGTGGCCCTCCTTCTCACCCCCTCCAAATGTGGACTGTTGCTTGATACCGGATTCAGCTCTAAAAGGACCCCAGTGCAAGAACTATACCTGAGCCCTTTCTACCGCAAATCATTTCTGAAACTCAACAAGACCAGGGTGTGTGATAAAAATGTGCCCTGGATTCTATCCCCCACAAGAATATCTGAAAAGACAATGGGGAAGCCTATATTTCCTTTATAAGTTTAAGACCTCTATAACACTACCTCTTAACCTGTTTATCCCCAAATCACTTTGTTCCCTTAATTACTTTTTTAAACTCATTTTATTTATTTTTTTCCTTTATATATATAAAGTCAATATTTATAGTTTTGTTTTTGTTTTCTTCTTTTCCTTAACTCCATCTATTTTGGTTCTTCTTGGTACAAAAACCTACAAGAAAAAGTCTTGCTTGAGATTAAAGCTCAGGTCAAAATCAGGGCACAGAGATGATGGAGCCTCTCACCCTCAAATGCCCCAGAAATATAAAATAGCACCATTTCTTTTTTGCACAGGCATACTAAAAAGGGGAAATTTTATGTATAGAAAACAAGCTCTTATCTACTAGGGATAAGAACTCATACATTTTACAATACAGGGGCACCTCCCACCTTGAACATATGTCATGTAGACCCAACTTAGACTCCATGTGATTAGACAGTGACTGTCCAACCCCAAACCCTAGATCTCAGACATAGAACTGACACAGTTCTCCACAACAGCTCCAAGAACCAAACTCCCTATGGGACATTCTTAATACTGCTCTGACACCAACAGGTACCAGTTTTGATATGACATCCTGACAATGCGGAAATGATAAGAACTTGGTCTAACCTCACCATCTAATGATAAGATGAAATCAGAAGGTACATCATCCTTTGATATGGGCAAAATCCAAGATTGCTAACTACAGAAGACTGACTGACTACCATGACTGGGCAGACCTATTCCAGGAACAATAATAAAGATCCTAGTCTAGGCTTTGGCCTATGAACTGTACAACAACCAAGATCTCTAATTCCAGAGATCTGACTGAGACAACTGCAACTGAGCAGAACTTCTGGAAACATAATGACTCTATCCTAGGCTTCGTCCTAGGTTCGGTGCAAAAACAAGATCAACTACGGAGGACTGATTAAAACAGCAATGATGGAACAGAATGTCTAGTACCATAAATACTCCATCCTAGGTTCCATCCTATGACCTGTGCAAATACCAAGATCTCTAGTTACAGAGTCCTGATTTTATCATTCACGACTGAGCAGAAAGTTTTCAGACATCACAAAAGGATGTAGGGGAAAGGATATGAGCATGTACAGAGCCTGTAGTCATTCCCATGACAGTATACTTCAAGGAAAGATAAACCCTGTATCTCTTAGATCAAGGGAATTCCCTTTCTAATCTCCCCAATATTTACTGTGCCTATGCAAAAAAAGCATAATTTAATTTTTTGTTATTGTTGTTGCTTGTTTTGTTTGTTTTTTTGTGTTTTGTTTTGTTTATATCTTGGGACCTTGGTTATTGCTTGGTTGTTGTCTTTATTGCTGTGGTGCTTTTCGGGTTTTTTTGTTTGATTTTTTTGTATTGTTATGTTTTTCTTCCCTTTTCTATTCTCTTAAATTGATATTTATAACCTCTAGAAATACTCCTCCCATTTTTTTGCTTGTTTGATTTTTGTGCCTCCCCCATTTTTCTTTCCTTCTAATAGAACCACATAACTTGAACCATCTTGTTCTGCCTCACAAATTGAGGGAGAAATAATGGAGGGTACCAAGACCAAACAGTTGTATGAACATTGAGTAGAAATAAAAAATTATCAGTCTTAAACACCAAATCCAACAGACAAATGACAACAGAATCAATGCCCAATCTACAACAAGATAGACATAGTGGGGACTAGCAGCCCAGTAGACAAAGGAGTGAGATATGGGATGCATGTTGGGAACAGGGGTGGACAGAGGACAACATTGGTGGTGGGAATGCCCCTGATTCAATGTCACTATGTACCTAAAATATTACTGTGAAAAATTTGTAATTAACTGTGGTCAAAATAAAAATTATTTTTAAAAATAACTTAATGGGCTTACAGGCCAATCACTAGAGAAGAGTGACACTAGGGTTCATTAGACTGTGCCAGTTGCATTAGACTGTGCCAATGTAGGAAGTGCTATCTATAAAAGGAGACTTCATGTCTGATCTGGATTTCATTTAGTATTTAGACCAGTAGTGATAATTCCAACTGAAAATTAGTCTACAAGCTTCAGGATAAGGTATATAATATATTCACATGTGATGGAATTAAACTCTGGGATCAATTATTATTCTGAGTGTTAATTGCAAAAGGGACATATTATTCTGAAACTGGAAGCCCAATCACCAAAGACTTTGCAGCAAAGCGGAAAGTGAAAAAGAGCCTTGTTAGGTTACAACACTTGTAAGTCATTAATAAATTGTGATCCAGCTTAATTCATATTGACTAACATTTTGGGTTTTTTTTTTATAGCTGTTGGCAGGTTACAGAGGGGGACAGTATGCTTCAGAGACAGTGTGTGGCTGCTTTCCACAGCCTCCTAGTGAGGTTCTGGGGAGATTCCACTCACCATAATCCTCAGAAGACCACCCCCAAGGACATCCAGGCTGGTCAAGGGGCACTGGCAGAGGCCATGCGAGACACTCAGCACTCTTTCACAACCTAACTTCCAGGAATAGACCAGAGGAATCTACAGATGTGTGGTTTTAGTGCCTCAATACCTGCATGTGTGCTCTGAGAGTTTTGATTTTCCTCTGGACAAACTGGCAGGTAAATTTTGGTCATGAGATAAAATCACTTTCATGATGCTGCACAGGCTCTGTTCATGTTTGGGTAGCAGGTTCAAAACATAGAGGACAATTTTTTGGAGGGGATGTCAACTGAATTTTTCCTCGCTTAATTCCTAGAACCCCAAACTGCAGAATGAGCCCTTATACCCCTTGACAAAGAAGTCCCCTCCATCCCTGTTTCCTCTCCACCAGACTGGCTCACTGGCCACTATGCACCCAGGTATTAAGGAAGGACGTTCATCACAGGTAATGAGTCATGAATGTTACTTGGTGTGAAAATTATGGTAATTATTTACCTGTTAGAGGAAAGGGATACTGAAAAGAACAGCTTGAAAATAGTGATGATGCTCAGTGTGTAATGGGAACTGTGGGAGGCTGGGTACCATTGTGTGGCAGGACTCTAGGGAGATGAACCTGCCCAGACACAAGGGGCGTAGTTCCAGAAATTCATGGCCATTAGCTTCCTTGATTAGAAATGAATCACTAGATAGTTTCACCTTGCATCCTGGCTTCTCTTTGGAATTTTGACTTTTAGGCCCCTGCATGGAAGGCACACAGCAAAGGCTTTCCCCTTATCTTCCCTAGGATATTTCTGGGGTTCAGCATCACAGGAGCTCAGAGATATGTGTACAAGGAAGGGGCTGGAAGTAGGTCCAAGAAGCCACAGAATGAGAGAATACAGAAAAGAATTGGTCCACACTGAACCTGGACTTATTTGCCTGTATGACCATTAGTAATGATGTAGGCCTCCCAGGATTCTGGCTTCTTTGCATATGTCTGTGAGGATAAGAATACTTTCTGCCCTCCCAATTTAATGAGACAGTCAAAACTCAGTTTTAGGAGAAACTTAACAACTATAATGTCTTCTCATCTAGCTTTATCTCTGCTTGCTAACTCAGCCTGTGACTATTCTTCTGGTCTCATTCTACTTGTCTGAATATCTTTCCATTTTTCTTTATTTTTATTGACTAATTTTATGTGATTTATAATACTGTTTATGATAGTTTCTCATGCATGTAATTTCAACATCATATCCATCACCAGTTGAACCCCTCTTTCTTTTCTTAAGGTCCCCAATGCCCTTTTCTTTCAACCTCTCTTCCAATTAGTTATGTGGATTTGTTCTTCTGTTGTGTTGTATTGCTGTGTATCTTTAAGTCCCAACCATGAGACTGATCACTCAGTATCTATCCCCTTCTTTCTGACAGACATTTAGCATGATATTCTCTAGTTCCACCCTTATTTCATCTTTATTATCCACTGCTATTCAGACACCAGCTCCAGCAACAGTGGATTAATACTTAACTCAGTGACTGGAACAGAGCCTAGTGATTGTGTACTATGCGCTAAACTATCAAGTTCTTCTCAACTAACTGTTCATTTAATATAAACAAAGAAGCAAATTTGAAATAAAAGTGACTCAAGAAGGTGACTGGTAGTTGCAAAATTTCTACTGGCATGAAATGTCATAATTATTCCTTTCATTAATTATCCTGTTTCTCATCCTTGCTATCCACCTCCTGCAAACTTTGGGCATCTACTCTTCTTCTACAGGCCACTGAATCTTCTCTTAAACTGCAATGAGTTGTTATTGGGAGAATCAAGAGAATTTAAAAAATTATCATGGCAAGAATGTCAGACTCCAACTTCTGACTCCAATACATCCAACTGGTTCATTCACTTTCTCTTTTTAGACTCTACTTCCAGAGAATGAAAGAGAGTAACAATTTTGTGTCATATTAATCATTGTATATACAACACATATAGTTATGATAGAATTAAAAGCATTCAAAATTGTGTTTAATGCTGGATCTCAAATTTTCAACACTAAGGCCCCAGAAGCAAACCAGGATTATTTATCTGAGAGTTTTCTTTTCTGGTACCAAAGAAGCTCTGCCTTCAGGAGATCCCAGTAAGTAGCAGAGGAGGCATTTTTCCAACAAGAAGCATTATCCCTAGGCTTTCTGGCAAAGGAATGAAGGATAAAGGATGAATCTCTTGTCAGTAGTTCCCACTCTAGAGTTCCAACATAGTTTGCTTTGGGAGGGAATAATAGTGTGGAGGAGAGGTCTCCTGAACAAAAATCTGTACTTCCCATTGGCATTAGTAACTGTATCTTCTACAAATGAAACCAAGTTTGCACCTCCTGTAACTGAGAATCTTGTTCCATAAAGAGGCAAGAAAGAATAGATTCTTGGTCCCTGCTATATACCAGCTACCAGCTACAATTCTTCAGTTGGAAGAATGTACAGTTGGAAATGTACAGTTTGAAATGGACTTACACTCTTAACTACACTGGAACTTTCTGTCTCTTCAGTAGACTACCCATTCTCTCTCTTTTCTCTCCAGTGAGTTTTCTGGTAATACAGTTTTCTTCTTAGAACACAAATATTGACCTACAGCAGATTAGAAACAAATAGCACAATTGTTTTCTGGAGAAAAATGTCAAACAGATAATAATATTGCCCTATGAGGAGACCAATGATTTTCTACTACTCACTAAGGACAACAAATTGTTCGTTATCAAAGAACTAGTTGTAACAATAAGCACTCTATAAGAATATATGGGAACTAAAATAGATAAAATCCTAAACTTGGGTTAGAGATGTAGTACAATAGGTATGGTGCTTATCTTACACACATTCAAGATGTATTTGATCCCTGACAAAACATGTGGTCACCTGAGCCTCACCAGGACTGATCCCTGAGCACAAGGTGAGGAGTAAGCCCAGAGCACTACTGGTATGGTTCTTTTCCCCTCAGAAAAAAATTCATAAAAATGACTTAAAAAGCTGAATGTTTTCAGATGATTTATAAATTCTATAAAACGGAAGCACAATTACTTTTTTTTATTCATCGGTGCTTCTATGATGTTCTTAGTGTTGCATCTTGAAAATAAAATGGTAGATATGAGCTCTGATTCCTTCCTTGAAGAAATTGATAAATAATAATAAACAGATATATTAAACCATACATCCAATATAAGATGTGAAAGCTGATATTGTTAAATGAAAATATCCTTCAAACTGATATTTACAGGGATCCTAGCTTTATTTGCTTTATTTGCAGAAACTAGAAAGCTGATTTTAAAATTTATTGGGGAGCCAAATAGCCAAAAACAATCATGAAATGAAGACAAAGATGGAGGAAATATATTGACTCCAAAATGTTATATAAGTGTGGAAACCATTGCCATACTGGTATAAAGATACACATGTCCCTAAATTTGAATTGAGAGTCTAAAAATTGGTTGCACATTTACTATGAATTATTTTTTGACAAAAATGCCAAGAACATTAACAGAGGGAAAGAATAGCCTTTTCCATATATAGTTCTGGAACAATAAAAATACATATGCAAATGAAAAAGCCAGGCTTTCACCTCATTCTATACACAAAAAGTAACTAAAAAAGAGTAATGAACATAAATTGAAGAGTTAAAACTACAACTCTTAGAAGGGAACAAAATTACTAAGGCTTACTTAACTAGCAAAGGTTTCTTATAGGACATCAAAAACATAGGAAACAAATAATAGTCAGATAGATTGGATATTATAACTATGGAGAATATAGATATTTCCATTTAGTCTTATGAGATAGTCTGAGGGGAAAATAAGTTCCAGGACACATTTTCATCTCACACCATAGTTTTGTAGAATCTGAAAACTGGTTTGCAGCAGTCAAGGTCCTCAAGTAGTGTCCTCAGCTGGGGATCCCTCTGGAGCTAAATCTGGTAATAGGCAATAGCCCACATTGAGGTGAGGTGGAGAAAGAGGCTGCATAGAATAAGTCAGTGGGAGCGGTGGCTACAGCCTCTTGCTGGAGAGAGAGATGGGAGACTCAGAAGATGTCTTTTCACTTTGGGACTGGTATGACAGCTTACTGGGGACGGGAAAAGGTCCAGGTTCCTGAGGAGCTAAGGACTGGGGGTAAAGAGGATTAAATAGAATTTGGCTAACTTAGGTCTTTTGTGGTTCCACACAAACTTTATTATTGATTGCTCTAAGTTCTTAAAAAATTGGTTTATTGTTTCTAGGAGTTTTTCTGCGGACTCTTTAGGGTTTTCTATGTATATTATCATGTCATCTGTAAATAGAGATAGTTTGACTTTCTCTTTCCCTATTGAATTCTTTTGATTTCCTTCTCTTGTCTAATTGCTATTGCTAGAACTTCGAGTACTATGTTGAATATGAATGGAAACAGTGGACAGCCTTGCCTAATATGTGACCTTAGTGGAAATGTGTTTAGCTTTTCACAATAAAGGATAATGTTGGCTGTGGGCTTCTTATAGTTAGCTGTAACTATCTTGAGGAAGGTTTCTTCCAGTTCTATTAAATGATATCTTAATAAAAACAAAACTGACAGTTTTTAATGTATTTTCAGAATATGTTCTTTTAGGTGGCATTTACCTTTGCAGGTGCATAATATAATCTAAGAGAAGTAAAGAGTGGGCAGATCGAGATAGAGATTTCCCATTATTTTCTTGATTGATTCATAAACCATCTCTGATATCTTTTAAACTGTATTTCAGAAGTTCCCAGCTCTCTTTAGGCTCAAATCACCTGACAAAAAATTGACAAAGATTAACACTTAACAAAGACAATACTGTTTTATGCTTAAAATTTATTCCATTATATTAAATAAATCAGGCAATTATACACCTCTTTTTTCTACCATACAGCTTCTTTAAGCTACTTTCAGGGCATATTAATAGAATTTAGATTTCCAAATCTAATACTTAATAACTCATTGTTTGCATTATTTTAAGAATCAACCTAACTAGAGAGGTGAAAGACCCATATCATGAAAACTTCAAAACACTTCAGAAAGAAATTGAATAGAACTTAAGGAATAGGGTAGAAGAACCTCCCATGCACATGGGTAGGAAGAATCAACATGATGAAAATGACCATCTTACCTAAATTACTATATATATCCAATGCAATCTCTATGCAAATTCAGACATTATTATTTAAGGACTTAGAACAATCAATGATAAAGTTTATGTGGAACCACAAAAGACCTAGGTTAGCCAAATCCATGTTGAAAAGAAGAAACTAGGTGGCATCTCTTGAAGCATCTTGAAGCTTTACTACAAAGCCATAGTGATCAAAACAGAACTGGAACAAAGACAGAGTTTCAAACCAATGGGTCAGAATAGAATATCCAGTGACATACCCCAAATATAGGTCAACTAATATTTGACAAAGAAGCCAAGAACTTGAAATGGAACAAAGACAGTTTCTTCAACAATTGGTGTTTGGAACAACTGAATAGCCACCTATAATAATTAGATTGACCCTCATACCTCACATCTTACACAAAAGTCAACTCAAAATAGATTGAAGACCTTGAAATCAGACCCAAAGATTGAGAAAAACATAGGCAAAACATTCCAAGACTTATACCTCAAAAATATCTTTGATAATAAAATGCCAATAGCAAGAGCTATAAAATCAAACCTAAATAAATATCTAATCTAAATAAAAAGTTTACGTATGGCAAAAAAACACAGGCTAAAATTAGAAGATAGTAAATGGAATGGGAAAAAATTTGCACTCATCAAATAAATGTTTGATATTAGGGATATATAAAGAACTCACTAATATTAGCTTCATAGGACCTAAAAATTTATAGGAAAATGGTGAAAAGAAATGAATAGATACTTCTCTGAGGAAGATCAACAGTTGGCCAATAGACACATGAAGACATGTTCACCATCATTCATCAATAGGAAAATGAAAATCAAGATGACAATGAGGTACCACTTAACACCAGTGAGGATGGCACACATCAAAAATAATGCGACCAATCTCTGTTGGCGGGGATGCTGGGAGGAATGGTACCTGGTTCAACCTCTATTAAGGGTATGAAGTATAAAGGGTTCTCAGTAAACTCAGAATTGAGATGCCATATGAACTAGCAATCGCATTCCTGGTTATCTATCCCCAAGAGAGAATGACATTCATCCAAAAATATGAATATGACATTCATCCAAAATAATACAAAAATACTACTTATTGCAGCAGTCAGCACAATAGCCAAGATTTATAACCAACCTAGATGTCCAACAACAGATGAGTGGAACATGAAGATGTGGTACATATACACAATGGAGTACTACATAGCAGTAAGAAATAAAACAATAATGCAATTTGCAGCAACATCGATGGAACTAGAAAATATGACATTGTCATGATAATTGTCAGTGTAGTTATTTCTCTAATTGCACTCACCACTCTTAGTAGTGAGCTTCATATCATGAACCTGTCCTTCCAGCTCTCATCTGGTCATTATTACAGTAATGTATTTTATTTTTCTTAAAACCCCTAGATGAGTGAGACTATTCTATGACTTTTTCCCTCTGACTTATTTCACTAAGCATAATAGTTTCCATGCCCATCCATGTAGAGGAAAATTTCATGACTTCATTGTTATGATGATTGCATAATATTCCGTTGTGTATATGTACCACAGTTTCTTTAGCCATTCATCTACTGAAGGACATATTGGTTGTTTCCAAAGTCTGACTATTGTAAATAGCACTACAATGAATATAGGTATAAGGAAGGCATTTTTGCATTGTATTTTTGTTTTCCCCAGGGTATATTCTCTAAGAGTGGTATAGCTGGATCATATGGGAGCTCAATTTTCAGTTTTTAGAGGAATCTCTATATTGCTTTTATAAAGACTGGACTAGATGACATTTCCATCAGTAGTGTGATCTTCACATCCCCACCAGCAATGATTATTCTTGTTCTTTATGATGTTTGCCATTCTCTGTGGAATGAGATGGTACTCATTGTTGTTTTGATTTGCATCTCCCTGATGATTAGTGATGTGGAGCTTTTGTCATGTGCCTTTTGGCCATTTTTCTATTTCTTCTTTGAGAAAGTGTTCATTTCTTCTTCCCAGTTTTGATGGGGTTAGATGATTTTTTCTTGTTAAGTTCAGTCAGTACTATTTATTTTTAAACAATTATTTCTTAAGCTCCATAAGGATCAGGTCTCCAACTACAACCAATGAATAGATCTCTATTCATAAAGTTTGTCTATAAGTGGGCATGAGTTTGTATGTGGTAGACTCCACTATGTTTGCCTATATACTGTAAACAAGCCATGCCTATATCATATATATTCCCTCTCATATATTATCTCCTCTTTACACGTTCAGAACTTCATCTGTCCTCTCAACACCCTCAATCCTGACCCGTTATATTTTCCTACTTAACCCTCTGCATCCTCAATTCTTAACCTTTTAGGAACTGAGACTGACCCTACCCCCAAAAAGCCGCCATCCATCTCCCAAAGCGAAAGGACACCGTCTCAGTCCCACTTCTCTCTCCCCGGCAAGAAGCTGCAACCACTAATCCTGCTGACTTATTCTATGCAGCCCTTTTCCTCACACACACAAACTCTAACATGGACTAGAGCATGCTACCGAATTCAGCTTCAGAAGGACCCCCCATCTTGAGGAAGTTGTCCAAACCTGTACAGCTGCATACCATTTCTCAGTCTCAAGAAGACTACAATGTGGAACAAAAATATACCCTGGATCTCAATCACCTCCAAGACTGTCTCAAAATACTTAATGGGTTATCTATATTGTCTGTATGTTTGATTACTAAACAGCTATACCTCTTAGTGTTTCTATTTCCAAATGCAAAGATAGTCTCCTCCCTTCCTTTATTTTAAATTTTTACTTATTTATTTTATTTTTATTTGCTGGTTCAAGTTCTGCTTAATATAAAATTATAGAATAAACGTGTTGCCTGGAATATAATAGTTCAGGTCCAAACCAGAGCACAGAGACTGTATAGACTGCCATTTTTTGCCCTCTAATGCACCAACAATATAATATGACATTGTTTATTTTTGCATAGACAAATTAAAATGGGTAAATGTTATGTATAGAAACAAGCTCTTATCTACCATGGATAAAAACTCATAAATTTTATAATACAGAAGCACCTGCACCCTGAACACCTGTCAGTGGGACTCGACTCAACTGCACATGATAGTACAACGACCATCCAACCCCAAATCCTAGATCTCAACCTTAGCTGCACCAGCACCAGAAATCAACACCCCCCGGGGGGAGTCCTTAATACTACTCTGACACTAACTAGGTGCATATGACATCTTGACATGAGGAAACAGCAACAACTTGATCAAAGCTCAGGTTTCCCAACCTCATCACCCAACTGTGAGATGAAATCAGAAGACATTTTATCCTTTGACCTGTGCAAAAAACAAAATCATTAATTACAGAAGACTGCAACAACTGTGCCTGAGCAGAACTTCTGGAAGCATAAACAAATACTCTATCCTATACTTTGTCCTAGGATCTATGCAAAAACCAAGTTCTCTAATTACAGAAGACTGATCTTTTTTCCTTTTTTTTTTTTTTTTTAGCCTACAGCACCCAGTATTCCCAGGCGGTCTCCCATCCAAGTGCTAACCAGTCCCGACCCTGCTTAGCTTCCGAAATCAGATGAGATCGGGCACATTCAGGATGGTATGGCCATAGACAGAAAACTGATCTTGACAACCACAACTGAGCAGAATATTTCCTGGCACCATAACAAGACCTTGGGGTTTGACAATGAAAATGGCTGTAGCCTGTAGTTGATCCCATGACAGTATGCATCGAGGGTGGAAAGACCCTGTGTCTCTTAGCCAAGGGAATTTCCCCAGTTACTGTGCCTATGCAAAAACAAAACAAAACAAAAACAATAAAAAAACTTGCCAAACCAGCCCCCATTTTTAATTTGCTTTTGTTTTCTTCTTTCTTTCTTTCTTTCTTTCTTTCTTTCTTTCTTTCTTTCTTTCTTTCTTTCTTTCTTTCTTTCTTTCTTTCTTTCTTTCTTTCTTTCTTTCTTTCTTCTTTCTTTCTTTCTTTCTTTCTTTCTTTCTTTCTTTCTTTCTTCTTTCTTTCTTTCTTTCTTTCTTTCTTTCTTTCTTTCTTTCTTTCTTTCTTTCTTTCATTCTCTCTCTTCTCTCTCTTTCTCTCTCTCTTTCTTTCTTTCTTTTTCTTTCTCTTCTCTCTCTTTCTTTCATTCTCTCTCTCTTCTCTCTCTTTTTTCTTTCTTTCTCCTTTCTCTCTCTTTCTCTCTTTCTTTCATTCTCTCTCTTCTTTCTTTCTTTCTTTCTTTCTTTCTTTCTTTCTTTCTTTCTTTCTTTCTTTCTTTCTTTCTTTCTTTCTTTCTTTCTTTCTTTCTTTCTTTCTTTCTTTCTTTTTCTTTCTCCTCCCTCTCTCTCTTTCTTTCTTTCCTTCCTTCCTTCCTTCCTTCCTTCTTTCTTTCTTTCTTTTTCTTTCTTTCTTTCTTTCTTGCTCTCTTTCTTTCTTTCTTTCTTTCTTTCTTTCTTTCTTTCTTTCTTTCTTTCTTTCTTTCTTTCTTTCTTTCTTTCTTTCTTTCTTTCTTTCTTCTTTCTTTCTCTCTTTCTTTTCTTTCTTTCTTTCTTTCTTTCTTTCTTTCTTTCTTTCTTTCTTTCTTTCTTTCTTTCTTTCTTTCTTTCTTTCTTTCTTTCTTTCTTTCTCTTCTCTCTCTTTCTCTCTTTCTTTCTTTCTTTTTCTTTCTCTTCTCTCTCTTTCTTTCATTCTCTCTCTCTTCTCTCTCTTTTTTCTTTCTCTCTTTCTCCTTTCTCTCTCTTTCTCTCTTTCTTTCATTCTCTCTCTTCTCTTTCTTTCTTTCTTTCTTTTTCTTTCTCCTCCCTCTCTCTCTTTCTTTCTTTCCTTCCTTCCTTCCTTCCTTCCTTCCTTCCTTCCTTCCTTCCTTCCTTCCTTCCTTCCTTCCTTCCTTCCTTCCTTCTTTCTTTCTTTCTTTCTTTCTTTCTTTCTTTCTTTCTTTCTTTCTTTCTTTCTTTCTTTCTTTCTTTCTTTCTTTCTTTCTTTCTTTTTCTTTCCTGCTTTTAAATTTAAATTCATAGGTCCCCTGTTTGTGACATCAGGCTGGGAAAATCTACGAAACTACACCTGCCCAGTGGGGCCCAACTGTGAAAAACTGTCAGTGCTACCTGTGTAAGTCTGTCTACTGTCCTCTTACATGAAACTCTTGGGAGTGGGCCAAAAAGAGGCTCCAGAAAACTCGCTCTCCCAGAGGCCATTTTCAGGGCGAGACTCCAGAATATAAAAACTGGCTAGCTTTTGCAGAAGCTGGGTCCCCTGTTTGTGACATCAGGCTGGGAAAATCCACAGAAATATGCCTGCCAAGTGGGGCCCAACTGTGAAAAACTGTGAATGCTACCTGTGTAAGTCTGTCTACTGTCCTCTTGCATGAAACTCTGGGGAGTGGGACGAAAAGAGGCTCCAGCAGAGCACTTTGGCTTCGCTTCACTACGCGGCTGTGTGCTCTTTCTAAGAAAAGAACACCATCACAACAAGAAGAAAAAATCACACTAAGAACTGTGCTATATCACAGAAGCAAGCATTTCTCTCTGGACTGTCTTCTCTGTTGCATGCTCGGGCCTAAGATTTGATCCAGTGTGAGGCTTTATCCACGGAGGACTCCCCTTCCTTAGAGGCAAGTCAGCCCATCCAGAAAGGGCAGAGCCAGAGGAGTGTGCTGCCTGCATCATATAGCCAATGAATACCACCACAACACGTAGAAAAACCCACAATACAAGTGTGACAATGAGGAAATAATGCAGGCCATCATCAGACATAGAGAATGAAGATGACAATTCTGATGACCAGATAATGACCAACCAACTAATCAACCTCTCAGATAAGGACTTTAGACTAGCAATATGGAAGATCCTCAATGAACTCAAAGAAACCATGGATCGAGTTGAACAGAACACTAATAAGAACCAAGAAAATATGAAGACAGAAATCACAAAACTCCAAACTGAAATAACATGTCAACTAACAGGCCTGAAAAACTCAGAAAACAAAATGAATGACAAAATGGATAAGTTCTGGGACAGGGTATCAGAAGCTGAGAATAGACTTGGTGCTGTGGAAGATGAGATACATAACAATTCCATACAGCAGGAGATATTGGACAAAAAACTTAAAGCAAATGAGCAGACAATGGAAAAATTAGTCAAAGAATGGGAACAGATAAAAAGAGAAGTCTATGATAAGATCAACAGAAACAATTTAAGAATCATTGGAGTCCCAGAGACCCAGGAAGAAAATTTCCAGGAAGAATCAACGGTCAAGAACATCATTAAAGAGAAACTTCCAGAGCTAAAGAATATATGTGATCAAATCCTGCATACTCGAAGAGTACCAACCAAAAGAAACACCAGAAAAACCACCCCAAGGCACATCCTAGTCACAATGACAAATCCCACAGATAGAGACAGAATTCTGAAAACAGCAAGATCAAAAGGGGAAATCACGTTCAAGCAAGCTTCCCTGAGATTTACAGCAGACCTGCACCAGAAACACTCAATGCCAGAAAGCAGTGGTGGGATATTGTGACAAGACTGAATGAAATGAATGCTTCACCCAGAATACTATACCCAGCAAAACTCACTTTCCGGTTTGACGGAAGAATACATGGTTTCACAGACAAAAAACAGCTCAGAAACTTTACAGACACAAAACCAGTCTTAAGAGAAAAACTGAAAGACCTAATTTAAGACAAGACTAATCAAAAGACACACCAAATTTCGATATAAAGATGGCATTAAATCCCAGGACAATTCTTTCTCTCAACGTCAATGGACTAAATGCACCAGTTAAGAGACACAGAGTGGCTAAATGGATCAAAAAACTCAATCCAACCTTCTGCTGCCTACAAGAAACGCACCTGAAAAGTCAGAACAAACATAGACTCAAAATAAAATACTGGAGAAAAATTATCCAAGCAAACAACACCCATAAAAAAGCTTGAGTGGCCATACTAATATCAGATAATGCAAACTTTATACTCAGGAAGGTTGTAAGGGACAAAGATGGACATTTTATATTAATCAAGGGGTATGTAGAGCAGGAATAAATAACTCTCCTAAACATATATGCACCGAATGGGGGGTCAGCAAAATATTTAATACAACTGTTGACAAATATGAAAAATAGTATCAATAACAACACAATAATTGTGGGGGACCTCAACACGGCTTTGTCAACACTGGATAGCTCAACCAGACTAAAACACAACAAGAATATACTAGACCTGAAAAGAGAGATGGAAGAAAGAGGCCTAGTGGATATATATAGGCCACTCCATCCCCAGAAACCTGGATACACATTTTTCTCCAATGTACATGGGACATTCTCCAGGATAGACTACATGCTGGCACATAAAACATACCTCCATAATATCAAGAGGATAGAAATTTTGCAGACTACCTTCGCTGACCACAAGGCTCTGAAATTATTTGTGAATTCCAAAGGGACTCAGAAGAAAAACTTTAACACCTGGAAGTTAAACAGCCTCATACTCAATAACCAGTGGGTCCGAGATGAAATCAAGGAGGAAATCAAAAGGTTCCTGGAAACAAATGACAATAAAGACACAAACTACCAGAACTTATGGGACACAGCAAAAGCAGTACTGAGATGAAAATTTATAGCTTTGCAAGCACACATCAGGAAGGAAGAAGGAGCTTACCTGAGTAGCTTAATGACACATCTAATAGAACTAGAAAGTGCTCAACAAAAGGACCCAAAAATAGGGAGACAGAAGGAAATAACAAAGCTGAGAGCAGAAATCAATGAAGTGGAAACCTAAAAAACAATCCGAAAGATCAACGAAAGCAGAAGTTGGTTCTTTGAAAAAATAAACAAGATTGATAGACCACTGGCAAACCTAACAAAGAAAGAGAGAGAGAGAATCTTGATAACTCGTATTAGGAATGAAAAAGGAGAGATCACTACTGATATGACAGAGATTCAAAGGGTAATTATAAACTACTTTGAGAAACTCTATGCCACTAAAAATGAGAACCTGGAAGAAATGGATAAATTTTTGGACTCTTACAATCTTCCACGGTTGAAGGAAAAGGATGTAGCATATCTAAACACCCCCATCACCACTGATGAAATTAAAACGGTAATCAAATGTCTGCCAAAAAACAAATCCCAGGCCCAGATGGATTCACTAATGAATTCTTTCAAACATTCCAGGAGGAACTACTACCAATCCTGGCAAGACTCTTTCATGAAATTGAACAAACAGAAACACTTCCAAATAGCTTTTATGAAGCCAACATCACCTTGATACCTAAACCAGACAGAGATGCTACCAAAAAAGAAAATTACAGACCAATATCGCTGATGAATGCAGATGCAAAGGTCCTCAACAAAATCCTGGCAAATAGGATTCAATGCCTCATTAAGAAGATCATCCACTACGATCAAATAGGTTTCATCCCAGGAATGCAAGGATGGTTTAACATCCGTAAATCTATCAACATAATACACAACATCAAAAACAAGAAAAATAAAAACCACATGATCATATCAATAGATGCAGAGAAAGCATTTGATAAGATCCAACACCCATTCTTGATCAAAACTCTCAGCAAGATGGGAATGGAAGGAACCTTTCTCAATATACTTAAGGCCATCTACCACAAGCCAGTGGCAAATATTATCCTCAATAGAGAAAAACTAAAAACCTTCCCTCTAAATTCTGGCACAAGACAAGGCTGTCCTCTCTCACCACTCCTATTCAACATAGCACTGGAAGTACTTGCTATAGCGATTAGGCAAGAAAAAGATATTAAGTGAATCCAGATAGGAAAGGAAGAAGTCAAGCTTTCACTGTTTGCAGATGACATGATACTCTACTTAGAAAACCCTAAAGACTCTACCAAAAAGCTTCTAGAAACAATAGACTCATATAGCAAGGTGGAAGGCTACAAAATTAACACACAAAAATCAATGGCCTTTCTATACACCAATAGTAATAAGGATGAAATGGATATTAAGAAAACAACCCCATTCACAATAGTGCCACACAAACTCAAATATCTTGGAATCAACTTGACTAAAAATGTGAAGGACCTATAGAAATAAAACTATAAAACTCTGCTCCAAGAAATAAGAGAGGACACATGGAAATGGAAACACATACCCTGCTCATGGATTGGCAGGATTAACATCATCAAAACAGCAATACTCCCCAAGGCATTATACAGATTTAATGCTATCCCTCTAAAGATACCCATGACATTCTTCAAAGAAGTGGATCAGACACTTTTGAAATTCATTTGGAACAATAAACACCCTAGAATAGCTAAAGCAATCATTGGGAAAAAGAATATGGAGGAATTACTTTCCCCAACTTTAAACTGTACTACAAAGCAATAGTCATCAAAACAGCATGGTATTGGAATAAGGACAGGCCCTCAGATCAGTGGAATAGTCTTGAATACTCAGAAAATGTTCCCCAGACATACAATCACCTAATCTTTGATAAAGGAGCAGGAAACCCTAAATGGAGCAGGAAAAGCCTCTTCAACAAGTGGTATTGGCACAATTGGATAGCCACTTGCAAAAAATTAAACTTAGACCCCCAGCTAACATCATGTACGAACGTAAAATCCAAATGGATTAAAGACCTCGATATCAGCCCCCAAACCATAAGATATATAGAACAGCACATAGGCAAAACACTCCAGGACATTACAGGTATCTTCAAGGAGGAAACTGCACTCTCCAAGCAAGTGAAAGCAGTGATTAACAGATAGGAATATATTAAGCTGAGAAGCTTCTGCACCTCAAAGGAAATAGTGCCCAGGATACAAGAGCCACCCACTGAGTGGGAGAAACTATTCACCGAATACCCATCATATAAGGGGCTAATCTCCAAAATATACAAGGCACTGACAGAACTTTACAAGAAAAAAACATCTAAGCCCATCAAAAAATGGGGAGAAAAAATGAACAGACATTTTGACAAAGAAGAAATACAAATGGCCAAAAGACACATGAAAAAGTGCTCCACATCATCCAATCATCAGGGAGATGCAAATCAAAACAATGATGAGATACCACCTCACACCACAGAGAATGGCACACTTCACAAAGAATGAGAATAAACAGTGTTGGCGGGGATGTGGAGAGAAAGGAACTCTTATCCACTGCTGGTGGGAATGCTGTCTAGTTCAACCTTTATGGAAAGCGATATGGAGATTTCTCCTAAAACTGGAAATCGAGCTCCCATATGATCCAGCTATACCACTCCTAGGAATATACCCTAGGAACACAAAAATACAATACAAAAACCCCTTCCTTACACCTATATTCATTGCAGCACTGTTTACCATAGCAAGACTCTGGAAACAACCAAGATGCCCCTTCAACAGATGAATGGCTAAAGAAACTGTGGTACATATACACAATGGAATATTATGCAGTTGTCAGGAGAGATGAAGTCATGAAATTTTCCTATACATGGATGTACACAGAATCTATTATGCTGAGTGAAATAAGTCAGAGAGAGATAGAGAAAAACGCAGAATGGTCTCACTCATCTATGGGTTTTAAGAAAAATGAAAGATATTCTTGCAATAATAATTTTCAGACACAAAAGAGAAAAGAACTGAAAGTTCCAGCTCACCTCAGGAAGCTCATCACAAAGAGTGATGAATTTAGTTAGATAAATAACTACATTTTGAACTGTCTTAATAATGAGAATGTATGAGGGAAATGGAGAGCCTGTTTAGAGTACAGGCGGGGGTCGGATGGGGAGAAGGGAGACTTGGGAAATTGGTGATGAAAATGTTGCACTGGTGATGGGTGGTGTTCTTTACATGACTGAAACCCAAACACAATCATGTATGTAATCAAGGTGTTTCAATAAAAAAAAACAAGGATGAGATGATGATCATAATGATGTTCTTCAATTGACTCTTGGATTTACAATCTAATATTTAATCTTTTCACAGTATCTTGAGAACTTTCCAACAGTATAACTCTTACTTCTACCTTAAGATTAAAAACTCTACAATTCATACATGAAAATAAACAACAAAAGTATCCTTACAAAATAAATAAATTAAGGAAAATTTTAAAATGTGAGAGGGAGGAGATGGTAATTTTCCAAATAAATTTAGTGATTTTTTAAAGAAGGGCCAGGCCCCCAGCTCATTGCTGAATCTTCATTCCCCCGAGGACAGGGAGGACTGTGCTTGGGTGTGGAACAAGGAGGCCCTATCTCCCGAGCTTCAACCAGGCCTGGGAATCTCCTCCCCTCTTCAATCTCTCTTCAGTATCCTCCTAGGTTCCAGAGCAAGCACTACTCATCTGCCTCTCAGAACAGGTCAGGATGCTGCGAAGGGAAAAGGAACACCAGTCCTTAACCCCTCCCACTAAATGGAAACGGAGCTTACTTGGGTCTTCCCCAGCAGACTTTCTTCCTTCCTATCAGTCCTCATTTTCTAAACCAAAAATTATAGGTAGTTTATCATGCTACCATAGTGCTCATAATTTTAGATTGCTTTTAGGAAATAAAATGGAATGCTCAAAAAAATTTAAATTCATAGCTCCCACACAGGGGCTCATTCCCTCTTCTGTTTTTTCCCAACAGAACCATAGAACATGAATCAGCTTGTTCTGCCTCATAAATTGAGGAGAAAAAAGTGGATGACACCAGGGCAAGCAGTCTCATGAACATTGAGTGGAAATAAAAAAAAATGATCAACATGAAATACGCAACCCAATATCTATGACAATACAATCAAGAGACCCAAACTGGATGTGGCGCAGGAGTCAAAAAGAAAGAGACACAAACTACAACAAGCTATACACAGAAGGGACTTGTTACACTAGCAGTCTAGGGGGTTAAGGGTGGAGACAGGGGAAGCATTCTGGGAACAGGGGCAGAGAGAGATCAACACCTGCTTGTGGGAATTGCCCCAATTCACTGTCACAGTGACAGTGACTGTGAAAGACTTGCAATTCATATTGGTCTCAATAAAAATTATAAAAAATATAGACAGACTAATTCAACATACAAAAATTGAGCCTATTCCTTCCTCATTCACAAAACTCATTAACTCTCATTTCAATTACCTTCTCACATTGATGATGGGAATGTTGCACTAGTGAAGGGGGGTGTTCTTTACATGACTAAAACCCAACCACAATCATGTTTGTAATCAAGGTGTTTAAATAAAATAATAATATTTGGTTTTTTTGAAAGAATCGCTAGCCACTGAGTACAAAAAAAATCCATGGAGGAACAAAATTAGCCAAATTGAAGAAGATCTGATACAGAATATGAGAGACTCCATACAAAAGCAAATAAGGAATTAACAGACACTGTAAAAGCCAGACAAGCAGAATCACAGAGATGGAGAAGCACACAGTAGTACTTGAAGGAAAACTGCAAACCAAAACTGACCAAGAAACCAACAAGGAATTAAGAGGCAAGGCACTGGAAGGAAAAGTCCAGTACTTAATAAACAAAGACAAAAGAAATAATCTAAGAATTGTAGGTACACCAGAAGGGGAGGAAACAAGGAAAGGGGAAGAACAAGTAGTTAGGGAAATAATAGCAGAAAACTTCCCCAACCTTTGGAAATAGGACTCCCTGAAAATCCAGGAAGTGAAAAGAGTCCCTAATAGGATAGACCTTAAAAAACCAACACCAAGACATATAATAATCCAAATGAAAAAAAAAAAAAGCGAAAGATGAACTCCTTAAAGCAATAAGGGAAAACAGGAACCTTAATTACAAAGGAAAGGGCATAAATATCAAACCAGATCTCCCATTTGAAACAATTCAAGCAAGAAGACAGTGGAATGAAATATTTAAACGACTGAATGAAATAAATTTCCAGCCTAGGGTACAATACCCTGCAAAACTGTCATTCATATGGGATGATAGCCTAAAAACATTCTCAAACAAAAACAAACTTGCAGTATTTGTGCAAAAAAAACCTATCATAAATAACCTACACAGAGATGAACTACACAATTGAAACCCCCAATTGTAACATCAACCACCCTACACAACACAACTGCATAGGCCCACCAAAATATGGGTAAAATGGAAAAAAAGCCTTGTCCTAAATACAAAGAGACCTTATCCCTGAAGCTCTCTGGCATAAGACCAACTCGGCTCCAGGCATACTAGGTTGTCCAATCCCTGGGTCATTCTTTGTGGTCACGGAAAAATTTTTTTCACACATTAGCTGTTTGTGTTATCCAGTTTCTGTCATTGAAGATTCTGGTTTCTGTGCCAGAAGGATTCTGGTTTGTGTGGTTTCTGTTTCATCTAAGTCATGATGTGGAGCATCCTCCAGTCTCACCTCACCATCAGATGCGGAGTGTCCTGCCCTGCACGCAAGTTGCTGCTGTTGATGAGTCATCTGGGTGTCAAGTGAACATTCCTTGGAATAAAGCCAATCCCAGGGTAGCGGCAGGGTCTCCCTGGAAATATTTGCTCTTGGTTATGTAGACAATTGTGGTTGTTTCCATAGATGGTCAATGGTTCAGGGGTTGTAGGGGCAATGCCCATTCCTTGGAGGCGTGAGTCAAGTCATTATGGCAGTGTTCAGGGTATAAGGCCTAACTGCATTACAAAATTTGTGTTCCTATCTCTATTAGATAATAACTTGTTTGCATATGTAGTATTTTCCATTTAATGCGCCCATGCAAAAGAGAAACAATGCCACAATATATTATTGGTGCCTCTGGGGAGCCGAGGGAACAAGTCCAATAATCCCCTTACCTTGGTTCTAACATGAACTCTAAAGCGAAAGACTCTTCTACTATAATTACTTGTTTAACAGATCACAAAGAAAAAACAAACAAACAGCCATAAAACAGCGGGCACAATGTCACTGTTTAAGGGGATATTCAATAATAGTTATAGTAGCAGTTAAAGGAATAGATATAGGATATTCAAAGGAGATATGCATGTCCCTTTTATGTCAGTAGAAATAGTTGGGAGGAGGATGCTGAATCCTGGAAGCCACTTTGGTCTGTGATTTGGCCTTCTGGAGTCTGCAAAATGACACCCAGCAGTTTCATATCGGGAAATGCATTTGAGTGTGAACTAATCAGAAACCTAGTATGGTAGCAACCACAGTTACACAATGAAGAAAGGAGGAGGCCAGGAAGTCCGCTGAGAGTAAACAAGTAGGAACAGAGTACTCTTCCCAGCCTGAGAGTCCATCCTCTCAACGTGGTAGCTGGTTGGCAGCTAGCTAGGGCGGGGACAATAATGTGCTTCATGGGTGGCCAAGAACCGAGAATAAAAATGGTTAAATATGTGTAAAGGCAGTGGAATGAGGGAGCAAAGGAACAAAATGAGCTTCTGGGCAGAGAGCCAGGGCAGGAGGGAGAGCATTCAACATAGACGTTCTGTACATGACGAATAGAATAAACCCAATGATATCCAAAAAATTGTCTATATGGACACTAGTGCCCCGCAGTGGTTTCATAATAAATAGGGGTAGTAAGGAAAGTTGCCTGCAAATTCCTGAAACCTAGCACCTCTTGTGCTGCCATTCCCACGCTAGCAAAAATTCCTGGCTCCCAGCAAGGAATGAGATCCTCCAAGAGTTGGAAGCCCGGAAGTTCACAGCCCCCACTCAAACCCTCTCTCCGGAGCCAGGTGGGAAGTAGAGAAAGCCTTGGGTACCCTTTAAGCTCCTCGCCCAATGACATTTTTCGAAGAAGTGGATCAAAAACTTCTGAAATTCATTTGGAATAATAAGCACTCAAAATAGCTAAAGCAATACTTGGGAAAAACAATATGGGAGGCATTACTTTCCCCAATTTTAAACTTTATTACATGTGGCATGAAATTGAGTCCACTGCTGATATATTCAGGGTCCCCAAATATCTCTCACTCCTGAATATATCAGCAGTGGACTCAATTTCATGCCACATTACAAAGCAATAGTTATCAAAACAGCATGGTATTGGAATAAAGACAGATCCTCAGATCAGTGGTATAGACTTGAATATTCAGAAAATGTGTACAATCAACTAATCTTTGATAAAGGGAAAATAAATCCAAAATTGAGCAAGAAAAGCCTCTTCAAAAACTGGTGTAGGCACAACTGGATTGCCACTTGCAAAAAAGCAAACTCAGACCCCCAGCTAACACCATACTCATAGGTCCTTGATATCAGACCTGAAACCATAAGGTATATAGAACAACATGTAGGTAAAACACTCCATGACATTGAGACTAAAAACATCTTCAAGAAGAAAACAGCACTCTCTAAACAAGTGGAAGCAGAGATAAACAGATGGGACTATATTAAGCTGAGAAACTTCTGCACCTCTAAGGAAATAGTTCCTAAGATACAAAAGCCACCCACAGAATCGGATAAACTATTCACCCAATACCCATCAGACAAGTGGCCTATAACCAAAATATACAAGTTGCTGACATAACTTAATAAGAAAAAAACACATAATCTCATAAAAAATGGGAAGAAAAAAATAAACACACATTTCTTCAAAGAAAAAATATAAATGGCCAAAAGGCACATAAAAAAAAGACCCACATCACTAAACATCAGGGATATGCAAATCAAAACAACTATGAGGTACCATCTCACACCACAGAGACTGGTACACATCACAAAGAACAAGAACAATCAGTGCTGGCAGTGATGTGGAGAGAAAGGAACTCTTATTCACTGCTGGTGGGAATGCCATCTAGTTCAGATTTTATGGAAAACAATATCAAGATTCCTCAAAAAAAATAGGAAATTGAGCTCCTATTTGATCCAGCTATTGCAGTTCTATGGATATACACTATGAAAGTTCCTTATTCCAACCTATATTCATTGCAGTGCTATTTACAATAACCAGACTCTGGAAATAACCAAGATTCCCTCAATAGATGAATGGCTAAAGAAACTGTGGTACTGCTGGTGGGAATGCCATCTAGTCCAACTTCTATGGAAAGCAATATGGAGATTCCTCCAAAATCTGGAAATTGAGTTCCCATTTGACCCAGCTATTCCACTCCTAGGGATATACCCTAAGAACACAAGAATACAATACAAAAACCCCTTCCTCACACCTGTATTTATTGCAGCACTATTCACAATAGCCAGGCTCTGGAAATAACCAAGATGCCTTTCAACAGACAAATGGCTAAAGAAACTGTGGTACATATACACATGGAATATTATGCAGCCGTCAGGAGAGATAAAGTCATGAAATTTTCCTATACATGGATGTACATGGAATCTATCATGCTGAGTGAAATAAGTCAGAGGGAGAGAGATAGACATAGAATAGTCTCACTCATCTATGGGTTTTAAGAAAAACAAAAGTCATTTTTGAAACAATCCTCAGAGACAATGAGAGGAGGGCTGGAACACCAGCTCACTTCATGAACCTCACCACAAAGAGTGGTGAGTACAGCTATAGAAATAACTACACAGAGAACTACCATAATCATGTGAATGAATGAGGGAACTAGAAAGCCTGTCTGGAGTACAGGTGGGGTGGGGTGGGGTGAGATGGAGGGAGATTTGGGACATTGGTGGTGGGAATGTTGCACTGGTGAAGGGGGGTTCTTTACATGACTGAAATACAATCATTTATGTAATCAAGATGTTTAAATAAAGAAAAAAATGAAAAAAAGAAACTGTGGTACATATATACAATGGAATATTATGCAGCCATCAGGAAAGATGAAGTCATGAAATTTTTCTATACATGGATGTACAGGGAATCTATTATGCTGAGTGAAATAAGTCATATGGAAAGAGATAGACACAGAATAGTATCACTCATCTATGAGTTTAAAAAAATTAAAGACATCACTGTAATAAGGCCCAGAGTTCATGCTGGGAGGGCCAAAAGGACCAGCTCCTCTCTGAAGCTCACTACAAAGAGTTAGCAAAATAACTACACTAAAAACTAGCATGACAATGTTAATGAATGAGAAAAGTAGTATGCCTGTCGAGATAAAGTCTGGGGCAGGGGGGTGGCATTGGTGGTGGGAATGTTACACTGGTAAAGAGGGGGTATTCTGTTTTTGACTAAAACCCAAGTAAGAATATCATGGTGCTTAAATAAAGAAAAAATAAAAATAAAAACTCATTCTTTACATAGGTAAACTCAACACTCAGTTCTCATTCAGCTCTCCTTCCTAATAAGTTACAGTTTCATTTCTCTAATCAGAAAGGTCAGGGGCCCTCCCCTGCTCTATTTGAAATCAAGAGAGTAATCAGAATCAACCCAGACACTTTCTCTCAGTCCTCTTTTGGGAGAACCTGGGCTGCTGGAAGGGCAATGCAGAGCAGTAGATCAGGTGTCATAACTACCCTAATACAAACAGATTTCTATCAGTGTGACTTTTGGAAGAGACTGCAAGGGGATGGGTGTGGCACCTGAGCCTTTAATTTCAAATTCCCTTCTGTTTGAGTGCAAGTATAAGTTTCCCAAAGGACATGTGTAGATTCAATTATGAAAAAAATTTTTTAACATCAGCAGAGACACCAAAAATTTGCCACCTTGAATATTTCCAAATGTCTTCCCCTCTGCTGAGGTCCTTCCTTCCCAGGAGATGGCTGGGAACTCTTCACACTTGTATGTCCAAGTTAAGAAAGCCACCAGCCTCAACTTTTGTTCCTTCCTCTTTCCTCCCTCTTCTCTTGAGCTTCTAGATTATGTTTTTGGTGTAGGAACCTCTTGCCCTCTGCTCTCCAAATCTAGCATTTTCTTAGGGATCTGGAGGCCTGATTGTAGAATACCCCCAACATGGTTTCATATTCACTTTTTCTGTCTGCATGACAATAGACCAGTGTTGGATAAGAGGGGTCCCTGGGCTTCCCTCGAGCCCTTGCCTACTCAGACAAGGTTCTTGAAGGAGCTGAATATATGTCCTCAACTGGAAAAGGGGTCCACAAAAATTTGGAAAGTGGCTCTGTGCTTTTTGAAGTCTGCAAATCTGTGATCAAATTCCTTCTCTAGCTTAAAAATAGCATCAACATATTTCTCACCACTGAATGGTATGCCTGCATCCACAAGTTCCTTGCGTGCTGGGAAATGGCAAAGGTTTGTCTGAGAGCACTGGGATTTCCATAACACATGTTGTCATAGGCAGCATTGATAAGCTGCCTTGGGCCTTGTAACATCTTGTTTAGTACATTCAGCTATGTGTGATGTCAACAAGAAAAGCTATGAGCCATTTGTGATCACTCAACTCAGAAACAGCATTCCCATCCTTCTCCATGAAGGCCTTCACTTCTTCTCTCAACTTAAAAAATCTTTTCAGGACATTTCCCCTGCTGAGCCAATGTACCTTGGTGAAATAGAGCACACCTCCATATTCTGACTCCATTTCCTCTTAAAAAGCACAGAACCTCCTGTTCTTTAAGCCCCTGGATCTGATTTGGTTGATGCATTTCACAACAACAGACATCACATTGTCACACAGCAGACATTTACTGCAAAGGGCCTGCTGATGGATAATGCAGTGAAGAGCAATAGCCTTCTCTACACTCTCCTCTTCAAGTTTTTTTTGAACAAGTGACACCAGTCCATTTTCCTTCCTGTCATCGATGGCACTCCATCAGTTATTATTCCAACAAACCTCTTCCATGGCAAACCTACATTCTCAATGGCATCACACAAATGCCAAAATATCTCATTAGTGGTGGTCTGGCCATGCATTGGAATTATTGTGAGCAGCTCCTCTGTCAATTCAAAATTGCAATCAACACCATGGACATAAATTGTGAGTTGTGCAGTGTTTGTTATATCTGTGCCCTCGTCAAGAGCAACTGAGTATGCATCAAAACATTTGGCTTTCTCACACAGTTGATGATAAATGTCACTTGACATGTCAGAAATGCACTCTGCCACAGTGTTGGCAGAAAGGCTGATTTTGCTAAACTGACCTTTCTTTTCCGGGCAGACAATACTTGCAGCCTATAACATGCATTTTTTTTTAACAAACTCTCCTTCTGTAAATAGTTTCCTTGCCTTAGCAATCATCTCATTAACCATGTAACTAGCTTTGACTGATGCAACATTCTCTTTGGTTGCTTTCTTGAAGAAATCTTGTTGCCTCATAGACATGCTTTAAGACTGACAACCCGCTTGGCTCTCTCATTTCCTTGATATTTTGCACATTCCTCAGCATGTTCAGTTGAATAATGGCATTTCAAGTTGTATTCCTTGTGCACTGCAACTTTCTCTGAGCAAATAAGACATGTGGGGATGCCCCTGTGCTCAAAGAAATACTGCATCTCCCACTTTTCCTGAAATTGTCTGTGCTTGTCATCCATCTTTCTCTTCACTGCAGGCTTTGATGAAGTCATGATGAAAGTATGGCAAAATCTAATTCTGTAATAAACTTCTCTCCCTTAGGCCTCCGATAATGCAAAGGACGACGGGCAGGAGCAGTGGAAATTACGTCTGCACTAGCCGCAAATTATTCGCGATTATTTGCTTACTGAATATTCACAATAAAAAATCACATTATTAAGAAAAAAATTGCAAAAATATCACATTAAACATTTGCATACCCCGAATGGAACTGTTCAGGGTATGTGAATGTTTAATGCGATTAATTTTTTACTAATGAGATTTTATTGCTATTATTCGGTAAGCAAATAATTGTAAATACTGCGATATTGAAGGCCGGCCACGGGTCACAAAATGTTGTATGGAGGGCCGCAAATGGCCCACGGGCCACAAGTTTGAAACCCCTGCTCTAACTGCTTTGCATTTTTCAAAAAAACATAAATTTTAAGAAGCCAATGGGGAAAATATTCCATATTAGAAAATGAATTTTTAGTGTTAGAGATTTTCTTTCTTATAAAAATGCGTATTCTAGCAAAAGAATTTAAATCAGGGGCTGGAAAGATAGCATGGAGATAGAACATTTGCCTTGCATCCAGAAGGATAGTTGTTCAAATCATGGCATCCCATATGGTCCCCTGAGCCTGCCAGGAGTGATTTCTGAGCATAGAGCCAGGAGTAACCCCTGAGTGCTGCTGGGTATGACCCCAAAACAAAACAAAACAAAACAAAACAAAAAAGAATTTACATCCCAATTTCTTTTTTAAAAAATCACCTTGTCCTTTTTTCTATCACTTGAGAACTACAAAATGAACATCAAATTTAATATTTTATTTTTTCTATTGCAGAGGTATTTTACTATTACTACTTATTAGTAGTAATATTACTACTCATTAGAATTACAAATCAGGCAGTTTCCCTCACCTGATGCTTTTAGTGCATTGATGGAACTACAGAAGTTGGAATTCCCAGATGAAGTAGAAAAGAGTCCATTAAAGAAAAGATTTATCAGTCTGATCCTCTAGATTTTTTTATATTCTCAGATTCCTGCAGAATCAATTTTCACTTTGGGCCAGATATGTTTGATTTGGCTTTTTTTCTGTCAATTTGGAAATTTGGAGAGCTTTGTTAAATCTGAGTCAGATCTCCTTTTTATCAATAGGAAAGATTAATGAATTTGGTCATCTGCTTCTCAAATCTATGGTATACCATAATATGGCATACCATAGATCAGTGGTTCACAGAAGACTTGTGACACGCTATATTGCAGGTTCCAAGTTTCCTGTTGTTTTCTTGAACAGAAATAATTAAAAGATAAATTAAAATGAAACCAATGAAACAGCAAATGAGCATAGTTCTTAAAATTAAAAATAAACTTACAAACTCAGTGATTATAATAATCACACTCTTCTTTATATTACCCATAATTCTAGTAAGTACTTTTGAATGTGTCAGAGTTCATGTAAGATATTCAGGAATAATGCAAAATAGGTAGTAAGTACTAGTCACAAACAAATGATCAGAGATAGAGGAGAGACCAGTGTAATAGAAGGTAAATGCCAGCTTGAAAAAATTATTCTGAGAAAGTGTTCAGAGTAAGAAAAGAAAAGAACTAGTGGAAAACTTTATAAAATGAATATGTAAGAGGTAAAAAGAGAAAGATAAATCTATAAAGTATACATTCAAGAAGTAGATAGAAGTAGCAGGAAAGCTAGAAATGAAGTGATCTGGATCCTAGAGGCCACAAGGAAGGAAATGTGTCTAATGGGATGAATCAATCATCAGAGCTGAACATTTGTTAAATATGCATTTGTTAAATATGTGCTCAGAAATTGCTCCTGGCTTGGTGGACTATATGGGACCCCGAGGGATTGAACTGCGATCTGTCCTAGGTTAGAGCATGCAAAGCAAACACCCTACCACTTGCACCACTGCTCCAGCCCCTACTATTTTTTTATTCTAAAAAGTATTTTTCTTATAAATTAGAAGGTTTATGGGTCAAAAGAGATGTTACAGGGGTTAGGGTGCTTGCCTTTCATGTACCTGACCTTGATCTGATCCCTGACTTTAACATAGGGAGTCCAACCTAGTAGAACATCTGAGTAGTTGTTTGAATGTCATATTTGATTATCTCAGGTGTGAGTTATAAAATATATGTGGAAGGATTAATCTTAGAGGCAGAAGAGCATACTTACATATCTGGGTAAGAAATAGAAATGGATGATTTAGAGTAAGTCTAGAAGACTCCTTGGGAGAAGGATCTATTGATGATTTCTTGTCCTATGACTTTACTTTTCTTGACCTATGACTTTAATTTTCTCAGTGAAATGGGGCAGGGTAGGGCCAAAAATTCTCTGCTAAAAATTTGAAGAAAGACTTTGAATACAGGGTGCCAATATTTAGGTACTAAGTCAACATTATTTTAGGTATCTGAGAGGGGGGATTTACAGAGGAGGCTTGTAAAGCTTGCTGGGCTGCCAAGTAAGATCAGCTGGGGTAGTGCAGAGGGTGTGAATTTCTCTTGCAGGACTCAGGAGACTTTGCATGGGAATGGAGAGTTCAAATGGCCCAGTTGCTTTTTTGGAGGTGAAGTTGTTGTTGGGCTCATAGAGAGCAGAGTGAAGAGGAAAACTGCTGAAGTGGGACAAGCATTTGAGTTAATGGGAAAGAAATTGAAGCCTATGGGTAGCTAGGATGAGAAAAGACAGCTTATTTAGGGATCACAAGGTGTGATGAAAAAAAGCAATCAAGTTTTAGGAATAGGCAAAAGGAAAGGCTGTTCAATTTAGGTGAAAGTGAGGTGGGGGTGTTCACAGATGGAAGGGTGATAACAGGGAACAGGGACACAGGGCAGTGGGGGTGTGACAGTGCATTGGTCATTGCACTTAAAAGGGAGGATAACTATGGGGCCAAAGCAGTGGCACAGCGGTGGGGCATTTGTCTTGTATGTGGCTGACCTAAGACATACTGCCTTTTGATCCCCTGATGTCCCATATAGTCCCCTGAATGAGGAGTGATTTCTGAGCACATAGCCAGGAGTAACCCCCGAGCGTCAGCAGGTATGGCCCAAAAACCAAAAAAAGAAAAGAAAAGAAAAAAAAAAGGGCCTGTCGCTTTGCGCGTGCGTTTGGTTCGGATCCTCGGTCGTGTCGGCTGGAGGAGGGGCGGAGGGAATTTCTGTCTCTTTGCGCGGCGTTTGGATCGGACCCTCCGGCGTGCCGGCTGGAGGAGGGAGTGAGTAGAGGCTGAGGGAATTTCTGTCCCTTTGCGCGGCTTGGGTCGGCACCTCCCCCCAGGGACCCCTGCGTGCCAGACGAAGAGGGTTGAGTGACTCCCTTCCCCCAGGTGGGTGCCTAGAAAGGCAAGTTGAGCTACCCGAATAGACGGGAGAGATAGGGCCAACCATCTGGACTCGCAGGTGATCTAGAGCAGTCCACCCCTCTGGACCCTGGAGTGGACCAGGGACTCCCCAAGGGTGAGGACAGAGCCTGAAGGGTTGGACTGAGGGAACCCTTCAAGGGAGGCGTGGAGGGGGCGGAGAACCATTGACTCCAAGAGAAAGGAGGGGGGATTGAGTGCTAGGCTCAGCAGCGCCAGTAACCATTGTGGCCAGGAGTGGAACTGCACCGCTGACAGAAATAAGGAGCAGAAAAGGGAAAAGACCCACAGCAGGAAGGCTGAACTCTAGGTAGCAAAGGGGAGGAGAAAGGGCTAGGCTCAACAAACCCACCCAACAGGCCCCTCTAGAAACACCATCAGGAAGGGGACCAAAGCAGGCCAAAATTAGAAGCCACAGCACTCCAAAATACACCATTAAATACAAAGAACAATGTGTAAATCAAGAAGATCTCTAATAACTGGAGACACCATGACAAACCCTATCAAATTTCCAAGTCCACCAAAACGCACAGATCCACGGGAAGAAGACCTAAAAGCTGTCATGAGGAAGGAAATGCAAGAATTAATAAAAGAATTGAAAGAAACCCTAGCAACCGAGTATAAGAAATCCATGGATGAACAAATCAGCCAAATTAAAGAAGAAATGTCAAAGAACATGAGAGAGTCCATACAAAAAGAAGTGAAGGAATTAAAAGACAAGGTAACAAGCCTTACGAGCAGAAACACAGAGTTGGAGAAGCACATCGAAGAACTCGAAGGAAAACTGCAATCAAAAAATGATAAAGAAACCAACAAAGAAATAAAAGGCAAAGCACTGGAAGGAAAAATCCAATATCTAATGAACAAGGACAAAAGAAACCATCTAAGGATTGTGGGTATACCAGAAGGGGAGGAAATAGGGAAGGGGGAAGAACAGGTAGTCAGGGAGATAATAACAGAGAACTTTCCCACCCTCTGGAAAGACAATTCAGGACAAATCCAAGAAGTCAAGAGAGTCCCTAATAAAGTAGACCCCAATAAACCCACACCAAGACACATAATAATCCAAATGGCAAAAAACAAAGAGAAAGAGGAACTCCTGAAAGCAATAAGGGAGAAAAAACCCTCAAGTACAAAGGAAAGGACATAAGAATCAAACCGGATCTTCCATTTGAAATAATTCAAGCAAGAAGACAGTGGAATGACATATTTACACGACTGAATGAAAGAAATTTCCAACCCAGGGTCCAATACCCAGAAAAACTATCATTCATATGGGAGGGCAGACTAAAAACATTCTCAAACATGAGCGAACTTGAACTATTTGTGCAAACTAAGCCGATCCTAAGTGACTTACTCAGAGATGAATTACACAATCCAAACCCCCGATTGTAACAACAACCACTCCACACAATACAACTGCACACCAGTCCTCTCTATCAATAATTTCCCTAAATGTGAACGGACTAAACTCTCCATTTAAAAGACACATAGTAGAGAACTGGATTAGGAAAAATAAACCGGACTTCTGCTGTCTGCAAGAAACACACCTACAGTTACAGGATAAGCACAGGCTTAGAATAAAAGGATGGAAAGTAATTATTCAGGCCAATGGAAAACAAAAAAGAGCAGGGACAGCCATCCTTATATCAGACCAAATTGTATTCAACCTCAAGAAAGTGATCAGAGACAAAGAGGGACACTACTTACTAATCAGGGGAACATTAGATCAAGAAACACTAACCCTGGTCAATATCTATGCACCTAATGTAGAGTCAGCAAAATATGTGAGGCAACTACTGGCAAACCTGGAGAAACACATGAAGGGAAATGTGATAATAGTAGGGGACCTCAATACTCCACTATCACCACTGGACAGATCCACCAAACAGAAAAATAGGAAAGAAATAAGAGCTCTAAATGAAAAATTAGAAGATTTAGGGCTAATAGATTTATATAGAGCCCTCCATCCCCAGAAAGCAGAATACACATTCTTCTCAAACCTACATGGAACCTTCCCCAGAATAGACCATGTATTAGGATACAAAGCCAACCTATATAAGACCACAAAGGTAAGGATCATAAGAAGTACCCTTTCAGATCACTATGCAACAGAGGTTAAAATTGATGTCAAGAAGAAGCAATGGAGAAAAACTAGTACCTGGAGATTAAACAACATGCTGCTCAACAACAGCTGGATCAAAGAACAACTCAAGGAAGAAATAAAAAGATTCCTTGAGACAAATGACAATGAAGAGACAACATGTCAAAATTTATGGGACACAACAAAAGCAGTAATTAGGGGGAAACTCATAGCAATACAGGCCTACGTCAAGAAACAGGAAAATGACAAAATCAACAGTTTAAAAGATCACCTCAAAGAATTGGAACAACAGCAACAGAGAAATCCAACCACAACCAGAAGGCAAGAAATAATAAAAACCAGAGCAGAAATAAACAACATAGAAACCAAGAAAACAATACAAAAAATCAATGAGACCAGGAGTTGGTTTTTCGAAAAAATAAACAAGATAGACAAACCATTGGAAAAACTCACCAAAAAAAAGAGGGAAAACACCCAAATAAGCAGGATCACAAATGAAAGGGGAGAGATTACAACAGAACCCCAAGAAATACAACATATCATGAGATCATACTATGAACAACTATACTCAACTAGGCTAGAGAACCCAGTAGAAATCGACAGATTCTTAGACAAACACCCTCTTCCAAGACTGGAAAAGGAATATCTAGAAAGCCTAAACAGACCAATCACCTCAGAGGAAATTGAAAATGTAATTAAAAAAACTCCCTAAGAACAAAAGCCCAGGCCCAGATGGATTTACAGGTGAATTCTATCAAACATTTTAAGAAGACTTACTACCACTTTTCCATAGGCTTTTCCAAACCATAGAAAAAACAGGAATCCTCCCCAACTCCTTTTATGAGGCTAATATCACACTCATTCCCAAAGAAGGCAAAGACACCACCAAAAAAGAAAACTACAGACCAATCTCACTAATGAACATAGATGCAAAGATACTTAACAAAATCTTAGCAAACCGAATCCAACACTTCATCAAAAAGATCATACATCACGACCAAGTGGGATTCATACCAAGAATGCAAGGTTGGTTCAACATACGCAAATCAATCAATTTGATACATCACATCAACAACACGAAAGACAAAAACCACATGATCATATCAATCGATGCAGAGAAGGCGTTTGACAAAATCCAACATCCTTTCATGTTAAAGACACTCAGCAAAATAGGGTTAGAAGGAACTTTCCTCAAGATAGTTACAGCTATATATGAAAAGCCAACAGCCAACATTATACTTTATTTTTTTTTATGCACCCAGTGGCATCTATTTTATTCCAAAATGCAGAATCAGGGAATATATTTAAAGCCTTAGTTCATTAACAACTCCATCTATGCATTTCCATAATGTCAAACATCGGCAGTTTTGTTTTTTTTATATATACATACTTTCATTTTTGTTGTTGTTATTTTGGGATATACCCAGTGGTGCTTAGGCACGACCTCCAGTTAATGCTTGAGGGACAAAGTAATGTCAAGGACTAAACCTGAAACACATACTAAGGAGCTTATTGAACTACTTCCAGCTTACATCTTTTTTTTGGGGGGGGGGGCACACCCATTTGATGCTCAGGGGTTACTCCTAGCTAAGCGCTCAGAAATTGCCCCTGGCTTGGGGGGACCATATGGGACACCGGGGGATCGAACCACGGTCCTTCCTTGGCTAGCGCTTTCTTTCTTTTTTTTTTTTAATGCATAATTTTTTTTTATTTAAACACCTTGATTACATACATGATTGTGTTTGGGTTTCAGTCATAAAAGGAACACCACAATACACAAAAGACAGTAGCGTTTCTATATACAAAAAATGAAGTTGAGGAGACAGAGATTAAAAATACAATTCCATTTAAGATAGTATCAAAAAATATCAGGTATCTAGGAATCAACCTTACAAGAGAAGTGAAAGACCTATACCAGGAAAACTTCAAAACACTCCAGAAAGAAATTGAAGACGATCTAAAGAAATGGAAGAACATCCCATGCTCATGGATAGGTAGAATTAACATAATCAAAATGACTATCCTACCCAAACTCCTATATAGATTTAATGCAATCCCTATCCAAATCCAGACACAATTCTTTAAAGAATTAGAACAATCATTTACAAAATTCATCTGGAACCACAAAAGACCCAGGATAGCCAAACACATACTGAAAAACAAGAAGCTGGGTGGAATCTCCGTACCTAACTTGAAACTATACTATAAAGCCATAGTAATCAAAACAGCATGGTACTGGAACAGAGACAGGACCTCAGACCAGTGGGTCAGGACAAAATTCCCAGACATAAACCCCCAGATATACAGCCAACTAATATTTGATAAAAGACGCAAGAATCTGAAATGGAACAAAGAAAGCCTATTCAACAAATGGTGTTGGCACAACTGGAAAACCACATGTACGAAAGTGAAAATCAACCCATACCTCACTCCCTATACAAAAGTCAACTCAAAATGGATCAAAGACCTTGAAATCAGACCCGAATCTATAAAGTTTATTGAGAATAAAATAGGGAGAACACTCGAAGACCTATATATCAAAAAGGTCTTCGAGAATGGAGCACCAATGGCAAGAACCTTAGCAGCAAACATAAACAAATGGGACTACATCAAACTAAAAAGTTTCTGCATGGCGAAAGAAACCTTACTTAATGCAAGAAGACAGTTAACAGAATGGGAAAAAATATTTTCACTAGACATATCAGATAAAGGGCTGATATCTAGAACTTACAAAGCACTCAGAAAACTGAGCCCCTCAAAACCAAATAAAGCCATAAAAAATGGGGAGAAGAAATGAATAGACACTTCTCTGAGGATGACAGAAGGCTGGCTAACAAACACATGAAAACATGCTCACCTTCACTCATCATCAGAGAGATCCAAATCAAGACAACAATGAGATACCACCTTACACCAGTGAGGATGGCTCACATCAAAAATACTGAGAACAATCTTTGTTGGCGTGGATGCGGTATGAAGGGAACTCTCATCCACTGCTAGTGGGAATGCCCCCTAGTCCAACATCTATGGAGAACAGTCTGGAGAGTACTCAAAGAACTCAGAATTGAGCTCCCTTTTGACCCAGCAATTGCACTCCTAGGTATATACCCCCAAATTGGAAGAACATTCATTCCAAAATACGTGTGCACCCCACTATTTATTGCAGCACTCAGTATAATAGCCAAATCTTGGAACCAACCGCGATGTCCAACAACAGATGAGTGGATCATTAAGATGTGGTATCTATACACAATGGAATATTACATGGCAGTCAGAAATGATACAATCACAGATTTTGCAGCAACGTGGATGGACTTAGATCATGTTATGTTAAACGAAGTAAGTCAGAAGACAAAAGATAAACACAGAATGGTAGCACTATTCTGAAGCACATAGAACATACATCTCAATCACAACTAATACTTAACTATCAAATAACAGGGTCTAACAGGGTAGAAACTCCAATCACTGTAATAGTCAACATATACCTGGGAACAGTGCCCAAAACACATGAAAAAGGTACAACACAAACTCTCGACTACACATTATACCACAAAGAAAACAGCAACACCAGAATAGCAGCATAGAGAGAACAGGTACGTAATCAACCTTCTACAATAATGGCCCATAATAATCCTGTAGAGATCGTATACAGGAACACAGGTAAAGAATACCAAGGCAAACCACTGACTCCAATGGAAACATCCCATAAAACTACGTATTAATGCCTCTATCTTACTATATTTAAAATAACCTCTCAGCTTTTCTGTCCACAGGCGTTCTTGGATACAAAGGGTGGACAAGCTAAGATGGCAACTCGGGATACCACACGAGATACCATACCCAGTTTGCACTACGAGATGGCCCTGAGAAAACTCTTTAACATACACTTTATCTCTAAGTTTACCTTCTTTTAGGGTTTCAAGCACGTGACCAGTCAGACCACCGAAGCAGTAACAGTGATGTACAGACCCAAACTACATGCTCTATTCACTGAACACATTCAAGCAAATCAGCATTCCCTTGCTATTTTCTCCTCTCTTCTCACCACTTTCTTGGTTATTTTTTTCTTTTCTATTCTTTTCTTTACTTTCTATCCTTTCTCTTATCCCTTTCTTTCTAATGTATTTTTCTCTTTTCTCCCTCCCTACCCCTTCCATACACCTTACCCTTTCCCCCCTCTGGAAACCCAACTATCCCTCCACCCCTCAATCCCATCCAGACCTCCCTCTATATTAAAACACTTCACCCTCAGTCTTTAATCTATTAGGCAACAAGATCGACCTCCAACCCCAACGAACCAGTACCCAGCACCCAAGAGAAGGGACACCCAGTCAAACCCACACCTCGTCCCGGGCAAGAAAAGACAGCCAACTCCCCTGCGGACTCATGCTGAGAGGCCCTCCCTACCAACTCCCCCTAACATGGACTGTTTCTTGAAACCGGACCTAGGTCCAAAAGTATCCCCAATGCAAGAACTCTTCCAAGACCTCCCTGCCGCAAATTTTTACCAACCTGAAGAAGGTCAGGGGGTGTGATAGGAAGATGCCTGGGAACCCACACATCACAAGAAAAACCCAAAAGACAATGGGAAAAACTGTACTTCCAACATAGGCATAAGACCTGTAATACACCACCTCGTTACCTGCTCTCCCCCCAAATGTAAGGTAGTCTTTTGCACCACTTTGGTCCTTTAAAAACTTGGCTAACTCATTTTAGTTCTTTTTTTTTTCTTTTTCTCTCTTAAATTTATTTATTTATTTTTTCTTAAATGTTGGTCCTATATATACATTTGCGAGCACATACATTTTTATTTATTTTATTTTATTTTATTATTATTATTTTTTTAATCATTTTTGGATATGTGACCTGTGTCTGTTATCCCCTCTGGCCAACCCCAATCACACCGACAATACAACGTAGCTCCACCTCCCCCTGCAAAGACACACTAAATAATGGGGAAATCTTACATATAAAAAAAGAGCTCTTATCTACTAGAGATAGGAACTCATAGTTGTTTACAATACAGGGGTATCTCCTACCTTGAAAATATGTCATGTGGAATCACTTAGATCTCAGATGATTAGATGCCATTCATCCAGCCTTGAACCCTGGATCCCAGACATAGAATTGGCACAGCTCTTCACAACAGCTGCAGGAAACAAACTCCATCCGGGACAGCCTTAATACTGCGGGGTCAACAACAAGGGCCAGCTCTAACATAATATCCTGACAAAGAGGAAAATGTGAACAACTTGAGCTTAGAGCAGATTAGCCTACCTTACCAGCTAACATCAAGACAAAACCAGAAGACTCGGCACCCTTTGGTAGGTCCAAAAGCCAAGATCGTGACTTAGATGACTGGCTACTAGAACCATGACCAGACAGTATACATCTTGGGACCAATAAAAAAGCCCTAGTTTAGGGATTGAATTATGACTTGCACAATAAGCATGATCCCCAGTCCCAAAGGTCAGACAGAGACAACTGCAACAGAATGGGCCTTCTGGAAGCACAAAGAAAGACGCTAACCTAGGTGCCATCCTAGGTTCAGTACAAAGACCAAGGTCACCAACCACAGAAGATGGACTAAAACGACACTGTGGTAACAGAACCTCTAGAACCACAAAGGCTGACTTCACCATAAGTCCTACCTCAGGATCTGTGCAGATACTGAGACCTCTAAACACAGAGCTCTGAGTGTATCACCCTGGACAGAAAAGAAGTCTTCCACACACCAAAAAACACCACCGGGAGAATAAATGATCCTGAGCAAAGTCTAGAGCTGATCCCATGACAGTATACTCCAAGGACGGAGAAACCCCATATTTCTTAGGCCATGTGAATTCCTTTTCGAATGACCCCAATATTTACTGTGCCAGGGCAGGAGGGGAAAAAACAAAAATGCAAAAAGCACAAAACCTTGGTATTTTATATATATATCTTTTACCTTCATTTATTATTGTTATTATTATTTTTATTTACCTATCTATTTTGGTCGATTTCTCTGTTTGGGTGTGATTATTGAAATCGTTGTCCCCAATTATACTTATTTTTTTCTATTCTTTTCTTTTCCTTCGTTATGTGCTATGCCATGTTTCTTATTTCAAGACCATGGCGTGCCTTTGGTTTGTTTGTTTGTTTTTGTTTTGTCTTTTGTTTGTTTGTTTTGCTTTGTTTTTCGTCTGTTTTTTGTGGTGCTTATCGATATAGCTGGAGTCCTCACTGGATAATTGACACTTTTTTTGGTACTGGTGGAGTGTTTCACCTTCTTTCTCTCCTTCATCTCCCAAATCGATGATGAGAGCCTCTAGAAGGATTCCACCCATTTTGGGAGTATTAGACTCCTACCCCAGTTTATTTATCTCCTCCTTTTCAGGCAAAACCACGCAACTTGAACTAGCTAGTCCTGCCTACAGTTAGAGGGGGAGATAAGGGAGGCATCAAGACCAAACAGGTGCAAGACTACTAAGTAGTGGGTTGGATACAGAGGGGACCACATATTCTAGCCACCCTGGGGGTGAGGGAAGAGGAAATGGGAGGTAGGACAAAAACGGAGGGGTAGGGAGGGCAATTTGGGGATGGGAATCCCCCCTGATTTTATGTAAATATGTACCTAAAATGTTATTGTCAACAGTATGTAAGACACTATGATCAAAATAAAAAATTATATTAAAAAAAAAGGATAAGCAATTGGGCAAATGTTCCTCCAAGCAAAAGGTAGACTCTGTTGTAAACTAGAGACAAGTTCTGAGATGAGCCTGGAAGAAGAGGACAGCAATGCCAACGTTCCTTTATTTCCCCAAACTAATTACCATCTATTCCTTCAATCCTCTGCTTCTTTGAAATCCCAGGCATTTTCTTCTTTTATTCATTTATAGCATTAGAAGCTGTTCCAACAAAATGCAAGAGGGAGGCAGGAATAAATTCAGAATCAGCCCACCAGACTGTCCCCTCACTCCTATGACTTCCTTAGTGAACAGAGAAAAGCTGCATGTACAATCAAGTAAGCTTCATACTAATAATTAGATACTCTATGTCATTCCATGTATCAACAAATTTTATTACTTCATTTTTCTAATGTGTACATAGTATTCCATTGTGTACCATAGCTTCTTATTTAAACCAGTCTTAGCTTTTATTCAACACATTTTTTGAAGTTCTGGCTATAGCAATCGAATAAGAATACAAATGAAAGGGATAGAAATCAAAATATAAGAAATCAAATTGTCACTACTTGTAGATGACATAATATACATTTGAAAACTTTAAAGAGACCACAAAAAGCTCCAAGAAACAGCAAACCAAAACAGAGAAGTAGTTAGCTACAATGTTAATATATAAAAAAAAATAGGTTGTATTCTTATATGCAAAAACTGAACCAGAAGACAAATAGATCAAAGAGTAGTAGGAAATAAACAGATACTTCTCGGAAGAAAACAGGTGAATTACAAATAAGCACATGAAATTATACTCAGCAAGACAGCAATGAGTTATCATCTCACACAAGTGAGAATGGCACATATCAAAAACAGTAGAAACAATATGTTCTGACAGGGATGTGGTGAAAAGGAACTTTCAACTACTACTGAAGGTCTGGTTCAACCCCTGTGGAAAATGGTATGAAGTAAACGTAAAATTAAGATTTCACATGACTCAGCAGTTACATCTTTGTATATCTACTCCCAGGACTTAAAAAATTCATTCAAAAAGACATATGCATACCATTATTTATTGCTGTACCTAGAACAATACCTAAGATATGGAATCAATCTAGGGCCTAATTACATATGAATGAATTATAAAAATATAGTATATGTACAATGGAATACTATGCAAAAAAGAATAAAATGACCCCTGTGGGTCAGTCTCACTCCTATGGGCATTGATAATGAGGTGGGAGCCAGAGAGCAGACAGCATGCTCAGTCACAGTGGCAAGGCTGTGACGGCAGCAAAATGAGAAAAGTCACCGAGGAGAAATGGCACACCTCAGCAGGGTCACTGCTCCCTTCTCTGTCTTTCACCACATAAAGCACTGAAACCCAGGCATTGCTCTCAAGTCAACAAAAATGGATGGACTGGCAGCAGGCGTGAGCACTTGCAACCATAAGTTTCAGCTCAACTCCCCAGATCTCAGAAAACTTCGTATGAAGATGGGGGAAGTGAGAACATTCCTGTTTAAAGTCTGGAATTGGGGGTTTGGCTAATGGCCCAAACCTTTAACCTGATTAAATCATCCCTAAACCAAGAGAACATCTTGAAGAGATTGAACCCACTCTATTTATTGGATAAACCGAGTTGAAGATCGGGTTTTGGGTTCAAATAGTGAATCTGTTAAGACAGAAAAGAATTGGGACTAATGAACTAAAGTTATTTCTGCACATGAATGGTATCAACTGCAGCCCCAGTTCAACATCTGCACATCTGTAAAGGGGCCATTATTTGTGTATGAAGAGAATATCACAAGGTAAATAGTCTGTACTTCAGATAAATTGAAAGAAAAGTTATGGGAGACAGGAAGCAGCAAAAATACTTCACCTGTGTCCTGGGCTTTGTTTTTATAATGATACTTTTTTTTCATTTTTTTCTTGAAAGACCATTCATCACTACCAGAGTCTGAACTTTAAGAGATTAGAATGATGCAATCAATGGACATTAACAGGACCAGCGCACTCACTTGCCAGGTATTTGTTCTTTATCAGGTGTACTCTGACTGTGCTGCATATATTCTAGCCTGAGCCTGCAGCTGGCAGGCAGAAGGGAGTCAGCTGTGGCCTTGGTAGACATCAAGTTGAATGTCCAGCTGAACAGAAAACAGTCACTGGTCAACATCATTGTCTCCCAGCCTTGTTATCAAAGAGCCCTGCGTAGACAGTTGGAACTTGATGGTGTGCTGACTGTTACTTTAACTGTTAAGCTCTTGGGAATCTTCTGTCTTTTCTTTTGGTTCTTTTCTTCTCTCCTTGGCCCAAGCCTTTGATACTGAGATGGAAGTTTTGAGTAAAAAGTAAAATAAATTCACAGGAAGTGAAGGAAAATACAGATTTCTGCAAATTACAGGAGAGAAAAAAGTGTAAGTTTCTCACTACCAAGCAGGTGGCCTTTGGTCAAAGCCACACACATTCTCCTTTGGCTAGTCCTACTCAGTGAGAATCTTGTAGGAAAATAATGTATAATAACTAACACTCCTTCCTTCTTGAAGGATTTCTCTCTTGAGCTGTGAAAGTCCAGGAGAGGGAAGGCAAGACAGAATGACTCAATATTGAGGCTCTCACATACTTTGGTCAGAGGAGGTGAAGCCTTGGAGATGGGAAATAATATTTCACTGCCAGTTTGATTTATAGACTCTGAGAACAAACTGTCTCACTACTGTAAAGGAACGAGAAAGGAAAGAACAAACCACTCTAGCAAAATGGCCAAAAAGCAGCTACTATTGAGAAGATCCCTGAACCAGTCCATGGGAATACTTAGCTTTTGTACCTTTGAGAGGCTTCTGACTTTCCCACCTTACACTTTCCCCCAACCAATGCACAGTAATTTATAAGATGTGATACAGCCACCTTTGTATTTCACATCATCCTGGAGAGTTTGATGATTCTGTGGATAAGTCACTTTGATCAGGTTATCAAGAATGTCTAGTTATGCCAATCAAGGGAAACAAAACATAAACTTGAATGGTTCATTTCTAACAAATAATTCAGCTTAGCTGACTTTGGAAAGGACGAAATTGTACATTACCTATTGTTCTCAAAACTGAAATTTTCCTTAAATGAATTAGATCATAAGCTACACTTATCATTGGCAAAATTGTTCGACAACAAAGAAAGAATTCATTTCCTTAAAGCAACTCAAGTATCTCTGGTTTTGTTGAAGAAAACAATAAAGCAGAATGGCAGAAATGGCAGCCTCTATCCCTCTCTTCCTGAGCACTGATGGTAAAAAGACAGTAAAAGAATAGTACTTGTCAACAAACCATCAGTGGCTGAATTACAAAATTAGATAAATTGAATATGGTTCTGGTTGCTGTTTATTTTCTTCCCCAGCCTGGAATCTTAAGTGAAAAATTGCAGCATGTCCACCCTGTAATGAAAAGTGCAGAAGAAATAAAAATGCATTACTGTACCCTTTGTGCATATACTACATTAAAGGAGTACCTTTTTTATGTGCTTTCTACCAATCTACTAACCACACAATTACTTTTGTATTTCACTTAGAATGATATCTAAACTTTTTTACCAGGACTCTCTATGTCCTAAATTATACTTATTTGTTTGTAACAACATGCTAGATACATCAACCTTCTCTCAATGTATCAACAATTCGTGTGTGTGTGTGTGTGTGTGTGTGTGTGTGTGTCTTTGGATGGGTGAGGTATAGTACACAAGGTGATGCTCTACAATCAGGAATTACTTCTAGTGTTGCTCAGAAAACCAAATGGAATCCTGGGATTAAACCAGGTTGCAAATCAACCCACCTACTGTACTATCATTCTGGATCCACATTAACAATTCTTTTTTTCATATAATTTTAGTTTAATCATAGTGGCTTACATATCATTGATAATAATATTTTAGTTACATATTAACATAAAATCAGGGGAATTCCCATCACTGAATTGTCCTCCCTCCACCTCCGTTCCCGTCCTACCTCTCATATCCTCCTCCCTCACCCCCGGGGCTGCTAGAATAAGCTGTGCCTAGCTTACTACTTAGTAGTTCTACACCTGTTTGGTCTTGTTACCTCCCTTATTTCCCACTCTAATTGGGAGGCAGGACTAGATAGTTCAAGTTATGTGGTTTTATTTGAAGAAGAGAAAGGTAATAAACTAGGGAAAAAATCAAATGCACCAAAAATGGGCAGAATCCTTCTGGAGGCTCTCATCCTAGGTTTGAGAGATGAAGGGGAAAAAGAAGGTGAAACACCACAACAGTACAAAAAGAAGTGTCAAGTAAAATATCCAGTGAGCACTCCAACAATAAAGATAAGCACCACATAAAAGCCATGGTCTTGAGATAAAAAACATGGCAGAGCATATAAAGGAAGAAAAGAAAAGAAGAAAAACATAAATATAAATGGAGACAGCAACTTCAATAACCACACCAAAACAAAGAAATTGACAAAAACTAGATAAATAAATAAAAAAAATTGTTTTGTGCTTTTTGCCTTTTTTTTCTTTTTGCTTCTCTCCTGCACAGGCAGAATAAATATTGGGGTCATTCAAAAGGAATTCCCTTGGCCTAAGAGATACAGGGATTCTCCACCCTTGAAGTATATTGTCATGGGATTAACTATAGACTTCTTTCAGGTTCATTTACTCTCCTGTTGGTGCTTTTGTGGTGTATGGAAGACTTCTGCTCTGTTTTGGGTGATAAAATCAGACCTCTGTATCTAGAGATCTCAGTATCTGCACAGGTCAGGGATTGGAACTTAAGATGAAGTCTTTCTTTGTGGTTCTAGAAATTCTGTTCCCTCTGTCATTTTAATCCTTCTTCTGTGATTGGTGGTCTTGGTCTTTGCGCTGATCCTAGGGTGGGGCCTGGGATAGCATCTTTCATTATGTTTCCAGAAGACCCATTCCATTGCAATTGTCTCAGACAGACCTCTGGAACTAGAGATCACGGTAGTTGTGCAGGTCATAGCTTAAAAACCCTAGACAAGGGCTTTTTTACTGGTCCCAGGATACATACAGTCCTGTCATGGTTCTATCAGCCAGTCATCTGTAAATCGCGATCTTGGCATTTGGACAGACCAAAGGGTGACAAGTCTTCTGATTTTGTCTTATCGTTAGATGGTGAGGTAGGATAACCTGCTCTTAGGTCAAATTGTTCCCAGTTTCCTCGTTGTCAGGATATCATATTAGAGCTGGCACTTGTTGGTGTCTGAGCAGTATTAGGGATGCCCTGGATGGGATTTGTTTCTTGTGGCTGTTGTGAAGAACTGTGTAATTTCTATGTCTGGGATTCAGGGTTCAAGGCTGGACGGTTGGTGTCTAATCACCTGGGGTCTAAGTTGGGTCCACATGACATATTTTCAAGGTGGGAGATGCCCCTTTATTGTAAACAAGTATGAGTTCTTATCCCTAGTAGCTAGCAGCTCATTTTTATACGTAAGATTTCCTTCTTTTTTAGTGTGCCTTTGCAGGAAGAAATGATGCTACATTATATTGCTGGTGCATTTGAGGGTAGAAAGAGAAGAAAACAGAAATAGGTCACACACCCAAAAAAGATAAAAATAAAAATAAAAATATATGTGCTCATATATATATAAAAAGATTTTTAAAAATGAAGTAAAAAAAGTAATTAAAAGAACAAAGTGATGCAAGAGACTACCTTACATTTGGGGAAAAGCAGATAAAGAGGTAGTGTAATACAGGACTTACACTTATGATGGAAGTATAGGTTTCCCCATTGTCTTTTGAGGTTTTCTTGTGGTGTGTGGGTTCCCAGGCACCTTTTCATCACACACCCTGACCCTCTTGAGAACGGCAAAAGATTTGTGGCAGGGATGTCTTGAGAAGAGTTCTTGCATTGGGGATACTTTTAGCTCTAAGTCCAGTTTCAAGTAACAGTATACATTAGGAAGAGTTGGTAAGGAGGGCCATGCAGAATGAGTCAGCAGGGGAGTTGGTTGTCTTTTCTTGCAGGGGACGAAGTGTGGGTTTGACTGGTTGTCCCTTCGCTTGGGTGCTGGGTACTGGTTCGTTGGGGGTAGGTGGTCAGTCTTGATGCCTCACATTAACAATTCTTTAGGGCTGAGGATATGGCTTAAAGGATTGAAGAGTAGACTTTGTATGTAGAAGGAACAGGGTTTGATCCTTGATCCATGAGGTCCATTAACCCCAACACCATATCCTATATGACCCACTTCATAAAAAATTTTTTCAACTTAAATATAGATAGCTTTTTTTTAAGGTTTGGTTATTGTGAATAGTGCTGCAATAAACACAGGAGTGTAGATGCCTTTTATGCTTTGTGTTTTGGGGAAGTTAGGGTTTATTCCCAGGAGCAGAATTGCTGAATCACATGAAGTTAAATTCCTAGTTTTTTGAGAAATGTCCATATTATTTTCCAAAGAACCTGCAGCAGTCTCCAGTCCCTCCAGTACTGAAAGGACTCTTTTTCCCACTATCCACAAAAATACTAGTTATTTTTGTGAAAAGTACTAATATTTTTGGTGTAAGGTAGTATTATGTTATTGTTTTGATTTGCATCTCCCTGATGAAACTCTCTTCTGACAACCTTAGAACATTCCCCACAGCTAGTCTCCAGGGGGCAGGCATTCAGACTGCATTTTGACTGGAATTTGGTTTTTCACTGCCTTTAAACACCCTTGCCTAATCTTAAGAGAGCTATTATCACCTAGGTAATATTTTTTTCTTCACAAACTTTAACATTATTGCATTTTAGAAAAAAAAGACTATAAGAGGTGATAATCATATCCATATTTTTTCCAAAATAGAATTTTCCTATCTAACTTGTATCCAGGAACAAATCTTAAGTATTTCAGTTGTCTAAAGGTAATAATTCTATATCATTGCCATTCCTTCATTTAGAGATGAGGCTGAAAAGAATCGGAAGCTTCTTTAATATCAAAGACTTGCAACTCATTGGTAAACTCGAATCCCTAATCTCTAATTTAATTAAACTAAATGTAATAGAGGGTTTGCTGAAAATGAGGGAAGGTGTTGAAAAAAGAGAAAGATGGATTTATGATGGTTTAGGTTTGACCAATTTGAGCTGGATGAGCACAGTGATAAGGCCTCAGCCCACTTGAGCCCATCTGTGAATATGGTGTATAAGGAGCAAGAGGCCTCCAGAATGTTCAATGAGAGAAGCTGGCAGAAACCACTAGATTAAACCCACTGCCTCATCCCTGCGCCTTCACCTGTGCCTGCCAGATCTGAAGCTCTCACTTGCACATCTCCATGACAACACAGGTTTAAAGACATTCACTCAAACAGATTCGGGGCTGACAAGTGCCATGGAAACATCTCTTTCCGGATTTTTTTTAGGAGCACTGTCTAGGAGGGCCAACTGCTGTGCCCAGAGACAAACTTTGTGTGCAGTGAGGAAGCTACTGCTATCAGGTCAAAGTTACAATCCTTTATATTGGGGGTACAGAGGATGGCCTCCTTGGGAGGGGCAGGAAGGTGGCTGCTGACCACAAAGGCTCTATTTGTGTGGCCAAGCATGCTCTGTTGGGGACAGTGAAGGGGAAAGAAGCAGTTATTGCCAAGGACTTCTTAGCTCCCTTAGCAGTGATTCAGCAAAAGGATGATGGATTTGGCCCTCTGATCTTGGATATCATCCCCACCTGCTAACTCCTGAAGTACCCTCACTAATCAGTTTCACCATCCCCCTTTTTCTACTAGCCCTCCAAAGGGGCTTCCTCCACACTTATTTTTCTTTTTTGATATGTGGTGGTGAATCACAGCAAATAAGGTCCCTTAATTTTTCCCTTGGAGAGTCAAGTTTTGAACTTTGATCATATGCAAATAGAGCCCTCTGATTCAAACTTCAAAGAAATTCTGATTAAGTTTAATTTCTGCAGAATAACAATAAGAAAAAGATTCACATTGAGAAGAATCCCATCTTGAGGCTACCAAATTTACCTCACCACTCTTCTTTTAATCGTTTTGAGGGGAGTTCTGTAACTTACTACATAGTGCTTAGGGGAATAATCCCTCAGCTCTTCCTCCATCACTGAAGAATACCACCACCCCTCCTACAGTGAGTGCTGGCCTGGTATTATTTTAGGTCAGCCAAATTCCCAGGCCAAGTCCCAGAGTACTTTTTTCATAAAACTTTTTCATTCTACTTCGGGTGAGTTTGAAACATCAATGGTTAAAAATAAGTGAGAGGGTGCATGAAGAGATGGAGAAAGAGAAAGAGTCGAGAATTAAATGGAAGCCCTAGGTCTTTGTTTCAGATTCATTGTAGTTTTCATCTTTCATACTGCTGGGTGCAAGACAAATACCCTACTGGCTGTAATAATTTTTCAGTTCCTGCTTCTTTGACTTGATGACTAGGATTCTGCCCCCAATTTATCTGTACTTTTGGCCTCTCTCCCAGCTTTAGTGAGACTTGTTTCTCCACCAAGTTTTTTTTTTCATGTTCACTTTGTGTTTATTGTAACAGGTTGAATTTTTACTGAAAATTGTGAACAAAAATATTTCTTTTTTCTTTTTTAATATATATTTTATTTAAACAACTTGATTACATACATGATTGTGTTTAGGTTTCAGCAGTGTAAAAAACACCACCCATCACCAGTGCAACATTCCCATCTCCAATGTCCCAAATCTCCCTCCTCCCCACCCTACACCCACCTGTACTCTAGACAGGCTTTCTATTTCCCTCATACATTCTCATTGTTAGGATAGTTCACAATGTGGTTATTTCTCTAACTAAACTCATCTCTGTTGTGGTGAGCTTCATGACGTGGGCTGTAACTTCTAGCCCTCCTCTCTTTTGTGTCTGAAAATTATTATTGCAAGAATGTCTTTCATTTTTCTTAAAACCCATAAATGAGTGAGACCATTCTGCGCCTTTCTCTCTCTCTTATTTCACTCAGCATAATAGATTTCATGTACATCCATGTATAGGAAAATTTCATGACTTCATCTCTCTTGATAGCTGCATAATATTCCATTATGTATATGTACCACATTTCTTTAGCCATTCGTCTGTTGAAGGGTATCTTGGTTGTTTCCAGAGTCTTGCTATGGTAAATAGTCTGCAATGAATATAGGTGTAAGGAAGGGGTTTTTGTATTGTAATTTTGTTTACCTAGGGTATATTCCTAGGAGTGGTATAGCTGGATCATATGAGAGCTCAATTTCAAGTTTTTAGAGGAATCTCCATATTGCTTTCCATAAAGGTTGAACTAGACGGCATTCCCACCAGCAGTGGATAAGAGTTCCTTTCTCTCCACATACCTGTCAACACTGCTTATTCTCATTCTTTGTGATGTGTGCCAATCTCTGCGGTTGGAGGTGGTACCTCATAGTTGTTTTGATTTGCATCTCCCTGATGATTAGTGATGTGGAGCATTTTTTCATGTGCCTTTTGGCCATTTGTATTTCTTCTTTGTCAAAGTGTCTGTCCATTTCTTCTCCCCATTTTTTGAGGGGACTAGATATTTTTTTCTTGTAAAGTTCTGATAGTGCCTTGTATATTTTGGAAATTAGCCCCTTATCTGATGGGTATTGGATGAATAGTTTCTCCCACTCAATGGGCTGCTCTTGCTTTAGCTATTCTAGGGTGTTTATTGTTCCAAATGAATTTCAAAAGTGCCTTTTCCACTTCTTTGAAGAATGTCATGGGTATCTGTAACATTAAATAATTAGCGATGGTGGTGGATAGAGATGGATGGAGAGATTTTTCTCTGCCATCCCAGGCCACGTGGCTCCGCAACCCCCATTCAGCTGGCGGGTCCCTGGTTTAGGTGAACGGTGGAATCAGACTCATCCAGAGACAGGCATCAGGAAGCATCAACTTTACTCATGCCTTATTCACCACATGTGTGTGGCCTATGTCATAACCTTTCAAGCACAGCCATTCTAGCCCTGCATCTTAACTCCTTTCAGCCATCTTCCCTTTCACCTCCATGCTGGCCAAAGACCAAAAGGGCAAAGCCCCCAAAAGGCCAGAGAGCCAAAGACCAAAAGGGCGAGAGCCGCAGAGTGCCCTAATCCCCTGGGTCAAAGGCCTTATCTACCTTTTCCAAGACCCCTCCCAGGAATGGGCGGGGTCTTGCAGGTAAGGTCAAGTTACCTAGGGAGAAAGGGCAGGGGATGAGGCTTCAGGTATTTTTAGAGGGATCACATTAAATCTGTACAATGCTTTGGGGAGTATTGCCATTTTGATGATGTTAAACCTACCAATACATCAGCAGGGTATGTGTTTCCATTTCCACGCATCCTCTCTTATTTCTCGCAGCAGAGTTTTATAGTTTTCTTTGTCTAGGTCCTTCACATTTTTAGTCAAGTTGATTCAAGATATTTGAGTTTGTGTGGCATTATTGTGAATGGAGTTATTTTCTTAATGTCCATTTCTTCCTTATTATTATTGGTGTATCCAAAGGCCATTGATTTTTGTGTGTTAATTTTGTAAGCTGCCACATTGCTATATGGATTTATTATTTCTAGAAGCTTTTTGGTAGAGTCTTTAGGGTTTTCTAAGTAGAGTATCATGTCATCAGTAAACAGCGAGAGCTTGACTTCTTCCTTTCCTATCTGGATTCCTTGATATCTTTTTCTTCCCTGATTGCTATAGCAAGGACATCCAGTACTATGTTGAATGGGAGTGGTGAGAGAGGACAGCCTTATCTTGTGCCAGAATTTAGAGGGAAGGCTTTTAGTTTTTCTCCATTGAGGACAATATTTACCTCTGGCTTGTGGTAGATGGCCTTAACTATATTGAGAAAGGTTCCTTCAAGTCCCATCTTGCTGAGAGTTTTGATCAAGAATGGGTGTTGGACCTTATTGAATGCTTTCTCTGCATCTATTGATATGATCATGTGTTTTTTATTTTTCTTATTGTTGATGTTGTGTATTATGTTGATAGATTTCCGGATGTTAAACCATCCTTGCATTCTTGGGATGAAACCTACTTGATCGTAGTGTATGATCTTCTTGATGATGCATTGAATCCTATTTGCCAGGATTTTGTTGAGGATCTTTGCATCTGTGTTCATCAGCGATATTGGTCTGTAATTTTCTTTTTTTGTAGCATCTCTGTCTTGTTTAGGTATCAAGGTGATGTTGGCTTCATAAAAGCTATTTGAAAGTGTTCCTGTTTTTTCGATTTCATGAAAGAGTCTTGCCAGTATTGGTAGTAGTTCCTCTTGAAAGGTTTGAAAGAATTCATTAGTGAATCCATCTAGGCCTGGGCTTTTGTTTTTGGGCAGACATTTGATTACTCTCTTAATTTCCTCAATAGTGATGGGGATGTTTATATATGCTACATCCTCTTCATTCAACCGTGGAAGATTATGAGTCCAAGAATTTATCCATTTCTTTCAGGTTGTCATTTTTAGTGGCATATAGTTTCTGAAAGTTGTTTCTGATTACCCTTTGAATCTCTGCCATATCAGTAGTGATCTCTCCTTTTTCATTCCTAATAAGAGTTATCAAGTTTCCCTCTCTCTTTCTTTGTTAGTTTTGCCAGTGGTCTATCAATCTTGTTTATTTTTTCAAAGAACCAACTTCTGCTTTCATTGATCTTTCAGATTCTTTTTCAGGTTTCAACTTCATTGATTTATGCTCTCAGTTTTGTTATTTCCTTCTGTATTCCTATTTTTGTGTCCTTTTGTTGAGCACTTTCTAATTCTATGAGCTGCATTATTAAGCTGTTCAGGTATGCCCCTTCTTCTTTCCTAATGTGTGCTTGCAAAGCTATAAAATTTCCTCTCAGTACCTCTTTTGTTGTGTCCCATAGGTTCTGATAGTTTGTGTCTCCATTGTCATTTGTTTCTAGGAAGGTTTCGATTTCCTCTTTGATTTCATCTCAGACCCAATGGTTGTTCAGTAGCAGGCTGTTTAACTTTCAGGTATTAAAGTTTTATTTCTCTGTCCCTTTGTAGTTCACATTTAATTTCAGTGTCTTGTGGTCAGCGAAGGTAGCCTGCAAAATTTCTATCCTCTTGTTATTATGGATGTGTGTTTTATGTGCTAGCATGTAGTCTATTCTGGAGAATGTACCATGTACATTAGAGAAGAATGTCTATCCAGGTTTCTGGGGGTAGAGTGTCCTATATATTTCTATTAGGACTCTTTATTCCATTACTCTTTTCAGGTCTAGTATATTCTTGTTGTGTTTCAGTCTGGTTGACCTATCAAGTGTTGACAATGCCGTGTTGAGGTCTGCACAATTATTGTGTTGTTATTGATATTATTTTTCAGATTCTTCAACAATTGTATTAAATATTTTTCTGGCCCCTCATTTGGTGCATATATGTTTAGGAGAGTGATTTCTTCCTGCTGTACATATCTCTCTATTAATACAAAATGTCCATCTTTGTCCCTTACAACTTTCCTAAAGTATAAAGTTTGCGTCATCTATCCCTGTAAAGATACCTATGACATTCTTCAAAGAAGTGGATCAGGCACTTTTGAAATTTGTTTGGAACAATAAACACCCTAGAATAGCTAAAGCAATCATTGGGAAAAAGAATATGGGAGGAATTACTTTCCCCAACTTTAAACTTTACTAGAAAGCAATAGTTATCAAAACAGCATGGTATTGGAATAAGGACAGGCCCTCAGATCAGTGGAATAGGCTTGAATACTCAGAAAATGTTCCCCAGACATAAAATCACCTAATTTTTGATAAAGGAGCAAGAAATTCTAAATGGAGCAAAGAAAGCCTCTTCAACAAGTGGTGTTGGCACAACTGGATAGCCACTTGCAAAAAATTGAACTTATACCCCCAGCTAACATCATGTACGAAGGTAAAATCCAAATGAATTAAAGACCTCGATATTAGACCCGAAACCATAAGATTTATAGAACAACACATAGGTAAAACACTCCCGAACATCGAGACTACAGACATCTTCAAGGAGGAAACTGTACTCTCCAAGCAAGTGAAAGCAGAGATTAACAGATGGGAATATATTAAGCTGAGAAGCTTCTGCATCTCAAAGGAAATAGCGCCCAGGATACAAGAGCCACCCTCTGAGTCGGAGAAACTATTCACCCAATACCCATCAGATAAGGGGCTAATCTCCAAACTATACAAGGCACTGACAGAACTTTACAATAAAAAATAACCTAATCCCATCAAAAATGGGGAGAAGAAATGGACAGACACTTTGATAAAGAAGAAATACAAGTGGCCAAAAGGCACATGAAAACATGGTCCACAACACTACTCACCAGGGAGATGCAAATCAAAACAACTATGAGGTACCACCTCACACCATAGAGTTTGGCACACATCACAAAGAATGAGAACAATCAGTGCTGGCGGGGATGTGGAGAGAAAGAAACTCTTATCCACTGCTGGTGGGAATGCTGTCTAATTCAACCTTTCTGGAAAGCGGTATAGAGATTCCTCCAAACACTGAAAATTGAGCTCCCATATGATATAGCTATATTACTCCTAGAAATATACCCTAGGAACACAGAATACAATATAAAACCCCCTTCCTTACACCTATATTCATTGCAGCACTATTTATCACAGTAAGACTCTGGAAACAACCAAGATGTCCTTGAACAAATGAATGGCTAACTAAACTGTGGTACATATACACAATATACACATATACAGCCATCAGTAGAGACAAAGTCATAAAATTTTCTTATACAAAGATGTACATGGAATCTATTATGCTGAGTGAAATAAGTCAGAGAGAGAGAGAGAAAGATGCAGAATGGTCTCACTCACCTATGGGTTTTAAGAAAACAAAGACATTCTTGCAATAATTTTCAGAGACAAAAGAGAGGAGAGCTGGACATTACAGCCCACTTCATGAACCTCATCACAAAGAGTGAGGAGTTTAGATAGAGAAATAACTACATTGCTATCTATCCTAACATTGAGAGTATATGAGGGAAACATATACCTGTCTAGAGTACAGGTGGGGGCGGTGTGTGAAGGAGGGATTTTTGGGACTTTAGTGGTGGGAATGTTGCACTGGTGATGGGGCATGTCCTCTTATATGACTGAAACCCAACCACAATCATGTTTGTAACCAAGATGTTTAAATAAAATATTATTTAAAAAATAAAAAAGGGGCCAGATAGATAGCATGCAGAAGGACAGTGCTTCAAATCCTGGCATCCCGTATTGTTCCCTGTGCCTGCTGGGGCCAATTTCTGAGCATAGAGCCAGGAGTAACCCCTGAGTGCTGCCGGTTGTGACCAAAAACCAAACCGAAACAAAACAAAACAAAAGTTGAAGTTTTATTGTAGTCATGTATGCGGTGTGGCCCAGGAATTTTAAGCACTGTGGCTAATACTCCATCTTTTTTATAATATCTTTATTTAAACATCTTGATTACAAATATGATTGTGATTAGGTTTCAGTTATGTATGCCCCCCTTCACCAGTGCAACATTCCCACCAACAATGTCCCAAATCTCCCTCCATCCCACCCCACCCCCACCTGTACTCTAGACAGGCTTTCCAGTTCCCTCATTCATTCACGTGGGTATGGTAGTTCTCAGTGTAATTATTTCTATAACTGCACTCACCACTTTTTATGGTGAACTTCATGAAGTGAGCTGGAACTTCCAGCCCTCCTCTCATTGTCTCTGAGTATTGTTGCAAAAATGACTTTTACTTTTTTTAAAACCCATAGATGAGTGAGACTATTCTGTGTGTGTCTCTCCCCCCCTCTGACTTATTTCACTCAGCATGATAGATTCCATGTACATCATGTATAGGAATATTTCATAACTTCATCTCTCTTGAAGGCTGCATAATATTCCATTGTGTATATGTACCACGTATACACATTTGGCCATTCGTCTGTTGAAGGGCATCTTGGTTGTTTCCAGAGCCTGGCTATTGTGAATAGTGCTGCAATAAATATAGGTGTGAGGAAGAGGTTTTTGTGTTGTATTCTTGTGTTCTTAGGGTATATCCCTAGGAGTGGAATAGCTGGGTTAAATGGGAGCTCAATTTCCAGATTTTGGAGGAATCTCCATATTGCTTTCCATAGAGGTTGGACTAGATGGCATTCCCACCAGCAGTGGATAATACTCCATCTTTTGTGGGCATGTTTGGCTGCTAGGCTTTTGGGAAGTATGAGAATGCTTTGGGAGAGTGACAGCACTCACTCAAAAAAGATCCTGGTGATGTCAGCCCAAATACCAGAATACCTGGAGTTTTGATCAAATTGGTGTCTCTGCAGAGATCTCTAGTTGAATGTTCGAACAGGGTCATTGTCAAACACGTGATCGTGTTTGATGAGTGCAGCTGGCATGGCTTCAGCATGGCAGAGACTTGGCCTGCCTTTCTACTGAGATTTCCAGTTTTCAGCTATGTGGCTGGTGTACCTATAATTTTTTATGGCTTTGTGTTTCTTTTGAGAATAGATTGAGTATATAAAGCTATCCTCATAACTTACTTCAATCTCTGATTTTTCACTTTATAAATTATTTACATAACCTTCTTTTACACTTTAGTCTTTCAAAAACCCCTTCCTTACACCTATATTCATTGCAGCACTGTTTACCATAGCAAGACTCTGGAAACAACCAAGATGCCCTTCAACAGATGAATGGCTAAAGAAACTGTGGTACATATACACAATGGATTATTATGCAGCTGCCAGGAGAGATGAAGTCATAAAATTTTCTTATACATGGATGTACACGGAATTTATTATGCTGAGTGAAATAAGTCAGAGAGAGAGAGAGAGAGGAAAATGCAGAATGGTCTCACTCATCTATGGGTTTTAAGAAAAATGAAAGACATTCTTGCAATAATAATTTTCAGACACAAAAGAGAAAAGAGCTGGAAGTTACAACTCACCCCAGGAAGCTCACCACAAAGAGTGATGAATTTAGTTAGAGAAATAACTACATTTTGAACTGTCCTAATAATAAGAATGTACGAGGGAAATGGAATGCCTGTCTAGAGTACAGGCAGGGGTCGGGTGGGGAGGAGAGAGATTAGGGACATTGGTGATGAGAACGTTGCACTGGTGATGGGGGGTGTTCTTTACATGACTGAAACCCAAACACAATCATGTATGTAATCAAGGTGTTTAAAATATAAAAAAAGAAATCTGCAAATAAAATCAGAACATTTGTGAAAAAAGTAAATTAAATCTCATATTTTAAATGATTATTAATTTAAAAAAAGTTGGCATTATCTGATATTAGTATGGTCACTCCATCGTTTTTATGGGTGTTGTTTGCTTGGATTATTTTTCTCCAGCGTTTTATTTTGAGTCTATATTTTTCTTGACTATTCAAATGCATTTCTTGTAGGCAGCAGAAGGTTCCATTGAGATTTTTGATCCATTTATCCACTCTATGTTTCTTAACTGCTGCATTTAGTCCATTGACATTGAGGGAAAGAATTGTCCTGGGATTTATTGCCATCTTTCTTTCAAAGTTTGGTGTGTCTGTTGGTCAGTCTTGTCTTAAAGTAGGTCTTTCACTTTTTCTTTTAAGAATGATTTTGAGTCTGTAAACTTTCTGAGCTGTTGTTTGTCTGTGAAGCCATGTACACTTCCTTCAAACCTGAAAGTGAATTTTGCTGGGTGCAGTATTCTAGGCAAAGCATTTATTTCATTGAGTTTTGTCACTATGTCCCACCACTGCCTTCTGGCCTTGAGTGTTTCTGGTGACAGGTCTGCAGTAAATCTCAGGATGTTCCCTTGAATGCAATTTCTCTTTTCGATCTTGCTGCTTTCAGAATTCTGGCTCTATTTGTGGGATTCGTCATTGTGACTAGGATGTATCTTGGGATGTTTTTCTGGGGTCTCTTTTTGTTGGTATTCTTCACACATGTAGGATTTGATCACATGTATTCTTTAGCCCTTGTAGTTTCTCTTTAATGATGTTCTTGACTGTTAATTCTTCCTGGAGATTTTCTTCCTGGGTGTCTGGGACTCCAATGATTCTTAAGTTGTTTCTGTTGAGCTTATCATAGACTTCTATTTTCAACTGTTCCCATTCTTTGAGTAATTTTTCCATTGTTTGATCATTTGATTTAAGGCTTTTTTCCAATCTTCTGCTGTATGGAGTTGTTATTCATCTCATCTTCCAGTGTACTAATTCTCTCTTCAGCTGCTGTTAACCTGGGGAAAGTTCATGCATGTTTTTCTTCAATTCATCTACTGAGTTTTTCAGACCTGTTATTTGATCTGAAATTTCAGTTTGGAGTTTTCTCATTTCTATCTTCATATTCTCTTGATTCTTATTAGTGTTCTCTTCTATACTTTCTTTGAGTTCTTTGAACATCTTCCATATTTCGACTCTAAACTCCTTATCTTAGAGACTGATTAGTTGGTTGGCCATGTTCTGGTCATCTAAGTTGCCACCTTTATTCTCTATGTCTGGCACTGGCCTGTGTTGTTTCCCCATTGTCACACTTGTGTTGTGGGTTTTTCTACGTGTTGTGGTTGTATTCATTGGCTAAATGATGTGCGCAGCCGTGTAGCAAAGCCGAGGGGCCACGCTCCTCTGGCTCCTCCCTCTCTGGGCTTATCAACTCACCTCCAGGGAAAGTTAGCTGTGCACAGATGAAGCCACACACAGGATGAAATGAGGCCAAGAATGCAGCACAGCACAGAAGACAGTCAGATATAGGTGCTGGCATCTGAGTTCCAGCAGAGTTCTGTGGCTTCCCCATTTCTGAGCATATCAACTCACTTCCCTCCACCATTTTTTTTTCAGGTTGAAAAATTATTTTTTATTTTATTGAGTCATACTGAACTTTGTATTCAGGAGCTATGCCTGACACAATGCTCTGTATTTAGGAAACCATGTGTTCCTAGACAGCAACCTGGCCTCCCACATGCAAAGCACATATCCCAGCATATGTGCTATCACCCAAGGCATACAGAACTTCCATATATAAATTTATATGTCCTTATATATCATTTTTCTTTAAAGGACACTTGCCCAAAATATCAATAGTTCTCAGGTGGCAAGCAGTTGCACTGTCTTCCTAGAGCCTAGGCTCCAGAAGTCATAAAAGGGCATAGATGCAGGACAGAAGGACAGACACCTGTTAGTCATAGTCTTGGTGGCCTTCTTGGTGTCTGCCCAGGAGCTGGAATCTGCCTTCCTGATGATCAAAGACTATCATATTGGGATAGTACAGGGAGTCATGGAGAAAGCTGTGGTCTGGCCCAGAAAGAGTGCATTCTTGCCCTTGGTCAGGTGGGGCCTATTTTCACTCGTCCTTCTCATCCAGCATCTCCAGATTGTGAAATCAAGTTCCATTAGCTCCACGTGCTCAGTTCATTCTCAGTTGCTTTCTGGAGCAGCATAATGAGCTTCAAAATTCTGTTCTCCTTCTTGCTCCCCACCAGGGCACACAGGACAGCCAGTTTGAGTTGACACCACAGAAACTCAAGCCACTATGGATTCTGACACCCAGGAAGAGGTACAGACAGGCATGCGGAGTGTCTTTTCATTCCTCTCTAATACTTGCAGGACCTCACGCTCAGCCAGCTGTGCCTCTCCAGATTCATGGTTTGATTTAGGCTCGACAATGAGGAAAGTAAGGGATTCAGAAGAAGGACGACACCCTTCTCCTCACTCGCATCATGCAGGCTTTAGGCACAGTGTCCACAGGAGGCAGCCATGCTTTCAGGTCTCCAGGAGGTCTCCTGTCCCCAAACCAGGAAGGACCACGAACCTTCCTCTGCCACTTGTATTGTTTTCTCCTGGATTTACTTATCAGTGCTGCAAATATAGAGCTGCCTCCACCATTTTTTGTGGTGAAAACTATCACCATTCAGTTCACCCTGGGAGTGAATGATTCAACATTATTTCCCTAAAGCTCAGATACTTGAATGAACTTCTACTCTTAATAAAGAAACTGGTTTCAGCAAACCACCTCAATCACACAAAATATGAGTAGCAAGACACAGCGTGTCTAAATGACAACATTGTGGCCTTAGACACAGCCATGTGCCACATTTTCTATGACCACAGAAGGCTAAGGTAATGAATAGTCTGACTAAATAAAGGACTCTTGACACAATCACTCCATATTTATTTTCCTCTCAGCTAGTTATCTGGGAAACTGAAGAAGAACATAAAGGGATTCTCAGTCATTAATTGTTTTAAGAGTCAGGTGCAGTCCAATAACAAACTTGTCAGATCTCAGAATCACTACCATCATCCCAACTATTCCTCTACCATAAGCCTGTTGAACCATTAACAATCTTATTTTGCTTCTATAATTTGCTTTGCAGACCACAGCTCCTTACCCATTGTTTATACTAATTAAAAAGTAGTTTTTGCCTAAATTTCTTTGAGGGCCAAGAATTCTTTGGGAGTCTAGACCACTAAGCAGTTCCTGGCTTCTGTTATTAAGACTTCTAACTCAGCCTGAGTGTGGCATTTTTCTGTTTCTTGTAAAACTTCCTTACAACATAACCATCCTACAAAACAGAAGTGTTCGATCTACACCTATTTGTATATATAGATTCACAGTCAGAAAGTAAAATATCAAGCATCACATGGCCTTATTTTTATATGTTTTAGCACAACTACCTAAAATGTTGCTTATTTTTTTATAATATCTTTCCAAATGTGATTTAAGTTTATTACAGATCATCTTTTGGAAACTTCTACAACTACTTAAAATGTTGTTTATTTTTTTTTCATAATATCTTTCCAAATGTGATTTAAGTTTATTACAGATCACCTTTTGGAAACTTCTACAACTTTATGTTGCTTCTAGTCTTATACAGTTTGAAATAATCTGGGCACAAACATCTTGAGCAGAGAGAGCTATTTCATCTTTTTTAATGTTTTCTTTCATGTAAATTCCCAGAGCCAAGATTATTGAATTGTAGACTAAATATAGTTCTTGAAATTTTTTTGCAACTAAATTTCAAATTGATTTTTAAAAATATTCTGTGGTATTATTAGATGATAACAAAAACCTCCCCCACTTTTTTTTTTTTTTTTTGCATGGTGGGGCACACCCAGGCAGTGCTCAATGCTTATTTCTGTCTCTGCAGTTATTCCTGTTGATGTTCAGGGGACCATATGGGGTGTTGAGGATTGCACTCTAGTTGGATCTGCAAGGAAAGCAACTTACCTGCTCTATTATCTTTCTGAACTCAAAATATTTTTTTTTAGATGAGAACGTCATAACTTCCCGTTCATATTGCACAAAATATTTTTAACATAATTTTTATTTTGATCATAGTGGCTTACATATTGTTGACAATAATATCTTAGTTACATATTTACATAAGATCAAAGGGGATTCCCATCACCGGTTTGTCTTCCCTACTCCTCCCTTTTTGTCCTACCACCCATATCCTCTTCCCTCACCCCTAGGGCTGCTAGAATATGTGGTCCCCTCTGTACCTATCCTATTACTTCGTAGTCTTACACCTGTTTGGTCCTGATGCCTCCTTTATTTGCCCCTCTAGTTAAGAGGCAGGAGAAGGTAGCTGAACTCAAAATATTTTATTTTCTACCTTTTATACAAAGTTGATAAAGTTGACTTAATTTAAATTTGCTATATTTCTGGTGAATAGGTGTAGGGAGGGGGTAAGTGAGCTACAATTGTTTTGGTGCTTGAGTACAACCCTAGGATACTCAGCATGTGTGCACACACATACACAGACACACACACACCTCAGGCTCATTGCAAAGGCTAATGGGCGCTCTGAAGATACTATTTAAAGTTATAAGAAATTGAAGAAAATGTATGACACAAAGTGCAAACCATCTTCTTCACTTAGGTCAGTGCTTCTCAGTTATTTTCTGTCATGCCTCCCTAGGAAGAAAAAAACATTTTTGCACCCCTGGCACTACTGTAAATAGTATCTTTATTAAGAAAAAACTTTAACCTGCAAAACAAAAATCTATAAAATAACTTGAGCTGATTTTTTAATCAGAGGTGATGTCTGGATTAATGGCCACAATGAGCACGATTTGCAATGCATAGCTTTTCGAAGCAGGACACAGCAACTCTCGATGCTTCAGAGACATAAACATAGGGCTTAACTAGTTACGGCAATGTTTGCCGAGATCAAATGTGCGCCCCTTTACGGAGCCTGTACCTTGCTGTCCTGACTTTCTATGGTTTCTAGTAATACACTGTCATATGTGCATGGGTACAACTTCTGTGCACTGTATTTTGTTACTGTCTGAGTATATTTTTCTGCCTGGTTCTGTTGCCTCTTTGGATGTAGCAAGTGAGAGAGCAAGAGACCCCAGCAGACACATTCATTTTTTTTTTGGCCACACCCTGTGAAGCTCAAAGGTCACTTCTGGCTATGCACTCAGAAATTGCTCCTGGCTTGGGAGACCATATAGAATACCAGGGATCGAACCAAGGTATGTCCTAAATCTGCCTCATGCAGGATAAATAACGTACAGCTGTGCTATAGCTCCAGCTCCAACAGATACATATTTTTAAGTTCTTTTTTTTAATTTTTATTTTGAACATATTGGCTTACATATCTTTCACAGTAGTATTTTAGATATATATTAACATTGAATCAGGGGAATACCCATCCCATCACCAAATTTGTCCTCCCCCATTCCCTTTCCTTCCTGCAACCCATATCCCCCACCATAACCCCCCGGACTGCTAGAGTAGGTGGTTCCCTTTTTGTCTAGCTTACTATTAGTGATCATATATCTGTTTGGTCCTGGTACCCTCCCTTGTTTCCCCCTCTATTTGAGAGGCAGAGCTAGATAATTCGAGTTATGTGGTTTTGTTTAAAGGAAAGAAAAGTAATAGAATGGGTTAAAAAATTAAAAAAATTAAAAAAAAAGAAAAACCAAAAAAATTAAAGAAAATCAAATAAGCTAAAAATGGGCAAAATCCTTCTAGAGGCTTTCAACCTCAGTTTGAGAAAGGACATGAAAAAGGTAATTAAAACACCACAACAATACAGAAATATCAAATTAAATATTCAGTGAGCACTACAGCAATAAAGACAAGCACCACACAATAGTCTCGGTCCTGAAATCAAACCATGCCAGAGTGCAAAAAGAAAGATAAAAATAAAATAAAATAAAATTGGAGACATCAACTTCAATATCTACACCAAAATAAAGAAGCTAAAAAAATCAATCAACCCATAAATATATATGTGGATAAAATGATTATTTTGTGCTTTTCCCCACCCTGCATAGACACAGTAACTATTGGGGGTATTATAGAGGAAATTCTCTTGGCCTAGGAGATACATTCTTAAGGACAAAATTTCCATAACACAAACCTTTTGATAAGGAAGTTGGGAGGTCTGTGGCTGGTTTCCAGCGATGATGTGATTCCATCCCATGGCACTGCCATCTCTGAGCCTATTTCTATATAGATAGAATGAAAAGTAAAATAAAGAACCTAGTGATACACCATGTCTGAACCTGACCAGCTCCACAGACTCACTATCTTTTTGAAAGAACTATAAATCAAGTTGTGAAAAAAATCATGGCTACACTGGCCATGCAGCTGAAAGCAGGAAATCTCAGGAGAGAGTGAACCAAGCCCCCATCTTACCAAAGCCACAATTGCCGCACCCATTACCCATAATCTCTGTTTTGCCTATGGCTCTACTTAACCAATATGGAGATTTCTCAAAACCCTGAAAATTAAGCTCCCATATGATCCAGCTATACCACTCCTAGTGATATACCCTAGGAACACAAAAATGCATTACAAAAATGCCCTCTGCACATCTATATTTATTGCAGTGCTACTTACAATAGCCAGACTCTGGAAACAACCAAGATGCCTTTCAACAGATGAATGGCTAAAGAAACAGAGGTGCATACACACAATGGAATATTATGCAGCCATCAGAAGAGATGAAGTCATAAAATTTTCTATACATGGATGGACATGGAAACTATTATCCTGATTAGAATAAGTCAGAGGGAGAAAGATAGACATAAAATAGTCTCACTCATCTATGGGTTTTAAGAAAAATTAAGGACATTATTGTAATAATGCCCAGAGACAATAGAGTTGAGGGTCAAATTACTGGCTCACAATATGAAACTCATTACAAAGAATGCTGAGTGTAGTTAGGGAAATAACTACACTAACAACTATCATGACAATCTTAATGAGTGAGAGAAGTAGAATGCCTGTCTTGAATACAGGCAGGGATTGGGAAGGAGGAAGGTGGGTTATTTATTGGTGGTGGGAATGTTGTACTGGTGAAGGAAGGGTGTTCTGTTTATGACTGAAACCCAACTACACCATCATGCCTGTAAACAAGGTGCTTAAATAAAGATTTTATTAAAAAAATAGGATGACAAAAGAGAAAAAAGAGCAAAGGAAAAGAACTAGAGTGAGGCTGCCAGGGATTCCTGGAGTTCTAGTGTATAGGCTATTATTAAACCTAGATACTGTCCTGTTTTACCACTCTCCAAAACTGCACAGTGTTGCTTTCTCCCACTGGCTCACTGTTGGTTTCTCCCACAAAGTCCAAAGATAGGATTTAAGCCTCAATGGCATTTTCTCTTTTTGATCTGACACATTCTAAAATATAAAGAATAAAACTGTCTCTTTTGATAACACTTCCCAAGCTTCATCTTTGCCAGCTTTGCAATTGCCTTGAAATGCTCTAAAGAAGCAGAGAGTAGAGGAGTAAGTATTTGCAGAATCCTGAGTCAAATATGCCACTTTCCAGCTCCTGTCACATCTAATCTAATTGAATAATCCACGCAAGAAGGGGAGAGGTCATCTCAGTACAGAACCCCATCAAAAGTGAAAGCTTGGGGCCGGAGAGGTGGCACAAATGGTAGGCGTCTGCCTTGCTTGCACTAGCCTAGGATGGACTGTGGTTTGATTCCCTGGCATCCCCATATGGTACCCCAAGCCAGGAGTGGAGTAACCCCTGAGCGTTACTGGGTGTGGCCCAAACCACCCCTCCCAAAGTGAAAGCTCTAAGGTACCTGGGAAGAAGGCTAAAGATTGGCAGTAAAGGGGTTCAAAATGAGGTAGATGAGAGGGTGAAAGACCCCAGGAGGAGTTTTATGAGTCATGATGAGGATATTGGACTTTTATTGTAATATCAGGACTCAGTAGAGTGTTTTGAGGAGATGAGTGATCACAAAACAGCTTGTTATGTAAGAATAGCAAATAAACTAGGACAGAAAATGGGGTCAGAGGGAGAGAAAATGGAGAAAAAGTAGTGGTGTAGAATCAATTCAGAGGACCAAAGATAGTGTTTGAGTGGGATTAAATATGATTGGTTCTGATGTACATCTTAAAAGGGAAGACGTTTGAAAGTCAGATTCAAAAATAAATGCAAGTTTCTGGTTGACAACTGTATAAATGGTGAATGAATTTACTGAAATGGAAAACTGAGAGTGAGAATATTCATTGATAGGGGCAAGAAATCCAGGTCCAGGACTGAGCATTACAAATTTAAGAAGCATGGTAGAAGATAAGACAATATCCCTCTTTTTTCTTTATTTTAATTAATTTAGTCAAAGAAAATGCATCACATAATTGACATAATTTATCCTAATATATTTGTTTTCAAATAAGTGTTACTAAAGTTATTAAAATAATAGAATTAAGTGGAAAGAAGAAAAATAAAAAGAAAGAAAAATCATAGTAGCAAGCACATTTCTGAAAAACTTTCTATCTCTAATAAAATCATTAATACAATGAAAAAAGGTTTATTAAGCTCTTGTTAGCTATTAATTTTGCTAAATTGGGATGTTTCATTAGGAATGACAGCACCAAACAAATGAAGTTGTCCAGAAATTCAAAGTTACCATTAGTAACACTGCGATTTTTAGGGGCATGTACACAGTTGCCAGTGAATTTATGGAGGTGGCCTAGTTCAAACATGATGACAGTGTTTGTGGACATGGTTACAGCTGCCAGTAAGGGTAGGGTGGCTGCATTCACTCAAACAAGCCGTGGTGATATTAGCCCCCAAACTAGCATACCTAAGTGTGATCCAATTGGTGTTCTCGCAAGGAATTGTAGAAGGTTAGTGATAAGGCAGGGCCATTAGGGAAATGGTGATTTTTGGTGGTGGAGACAGCAAGTGTGCCCTTGTCAGGGCAGGAATGGCCCATCCTCTCTTCTCAAGATCTCCAGCTTTTTGATTTATGGGTTGGTGTACCTATAATTTTTCCGGGCTTGGTTTACATCTCATGAAAAGAGTGAGTCTATGGAGCTGGCTTGGTTCGAACATGGTTGTTGGAATAACTGGTCTTCATTCTATTTAGTATAATTCTCCTTTGATGGTACTTATAACTCATTGGATTAAAGCTCCTTTGGATTGAAGCACTTTTTGAATTGGTCTCTTACCCTACCTGTTCTTTACTCCAGGTTGTAGTCTTTCACTTCCTAATAAAGACCTTGGGTCTCAGCGAGTAGTTTTGATTTTCCACAATTTGCTATCTACCTGCTGGTCTTAGTGCTAGGATTGAAAAGATTGTGGTAGCATTTTCCTGGACAAGTACCATTACCTTCAACTTTGTGTGGATTTTCCTGTGTTGGTGTTTGCTCCCAGTCCCACATCTCCCCAATCTCTTGGGATTGGTCTATGAAGTTTCCACTTTCTATGGTAAGTGTGTTTTCATAATATCCCTCTTAAGAGATATTCTCCCCAGTTCTATGGAACCTGTAAAATGAAGGTATCTAATCAGTTGGCCTTCATGTAAAGTTATCTTGGATTACTTGGGGATGCCCAGTATAATCACAGTGGTCTTTTAAAAGCATAAGATGAATTTATGGTCCGTGTCAGAGTGATATGATGAGAAATGATGGGATTACTGAAAGCTTTCACAGATGGTAAAAACAAAACAAGAATATGATTCTTTTCTAGTGGCTCCAAGAAGGAAGATAGCATTTTGAACCTTATTTGAGCCCAATGCTAACCATTTTGGATTTGTCCTCTAGATCTGTTGGATCAAAGTCCACTAGGTTGGGTGAGAAAGTATGTGAATATACTTTCCACTGAATAGAAAAAGAGTGCATTTGACCCTATTTGTATAAATAAGCTATTTTTTTATTTTAAATACTTTTTATTGTGACTGAAGTTCATTTACACAGAATTATTTATGATACATAGTGACAATGAATGAAGGGCATTCCCACCACCAATGTTATCCTCCCTTCACTCTTGTTGCCAGCATGTCTCCCACATCTCCCTCCTTTACCACCAGAATCCTACTGCAAATGGTCTCCGCCTTACAACTTGTTATAGGTTGGGTATCTATTCTGTTTGGTGTTCCAATCTGCTCATTCTTTTTATTTACACTACATGTTCATATGACTGGTCCTGGTATCATTCTTCCTCCCCCTCCAATTATGAGGCTGAATAATTCAAATTATGCTATTCTGTTGGAGGTAAAAAGGTTAAGGAAAAGAGGAGAAAATATTTGGTATGAACTACTAAAAATAAAAAAAAATCACCGAATAATATCCACAAAAGTGGAAAAGAAAGAAAAAAGTGGAAGAAAAAAGGAGAAGGAAAATAATATCAAAAAATAAACAAAAAACAAAAGAAAACAACACCAGAAAAAGTGCTGCAGTGGCAGGGTTTGTGTTACCCCACTTTTTTTTTTTTTTTTAGGCACAGCAAGTATTGGGGAAGGAAGGAAATTCCTGTGGCCTAAGAGATTCAGGGTTTCTCCACTCTTGAAGCATATTGTCATGGGAACAACCACTGGCTCCATACCTTCTCATTGCCATATCCCAGGGTTGTTTTTTGTTTGTTTGTTTGTTTTTGTTTTGTTTTGTTTTTGTGGTGTCAGGAACCTTTCTTCTCTGTTGTGGATGAGAAAATAAGGGCTATTTTTAAGTGAGAGCATCATGCAAGTCTTTTCTTTTAGTTCTCAATTTTTTAATAAAATGAGACTATGACCAGCTAAGAGCAAAATATTAAAAAAGAAGTTAAAGAGGATGTTGATTTTTTGAGAAAAATGAAGACTAACATTACAGAGAGAATATCTGATATCTCTTGAATTACTTATCAGACATGATAAAACTGACAGTAGACATCAAAACTCACAGAAAATCAGATAATCAGATAAAAATGATAACACATAAGGGGCATAATTATAAATTTTATAGGCAGCATACTGAACAGATATTTTAAGAAGAAAATAAACACAATGACAACCTGTTAACTTTCAAGAACAGCCAAGAATGTTACTCCAATTATTTATTTCTTCCAAACTCTCATTGCTACCCTTTGTGAATGTGTTTGTTGAAAATGATATTTTCACTCACAATGCTTACTCTCTCCTTCAGGCATGTGTAATTACAGTCACTCTTTTCTGGCAATTAGTAATGATTTGAACTTGACAGTCATTAAAAAATTCCTAGGTAATCTATAATTCTTTATATCTATATAATCTCTCTTTTCTCTCATTATGTCATTATTTAGATTCTATATTTCCTCTCCTCTCCCCAGAACATATCCCACAACCTGTTTCTTTTTACTTGCCAGACATTGAAGATAGCACACCACATACTTGTGCTATTTTGGGACTGGTAATAAATAGCTATATGTTTATTTTCAACTATCTCTAAAGACTATTGGAGTCATATTCAGCCAACGTTACTTTGCACTGGGTACTATAATAAATGTTAACACACTAAAAATTCCTTGCCATCAAACCGATTTTAAGTGCACATTGGGGAAGAGGCAATAAATACAAGCATAAGAAAGGGAGCTTAATCAAACACTTTGGGAGAACATAGGAAGTACTTTAAAAATGAACCTAATATAAAAACCTAGAAAAAAAGTCTTGCTCAGGTCAAAACCAGGGCACAAAGACTGTGCAGCCTGTCATTCCTACCCTTAAATGCACCAGCAATATTATATGACACCAAACCCTTTTTTTATAGGCACAGTAAAAAGGGAAACCTTATGCACAGAAACTTATCTACTAGGAATAAGGACCCATACATTTCATAATACAGGGAAGCCTCCCATCCCCAGCATGTGTCATGTGGACTCAACATACTCTGAAGCCACTGCCATCTTGCTCCATCTCAGTACCTCACTTCCTACCCGAGTAGGACTCTGCTCTGCACCACTTTGTGAACTTGGCTTGTGGTTCTACACCCCTGGGCTATGTCTGCTTGCTGTTCCCTTCAGCTCATGCCCTGTTCCTCTCTCTCAAGCTCATGGTGAGAGATGTTTGTAGTCAGAAAGTGGAACTATGTCTAAATCCATCAAGGGAATTCACCTCAAATTGCAGATGCTGTTGAGTAGTAGCTCTCTTCATGTAGATGCCAAGTAAAAGGGTCTCATTTGCCTCGAGAAAGCTATTCTTGGGAACAATGAACAGATTACACCTGACAGATCCATTTCCCAATTGTTTTCTGTCATTGTTTCTTCCACTCAGAACTTAATGACACTACTCTGGATGCCAGAATCCTTGGCTAGGCAACCAAGACTTTCCCAAACCTGTCTGTCTACTTATCTATAGGGTTCTGAACATCCTTCTCCCAGCTATATTGCTCTCCTTGCTGTTCCGGAGCCAAATGATCATTACTGTCCTAGGATACCCAAGGCATACTTTAGTTTGTCACTCTCTGAGGACCACCTCTTAACCTGTGCCAGACCATATAGGTAGTTTTCTGTGTGTTTGTCCTCTGTTAGTGGCAACTGTTCATCACATTCTTGGGGCCTGACCACATTTGTTCTTTGTGGGACTCTGTGGCTCAGTATTGTTGACCAAGCTTTCATTTCTGCTAACAAGGCTGGGATCCTGTAAGCCTCACTTCCATGTACACCAGTGCCTGCAGGACATGCAGTCACTGTTTCTGGACCACCTGTGAAGTGAACAATAAAAAGTCTAAGGTTTTTGATTCGCAAGCGAGCGAGCAGACGAGGCTGGAAGTGGAGCAGCGGAGGCGGAGGCTTGAGCGGAGCAATGCCTAAGTCAAAGGAACTTGTTTCTTCAAGTTCTTCTGACAGTGAGGTGGACAAAAAGTTAAAAAGGAAAAAGCAAGTTACTCCAGAAAAACCTGTAAAAAAGCAAAAGACTGGTGAAACTTCTAGAGCCCTGGCCTCCTCTAAGCAAAGCAGCAGCAGCAGAGATGACAATATGTTTCAGATTGGGAAGATGCAGTACATGAGTGTCTGGGACTTTAAAGGGAAAGTCCTAATTGATGTTAGAAAATACTGGATGGATACGGAAGGAGAAATGAAACCAGGAAGAAAAGGTATTTCTTTAAATCCTGAGCAATGGAGCCAGCTGAAGGAACAGATTTCTGACATTGATGATGCAGTAAGAAAACTGTAAAATCAGAGCCATATAATGCCTGTCCTGTTCTAGTTGTTTTAATCTGTCTTTTACATTGGCTTATGTTTGCTAAATGTTGTTTTCCAAGCTATTGTATATTTGGATTGCAGAATTATTTTTTAAGATGAAGATTTTTTTTACGTGCATTATTAAAAATGTTCTGAGTGAAGCTAATTGTCACTTTTATTAAGGAGGATTGCTTTGTGTCTACCATGTGTAGTGTAAAATAAAATCACATAACACTATCTTAACTGTTGTGACCTTTTTTGATAAGAATCAGTAACTGCCTAATGCCCAGAGTCTAGTATGCTGATCTTTTCATTTCAATTTTTATGTTTAAAAGGGTTTGCATTGTATTTCATTTAGAAACATTTGTGAAATTTATAGCTGATCAATTTCTTCAAAGCAAATGTCTAGACTTATTTTCTCCAGTAATCCTTCTTTTCCCTGTTTCTCTTGATTTCATTTTCCATAATTTCTGTAGGTTTTGTTCTCAGTTGACATTTTGCTGTTTTCTTCAATTTCATTAATTTGAAAAGTCTTTCTAAAACTGTCAAGATGTTATCCTAAGTACTTGTGACTAAAATACTACATGAGAACTTCAATCACTGGCCTACTGTTTAAATGTTCAGAGATCCAGATTGATAAAACACCATTAGTTCGTATGGCAGTGGGGCCAGTCAGTGTTTGTCATTCACTAGTGTTCTCTGTGTACTTAATTTAATGCTTAGTGTTGGAAAAATAACTTGGGTTATTTGCTTTCTGATTTCTGATCAAATATTTTCTGATTTGCTTTCTCTTCCTTAACATGTTCACCATGGGACGATGTCTATAAATCCAAGTCCTGTAAAGTAGATTAGGTTGTAATAAAGATTGTGAAAACTTAAAAAAAAAGTCTAAGGTTTTTGTCACTCTGAACCACCTGAGAAAGTTCCTGCAGGCTTCTGAAGGCTTCTAGATTTCCTTGCTTGTATTCCTTGAGAGCATCTCCCGAGGTCTAGAGTGGGCTGACAAGCGCGCTGCAGCAAAGACTATTTTCCCCCAGGATCTGAGCTCTTAGGACTGGTTGAATAAAGATACATAATTAGCTAAGTATAGCTTAAGAAAAAGAGGAAGAAAGAAAAAAATATAAGAGAACAGAAAAATAGGTAAATATAATAAAAATAAGGTTTAAAATTAATAAATCAAGATGATGATGAGGAAGAAGAAAGGGGAGAAAGAAAAAAGTAGTGAGAAGAGAGAAGAAAGGAGAGAGAAAGAAAATGTTAATTTGCCAAACATGTTCAATGAGTAGTAGGTCCAGTTATATAAGCCTGTGGTTTGCAGTTGATTGTTTCAGTGGTCTGGATGGTCACATGCTTTAGGTCCTAATAGAGGTTATAAACCAGAGAAAAAAGGTATATTGAAGTGTTTTATCTAGACATTTTCATAATGCAAACTGAATGTTATCTAGAGTGACTGAGCACTGAGGTATTAAATTGGGGTATCTACCCTCTGTATCCAAGAAACACTGTGGACAGAAAAACTGAGAGGTTATTTTAAATGTAGTAATATTAAGACTTTAAAACACATTGTTATGAAAAGCTTCCACTGGAGTCTCTGGCTTACAATCATATTCTTCACCTGTAACCCTGTATAAGATCCCTAAGACATTATTATAGGCCTTTGCAGTAAAAGGCTGATTATTACCTGCGCTCTCGCTTGGAGTTTCTACCCTATTAATTAGACCATTGTATTTGTTCCTGAAGTATTAAATGTACATATGGCGTATATTCTAAGTTCCTCAGAAAAGTGCTATCATTCTGTGTTTATCCTTCATCTTCTGGCTTACTTCATTTAACATAATATTTTATAGATCCATTTACATTCTGCAAAGTCTACGATTGTATCATTTCTAACTGCTATGTAGTATTCCTTTATGTATAAATACCACATCTTCATGATCCACTCATTTGTTGTTGGACATTGAGGCTGGTTCCAAATCTTGGTTATTGTACTGAGTACTGCGATAAATAATAGAGTATACACATACTTTGGTATGAATGTTCTTCCAACTTGTGGGTAAATACCCAGGAGAGCAATTGCTGGGTCATATGGCAGCTAATTCTGAGTTTACTGAGCACTCTCCACACTATTTTCCATTGAGGTTGGACCAGGCAGCATTCCCACCAGCAGTGGATGAGAGTTCTTTTCTTACCACATCCCCACCAACAGAGATTGTTCCCATTATTTTTTATGTGAACCATCCTCACTGGTGTAAGGTGGCACTTCGTTGTTGTCTTGATTTGGATTTCCCTAATGATAAGTGAAGGTGAGCATGTTTTCATGTGTATGTTGGCCATCTTTCATTCTTCTTCAGAGAAATGTCTATTCCTTTCTTCTCCCCATTTTTTTCGTGGATTTATTAAAATTTTTTAGAGCTCATCTTTCTGAGTGCTTTGTATATCCTAAATATCAGTCCTTTATATGACATGTTGAGCACAAAATTTTTTTCCCATTCTGTTAACTGTCTTCTAGTATAAATTAGGGTTTCTTTCACCATGCAGAAACTTTTTAGTTTGATGTAGTCCCATTTATTTAGATTTGATGCTAGAATTCTTGCCATTGGCATTCTATCCTCAAAGACTTTTTTGATATATAGGTTTATGTGGGCATGATTTTGTAGACAGTGGACTCCTCTCTGATTGCCAAACCTAAAGTGTAAACAAACTATGCCTAAACTGTATATAGCACCTTTCATATATTACCCCTCCCCCCTTCAGAAATCCCTCTATTCTCTCATCCCCTAATCCTGACCCATCACCATTCCTTATTTAACCCTCTTTACCCTCGGTTATTAACCCATTAGGTATCAAGGTCAACCTCCTGCTCCAATAAACCACCACCAAGCTCTCAAACCAAAAGGACACCATCCCAGCCCCACATCACATGCCTCGGCAATAAACTACAACCAATACACCTGCTGACTCATGCTCTATTGCCCTTCTTACCCTCCTAATCATGGACTATCACATGCTACTGAGTCAGCCCTAGAAGGACCCCACCTCAATGACACTTCCCTCATGGCTACATCATTCCCACCTCCAAATCCACCAGCAATATAATTTGTCACCATACCCTTTGCATAGGCATTCTAAATAAAGGGAAATGCTATACATAGTAAGAAGCTCTTATCTACTAGGGATAAGAACCCATACTTTTAATAATACAGGCTCATCTCCCACCCTGAACATATGTCATGTGGACCCAACTTAGACTCCATGTGTTTGGACAGTGACCATCCAACCAGAACCCCAGATACCAGAAGTGAAACTGACACAGGTTACAGCAACAGCACCAGGAACCAGACTACATCCAGGAAAATTCTGAACTCCTCCCTGCACCAACTTGCACCAGTTATACCACGACTCTTTGACATGAGGAAACAGCAACAACTTGAGCTAGGAGAGGGCAGCCCTATCTCACCATCCAATGACACAACTGGGTGACATGTTATCCTTTGTCCTTAATCAAAAACCAAATTGCTACTTACAGAAAACTAACCTTGACAAACATGGACTGGACAGAACCTAGCAAGGGACCAATGAGAAAGTTCCTTGACTAGGCCTCAACTTTGGATTCACACAAAAACCTTAATCTCTAATCCCAAAGGTCTGACTTTGAAAACTACAACTGAGCAGAAAATCTGGAACTGTTACCCTCCACATAAAGAAACACACACCAGACGTGGCTTTTGCCTTCCTGGTGCACTGTCTAATTTTCCTCTCAAGAATTATCTGCCAAAAGGCCCGTTCAGAGAAGTCAATTATTGACCCTTTGCGTGGATTATTGGCTAAAATTCTAATATGGCTGTGACATTACATTTTCTCTCTATTTGAATTTTGTCTCTTTTGCCACTACAGAAATTAGGCCTTAGTTATCTTGCAGTCATTAAAGGAATTTCAGTACCAAAGCAAGCTGTTAAAAGTTCCCTGCTGGCTTAGCATATTTGCAACTTAAAGTCCAGCCAGCTCTCTCTTTCTGTCAGCCTTCTCACTTCCGAAGGCCAAGTCAAAACATAACATCTTCAAGACAATGGTCTTATCTCCCTGCTTTTGAGCTTCAAAGCAGAACGATTTCTGTCTTGGGAACTCTCCCTGTCACTTTGAATACCTGCTTGCAAACAGGTTTGATCAGTGTAGAATTAGATTATTTCACTAGGTATAATTATTGTATCCCTTTCTTTAGTGTTATTCTCTTTCTATTACCAGATCATAGGAAGTGGGTCTTAGCCCCTAGCTAGAATACTATTTCCCTCAGGTTAAGAATATTTGTTATCAGGAGTAAACCAGGATTCCTGCTATCCTTTAATTTACATCAGTAATGACACCTATGGCCAGAAAACTTCTTTGATATGTAAGAATTCAGTCTTCCTTTTATCCTCTAACACCTAATTGAAACCTATTCAATTCTAAGCTATGTGTATGCACATTGCATTCTTTTCATGTTACATGTTACGACTGCCTCTTTCTCCCTTTATATACTCCCTTGCCTAAGATTAAAATTCGTCGCACTCTTGCCAGAGATGTGTTTGACCCCACACATTCTGCGTGTGGTATCATTATTCCATATTTCATATTCTTTCACTTCGTGTTTCCGCTTATTCCCAGTGAGAGTTTATCTGACCCACTAAGGTTTTACTTAGGGATGCAAACACGTCTGCAGCATGGAACCATGCTGAAAGACTTTGGATCAGAGCAAAAACCAATCCACTAACCACAGAAGACTGATTACAACAACAGTGATGAAACAGAAATCCTAGGATGGTAAAAAACAAACAAACAAAATAACAATAAGGAAACAAAGAAACAAAAAAAAATGCCTCCCTACTAGCCTTCACCCTATGACCTATGCAATAGCAAGATCTTCAGCTATAGAGGCAGGATGTCATTGCCCACACCTGAGTGGAAATTCTTCTGGCACCATAAAAAGACCTCGGGGTGGGTAAAGAGTAAGTAAGGATCCTGTAGTTGTTCCCATAGCAGTATGCTTCAAGGGTGGAGAAATCATGTATCTCTTAGGCCAAGGGAATTCCCATTGTAATTACCCAATGCTTACTGTGCCTATGCAAAAAATAAAAGAACCAAAAACAAAAAAGAGAGCAAAAACAAGAAAAGAGAAGAAAAAACCAACTAGACCAGCAACTTCTTAAAAAAATTGTTTTATACCTATTGTTTCTAAATTAGTAGACAGAGCCAAAGATTTTGGTTCTAGGACCTAATGCCAGTCTGAGCATTCCTTCTCAGGGTCACAAAATGGAGCCCCCCAGTCTTTTGAAGTCTGTCCTGGACACAAGTTTAATGTCCACCATGAATGAAGTTTTCTAAGTAAATAGAGAAATCACTGGCCCTTCATGGTGATTATAGACACCTTTTCCTTTTAACAACTCCAATAGATACCAATAAGGACAATGTTGACGGTTGGGGGTTGTATGTAAGCCTAATCACTCATCTTTTTTACTCCAGATTTCAAGATAATTGAGCACTAGACATAGATCTCAGAGGAAATTAACATATAATATTCATTTAATTGCTCCTGGAGAAATATAAAAAAATGTAGTATGTACCTGCTCCTCAGCCATGAATCTCTGTTGCCTTTACTCCATGGAATCTGAGTAGTTGGGGCTCAGTGATCTAAGTTAAGGAGCTGAGAATTAGCAGTTACAGGCAGCACATTTCAATCAGTCTTTGGGAAACAAATCAAATAATATTTACTAGTTTCACTATTGTTTTATGGGGAAAAGATAATGGGGACTGGGGGAAGGAGAACAAACAAAAGCATCTTTCCCAATTTTTCCTCATAGATATGAAGAATGTTGGAAGATATTTCTATATTAGGGAAGGATATTCCCTATATCAGGGAAGGATCATAAAGGGAAAAACCATAGTTCTTTTTTGTAGATATTCATTTTTTACTCTTTTCATTTATACTCCATTGTGAGCCACAAAGCCATGAATGCACAACATTCCATCATTATATCATCATAGAATATTTCTAATGGCAAGCCATTTTATAAAACTTGATTGTATCATATGTTTACTGCATAGATAATATTGTAGATATACTTCATTTAAACTTAGAAATGGTAGTGGTATGCCAAGGTAACTATCACAAAACTTCTCAGAGCTTTTGATTCTCTAAAATGATCTGTGGCATTCTAGTTTCAATAAAGTAACTGAAGTCTATTTCTGTTCTGCAAATGATCCTGTAATTTATTCATGCCCAGCCATCCAGCAGGTGTTTAGGTTGTGATATAGGACAGAATATAAAGAATATAGCCACGGTTAAATAAATTTAAAAGACAGATTAAGTACCTCCCAGCGATAATAAAGACAGTAGTTGATTGGAGATTGATAAAACAGACAGCAAGGGGCAGCTATAGAGCAGCAGTAGGGCATTTACTTTGTATGCAGATGACCCAAGATAGACCTGGGTTAGATCCCCAGTGTCCCATATGGTCCCCTGAGCCAGGAGCGATTTCTGAGTGCTTAGCCAAGAGTACCCCTGAGTATCATCTGGTGTGGCCCCAAACAAAACAAAACAAAACAAAAATCAGACAGCAAGCACACCAGGTTCAAGTGTTTACCTAGCACAAAAGAACAAAGTGCACAAAGGCCAATTTCTGGCAATGCAGTCCTTTACAGTGGTGGGCCAGTGGGTTTGCTTTACAGATAATCACAGGAACCATTTCATACTGCAGAAGAATAACCTCTACCTTTCTTCCACAGGACCTGTAATTAAAATAAAACTGGCAAGGGTCTGGAGTGGTGGCGCAAGCGGTAGGGTGTTTGCCTTGCTTGCACGAGGCTGACACAGGATGAACCGCAGTTTGATTCCTGGTGTCCCATATGGTCCTGTAAGCCAGGAGCGATTTCTGAGTGCAAAGCCAGGAGTAACCCCTGAGGGTCACTGAGTGTGACCCAACTCCCCTCCCCTCCCCCACAAAAAACCTTGCAAGAGGCCAATGAAATAATACATAGGTTAAGGCACTTCCTTTGCATGCAACCAACCCTAATTCAGCCCCTAGCACCATATATGATTCCCTGATTCTCACTAGGAGGTAGGAAATAGTCCTGAGTACTGCCAGATGTGCCTCACCCCAAAATAAAGAGATAGAGGAGTATCTAAGGCCACTGACATATGTGCTTATGGTGAACAAAGGTTCACATGCTGAGAATAAAATTGACAAAAATACTCCTTCAAAGAAACCTAGCATAGTCTGAGAGCTTTTTATCTCTCTGTTTGGCCAATTCCAGGATGAAGCCAATTGTTATGCAGCAAAGTAGCGATACGTGTTTTTCTTTTTCAACAGACCGCAAATAGAAATTTTGAGTGGTAAAAATAGGGAAAAATGTGCTCAATGGACTGGAGCATGTGCTTTACATAAGGGAGGTCTGGGTTTGATCCCTGGCACTGAATAGTTCCCTGATTACACTAGAAATAGTCTGAGCACCACCAAACTGTAAAACTCACACTTTCAAATTAAGTGATACCATGCAAGGAATAGGTATTAGAAGACAATGTTAATATTTTTTATCAAACAAAATTGACTTTAACGCAAAGAGATAAAGTAAGGCATACTGCAGGGACAAAAAGGAAGTTTATCAAAAAGCCTAATAATTATAAGTATGTACACAACAGTTAAGAGTCTCAAGGTAATGGAAACAAAAGAAGAGAAATGTAAAAAGAAATCAAACAAATTTATGTAAGCAATTGATCAAATACAAAAATAATCAATAACATACATGAATAACACTACAAGCCATCTTTATTTTAACTTATTAACTTTATCTTTATAAAATTAACCTTTTTTTCTTATATTACACCTAAAAGCTACAAATATTCTTAGGCCATACCCAGAAGTGCTCAAGACTTATTCCTGACGAGGATGTGATCATATATGATACTGGGGATCAAATCTGTGTCAGCCGCTTGTGAGGTAAGAACCCTACCTATTATACTATCATCTCAGCCCTATGTTATTTTTCAAAGTTGTGTCTAAAATATTGACACTGTTTAAGAAAGCTGTTTACAATAGGATTTCAGACAAAGTGTTCCCACTTCAATCATATGCACATAGGTATAATGCAAATTCCAATCTATTTAAGAGAATTGAAGTAACTTACCATGTAGTTTTAAAACATATTAAGATTAAATTAGAAACTGCTAGCAATATCATGTATTATAGACCATTCAGAAGTTGGCATGCACAGGATCATCCTGGGAAAATTTCTGATCATGCAGTGCTTATAAAACTAACCATAAGAATGTATGTGGAAGTTGCGGGAGAGGAGTCACTATTGTTGTTTTATTTTTATCAAAGCATTTCATAAGCCTAATACTACATTTAGCACCTCTGTCCATCTAAAATTGTTTACTGTTTTCTGTCCCTTTTCTGGGCCTCAGCTTCTATGACAGGGACACTGGCTTGTGTCCCAGGAAGAGCAACTCATCAGGCAACTGTCAAGCAATTGATTGCTGGCTGGAGTTGTAGGCTTGGCAGCACCAGCTCTTTCTTGTACCTTGTCACAGAGCTGAAGGCAGGGCCATGCTCCCCAGAGGAAGCTGGAGCAGGGTCTTCAGTAAAGTGATTGTGGGTCATAAATACAAGAAGAGCATCACTTTCTTCTTGTGTGTGTGTGTGTGTGTGTGTGTGTACATGTCTGTTGTTACTCTGGGGCCACACCAAACTGTGTTTAGGGCTTCTAGCCTGAGGATTACTATTGGAAATAATTGGGAGAATCATATGGAGTACTGAGGATCAAAACAGTATCAGTCACATGTAAGACAAGTGCACTGCACTCTACTATATCTCCAGTCTCCAGTCCTTCTTTGTTTTCTTTTAAAAAATAATTTGAGTTGACCACCCTGATCTTGCTTCTGTCTAAAGTATTGGTAGATGTTATCAGGATTTGCTAAGGACATGTAATTTAAAATGGAAATGTTTTTCTGAAGAGGAAAGAAAAAATTATATTCCTGTAGTATGTTTCAAGGCAAAAGATTAGAAACTGGGGTGGAGAATCTCTGTGCTGATTGGTTGGAATAGCAGATTCTAAAGCACCAGCTTCCATCCCAGCTTATTCTCCCTCTTCAGGATTTGCTCCAGTGCCTGCCCTAAAGAGCATGGCCTCCTACCTGACTGGAGCCTTGGGTTCCTGGAGTGATAGTACAGTGGTAAGATACTTGCCTTGCACATAACCGACCCAGGTTCAATCTCTGGCATCCCTTATAATTCCCTAAGCACCCTCAGTAGTAATTTATGAGTGTAGAGCCAGGAGTAATTCCTGAGCATTGCCTGGTGCCCAAACACTTTCTAAAAAAATCATAAACAAGATTTAAACATGTCCCCCTTCATGTCCATTTTGAGTAGTTTTGTGTTCTTTTTTTTCCTAAAGGGTGTCATTTGGCTCAGAACTCATTTCAACCTTCAGCTACTCTGCTTTCCCCTTTCAGCACACTGCATTCAACTCCCTCCAGATAGATAATTTATTACACTGACTTTAATGGCCTTGCTTTTAATTGTCAGCTTATTCCAATTTAAACATCTTGTGCTTTATGATCTGGTTCTCAGTTGGTGCTGGGTCATGGGTTTCAGAGGAAGGCTGGAACTGAGATTGCTTCTTCAATTATGCTCAGTCACAGAGCAGCAAAAGCCCGTTCAACAAAGCAGACCCTACTGCTCTTTTGTAATTTATCTTTACTACTTGAGGAAAATGCACAGAGAAGAATTTCTTGGCTCAATTGTCATTAGGGTTTTGCAGCTGAGTGTATCTTTTATTTAGAGATTGGGAACATAGACAAGATCAATTAAGTTCACTTTTTCGAGAAGATGCTTTAAGTGAGATGAGATATAAGGAATTATATGCAAGTGTCATAACCTAAAAATATGGATTATTTTGCTTATATTTTTGGCATCTTGCCCCAATTGTGTGAATGCCCTCCATTATTTATCTGCTTGTTCAGTTCTTGATAATACAAGGTCCCAGAATAGACCCAGTCTTTTTGCCTTGACTAGCATGTGTTTCCACCAAGAAGAACCAGGGACATTTCTTTGTGCATTGTAGAATTACTATTAGAGAATAAAGCCTTGTTGACAAATCCCGACTTTAAAAGCAGAGAGAGACGTCTGGTCTCTAAAAGAAAGAATAAGATCTCCATTTTCACCATAAGACACCAGTAGTAAGCTATTGAGGCTTGAATCTATAGAAAGGAGGCAATAAAATTATTAATAAGGGCCAGAGGCATCTTATAGGGATTAAGAAAATTGTCTTGCAATTTTGGTTTGATATTAGTTTGATCCCTGGAAACACATATATAGTCTCCAAACACTGCCAGGAGTAATTTTTGAGTGCTGAGCTAGGAGTAAGTTTACTGGATGTGGTCTCACAAGCAAAATAGTTATTAACTTTTCCTGGGACCATAAAGAAAAACCTTGAGGTTGGACAACTAACATGCCTGGAGTCATCATCCGTCTTGTGACAGTATGCTTCATGGGTAGAGACACCCTGTATCTCAACTTAGGCCAAGAGAATTTTCTTTCTAATTTCCACAACGTTTACTATGCCTATGCAAAAGAAAATATTTTTTTCATAAAAAAAATTTGCTACATTTGCCTCACCTTTAATTTTCTTCTTTTTTAAATTTTATTTGTATATCTAGATAAGGGATCTCACCTTTTTCATAGAACTTTAAAACATGAATCATTTTGTTCTGCCTCATATTTCTATGTCTTCCTAAAAATTGAGAAAAGAAAAAGTAGTGGATGGGACCCAGAGTTCAAGAAGCTTCAGGTGCACTGAATGTAAAAAAAAGGTCAGAACTAAATACTCAACCCAAAGTTAACTACAATAGAATCGAGACCCAAACTGCAACAAGCTATACACAAAAGGGACCTGCTAAACAAACAGTCCAGGAGGCGAAGAGTGGAGGTATGGGATGCATTCTGGGAACTTTGGTGAAGAAAGGTCAACACTTGTGGTGGGCATGGCCCTAATTCACTGTCACTATGTACCTGAAATACAACTGAAAGACCTGTAATTCACAATGGTCTCTAAAAAAATTAAAATTAAAAATAAAAAACTGAAAATGTTAATGTAACAATAGAACTAGAAGATCATGAGGATTCTTTATTAAATTAAAATTACATTATTATTACTATAAGGGGTCTTTGCAAGCAATGGAAATCCACTATCGAATTTTTTTAATATCTAGAATGTATAGACAATTTATATTTCACCATTTTCTCAGAACACATGAGAATAAACAAATTCCATTTCCTGTAACAATTTAATATTCAAAGTAGTTTAGTAGCAAGGATTACTTTATTTCTAAGTTCCTGGTGAAGCACAAACCACAGGAGGTTAAAGCTTGAATTTTTACTTCAAAATGTTCTGTTCTTGATCTTTATCCAGTCTGGATGTTTCCCAACTGGTTTGTGACAAATGTAGAGGGATACATTGTGAAACTTCAGGGAGAGACTGGCAGGCATGGTGGTGTTAATTTTGGACTTAGGCCATGATCTAACATTGGGGTGGTAGAAGAGTGGATTATTTGAGGTATCATAATAAATTAGGCTGGAAACTTCTCCCACCATATTTTGCTGTGACTTCACATTCAATTGTTATTCCTGAGAGGGTTTTCACTGACAATTCTAGTTTCTCTGTGACATTCTCTTTAGAAAAGTTACACTTATAAAAGCTGATTTAATTGAACATTTTTTTAATTTTCTAAAGGTAATTAGGAGATGGGCCAGGCATAATAGGTAGTCTTCTGACTCCAAGTAGAAAGAGAAAGGAGGTTTGCTTTAGGGCTGACCATTTTTTGGTTGTGTGGCTAAATGGTAGGTGGCTTAACTGCTTGAGGATATTTATCTGTCTTACCCAAAATATGGTGATTTAAATTTCATAGGGTTTAGAAATTTTAATTGAGACACACAATATCTCTCAAACACAGGCACTACTTATTACTATTTATAACTATGACCTTAATAAAGATTAGCTAAAAAAGTGAATTCTTTAAACTGTAAATAAATAACCCAAATAGAGAAATATAGGGAGAGATTCCTTCCCCTCCTTTTTTTTTTTTGGTAAATCTCAATAATTGAAAATACACCAGTCAACAAACATGTATTGTTCAGAACTCAAAGACCCCTCAAAACTAATGTATACACTGGCAAATATTTCAGGAATATATTTAATTTTTAGGTTGTTCTATTTGTGTTCATATATATTTATAAACCAAGTTTTTTCTTTACTAAAAGCTTCTTGAGTGTCCCCTGGTTCATTGTCCCTTTAGCCACCCTGTGTGGGGAGAGAGGCTGGGAAATAAGGGGATTTCTGAAAGCTGGCCTCAAATATAAGAGAAAGTTTCTGTTTGGAAATTTGTGTTTCCTGCTATTATGAATGTATGATGAGCTAAGGAGAAAGTCATCCAGAACAACCTGTCTAGGCTAATAGTGCCATAAGCATTGCAACCACTATCTTTACATACTACCTGATTTAATGATGCCATGGGCATTGTAACTGCTATCTTTGCATACCATCTGAATCAATGTACCTTGTGACTGTTGTCCTCACATACCACCTTGTTGCTGTAATGCCTGATTTGTAGTACCGACATTTGTTTCCCGCCTAAAGTTTGCCCTTAAAAGCCTTAAAAGGTAGGGACACTACCTTTAATAAACAAAGTCCATTGCTCTGACAATGTTTCCCAAGAGTGGTCTGTGGCTCGCAGTCTTCCCTCCTATTCCCCAGTCCTGCCTCAAAGGCTATGGGCTCTAAGACACCCTTACCCACCCTTGCATCGGCGTCGTTGGGGACCCCCACACCAGAGCCGACTACACTATTCAATCCTCACCCAATCAGCAAGTTATATGTGCAGATTTAGATTAGAACATCATCATCATCTTTTTTTTTTATTATTGATTCAAATCCTAATTCTTCAAAGATTCATCAAATGCTCCTCTATTGGGATTCTTTTCCCAATCATCAAGTCAAATTAATTTATTTAGGAAAGCAGAGCAATATTAAGTCACCCTCTGTTTAGCTTTAGGCAAGCAGAATCATATTGTTGCTCTTCTAATGTGTGTTTGTTTTTCTAACTTGAACTTATTTTTGTGGCCTCCCTCTTCTTAATGACTTCCTTCCCAATCTACACAAAAAATATATGTGGTGCAACACCCAGATTTGTTCTAGATTGCCTCTTAGGACCGCCTAACCTCAGGACCCACTTGAGGTTTATAAAGGTTCACTGGGGCCTTTTGGTATCTCTTAGTGTCCCAGGTTGAATATAGTCATCAGCATAATTAGAACATGAAAATAAAACAGTTTATTTTCTAGCAGATATAAAACATCATGTTGGATGACTGACACATAAGCTCTGTGATCTTTAGTGGCAAGTACTGAGATGTAGTGGGTTATGGGAGTCATTCAGTGTTTAAAGAAAATTTAAATTCCACTTCCTGACAAATTCTCTATTTCTACTCCCCATAAAAAATGTAAAGGAACTATTTCAATTCTTTCAAATCCTTTAATGGAGATAGAACACTTGATTATTGCAAAGATCCTTTTCCCTGCATTCTTTGCAGGATACTATGTCATTTTGTTATGCTGTCATAGTGGTTATGATTACACTGGGAACTGAAAATGAAAAATGTTAATTAAGACTGAAATTCAATCTAACCATATTTAGAGGTTCCATTATTCCAGGACCAAGTGCTTTTCTCAAGTTTTCTGCTTGACATTCTATAACCATTGCCTCAGACTAATTAAAATTCATCTGACTATCTAATGGTCTAATTTTATTCTATAATTAAGCTTCTTCTAAATAGCAGCATGCTTTATAGCCATAAAAGAAAGATATTCCTATCCCTATTTTCAAAATTGGTTTAGTAAAACAAGGAAAAGTAGCGATAAGCACTAAATTCCACATTTTTGAGCAATGGTTTTCATATTGACTTAAATTAAACTCTCCTTAAACTCATTGGCAATATGTCCTTATCTGATAATATTGCATATCTGAAAAACATAGGGTATCATTGCTTATATAATATAGTGTCATCTGTGTGTGTTGTGGGCAGAATAAAGGATTATATTTATCAAAATAATAACATTTAACAATCTCCCTTATAAATAAGAATGGTCAAGTGAAATGTATGAACATAATTAAATAGATATACATGGACTTAGGGAGATTTACAGAAGGCTTAAGCTTACATGCATACTTACTTTTCTCTCACAATGATAAGTTGTGTTCTTATCCAGAAAACTGAAACAGAAGGTGGAGATTATGTAAAATATCCTCAAAAAGTTAGACTAAAACTCCCATACAACTTCTTGACATCACATTAAATGCAAAATAAAACTACCCCATTTAATTCATAAATATAATTTCACATTTATGCATATTTTCATGCAGTGTTTGGTACTACAAACAAGATACAGAATATCTCAATTGTCCAAATATAGCATATACACATCATGGAATAGTCTGCAGATTTATGAGAAGGCAAAATTATGCAATTCACTATACATTGTACAGACCTGGAAAGTATCAGGTTAAGGGAAATAAGTCAGAGGGAGGACAAATGATAGATGATATCACTCATTTGTGGATTATAGAAAGACAAAACAAGAGAACAGAACAAAACTGGGTCTTGAATTACAAAACTCAGATGACAGCTCATTGACTAAAAGGGCTGGAAGGGGGATGAAGATATAACTCCTGGTGACATAGGCTAGTGGCACAGGTTCGTGGGCACTTTGGTGCTGATGGAGTGCAGTAATTTTGTATAGCAATACCATAAATTTTAATGCTTTTGTAACTAACCATGTATTCTGAGTTAATTTTTTTAAATTTTCACAGAAGAGATGAACTCAGTTAGAGGTAAATCTTAGGCATTTCTTTTTTCTCTTTCTAGATAAAGAAGGCTAAAGTGACTCTTAAAGTTGACTACTAGACAAACTACTAAAGCTAAAGATGCCTTCAGTGACTGGTAGGGAAAGCCTAAGTTCTAACTTTGACATCCTTAAACCCATAAATCCCATCAGCACTTGTTGAACTTATCATTGTGATAGAAAGTAAGTATGCATGTAAGCTTAAGCCTTCTGTAAATCTCCCTAAGTTCATGTGTATCTGTTTAATTATGTTCATATTTTATGGATTATCTCTCCTCACTAGAATCAACAAAGGAGTTGATTTTGTTCCTCACTATTATACCTGGAATAAAATGAATACTTAGGAAATAATTTGCTGAATATAGAATGAAGCAACTGGATTTCTCACCAAAACAATAGCTTTAATTTAGTCAATAAGAACTAAATTCTTCACTAGGTCTCTTCCAAATCTATATCCCACTGTCAGAGAATACAGTAAAACAACTTTGGAATATAGAATAAAATTTATTTTATTTGCATGTTGCTAATCTGTCTTGATCTTCAGAACCCCATGAGCCCATCAGGAACCAGGAGTGATCCCAGTCAGAAGTAAGCCCTGAGCATAATAGCTATAGACTCCAAACCCAAAAATAACAAAATAAATAACACTTTAAAATAAAAACCAATTTATCAGAGACACATTTGTAACTCTTCACTCAAACCGCAAAATTGTCATAGAATTTTTATATTGAGATCAAGTTATCAACTATTGAGACATAGGTAGTTTGTCTCCAAAATAGACAGACATATTTTATTGGGATATGGATTGCCTCAACTGTTGGAAGAAACAGCCTCTGCATAGGATCCAGGCAGCCATGCTGACATTTTGCAATGGCTCTATGCAGAGAGGGTTGCTGTGAACATTCTCTGGTATTTCTCCTTTTCCATCTACACTGGGAATCTTCTCTCAGTCTCCTTTGTCTATACTGCCAAACAGAAATTCTACCTTTTACCTCTTGAAAACCCATTTTTCTGAGTTTTAATCCCTTTTGCACCTTCTCTTTAAAGATTTTCAGTAGTGTTTCATATTAAGGAAGTCATAAACATTTCTTCCTGCTTCTTTATCTCTGTTAGATAGCTTGTCAAGTATTTCAGCTGGTGTCAGAAGCGTGACAGCCATCTTGGGCCTTGCTGCTCCCAGCGGCCTGGGAATTGGATTTCTTTAACATTCCTACCAGAGGGAATGCCTGCTTCAGAGGTGAGTTGACCACCCACAGACTGATTTCTGCTGGTTTCTGCTGGCCACACCGCTTCACTTCATGGCAGTATATCATCTTCCTAATGAATACTACCTTAACACGTAGAAAAAGCTACAATATAAGTGTTTGCAGGCAAACACCATGCAGAGAATGAAGATGATAGCTCTGATGACCAAAAAATACCAACCATCTGATTAATCTCTCAGATAAGGAATGTAGAATAGAAATATAAAGGAGCCTCATAGAAATAAAAAGGAAACATAGCTCAAGCCTAACAGAACACAATGACAGAAATCAGGAAACTCCAAACTGAAATAACAGCTCTGAAAAACACGGTAGCTGAACTGAAAATGGAAAACCTCTTCAGCATGGTAACAGCAGCCAAGGACAGAATGAGTGAACTGGAAGATGAAATGCAGAACAACTCTATACAGCAGAAGAAATTGGAAAAGAACTTTAAGGCAAATGATCAGACAATAGAAAAAGTATTCAAGGAATGTGAACAGATAAAAATAGAAGTCTTTGATAAACTCAACAGAAACAACTAAAAATCATTGGAGTCCCAGAGGCTCAGAAAGAATCAACAGTCAAAGACATCATCACAGAGAAACCCCCAGAGCTAAAGACTACCTGCAATCAAATCCTGCATGCCCAAAGAGTACCAGCTAAAAGAGACCCGAAGAAAAGCACCCCAAGACACATCCTACTCAAAATGACAAATCCCACAGATAGAGATAGAATACTGAAAGCAGCGAGATCAAAAAGGGAAATTATATTCAAAGAAGCAACCTTAAGATTTACAGTAGACGTGTCACAAGAAACTCTCAAGGCCAGAAGACAATGGTGGGATAATGTGTCAAGACTGAACGAAATGGATGCTTCACCTAGAATACTACACCCAGCCCGACTCATGTTCAGGTTTGAAGGAAGGATACTTAGCTTCACGGATAAGCAACAGCTCAGAAATTTTACAGATGCAAAACCAGCCTTAAATGAAAAACTGGAAGGTCTACTTTAAGACAAGACAGACCAACAGATACACCAAACTTATATACAAAGATGACATTAAATCCCATGACAATCATCTCCGTCAATGTCAATGAACTAAATGCACCAATTAAGAGACCCAGAATGGCAAAATGGATCAAAAAGATGAATCCAACCTTCGGCTGCATACAAGATACACACCTGAATACTCAGAACAACATAGATTCAAAATTAAAGGCTGGAAGAAAATCATTCAAGCAAACAACAACCTTAAAAAGCTGGGGTGGCCATTTTAATATCAGACAACACAAACTCTAGATTCAGAAAATTTGTTAGAGACAAAGATGGACATTATGTACTAATCAAGGTATATGTGCAACAGGAGAAATAACACTACTAATCACCCAATGAAAGACCACCAAAATATCTAACAAAATTATTGACAAATTTGAAAGAGGACATCAATAATAACACAATAATTGTGGGAGACCTCAACACAGCCCTGTCAACACTTGGTAGGTCAACCAAATTGAAACCAAAAGAAAATATACTAGCCCTGAAAAAGAGAAATGGAAGAAAGGGACCTAGTATATATATATATACTATATATATATATATACTATATATATATACTATATATATATATATATAACACTCCATCCCCAGAATCCTGGGTACATATTCTTCTCCAATGTACATGGGTCATTCTCCAGGATAGACCACATGCTGGCACATAAAATATACCTCCATAAATTCAAGAAGATAAAAAGTTTGCAGGCTACCTTCACCGACCACAAGGCTCTGAAATTAGATGTGAACTACAAAGGGACACAGAAGAAAAACACCTGGAAATTAAACAGCCTACTACTGAACAACCAGTGGGTCTGAGATTAAATCAAAGAGGAAATCAAAACCTTCCTGGAAATGAATGACAATGAAGACCCAACCTATCAGAATCTATGGGACACAGCAAAAGTGATACTTAGAGGAAAATTTATAGCTTTGCAAGCACACATCGGGAAGGAAAAAGGGGCATATTTCAATACTTAATGATGCAGCTTATAAAATTAGAAAAAGATTAACAAAAGGAAGCAAAAATAGGGAGACAGAAGGAAATAACAAAGCTTAGAGCAAAAATCAATGAAGTTTAACCCCCTCCAAAAATCTGAAAGATTAACACAAGCAGAAGTTGGTTCTTTGAAAAAATAAACAAGATTGATAGACCATTGGCAAAACTCACAAAGAAAGAGCGAAAATTGTTAGCCTGTATTAGAAATGAAAAGGGGGAGATCACTACAGATACTGCAGAGTTTCAAAGGGTAATCAGAGACTATTTTGAGAAACTCTATGCCACTAAATATGAGAACCTGGAAGAAATGGATAAATTCTTGGACTCTTATGACCTCCCACGGTTGAATAAGGAGGATGTAGTACACCTAAACACCCCCATCACTATTTTTTAATATAATTTTTATTTTGATCATAGTGGATTACATATTGTTGATAATAATATTTTAAGTACATATTTACATAAAATCAGGGGGGATTCCCATCACCAGTTTGTCCTCCCTACTCCTCCGTTTTTGTTCTACCTCCCATATCCTCTTCCCTCACCCCCAGGGCTGCTAGAATATGTGGTCCCCTCTGTACCTAGCCTATTACTTAGTAGCCTTGCACCTGTTTGGTCCTGATGCCTCCCTTATTTCCCCCTCTAACTGGGAGGCAGGACTAGATAGTTTAAGTTATGTGGTTTTGTTTGAAGAAGAGAAAAGTAATAAACTGGGGTAAAAGTCTAATATGCCGAAAATAAGCGGAATTCTTCTAGAGGCTCTCGTCATCAGTTTGAGAGACAAAGGAGAAAAAGGTGAAAACTCCACCACTACCAAAAGAAGTGTCAAATATCCATTGAGGACTCCAACAATAACGCTAAGCACCACAAAAACAAAACGAACAAACAAACAAACAAACAAAAAACCGCCATGGTCTTGAGATAAGAAACATGGCAGAGCACATAAAGAAAGAAAAGAAAAGAAGAGAAAAAAAAAGATAAGTATAAGTGGGGGCAACAACTTCAAAAAACACACCAAAACAAAGAAATTGACCAAAAATAGATAGGTAAATAATATAATAATAATAATAATAGTACATAAAGATAAAAAAATAATATATAAAAATAAACAATGTTTTGTGCTTTTTGCCTTTTTTTTTCTCCTGCCCTGGCACAGTAAATATTGGGGTCATTTGAAAAGGGATTCACATGGCCTAAGAGATATGGGGTTTCTCCGCCCTTGGAGTATATTGTCATGGGATCAACTATAGACTCTGTTCAGGATCATTTACTCTCCCGGTGGTGCTTTTGTGGTTTTTGGAAGACTTCTGCTCCATCCTGGGTGATACAATCAGACCTCTGTATCTAGGGATCTCAGTATCTGCACAGTTCAAGGGGTGGGATTTATGATGAAGTCAGTCTTTGTGGTTCTAGAAGTTCTGTTCCCTCAGTGTCATTTTAATTCATCTTCTGTGGTTGGTGGTCTTGGTCTTAGCACTAAACCTGGGATGGCACCTAGGTTTCCTTGTGTTTCCAGAAGCCCCATTCCGTTACAGTTGTCTTTGCCAGACCTTTGGAACTGAGGATCATGGTTGTTGTGCAGGTCGTAGTTCAAACCCTAGACTAGGGCTTTTTTATTGGTCCCAAGATATATACAGTCTGGTCATGGTTCTATCAGCCAGTCACCTGTAAATCACGATCTTGGTTTTTGGACCTACCAACAGGTGACAAGTCTTCTGATTTTGTCTTATTGTTAGCTGGTAAGGTAGGATAACCTGCTCTTAGGTCAAGTTGTTCCCATTTTCCTCGTTGTCAGGATTTCGTATTAGAGCTGGCACTCGTTGGTGTTCCAGCAGTATTAAGGCTGTCCCGGATGGGGTTTATTTCCTGCAGCTGTTGTGAAGAACTGTGTCGTTTCTGTAACTGGGATCCAGGGTTCAAGGCTGGACAGATCCCCCATCACTATTAAGGAAATTAAAAATGAAATCAAATGTCTGTCCAGAAACAAAAGCCAGGTGCAGATGGTTTTACTAATGAATTCTTCCAAACCTTTCAAGAGAAACTACTACCAATCCTGGCCAGGCTCTTTCATGAAATTGAAAAAACGGGAACATTTTCAAATAGCTTTTATGAAGCCAATATCACCTTGCTAACAAAAACAGACAGAGATGCCACCAAAAAAGAAAATTACAGACCAATATCCCTGACGAACACAAATGCAAAAATCCTCAACAAAATCCTGGCAAATAGGATTCAATGCCTCATCAAGAATATCATTCACTATGATCAGGTAGGTTTTATTCCAGGAATGCAAGAATGGTTTAATATCCGTAAATCTATCAACATAATACACAACATCAACAACAAGGAAAATAAAAATCACATGATTATATCAATAGATGTAGAGAAAGCATTTGATATGGTCCAACACCCATTCTTGAAAAAAAAACTCTCAGCAAGATGGGACTGAAAGGAACTTTTCTCAATATAGTTAAGGCCTTCTACCACAAGTCAATGGCAAATATTATTCTCAAAGGAGAAAAACTACAAGCCTTTTCTCTAAATTCTGGTACAAGACAAGGTTGTCCTCTCTCACCATTCCTTTTAAACATAGTACTGGAACTAATTAAGAAAAAGGTATTGGTGAGTCTAGCAGGAGGAGGTTTGGCAGGCCCCCACCAGGCCTAGTGGGGGTGCAGGACTTGGGTAACCCCAGCACCCCTCTACCGCCTTGCTCCAGATCTCCAGGGCTTCCCCGGGCCACATGCCTGGGCAAGCCTGTGAGTTGAGCCCCTTGGTGGAGCTCGAAGTTACCCTAGGCTTTCCCCCGTTATCCATTCAGCTCCTTAGGGAGGATCTTGGTGGGGCTCTGAACTTCTGGCCTCCCAGCTTCTTGAAGGATCTCTCCTTCCTGAGAGCCATGAGTCTAGCAGGAGGAGGTTTGGCAGGCCCCCGCCATGCCAGAGGCCTTCTTGACCAGGCCTCGTGGGTGTGCGGGACTTGGGTAACCCCAGCACCCCTCTACCACCTTGCTCCAGATCTCCAGGGATTCCCCAGGCCACGTGCCTAGTTTCTTGAAGTCACTGGTAATCTTTTTTCAGTCTATATTTTCAAAATCACTCTCATTAAATTATGTTTTTATGTATGCAGAATGTACATTTTGTACTCTGCCCTTTTGCATACCCCTTCATAAGATCATATTTCTCTTTAACTTCCTTAACTCCTATCATCATTACTCCTCATTTATCCTTTCTAACTTAAGTACTGTAGAGTCCTAAGTCACAGACCAAAGTGGTGCCCTGGAGTTAACACCCACCCAACTATTTTAAAAGGCATAAAAAGGACACTTATATCTTTTCAACATTTTATGGGTGTTTTCTTTGACGGCTATAAACTTTTGCTGAATATTTTCTTATACAGTGATGATCCCCCCCCCATGTTTTTTATCTTCTCTTTGTGAACTGATCAATATGGAATTTGGTGTGAAAGAATCTCTCAGTTTAATGCTTATGTTTGAACCAAGTCATGGGTATTGTTGGAAATGTTCTTACGCCCCCATATATCTGATAGCACCACGTGGCTTTATTTCTTGTTTGCTTAGTCACACTAAAATGGGAAAATACTATACATACCAATAAGTCCTTATCTGATAGAGATGGGAACACACAAGTCTTGTAGTGCAATGAGACCTTACACCCTGAACATTGACATAAAGACCTGGCACAGGCCTCAGAAGAATGGGCATTCTCCATTCACCCCTGATCTACAGAAGATCAAAACATTTACAAAACATCCAAGGTTGTATATAACATCACCTGGAGGCATTCCTCTACCAGGGAAGACCCTACAGCTGCTCTGACATCGATCTACTCAAAAGAGACTTCCCTTAACACTGAGAAGACTTAACAAGAACAATGACCTGCTTACTGGACAGGGCTTGCTGTATTGCCCTTTAATTGTGAGGTTTGTCTATAACATCATCTGAAAGCAATCCTCTACCACGGAAGACCCTACCACTGCTCAGACAGGAAGACCCTACCATTGCTCATACATTGTCCTGCTCAAAAGAGACTTCCCTTAACATTGAGAAGACTTAACAACAACAACCTGCTTACAGGACAGGGCTTCCTGCATTGCCCTTTCATGGTGAAGTGAAACGAGAAGACACTCCACATCATGACTTCAATGTAGGATATGCAGATTCCAGAATCTTTAATATAGAAACATGATACCAACAACAGAGACTGTGTGAAAAGTGTGTTGGCACTATGGACAATGTCTTGGATTGGACGATAACTTGCCTGAGGCCTAGAGCTCGTCTTATGCCAGGAAACTTCAGGGGTAGGATCTCTTTGTATTTAGGCCACGGTTATTCCTTTCCATGCCTCTCATATTTTGGTGGGCCTATGCAAACAACAATTGCCACTCTAACACCGTTTTTACTGTGCTCCTTTGACTCTAATCCTTAAAACGCACCCACTTAAAACTTGAGGTTAACTTAAGCTAATATGCATGTACATGGAAATGTAAAAAATACTATGCCTCTAAAGTTTAAGGAGTTACATAAGTTTTATGGCTTTAGATTGCTAGTGTGCTGTTAAGAAATATTATAATGTGCTACAATCTGGGGACTTGAGGGACAAAGTAATTGCACATGAATTCTCTTTTATTTATCTTAACGTTCTTTGGCTGAAAGTTCAAAGTTAAGATATCAGCAAGGGGACTTCTTCTGAGAATTATGTTATGGGTGATTGTCCTTCCACTGTAACTTTACCTTGTCCTCTTTCTTTGCATCTTTTGTTCTCATAATTCAAAATAAAAAAAATTTAAAAAAAAAAGAAAAAGGTATCAATGATCTTATTTGAAACTTCTTTTTGTATTGTTGTGGTGTTCCAATTCCTTGTTTCCTTTCCTCTCTCAAACTGAGGTTGAGAGCCTCTAGAAGGACTCTGCCCATTTTTGGCTTTTTTGATTTTTACCCCATTTTATTGCTTTTATTTTCTTCAAACAAAGCCACATAACTTGAACTATCTAGTTCCGTTTCTCAAATAGAAGGGGAAGTAAGGGAGAGTACCAGGACCAAACAGATGTATGCTCACTAAGTAGTAAGCTAGACACAGAGGGGACCACTTATTCTATCAGCCCGAGGGGTGAGAGAGGGGGATATGAGATGCAGGGTGGGAGTGGGGGTGGAGGGAGGGCAAATTTGGTGATGGGAATTCCCCTAATTCTATGTTAATATGTACCTAAAATATTACTGTGAAAGATATGTAAGTCAATATTGTCAAAATAAAAATTTATAATTAAAAATAAGAAAAGAAAAAGAAAAAGATATCAATGGAATCCAGATAGAAAAGGAAGAAGTCAAACTCTCACTGTTTGCAGATGACATGATACTATACTTAGAAAACCCTAAAGTACCAAAAAACTTCTAGAAACAATAGATTTATATAGCAAGGTGGCAGGCTACAAAATTAGCACACAAAAATCAATGGCCTTTTTATATGCCAATAATGATTGGGAGGAAATGGACATTAAGAAAACAACCCCATTAACATTAGTGTCACACAAACTCAAATATCTTGGAGTCAACTTGACCAAAGATGTAAAGAACCTATACAAAGAAAACTATAAAACCCTGCTCTAAGAGATAAGAGAAGACATGTGAAAATGGAAAGATATACCCTGCTCATGGATTGGCAGGATTAACATTATTAAAATGGCAATAGTCCCCAAAGCATTGTACAGTTTTATTGTGATCCCTCTAAAGACACCTATGACATTCTTCAAAGAAGTGAATCAAACACTTCTGAAATTCATTTGGAACTATAAACACCCTTGAATAGCTAAAGTAATCCTTGGGAAAAGGAATATGGGAGGCAACACATTCCCATACTTTAAACTGTACTACAAAGCAATAGTTATCAAAACAGCATGATATTGGAATAAAGACAGACCCTCAGATCAGTGGAATAGGCTTGAGTACTCAGAGATTGTTCCCCAGACATACAATCACCTAATTTTTGATAAACAAGCAAAAAATCCTAAATGGAGCAAGGAAAGCCTCTTCAACAAGTGGTGTTGGCACAGCAGGTTAGCCACTTGCAAAAAACCAAACTCAGACCCACAGCTATTCTCCAACTAACAAATCCAAATGGATTAATGACCTTGATATCAAGACCTGAAACCATAATGTATGTAAAATAACCATAGGTAAAGGAGGAAACAGCACTCTCCAAGTGAGTGGAAGCAGAGATAAACAGATGGGAATATATTAAGATGAGAAGCTTCTGCACCTCAAAGGAAATGGAGCCCAGGATACAAGAGCTGCCCACTAAGTGGGAGAAACTATTCACCCAATACTCGTCAGATAAGGGGCTAATATCCAAAATATACAAGACACTGACAGAACTTTACAAGAAAATACATCTAATCCCATCAAAAATGTCACTAAGTCCTATTTAGTGACCTACTGAGTGTCACCAAGCACTGTGATATGGTTCACTCTGCAACCTATATCCTGGGACCAAATAGGGTGAAAAATGGGATGGTCATCAGTTGCCCTGATAGCACTCACACAACTGAATCTTTTAGAAATTTTCTTCCTGCTTGTATGTCATGTGGTTTGTCGTGAATAACAAATTTCTTGAGTGTGAGATTATGGTACCTATATGATCTCACATGCCTTCTATTCTATTAGATATTTTATTAGGCATCCAAATGAGGATGCTGCTGAAAACCCAGGTGTCTCTAAGAATGGGTTTGGCCACTTGGAGTTTCTAACTTGAAATGCTCACCTAATCTGATCTTAGCTCACTTTCAGAAGAGATGGTGTTTCTATCCCTTCCCCCGGTCTGTTCCCAGGAGAATGGGACTGCATGAACAGGAAAATGTCTCTATGTAGGCAGCTTTAGAACAGCTTCCCTCATCTGAAAATAGGACAAAAGAGGAGCCAGCGCATTGTATACCAGGTAAATCACTTGCCTTACACATGTTTGACTGACATGGGTTTGATCCCTGGTACCTGTGGTCCTCAAAATTCTTCCAGGAGTAATCCCTAAACAGTCAGGAGTAAGTCCTGAACACTGCTGAGTATGGCTCACAAACGCTAACAAACACACATACACAAATAAGACAGAAATATATGAAAAGCTGGACAGAACTGTTAAGCCTCTGCACAGAGATAAGAGGAGCTGAGGGGTATTCCAGGAGCTCAGTTGTCCTTCCGCAATCCCAACTAGCCATTCTCTTTGAATTCTAGGTCCAGGGACAAGCCTTTCCTGAGGTCCCGTTCCCTTGGAAGCCTTAATAAATGTGCTGTCCTGCTGTTTCCCTGAATTCAGGCAACGTGTTCACAGGCTTAAGATGCTAAATGGGGGCTGAAGAAATCACACAGCATCCTTGCCTTGCATGTAGCAGCCTTAGTTTTGTTTCATGGGACCACAAAACCTGGGCACCACTGGGTGTAGCCCCAAACCACCCAAGCAAACAAACAAACAAAAACTCATAATATTGGTTAGTCTGTAGAATTGTCTCTGGGTATTATTATTATTATATTATTTTTGGGGGGCCACACCCGGCAGTGCTCAGGGGTTACTCCTGGCTGTCTGCTCAGAAATAGCTCCTGGCAGGCACAGGGGACCATATGGAACACCGGGAGTCGAACCAACCACCTTTGGTACTGGATCGGCTGCTTGCAATGCAAACACTGCTGTGCTATCTCTCCGGGCCCTATATATTATTATATATTATTTTTCTTAAATATCACAGATGAGTGAGACTATTCTCTATCTCTTTTCCTCTGACTCATTTCATTCAGAATAATAGTTTCCATGTCCACCCATGTATAGGAAACTTTTATGACTTTCCTTTTCCCTGATGACTGCATAGTAATGGGTTTTTCTCCCCAGATTCTGGCTATTGTAGATAGAATTGAAATGAAGATAGGTATGCAGAGGGAATTTTTGATAGAATTTAAATGAATATAGGTATGCAGAGGGCATTTTTGTGTTGTGTTTTTGTGTTCCTAGAGTATATACCTAGGAGTCGGTTTTTGTTTTTTGTTTTTGTTTATTTTGGGCCACACCCAGTGATATTCAGGGGTTCTCCTGGCTATGTGCTCAAAAATCACTCCTGGCTTGGGGACCATATGGGAGGCTTGGGGATCGAAACAAGGTCTATCCTAGGTCAGCTGTGTGCAAGGCAAATGCCCTACAGCTGCACCACATGTGCAGTCACTTGCACTGAGAACTAAAGCTCTTTTTTTTTTAACAGATTGAATTGATGGGGAAGGATAAAGTAGAGGGAAGAAGAGAGAAAGAAATTTAAAAAGAAAGAAAGGAGAAAAAAATAAAAGGAAGTGGCTGTTTGCCAGGTCGTGTTCGGTGAGTGGAACCTGTAACATAGGTCCTTGGTGCACCAGTGAGACTGTTCCAGTGGTCTGAATTATCACCTGCTTTGGGTCCTAATAGAAGAGTATTTTATCAAGACACTGACATGCCTTGGTTTAAAATTAGGGTGTTCACTCTTTGTTTCCATGGCCCCCTGTGGACAAAGAAGCTGAAGGGTTATTTTATACTTGGTAAAATTAAGGCATTAAAGCATATTGATAGTAATCACTGCAGCAGGAATCCAGGCTTCCCATTATATTCTGCACCTGGATCACGGGTCTACAGGTCCAAGTGGCAGCGGGAGGCTCAGGGAATGTCTTCATTTTTATGGTGAAAAACAGAACTACATGTTTTATTTCTCTATTCCTGGCTTAGCCCTGCTGTATTTAATACAACATTTAGTACATCTTCAAATACTAAGAATTGAGTGTACTAAATAGCTGTCTATTAACAAATGTCTGTGAGTGAAGAAAAAAATCATTTCCAGTACTCTCTGTTTTACATTTTAGAGACTGGCTATCTGTGTGAAAAATTCCTGACTTATTATGATTCTAATTGAATAAAGGAGAGAAGTTGCTTTTTAATTTGTAAATGCTGATTTTTCATTATGGGCTTATTATCTCATGTTTCTGACTGCAGAGAGCAAGCCCAGGACTTCTGGGTATGAAAAATATATGATAAAAAGAGATAACAGGGATTCTTGCTGGGAAGAGGGACAGTGGAGCAAAGCATTCTTATTGGTTGAATTCCCAGGGCTTTCATCATCTTACCTCCTGGCACTTGTTTTTTTTATGTGCAAGCATCTGTGAAGATTTTTTATTGTAATCATCATTAAGAAGATTAGGTTCTTAATTGGGACTCTGATTTCATGAAAATCCAGAAGCATTTTAGACCCCTTTTACAATGAGACAGAAAAAAAGTGTAAACTAACAGATTTTTTATAAGTGAATTATGGGCTCCAGTTCCTCTTTTAGGGGGCTTTCTGTTGAATGTTTTTTCAGTTTGAATGAGACCAATACTCTTTTCTGATGCTTTTATTTTCCACTTCTTTATTTTACCTCTGGAAGCATGTAGTTCTTGCCTGGCATGAATGATAGGGTCTAAAGCACAGAACAAAGCTCTGGATGTTTTTGTTCCTCAGTATGAAAGAACTAGAGACTTGAACTGCAGTTTTGAATGTTCTCCTTAAACGAATGTGTTATTCTCTCATTTATTCCTGAAACATATCTTGAAAATCAAAAGTGTGACAAAATGTTTGCTCAACACTTGGGAAACAGGTGAAAAACTGACTGTTCGAAGTTGATGGTGGTGAGTGAGAGACAAATAGAGAGCAAAAGAGCAAGAGAAAAAGGAGCAGAAGGAGAAAGAAAAGGAGAAGAAGGAAGAGGAGAAGGAGAAGGAGAAGAAGAAGAAGAAGAAGAAGAAGAAGAAGAAGAAGAAGAAGAAGAAGAAGAAGAAGAAGAAGAAGAAGAAGAAGAAGAAGAAGAAGAAGAAGAAGAAGAAGGAGAAGGAGAAGGAGAAGGAGAAGGAGAAGGAGAAGGAGAAGGAGGAGAAGGAGAAGGAGGAGAAGGAGAAGGAGAAGGAGAATAAGAAGAAGAAGGAGAAGAAGAAGGAGAAGAAGAATAGGAGGAGGAGGAGGAAGAAGAAGAATAGGAGGAGAGGAGGAGGACAAAGAGAAGAAATACATAGTATTCAAACAAAAGTGTGATGAAAGCTGAGGGTTTCTCATTTCTCCTCTGAAAAAAGCTATCTATTTATTGGGATCTTCAGTAGGAAACTGGGGACTGAGAATAAAATCAACCATGACTATATTAGATACTACAAATTTGACAACGAAGTTAGACCCTTTGATGGCAAGACTTCTCGTCTATTTATACCCTGGTACCTCCAGAAGGAACTGAAGAGAATTAAGAAACTCTACCTTACATTTAGCCCTCCTCTGCTTCTCACTACCATTGCTCCTCTGTTGGTTCATTGGAGTCACATGTATATAGAGACTTTTCTCTTCTGTTGGTTCATTGAAATCATATGTTCATAGAATTTTCTCCTCTGTTGTTTCATTGAAGTCACATGTTCATAAACTTTTCTCATTCCTAAGATGGAAGACCCAGAGGTTTTGGACTTCTAGTATCTGGCATAATGTTGACAGACAAAAGTATGTAAAAAATCAAAATGATAATAATTAAGAAGAGTATAAAATATATTAACAATGTCATTACATTTTACTCATAATAACCCCACATATTAAAAAATAAATGAGTATCATATCATATATGTATACTGACTTAAAAACATCTAAGAACTCAGGTATCCATCATGTCTTGTCTTTCCAAGCAAGCATATGTGGTCCTCTTTTTTGTTTCTTCTCTCTTTTGTTGTGATAGAGGAAAAAATAGTCTCTAACTAGGAAAGGGTTGAATGCAATAGCCTTTCTTAGGCTGGTAACAAGCAAATTGTCTAGGGATGGCAGTGGGTTCTCTTGCTTCAGAGAACCCACTCTGACCCAGAGGCGGAGCATGTTTTATGAGATTGATCTGTTTCAAGACAATTAGATCCTTTTCTCCTCAAGAACAAGTCACAGCTGGCTCCCCCACTGCCCTTGACTGATAGAGCAAACATCCAACACCTGCATAATACGTGGGCTTTTGCAGCTGAGTGCTCTCTATTTCTACAAATAAATGCTTTACAATAAGCTGAAAAGCCAGAAAAAGACACAACCTACTTTAAGGTCACTGTTGCCTCCTAGCAAGTGTGTTTAAAAATAATCCTCAATCTGCCATGTGATCACTACTCTCATTTGTGCCAGCGCAATGGCAGGTCTTGTTCCATTATGGATGGTATCATGGAAAGCTCTGGGATGTGTTTGTGAGACAGTTGGTATTCTTTGAAATAGAGCTGGCAGTATTGCCACACTATTGCTTTCTGACTTTCTGACCCCTGCGTTGTCTCTGTTCTAGACTTTCTTTCCAGTTTGATGAAATAACTCCAGGCCCAACTTTTAAGGATTCTGAAGGAAGGAGAGTGTTAAGGGCCTGATTTACCTGGCTGAAATAGATACAGATGCCAACACATGGAATCAGATTCACTCTAGATAGCTCCTTCAGTGAGCAGGATGGCCATTATTTTCAGGAATTACCTCCCAGAAAGTACTGTAGAAGATTCATGAGTTCCACAGCAATATTATTATGAATGTGAAAGTTCACATTTCCAAGCTGTGGTGCACAACACATCCTGAATAGTCTTGTGATAGGCAGGCCCTTAGACCTTTATTTTTGTTGGTGAATTCTGTTATTCCAAATAGGTCTTCTCCCTAGTATTGGGCATGTAACTAGGATCAAAGATGTAAATTAGGAATTTATGTAAATAAAGTTTTGCCATTCATTTCTGTTAAATGAATGGACATGTTCAGATCTTGCCACAAGACTGGCATTCATGGAGCATCACCTGGAAAAATGTCCCACATATCAGTATCTAAAACCCACCCTAAGCAGCCCAGTCTTCCATGTAAAGCTGGAAATATCAGTTTCTAAGACTGCTCTTTTAATATCTGAAAACAATGAATTGGACTGAAAAAAATATGCAAAGTAGGTCAAACATGTTCACAATAGTAGCCTCACAGTCTTAGTATATGTGACATATACACACATGCAAGTACCCTCTAGTCCCCTACTTATATGTACACACACGTATACACACTACCAAGTATTTAAATATCCTTGGGCTAATAGTCTATTACGAGGCAAATGATGAAGTCATTCTAAACCAGTCAACCAAAGAAGACTGAAGGAGCTCAGTCAAGATGGTTGGCTCAGGTTGACTCAGGTCTTTTAGTCTCATCAAGAATAATGTTTCTCCAGTCTTCATCCTAATAAGATGGCTTCTTTGCATGTGTTTGTCCCAACTGGGCAGAAAGAACTTCTGGCTTCCTAACCCAACCTGTTATCCACCCGAAAGGGTGATTCTACTCTTCACAATAAAGTCTGTGACTCAGGGAGCTAGTTTGCTTGCTTGCTGCTTGTGGTGAAAGTTCCTGGACCTGTTTCATCTACCTAGCTTAGTGTGGATTATTTCCTGCATTCTCTTTGCTTCCAGACCAATATATCCCAATTTCCTCAGGATTGGGATATGAAGATTTATCTACACTATTGTTAAGGTACTGTTAGATTTTTGGCAACATCTAACAAGCATAGTTGTGTAGGCCACAAATATACTCTTTCCTTCATGGGGAGGACATTGTACAAAGTATATTTTTAGTCGACTGTGAAAAAATAAGTATTATGTAGGTCATATCAAATAATAATAGTATAAAAATGAATTTATAACATTTTCCACCTTAAAGAATTATTTGGATTTTGTAATAGCTGGAGCCATACTTCATGTAACTTAGAACTATTTGATATGCATTTTATTAAAGAGAAGAAACATTAAAATCAAGAGTTAAATCCCAAGAGATATAATAGAGGCTAAGGTATGCAGTTAACCCTAGTTTTAATCTCTGGCATTACCAACTCCAAGCAAACTTGGGAGTTATCCCTGAGTATAGAGCCAGAAATAACCCACAAGAAACACAGGTTACTGTTTCCTATATGTCCCCAAAATACTAAAATCAAGAGTTAAGTATAAAATACTAGGCAATACTTCATTGATGGTGTTTTTAATTAAAAATTTTAAATGCCAGTGTCGATATTTAAAAAGTAGTCTCAAACATCTGGGTTATATTTTGGGAAAGACTATCACAGTCTTTCAAAGATGTTCTTTCTATGTCTTAATATTTTTTGAAATTAAGACTCAGGAGTCCTCTCATATCAGTCTTGAGAATGACATTTTCTTCCTTTCCTTTCTTCCTTTCTTCCTTCCTTTCTTTATCTTTTCTTCCTTCCTTCCTTCCTTCCTTCCTTTATCTTCCTTTATCTTTCCTTCCTTCCTTCCTTCCTTCCTTCTTTCCTTCCTTCCTTCCTTCCTTCCTTCCTTCCTTCCTTCCTTCCTTCCTTCCTTCCTTCCTTCCTTCCTTCCTTCCTTCCTTCCTTCCTTCCTTCCTTCCTTCCTTCCTTCCTTCCTTCCTTCCTTCCTTCCTTCCTTCCTTCCTTCCTTCCTTCCTTCCTTCCTTCCTTCCTTTCTTTCTTTCTTTCTTGGGTCACACCCGGCAGCACTCAGGGGTTACTCCTGGCTCTACACTCAACTAGCTCCTGACAGGCTCGGGGGACCATATGGAATGCCAGCATTTGAACCCCCGTCCTTCTGCATGCAAGGCAAACACCCTGCCTCCATGCTATCTCTCTGGCCTGAGAATGACATTTTTCTATGGTAAGCCCAAAAGGTCCTCAACCAAGGACTGGTACACTAAGAAGTACTCTAACATAAAATTTGTTCCTAATTTTAGTTTCCAAATCCACAGTTAGCTCTATAATATTATGTGCTGAGCCACTTTCATTTTCAAAATTCAAACCTTGTTCATAAAAGATCCAGGATTATTTAAGGAAAATTCAATTAAAGTTATAACCCTAATGTTTTTAGGACAAAATTTCCCCCTTCATGGCCTGAAATCCAAATTCTAATGAAATTAGCAGTGGGAGGTGGAGCTCTACTTTGGAAGTTCTGGTACTTAAGTAATGAGGTTATATTCCTCATGAAGGAGATTCATAAAAAGGCTCCAGACAGACCCCAGACCCTTCACACCTTCTATAAGAACACAAAAAATGAAAACAGTTTTGTATAGGAAGGTGATTTTTACCAGAAGAAAGTCTTGCAGGTGCCATGATCTTGTCATCCTGGTCTCTAAAACTATGAGCAATGAAGGTTTGTTGTTTATAAACTGCTCTAAAGACTTAGATAAGCAGCTATTGACTGGTTGCATGGTGTCAGTTTCCAAAAAAAGTCATAATTAAGGGTAAAAGAAGATATTATCAATGTGAGCTACCTCTGCCCAAACATCCTGTTCTCTGTCCTTAAGGATGATTTAATTAGAGCCTGATTTATCTCTATCCTGAGGCATCTAAAATTCACATAACAAGCTAGGAGGACAATATGAGGGAATTTGTCAGAATCTCTGCTTAAAATCTTATTTACCATAGCTATATCTATAATACCAAAAGTAAAATTAGCATAATATTCGAAGTGAACCCAAACTCATTATTAATTATGCATAAATTATAGTATAAATGATATCACTGTATATAATGAAGATTTATAAATTCTATTACAGCATAATTTATTGGCTATTTGTTCTGTGCCAAGCTATGTACAAAGAACTATTTGTATTTTCATTTAATTTACACAAAGATGCCCCTTGAGATAAATATTGTTATCTTTGGTCTACAGACAATTAAAACCTCCCATCACAAAATTGTTCATGAACATAGAACTAAAAATGCTCCCAAACACCTGAGTCTATTTGACTTCAAAGTGTGCACGTTCAGTTCCAGTAAGTCTTTAAAATTTAGAATGTTTTAAATAAAACTCAGTATTTGACTTATTTATATATCTCCTAAAACACATTCTTATCTTTTATTTTTTTATTTTGGTTTGGGGGCCACACCCATAAGTGCTCTGGTGTGTGACTGACTCTGAAGATGCTCAGGAGATGCTCTGGCTCTGCACTCAAGAATTACTCTTGGCAGTGTTCATGGAACCATATGGGATGCCAGGGATTAAACCTCAGTGGGACATGTGCAAGGTAAGCACCTTATCCACAATACTATTGCCCCAGTTTTTGTTCTTATCTTTAAAACCTAGTACAAAAGTCATTTTTTAAAGTTCTGAATTCTAGCACTGTTCCCTTCCTCACAATTTCAGAGGAAACAGCTTTGAGATGCATTCTAGAAGCTATAACTAAGTTCACTAAAACTAAAGTTTTAAGTTTCTTCTGAAACTTCATCTTCTCTTCCAAAAGTCTTGGCCTCACCTCCTACCTATGAACCACCATTAGGAAGTTCTTGTCTCCTCAAAGAACCTAAAGCTTTAGCCCACATGCTGGTTTCTACATCTTGCTATGCTCAGGTTCTGTGAACTATCTTGAGTAGGTTTATGGGTTTGTTTTTTTTTGTTTTTTTTTGGTTTTTTTTTTTTGGTTTTTGGGTACACCCAGTGACTATCAGGAGTTACTCCTGGCTATGTGCTCCTAGCTTGGGGGACCATATGGGATGCTGGGGGATCAAATGGCTGTCCATTCTAGGTTAGTGCTTGCAAGGCAAACACCCTACTACTTGTGCCACCACTTTGGTCCCAGGTTTATGTTCTTAAATAAGATGAACTAATGTTCAGAAGCGGATACTGGCTTACTTGAGGAAGACAGAGAATCATTGGTGAAAGTTATTTTAATGTTAGTATTCAAGAACAACAAAAATCTCTCAAGTCTTGGGAAAACTGGAAGGTCAGTCTTGAATGCTAGGTTGGTTTGGGCAAAGTCAGCCTGACTTCTCATCTGTAAAAGGAGATGAAAAAATTCAAGTCCTTTCTAATTCCAGTATTCAGTGGTTGATAGTTATAGACTACTATTTTATTTTAGAGGCTACTGTATATCAGAGTATCCCTTTACACAGCCTATCCAGGATTATTCCTAAACCCCATATGGACCAGTGCCCAACAGAAGTGATCTATAAGGAAGGTCAGGAATGTGCTGTTCCCAAACAAACAAAATATCCTGAAACAAATAACATAAAATTTACCCAAAGGCATTTCCATCTGCAGAGGCCCTTCCAGGTAGCATCCAAACAAAATTTTAGGGTTGCAGTTAGAATTCTTCTTAAGGAAGTGCAGGGGAGTTGGAAGACTAGCTCCAGGAAAATCCTTTTTTATCCTGGTCAACTAAGGATGCTGCTTTTACATGTCTTTGTGTGGTAAATGAGCTAGATGGTCCCCCTGCCAAATATCTCTACAGAGCAGGCCAGGGGTGGAATGTCAATCTCTGTTCCCACTGTATTCAGAGCCATAGACCTTTTAAAGTTAAGATGTCCAAGAGAATAAGCCTGAAACTTCTTGAACTCTTGTACAATATTCTGGGAGGAAGATCATTTTGTGCCTGTAAGAGTCTGAGGAGTTTCTCAGGTACATATCTAGGCTGTGAGATTATGGTATAAATGGGGGATCCTCACTTTGGAGGAGATCATGTGAACCATGTAATATTAATATTTATATATAATAACCAAAGATTAAATTAAAAAAGCTACATAGGAGATACATCATGCAATATAAGACACCATATCAGGGAGTAAGGCCAGAGAATCACAGACAGGAGCCTGGTGGCTCTGGCAGACAGCCTGGAGGCAGCGTCCTCATGCCAGCAAACCAGCAGAAAGTGACAATAATTTTATTGCATGCAGGAAACAGCATTTACCCGACAGAGGCTGATACTGGGCCATAAGTTAGCAATGGGTGCACCCTGCATTCCTGCCTGTTGGACTTGCTTAGGAGCATAGGGAACATAGAGAAAAAAGTGTGCTCTCTCTGGCTGGACACGAGGTAAGGATAAAATCTACTACCATCTAGGACAGCAGTGGGCAAGGAAAGGGGGTCAGAGAGCCTTGGACTTTGGGGAAGTAAAAGGCTCATGGACTTCATGCTTGCAGCTCTCCACTGATGCCAGGCTTCCTTCAGGTGATTGTTTAATTTTTCTCAGCCAATGCACAAATCTATTTCATCTGTTACATTAACTGGTACATAGAACTCAGCCTTTTTAGTCTCTAAACATAATTTGATCCATATGTAATAGCCAAGTGAGTAGAAGGGAAAGTTTACTGAGGATTCCTTAAGAAAGATAGAATATGGAGTTATTTCAAAGGCCCTGAAATAGGGGCTGCAGATATAGTACAATAAGTAGGGTATTTGCCCTTTACATAGCCTATCCAGGCTCTATCCCTAAAACCCCATATGTACCCCAGCCCACCAGGAGTGATTCCTGAGCACAATCAGGAGCAAGCCTTGAGCACAATAATGTATTGCTGTTAAACAAACAAAAATATGTCCTAAAACTACATAAAATTTATCTAAAGACATTTCCATCTGCAGAGGTTCTTCTAGGTAGCACCCAACCAGGACAAGTGGACAGGATGGAAGGCCTTGAGTCTTTCAGGGCTAGATTTCCATCACCACTCATTTCCTTCTGAAACTGTCATGAGAACTCACTTGCCAAGTCCCTTGACCAATCTGTTTACCATCAGCAACCTAGAAGAAGCAAATTTCTTTGGGTAGTTTTTTTTTATTTTAATTTTTTTCATGACTGTGAACCATCCTTTGGCCTAGGGATGCCTGGTACTTAAAGCCAATATGATAAGATCAACTGCTGACTAATGAACAGCAGCCCGATATGTAATACCAAAGCATAATCAATAAACAGGACTACTATTGTGCAGATACAAGGTTTTTGTCTGCTACTTATTATGGCCTTTGTGAACAAGCCCACTTAGCTAAGTCTATAGAAATCATCAAAAGAAAAGTTAAAATGTGAAGTTAAAAAGGGAATAAATCATGAGAACATTAGGAAAGTAGGAACAAAGACAGATAGATGTCTTTGTCTTTGTTTCAAGATGGCAAAAAGCAATTTATGATGCCTGTATCAGAGGACATACTGGTGATACTAAGACAACTGTGTGAGTCACGTTGGCTGTTGTTTATCTTGGAGGTAGTCAGGTCCACGCTGAAGCTGGGTCCATGCCATCTCAAGAATTCTGTTCCAATGCTGTTCCACTAGTCTGGGAGCATTCTTGTCAGGCAGTCACTTCCCTAATGCTGGGCCTGGTAATGAGTGGTTTACAACAATGCCTGGCCACTAACAAATTACTTCCACACAAATTCAGTGTCTTATAAATTCAGAAGAATTTGGGTCATTATAATTTCATCTTATGTAGGTCAACTGAAGTTAAGGAAGATTAAGTACTTTCCCAAGTCTAAACTGATTTGAGCTCATGTCTGGTGCTAGCATTCTTGCCTTTCTACTCCATGATCCACTGGCATCATAAAGCAATTAAGGTCCAGCCCTGGAGACTATCAGACAAGGCAGATTCATTTCTTTGGGAGAGGAAGAAAAAATTGATTTGCTATATTCATTATCAGCTTAGCATGTGTTGGTCTTCAGAGATTTCTAGAAGATCCTTTCAAAGTACTGTACAGTTTTCCCAGGGCATTCACAGTGTCTCGTGATGTTGGAGAGAGGTATCCTTAGCAGAGGCTGTGTGGTGCCAAGTTCCTTTACTCACATCAGAGCAAGGTTGGCATTTTAAGAGTGTTCTAGTTCAAGAAGACATTAAACTATGCAACTTAATCATATCCCCTACTTTTTAATCAAAGTCTTGGAAAAGAAAATGCCTAGCTCAGAAATTGTCCAAAAAAAGCCATGTTGGTGAAATGTTTATTGTATATCATAAGGTGACATCTTATTTCCTTTGGTCATCTTGTGTCACATGTGGTTCCACCCTCTAATGAGACACTCCAACCAATCATTCTGTGCTAATATACAAAGAAGGCAATTCCATACCTTATGAGGTTTCCAGTCAACCCTTTGTATGATCAGACTGTTGATGGTAATCAAATGATCAGCCCCCATGACCAGACTCCTGAGACTGATGCTAATGATTGCTGAGACTATTTCCCAGGCCACAGAAGGCACTCAGAGTTCTCTATTCTGCTTGATTTTTGTCTTTGTCTCCATGTTTCCTCATCTACATGTCCAAGTCATAAAACTACATATTTCTATTTTTCTATATCATTTAGACAGACCTTTTACAACTTTCCCACTATAATAAACACTGAAATAAATATATAAAATAGAAAGAGGAAAGAAAAAAATTGTTTTTCCTTGAATTTCTGTGGGCAAGTTTGAGCCCCTGCCAAATTCTTCCCTCACTGATTCATTTCTAGAAACTATTGGTGTAGTCTACTCCACAGTTCTATTAAAGAAGTACAGAACCTAGGACAACCTCTGGTGTACCATGAGTCACTATGTTGCCCATCATCAAATTTTACTCAGGACCTACTATTTACTACTTCTGGCACCATTAGGAAGGGCTATATCCTAGGTTTTTTCCTAAAATCTGTGCAAAAACCAAGATCACTAATTAAAGAAAACTGACTACAACTACCACGATGGAGCAAAACTTCTAGAGCTATAAAGAAAGACTCTATGCCAGACTTCGTCCTATAAACTGCAAATACAAAGATCTCCAGTTACAGCGGACTGATTTTGTCAGCCACAACTGAGGAGAATGTTTTGTGGCATCAGAAAAGGACCTTGGGGTTAGTCAATGAGCCTTTCTGGAGCCCATAGTCATTCCCATGACAGTATGCATTAAGGGTGGAGAAACCCTGTATCTCTTAGGCCCAGGGAATTTCCTTTCAAATTTCTCCAATACTTAATGTGCCTATGCAAAAAAAATGCACAAAACCTCGCCACACCACCCCTCTTTCCCATTTTTTCTCTTTATTGTGTTGTTGTTAGTCGTTGTTTATTCTGGCTGTTGGGTATTTAGTTATTGCTTCTTCTACTTTTTTTTCTTCACTTTTCTCCCCCCTCCCTTTTTCTTCTTTTGAATTGATACTGATATCTCCTAGATGGATTCCTCTCAGCTTTTTTTTTTCAACAGAACCATAGAACTTGAATCATTTTGTTCTTGCTCATAAATTAAGGGGAAAGAAAAAAAAAGTGGGTGGTACCAGGAGCAAACATGAACATTGATTGGAAATAAATAATGGTCAGGCCTAAATATCAAACCCAAAGTCAAAAACAACAGAATCAATATCTACAACAAGTTATATACAAAGGGGACCAGTTACACTAGCAGTCCAGGGAGCAAAAGGGGGAAGTATGCATGCATGCTGGGAATAGGGGTGAAGGGAGGTCAACACTGGTAGTGGGGGATTGCCCTAATTTACTGTCACTCTGTACATTAAAGATAACTGTGAAAGACTAGTAATTCACATGGATCTCAATAAAAATTATTTTAAAAAAATAACTGTTCATCAACTCTTTTTTTTTTTTTTTTTTGTGACTCCACAATGGGAAACTGTCTGCACCTGCCCTCACAGGCCTACCTTGTGTTAAATGCTTATGGTATTGCAGTCACGTTGTGATCACATCCCTGACCTGAGCTGGCTAAAGGCTGGAGTTTCAGGTTGCTCATCCCTAAAACCCAAGACTAAATCACATGGTAGCATCTAGCCATTGTGGTATCTATGATTTAAAAGTTTGTTTTTGATTCAACACTTGACTGAAACTTACCTTCCATTTATCTGTGGGAGAAACAGAATTTTGGGTTTTATTTGTTTAATTTTTTAAATTTTAAAATATACTTTAAAGACCAAAAAATTGTATTCAATTTCTATATGCAATGACTGGGTTCTCAGGGTATTAGTGTTGTTACCCAATACAGTTTTTCTCTCTTTTTCTTTTTTTAAAACTTGACTGATTAATTGGTCCTTTGGCCACGCCCCGCAGTTCCCAGGGGTTACTCCTGGCTTTGCATTCAGAAATCACCCTTGGCAGGCTGCTGGGGGACCATATGGAATGCTAGAAATTGAACTGGCTCCCTCCCAGGTTGGCTGCATGCAAAACAAATGCCCTACTGCTGTGCTATCTCTCGGGCTCCAATACAGTTTTTTTCTAATTAAAACAATATTGGCTGGCGTATAATGATATAAACGTCAAATTGGAAGCAAATCATTCTGAATGTGATATGCATGTAGAATTTTCATCTACTACTCTTTCTTCATTGACTGCAATATGCCAGGAAAAGACTTCAAAATCCCTCTTGAATCTAAGAGTAGGCTGTATACAACAACTGCAGCAAGAGATTCTTGTGGCTCTTCCTATTCCTGTGGGGTCAAAGTCCGTTGCTGGGGTCCTTGTTCCAGTTACCCAACCCAGAGCAGATAATAAAGAGGGCATAACTCAGGAGATAATGATGTAAAATTTTATGGGTTCTCCCTGAGATACAGCTGAGATTGGGGTGGTGATGATGAAGGCTGTGTGGGATAAAAGGACAGGTCTGTCTTTCTCAGGACTGTATTCTAATGAAGTTGTAAAGGAAAGGGCCAGAGAGACAGTGCAATGGCAACCCTGTTTTTGTTCCTGACACCATAAATTGTCCCCCAAGTACCAAAAGAGATCACTCCTGAGCACAGACACTGAATTAGCTCCTGAGCTAATTGAACCACTAGATATGGTTCAATATCTATTACCTCAAATATAGATATGTAAATATAAGACATTCCAAAAAGATTAAACTGTTATGGAAGCTTCTACAGGCTCAGTGACGACAAAGCTAAAACTTTCCCAAACCTGGTCTTTGACATTTATAAAGGGCACACCTGGCTCATGAAGGAGCCTCTCTGCATTCCTTTCCATATATCTATCCCTTACCCACCCCAGAGATAACCCCACTCTATTCTTATGTAGATTGGGGTATTTGTTTGTATTTGGTTTTGTTTTGGCTTGACTTCCTTAAAAAATTTTGCATTCCTGCCTACCACTTTAACTTCTTTCTCAAGGATGGAATATGCATGGAATGACTGTGATCCCAGTCCCAGACTGCACCTTTGGCTTTCTGTATAAGGGGGTTGAGAATTTAAGAATGAGGCTACCTGTGTTTAGAACCCTGAAAGTATTATTTATGTTGATTTTAAATGTCTTTAACTAGATCAAAGTACTTTATTAAATAATCTTTTTTTCTTTATTAAAAAATACATTCCACTACCCTTCCTGAACATCTCTTTACACTTGTTTACAGCAGAAAAGTACAGCTCTATGATGTCTGGATTCGGATTGGGTGATAGAGAAAGGGCTCTAGACAGGAAGTGACCTCAAGAACAGGACAGTAGAATTTTCTAGGCTTTGAAGGCTGAAGAACAACAAGAAGTTTTGCCTAGGGAGCAGAGGGACACTTAATAGATAGTAGCTATTGGTCTTAGGCCCTTTCTGCAGACACTGAAGTTAATACAGACCCATCTTTAGAACTACTGAAGGTCTTGGACAGAAGCACCAAAGAAAGTCAGGAGTTACTTAAAATGAGAGAAAGTGTTCTGTCAACTCTACTTAATTCAGTCATCTTTACTCTGGTCCTTTTCTTTGAATATTAACTGTCTGAGAACAAGAACCCAAAAGCATTACAATAGAGAACAAAAACCCAAAAGCATTACAATACAATGAAGGGCAAGACATGGTACATTCCTTTACTCTGCCCTGTCTTTTCACAAAACACAGCTCCAATCTACCCAACTGTACATTACATTTGAAAATTGAGGGGGGGGGGGTGGGAAGAAAAAATGAAAGGGAAAGGTAGGGAAAATGAGTAATGAAGGTATCCTTAAGGAGGAAGCCCTGGAAACATGGACAACCTTACCTTTTCATATTTTCTTTACAAAAGGTGTGAGCTCTCTATTGGGTTTATGACAAAGCCACAGAGAAATAATGTTTGAAAGGCTTATTTTCTTTATATCCTATGTGCAAATCCTGGACTTCTTTGGCCATTCTCAACAATTTTAACTCTGGAAAAAGTCTTTCTGGTTTTTTGTTTTGTTTTGTTTTTTGGTTGTTTTTGTTGTTGTTGGGTTTTTTTTTTTTTTTTTTGGCTTACAAAATCAGTCTTCTGGAATTATAGATATTTTAATTATATTTTTATTTAAACACCTTGATTACAAATATGATTGTAGTTAGGTTTTGGTCATAAAAAGAACATCCCTGTTCACCAATGCAATACCTTCCCATCACCATTATCCCCATTTCCTCCCTCACCACCCCCCACCTGTATTTGAGATAGGCTTTCTACATCTCTCGCTCACTGACATTGTCATGATGGTTCTTAATGTAGTTATTTCACTAACTTCACTCACCATTCTTTGTGGTGAGCTTCATATTTTGAACCGGTCCTTCTGGCTTTCATCTCTGGGAATTATTTTAATGTCTTATTTTTCTTAAAACCTATAGAAGAATGAGACTATTCTGTGTCTCTTTCCATCTGACTTATTTCAATCAGCTTAATAGATTCCAGGTTCATTCATGTATAGGAAAATTTTCATGACTTCATCTCTACTGATAACTGCATAATATTCCATTGTGTATATGTACTACAGTTTCTTTAGCCATTCATCTGTTGAAGGGCATCTTGGTTGTTTCCAGAGTCTGGCTATTGTAAATAGTGCTGCAATGAAAATAAGTGTGAGGAGGGATTTTTGAATTGTATTTTTGTGTTCCTAGGATATATTCCTAGGAGTGGTATAGATGGATCATTTGGGAACTCAATTTCCAGTTTTTTTGAGGAATCTCCTTATTGTTTTCCATAAAGACTGAACTAGATGGCATTCCCACTAGTAGTGAATGAGAGATCCTTTCTCCCCACATCCCCACCAGCACTGATTGTTCTTGTTCTTCGTGATGTGTGCCAATCTCAGTGGTGTGAGATGATACCTCATAGTTGTTTTGATTTGCATCTCCCTGATGATTAGTTATGTGGAGCTTTTTTTCATGTGCCTTTTGGCCATTAGTATTTCTTCTTTGAGAAATTGACTGTTTATTTCTTCTCCTCATTTTTGATGAGGTTAGATGATTTTTTTTGTTAAGTTTTGTTAGTACCATGTATATTTTAGATATTAGCTCCTTATTTGATGGATATTGAGGGAACAACTTCTCCCAATCTGGGTGGCTTTTGTATCATAGGCATTATTTCCTTTGAGGTGCAGAAGCTTCTCACCTTAATATAGTCACATTTGTGTTTGGAGAGTTCTGTTTCATCCTTAAAGATGCCTTTGTTTCAATGTCATGGAGTGTTTTACCTCCGTATTGTTGTTTTATATACCTTATGGTTTCAGGTCTGATAGCAAGGTCTTTATTTTTTTTAATATTTATTAACCACCATGATTACAAGCATGTTTGTAGTTGGGTTTCAGTCATAAACAGAATACGCCCCCTTCACCAATGCAACATTTCCACCACCAATGTCCCCCCTTCTACCCCGCTCCTGCCTTATTCATAACAGGCATTCTACTTCTCTCATTCTTTAACATTGTCATGCTAGTTGTTAGTGGTTATTTCCCCCTAACAGCATTCACCACTCTTGGATTTGACCTTTGTGCAGGGTGTTAGATGGAGATCTGAGTTTTTATCTTTATTTGCAAGTGGATGACCAGTTGTCCCAAAACCACTTCTTGAAGAGGCATTCCTTGCTCCATTTTGCATTTATTGACCCTTTATCAAAGATTAATTGATTGTATATCTGGGGAACATTCTCTGAATACTCTATTCTACTGACTTGAGGGTCTGTTTTTATTAGAATACCATGCTGTTTTAATAACTATTGATTTGTAATACATTTTAAAGTTGGGGAAAGTGGTGCCTTCCATAATCCTTTTCCCAAGGGATGCTCTAGCTCAAGGGTCTCAAACTCGCGGCCCACGGGCTGTTTGCTGCCCTCTATACAACATTTTGTGGCCCGCAGCCGGCCTTCAAATATTGCAGTATTCACGATTATTCGCTTAACGAATAATCGCAATAAAAATCGTATTAGTAAGAAAAAAATCGCATTAAACATTTGCATACCCCGAGCAGTTTTGTTCGGGGTATGCAAATGTTTAATGCGATTTTTTTGCAATTTTTCTTACTAATGCGATTTTTTATTGTGAATATTCGGTAAGCGAAATCACTTATGTGGCTCTGCCTCACCCCAACTTTGCCTCCTGTGGCCCCCAGGTAAATTGAGTTTGAGACCCCTGCTTTAGCTATTCACTGATGTTTATTGTTCCAGATAAATTTCAGGAGTTTTGATCCACTTTTTAGAAGAATATCATGGGAATCCATAGAGGGATTGCATTAAATCTGTACAATGCCTTGGAAAGCATTGCCATTTTAATGATGTCAATCCTGCTAATCTATGAGCAGTATATGTGTCTCCATTTCTATGTGGAGTCTTTTATTTCTTGAAGCAGGGTTTTGTAGTTTTCTTTGTATAAGTCCTTCACCTCTTCAGTTAAATTGACTCCAAGATATTTGAGTCTTTGGGGCACTAATGCGAATAGGATTTTATTTTTGATGTTCATTTCTTCTCTATCAATATTGGTGTATAAGAAGGCCATTAATTTTTGCATGTTAATTTTGTAGCCTACCACTTTGCTATATGAATCTATTGTTTCTAGATGCTTTTTGGTAGAGACTTTAGGGTTTTCAAAATATAGCATCATGTCTGCAAATAGTGAGATCTTGACTTCTTTTTTCCTATCAGAATGCCCTTGATATCTTTTTCTTGCCTAATCACTAGGGCAAGAACTTCCAGCAATATGTTAAATAGGAGTGGTGAGAGAGGGCAGCCTTGTCTTTTACCAGATTTTAGAGGAAAGGCTTTTGGTTTATCTTCATTGAGAATAATAATTGCCATTGGCTTGTGGTAAATGGTCTTGACTATATTGAGAAAAGTTCCTTCCATTCCCATCTTAATGAGAATTTTTTTTTATCAAGAAAGGGTGTTGGACATTATCAAATGACTTCTCTGCATCTATTGATATAATCATATGGTTTTAATTTTCTTTTTGTTGATATGATGTATTGTGTTGACTTATTTACATATGTCAAACCATCCTTGCATTCCCAGAATGAAGCCTATTTGGTCTTGATGAGGCATTGTATCTTATTTGTCAGGATTTTGTTGAAGAGCTTTGCATCTGTGTTTATCAGGGATATTGGTCTGTAATTATTTTGCAACATCTCTGTCTAGTTTTAGTATCAAGGTGATGTTAGCTTTGTAAAAACTATTTGGGAGTGTTCCTGATTCTTCAATTTCATAAAAGAGCCTGAAGAGGTTGGTAGATGTTCATTTTTAATGGTTTGAAAGAATTTGTTAGTGAATCCATTTGGGCCTGGCTTTTGTTTTTGGAACCATATTTATTTCCTCTGTAGTGATGGGTCTGTTTATTTATGCTACATCATTCTGGTTTAACTGTGGAAGATTATAAGAGTTCAAGAATTTATCTATTTCCTCCAGGTTCTTATGTTTTGTGGCATAGAGTTTCTCAAAGTAGTCTCTGATTACCCTTTGAATTTCTGCAGTATCTGTGATCTCCCCCCCTTTTCATTCCTAATCTGATTTTTTAAATTTCACTCTCTCTCCTTTTTTATGAGTTTTATTAGTGGTTTATCAATTTTGTCTATTTTTCAAAGAACCAACATTTGCTTTAGTTGACCTTTTGATTTGATTTTTGGATTTTCACTACATTGATTTCTGCTCTATGCTTTACTATTTCTTTCTGCCTACCTATTTTTCATTCCTTTTATTGATCATTTTCTAATTTTAAAACTTTTTTATATAGGCCCCTTCTTCCTTTCTGATGTGTGCCTGCAAGGCTGTAAATTTTCTTCTTAGTACTGCTTTTGTTGTGTCCCATAAATTCTGACAATTTGTCATTTGTCAATTTGTCATTGTCATTTGTTTCCAGGAATGTTTTTATTTCCTTTTGGATTTCATCTCTGACTCACTGGTTGTTCAGTTAAGCTGTTTAGTTTCCAGGTGCTAAAGTTTTTCTTCTGTGTTTCTTTTAGTTCACTTTTAATTTCAGTGCCTTGTGATTAGCAAAGGTACTTTGTATAATTTCTATCCTCTTGACTTTACAGAGATATGTTTTATGGGCCAGCATATGGTATATTCTGGAGAATGACCCATGTGCATTGGAGAAGAATGTGTATCCAGTTTTCTGGGAATATATATATAGTCCACTTTCCTCCATTTCTCTTTTCACAGCTAATATATTCTTGTTGAAGCCTGGTTGATCTATGGAAAAAGTCTTTCTAATCTCAGTCTACCTATCCTCATTTAGCTACATCAATAGTATTTACAACAAATTTAGACCCATGATATTACTTACAAACACAGTGTTTTGTGATATCAGGTCATTGGCTTTGGTTGAAACCCCATACATTAAACTTTATTGAAATATTTATTCAAGAAATATTTACTTACATGTTTCATCAGAATGTATCTCAGGAGAAAAGAATATATCTAGAGTTTCTGGACTTTCAGAGGGAAGAGTCAAGATATCGTAAGGAAGATTACAGGGCAATAAATTCAGGTAGGTGTAAACAAGGCAAAGTTACAAGGCAAATCTAATGTCTATACCCTGAGAAGGCACTGTAGCCATGGTTACAAAGGCAGAGCAGAGTCTTGGAGGAACCTGATTACACAATAGATTTCACAAAACAGAAATTGAATCAAGCTGTCATAAATATAGATAGTAAATCAAGTTCACACTATTTTTATACCAAGCTAATTTTAAATGCTCTTTTTCTATAGAAATCAGTGAGACTTCCACCATCTGGGTCTCTAGCTCTTTCTTTTTTTTCTTCTTCTTCTTTGTAGCCTAATATAAACACTAGTGCACACATACACACACATACACACACACACCAACCACAACCACCACAGCAACAATAATAATGCTGCTCATTTCAGCAGCAACTGAAATCTTAGGGAACCACATTTACCACCCCAAATGCCTCCTGAAGCCATTTCTCTAAACTCAGGTCTCAGAATTATTTGTCAGAGGCTAGGAGCATTAATTATGATGATTATTTTTTAAAGCCAATCAAATTGAGCAGTGGGGGGGGGGGCTTATATACCAACACAGCAACAGTGCTGTGGTCTCTCCTCTGAATTTTCATTCATTTGCATTCTGCCACTTCTTCTTTTTTTTTTCAGGCCACACCCATTTAATGCTCAGGGGTTACTCCTGGCTAAGCGCTCAGAAATTGCCCCTGGCTTTGGGGAGACCATATGGGACTCTGGGGGATGGAACCGCAGTCCTTCCTTGGCTAGCGCTTGCAAGGTAGAAACACCTTACCTCTAGTGCCACCTCGCTGGCCCCAACATTCTGCCATTTCTTAATGAGAACTGTGTTTGATCCCAAAGAAGACCTCAGTGGTTTTTCTAGGAAGAAGGAGGGGATGGATATCTAACAACTGGGAAAGACAAGGCTGGCAGGGGTGGGCGCCAATACCTCCGAGTTCTTGATCCAGGTAGCACTCACTTATGGGTTGGCCTCTCTGTGACAATCAGGGTCGTGATTTTGTTTTTTGTTTTTTTGTGGTTTTTGTTGTTGTTGTTGTTGTTGTTGTTTTTGATGGTGAATGTCCTGGACTGATGCTTTCGATTCCCCCAGACCTTTGCCTGAAGCTGGCTATGCTAAGGCTTAGTGTCTATTTATCCAAAGCCCAGGCACCTCCTCCAGCTCAAGAGAGAGAGAGTAGACATGCTGTTAGTTTCCAAGTATATTTTTGAAGAGGCATAAAATTTGTTCTGTTCTTTGCAGGCAACTGTGCCACTGTCAGTGAGTTGTCAGGAAGTGATAAAATCAAGATGGAATTTAAAGAAATTACTCTGACACTAGCCCTAAAGTAGCTGTAGCAATTCTGTAGTCTTGGGAACTGAGGTCGGATAAGACTGGTGCCAGCACAGGTCCAGAGAAGATCCAATCCTCCGCCAGAGAGATGTTATACCAGAAAAAAAATGGTGTATGATGAAGACATAAAAATGGATACCTAAAGTTCAAAGTTTTTCCCCTTGGTAATGGCAAGGGGAAAGTCCCAAGCATTTTGGGAGAAAAAATTATAAAACCAACTCTGCAAAGGCAAATGGGGTGTTTCCTCTATTCTTAGGAGTAGCCCAAATATCCTGAAATATATATGTGTACATCTCTCTCTCATTTTTGTTATTTTGTTTGTTTGTTTTGGGAATGCTCGGGAGTTATTCCTGGTTCTGCACTCAGGAATTTCTCCTGGAAGTTTTAGGGAGAACAGGTGGAATACCTGGGATCAACCACAGTCGACAGCATGCAAGACATGCTACCCTAGACATGCTAGACATGTAGCCCTACCTGCTACACATCTCTTTGGCTCTTGGGTCTTTTTTCTTTGAAGGAGACTGTGCTCTCTCCTGAAAATTATTTTTTCACTTTACTTCCTCATAATCTCTAAATAGATATTTACTCACTATTTCCTCTTCTTGGGGAAGATGATGAACCTGGTAAAGATAGGTAGACTTTTGAACTGACTTTTCCGTTTTGCAAAGAGCAGTTCTTTGGTCCAGCCTGAGGTCACCAATTCCCCTCCAAATCAAGTGGCATGAATCGATTCTCAGACCATAAGAACATATGGGACTCAAATGTGGCTTGATAGTTACCCCATGGAGCGTTAAAATAAAAGTTTGTATCTGCTTCAAGAAGACTCTTATCAGGCACTTTCCGAGATGACTTAAGTAAATAGAGAAATAGTCTTCCTTCTCAAGGTTGCCACCACTTTTTTTCCCAAGTCACATAAGATACCCACATTTTCATTGTTTTGATAGCAATATAAAATTTACTAGGCATGTGCTGAATTTGTTTCCAACTTAAAAAAATATCTAAGCAGACTGGTGTGTTTATGAAGAGTTCCTATTGTTTCCATCCTTTTTCTATATTTTTACTCTATTCCTTCCCTTTTTTGTCTCTATCTCTATCTCTTTCCCTCTCCCTTCACTTCTAAACAATTTTTTCATGCATCTTGTTTAGTTTGAGGGCCACACCCGGAGGTGCTAAGGGGTTACTCCTGTTTCTGTACTCAGGAATTAGTCCTAGAGATGCTTGGTGGAACATATGAAATTTCAGGTTTCAAATTCAGGTTAGCTGCATGCATAGGCAACTGTTTTACCTGCTATACTATTTCTCTAGCTCCAGGAGTCTCATTTTGAGACCAAATGACAAGATGACCAGTGACTCTTCAGGTGGACTTTGCAGATTTTTCTTTAAAGAATGAAAAGTAAAACAAATTTATTTCTCCTCCTAAAACCATTCCTTCTTTTTTTTAAACTGTCCCTTCTTTTTATTTGTCTTTATTTTAAACTTATCCGTGAACATATGAGTATATGGACATAATGAAAGATTATAGATATCTTGTATGAGGAAAAAGCAGATGGTACATACAAAAGTTTTTTGCAAAAAATTAAAATTCCAAACTAAGGCCAGAAGTGACAAAGTTTTATCACTGTCAATGAAAGACTTCTCATAGTCTTCTCACATTGCACTGGCCCTCAAAGAAAGAATAGATGAACAAACTAGACACTCAGCTGAAGGATGTCAGGAGCTTGTCTTATCTTCAGAACTGGGCTGGGCAACAAATGCTTCTTCTAGTTGTCAAAGCAAGATACATCCAGTTTAGTTTTAAAGACTTCAATCAACTTCATGGCCAGCAGCCCATAGATGGATCCCTGTGTCCCCATTCTGAGAATACACCCATCTTCATTAGGTTGGTGTATATAACAATAACAAAGATAACTAGATTTGCTTGTTTGGCATCTGACTACCAATAACACAGCTTCCAAGACCATCAACTAGATTCATTGTAAACCTTTATTCCCAAACTTAGCATTATAATCTGCAATGGCTTGAGAAAATCTGTTCATGAGTCCAATAACTTCTCTGCCAGTCTCTTCTAGAAGTTCTCAAGTTGAGAGGTATATTTCTTCACAATTCATGCTATCCTAAAACACATTGCACTGTCTCTGGATCTTGAAAATGTGATGGGGGCAGTGGAGATTCAGATTCTTTGCACCACTTAGAATGCACTTCACTGTGAAAACCCTGGTCCATCATCATGCCCCATTTTTTTTGTTTAGTGGGCTAGCAATGCTCAGGGATTACTAATGATAGCACTCAGGAATTACTCCTGGCAATGTTAGGTGACCATATTGGATGGTGGGAATCAAACCTAGGTCAATTGTGTGCAAGGCAAACTTTCTATCTATAGTACTCTGGTTCTACTCTCATGCTCCATTCTTGTAGCCACGGTTTCCTCCTTTTACACTGATAAGGATCTAATGGAGTTTTTGGAAACTGCAATAGGACAGGAGGCCTTGGAAAATAAGAGGCCTAGGTAGGCTAAGAGCAGGCCAATTTTATATATTTTTTTCTATTTTGTGTTTGGACTTAAATTCAAACTCAATCCTAAATCCAGGGGCTGCTTCAAGCAAAGTGCTTAAGAAAACGTGATTCCAGGGATCAAAAATTGTTCTCCAATTTGCAAGCCATGTTTAATAGCCAGTTGAGCTATGTCTCCAGTCCCCAATTTTCACATATCTTTTAATTTCTGTAACCTGTCACAATCTCAACTGCACTCATATTCAGTGATTCAAAGAATTTTCAAAACATATACTTCTGTTCAATATTAGTAGTCATCTCCAAACATTACATTTGTGAAGAAATGTAAATTAAAAATTAGTTGGTGTCTCTGAATATATATTAGTTGGTGTTTCTATACTTCCCTCTGATAGCACAAACTATCTCTGAAATTTTAAAAGCAAATAATTTATCATTTATGACTCTCAAAAGTACAAGTCAGGATTATTTAAACAAAAATTTGGTTTTCATTAATATCTTATTTGTTTTGGGACCATACCTAGCTTGTTCAGGGCTTACTCCTAAATCTGTGCTCAGGGATTACTCTTGGAGGTTTCTGGTGACCATTAGAGGTGCCAGAGAAAGATTCCAGGTAGGATGCATGCAAGGCAAATGTCCTACCATCATATTATTTTTCAGGCTCCTTTTCAATATATTTGAATTGGCGACTCAAGGGATTTTTTTTTATTGTTGTTATTGTTTTGATTTTTGGGATTTGAGTTCTTTTTAGCCCTTAGGAAATATTTTTGGTGGTGCTATGGGAACTCTACACAGTGTCAACAATTAAACTTAAGTCAGACCATGCAAAGCAAGTGCCTTAATCCCTCTACTATTTCTTCACACCCTAGCTAGATTAGAAATATTTTAGACATAAAACTGTTTACAGTTCCAGCATTGAATGTCTACTAGTTGCCAAAATTGAAATTCACTCATTGTCTGGTACAAGCTATGTTTCCACCTACATATAGATACATTTGGGAGTATTCTGAAAGTTTGATGGTGTAAAACAGGATGCTCTTCAGCCTCTACAGGGAGCCAAAGGAGTACTTCAAGACCAAGAATTACAACATGAGAATCAAAGAAGTGATGGTGCATTAGTACTCCTGGGAAATGAGATTGTGCTATAAAAGAATCGATTGCCTTTTTTCAGGGAGGAAGGACTCAAGGAGTTAATTTGTCTTTCTCTTATCTATAAGCCTTCAAATCTCACTTCAAGCTCAAAGGTAGCTTCAAAGATACCTGTATGCTTGCAAATTTGCCCAGTGAGTAGTGTGCAAATGCAGGGTAGTTCTAAGCCAGCACAGATCCTGTGCTAAGTAGCAGGTTTGCTTGTGATCTAGAAGGTGTGTGTGTGCACATGTGTGTATGCATGTGTGTGATTATGCTTGCTAGTCCCTCAAAAGACAAGGGTGGCCTTGGATGATTTTCTCTTATTCAGATATAAGAGCAGATATTTATTACCTGTCCTATTGAAACCTGGACAGACAAGGATCTTACCCCTTTTTCATTCCAGGTGTCCCAGAAGTGATCCCTAAATTTAAAGTAAGGATTAAGTCCTGAGCACCTTTATGTGAGCAAAATAAACAAACAAGCAAACAAACTACCACTTCCACCCAACATAATAGACCCTGCAGGAACCCTTGGACAGCTGACTCCTCCAATCAGAGCTTTCCTTGATCTAAAGAGAAAACCAAACAGCATCTGCTGAACAAGATCAATCTTCAAGATCTGAGACCTAAATTCTGAAAGGAGGCATGGATTAGCCCTAGTACCTTTGTATCTAGTAGCTCAAGAACAGAACACTGGCTCTTGAGTTGGTGGCTGGTGGCCAGGCAGGTTCATACCATTAAAACAATCTTTAATTGGATAATTGAATGTATTCTTGATTTGCTAAGCTATTTATAGCCTTCCTTGTCTTCTCTCTCTAGATACAGCTGGACTCTGGAGAGAAGGAGAAGCAGAAGTGTTGTGCATGTAATCCATAAGCTTCTCCAGGGAACTCCAGGCATAGTGATGCTTTACTAATCATCCATACCAGGAAGCATGACTAAAAGCACTGACATTGTCAGCAAACACTTGTAGGTGCAGTAAAATCCTTCTCAATCCAGGACACAGTGTCCTGCATTGCATAATGGGTTCTTTGTCTTTTGTCCGCACCAAACCTTGTCTGACAGAAGGAGAAATGAGGTTCAGTACCTGATGATATGCAAAGATGGGAGTCAATCTTTGCTAGTTTCAAACTTATCTCATTCTTTCCCTCAATCTTCCTCTCTCCCCATGGTTAATGTAGTCTTAGGCCTGTTAAAACCCATTCTGCCTAAAACTGGGATAGTACTAGAAACCCCAACCCTCAAAGACAGTCTGCACTCAGAGAGCCTTGTGAACACTAAATTCAACTACATCTCCTCCCTTCCTACACTTTCCCTGCTTTGTTCCCTTGAGGGCCCAGCCTCTGTAGAGATTCCCAAGTCCAGTTCTGTGGCTCTGCTATCTAGCCTCCTCCAAATACCCAGTTCATCCCGTTTTCCATAAGTCAGTAAGGATCTTAAACCAACAAAGTTCCAGGATTCCTTTCATTCTGATTTACCAGGTGCCCAGATAAAACACTGTTTTGTTTTGTTTTGTTTTGTTTGAATTTTTGGTACCACACCTGGCAGTGTTCAGGGTCTACTCTTGTTTCTGTACTCAGGGATAAATCCTGGTGGGCTTAGGCTTATGGTGCCTGGGATTAAACCAGGTTGAATACATCCTATGCAAATGCCTACCTGCTGTACTATCTCTCCAGCACCTAAAACACTCTTTTTCTACCTCTCCTTCAGCTTTGCACCTCAAATGGTGTATGCAATATTGTTTTCCTCTAATTTATTTTGAATATAGAAAAAAATGGTTGTATATATATTAAAAATATTGCTATATAGAACTATTGTATATATTCAAATATTCAGGCTAGTTCTCCTGGATAATCATAAAACTTTTAGCATTGTAATCTATCAGATATATCTTATTTACTGTTTTATTCAACTTAATAGCTGCTGTAATAAATTAAATACCATTGACTTAAATACCATTTAAACAACATACATTTATTTTTTTCTTAGTTCTAAAGGCTAGGAACTAAACTTCTGCTGAGGACTCTCATCCTGACTTATAGATACCATTTTCTTGCTATAGTTACACATGGTAGAGAGATAGTCACTCATTTCTCTCTTCCTAAGGGTATTAATGTTATGGCAAGGTATCTACTATTGGGGTATAATTACCTCTCATAGTCCCATTACTGAGCATCATTACTCTGGAATCAGGACTTCAACAGGTAAATTGGGGGGGGGCATGTATAGATCATAGCACCCACAGGTTATTTTTTACAATATTTTTATCTTATACATTATATAGGTATTTCCCAATTTAGGGACCTGGAATCAGCCCTAGGTAGTCTATGCAAAGTAATATATCTGTGACATTTTGAAACAGTCCAGAGGGATATTCAATCAGAAACATCAGAAAACCAATGCCTGAAAGGAAAGAGCCTTGAGTTTGGGTAGTGAATGAAATGGGGAAAACAAAATCTCTTCAGCTGTGGGCTCTTCAGACTCTATTTTTTTTTCAGGAATGATCCCTGAGTGCAGAGCTAGCAATAAGCACTTAAAAGCTATGGGAGCCACTTGGCCACTGAGAAAAAAGAAGGTATCAATCTTTTTTGTGTGTGCAAGGCACTATAAAAATATGTTCTAATCACATGTCTGTCAAATAACTATTAATATCTACATTTTATACATGTTCAGACTCTAATTTTAGGGTTTGCTTTGAGTGAATTGAGGCCTGAGCAGCACCTGGCTCTGGCAATCATAACTTCTGAGCACCCTAAGCCAATAAACTAAGCACCTCTATACAAAGGCAGATGCTATTAAGAGAACTTAGAAAACACAGGAAGCCTTTGCATATTGCCTGACTTTTCGATGATCTCAGTACATCAGAAGATTATTTTTGAATTCACAAGAAGGTTAAATCTGTTCAAGAAGTAGGAGGCCTGCTTGAACATACAAGTTGATGTCTTTGACAATAACACATTAAGTTTCCCATTACCAATTATTTCTAAGACTGACATCTAAATCCCAGGACTCTGGTCAGACTCAAGGAAATTAGTCCCTGGGGAAATCTTCCTCAGTTTTCTGATGAGTGCTACTTGCCCAGAGGCTGGTCCTTACTGATACATCATATGTTCCTCATGGGCAGTCACTCTGCATCCTGTGTCTCTCCTTATTGAAGACAGAGATACCTATAAACAGAAATTTAAAGCTAAAATTAAAGTTTTAAGGCTGCCTTGATTAAATTATAAATAAAACACTGAATTCCAGTAACATGGCTTTCTTTAAAAAGAGAGCTTTGACCTTTACTGCTGCAGATGTCTTGCATCCCTAAGCAAAACCTTAGTGGGGTCAGAAAACCTTCACGGAAAGAAAGTGGGTTCACAAGCAGACAATTATGAAATATGAAATAATTGAGACAAAATGCATTGTATGGGGACCCACATCTATGAGACAAGAAACAACTTTACTTTTCAGCTGATGACATTTTAAGCACAACTCTGGTATGCAAGGTATTTCCAGGGGAACAAAAGGCTGAGGATAAAAGAAAGGCTAATTTCTTACATATCAAAATAGTACCTGGCCCTAGGAGTCATTACTGATGTAAATTAAGGGATAGCAGGAAATCCTGGTTTTCTCCTGATAACAAATATACTTAACCTGAAGGAAACAGTATTCTAGCTAGAGGCTAAGACCCACTTCCTATGATCTGGTAATAGAAAGAGATTAAAACTAAAGACAGGGGTGCAGAATTATTCAAAGTGACAGGGAAAGTTCCTGAGATAAAAATCATTCTGCTGTGGTGCTCAAAGGCAGGGAGAGAAGACCATTGTCTTGAAGATGCTATGTTTTGATTTGGTCATAGGAAGCAAATAGTCTAACAGAAAGAGAGGTATCTGGCTTGGCTTTAGAGATGCAAATATACTTAGCCAGCAGGGAACTTCTAGCAGTTTTCTTTGGTACTAAAATTTCTTTATGACTGCAGGATAACTAAAGTCGAATACTGTGGTTTGCAAAGGAGACAAAGTCAAATAAATAAAAGTAAAGAGATATATAATGTCACAGCCATGTCAGAAATATGACAGAAATATCACCAGTGATCCATGCAAGGGTTCTCCAACGGGCCTTCTGGCAGAGATATTTCTTGGGAGAAAAATTAGGCACTGCACTAGGAAAGCCAAAAGCCACATCTGGTGTGTGTTTTCATAATACTGGAGACATGCATGCTGCATGCCTCGACACTTTACAACTTAATGAAAAAAAAATAGATTTTTTTCCTTTCAGTGAAATCACTACTTTTCTCTAGAACACTGTTCTTGCTTTTAAAGATGGTTAAAAAGTATTTTTATTTTACCTGTTTCATCTCCATATTGTAGGGTTTCAAATTTTCAGCACATTTTGGTTATCAAGAAGAAACGTTTTATTTACTTAGTATCAGAAATCAAAGCATTTTTCCTCTAGAAGGGTGTTCACTATCCAAAATTAACAAACAATCACTGAATTCAAAAACTGTATTTCATGGTGGATGTTACTTCACATCTAAATCAGCTTAATCATAAACTACAGGGAAAAGGAAACACAATTTTTTCGATTTAGAAGTTATTTCATTTGAAAACAAATTATCTGTTTTTGCTCAAGATTTTGAGAGAGAAACTATGATTCACCTTCCAAGCCTGTTGAAACATCGCCAAGATAATAATTCTGATATTGGCATTACCTATTTTAAAACAGCACTTTTTAAATATGAAGGAAGCTTTTCTCAAGAGGTTTCAGGATTTCAGAAACAGCAAAGCAGCATTGGCCTTTGTTAAAAAACCTTTGGATACCACTGTAATGGAATTACATTTTTCTTCCTTTAATATAGACATTGGCAACTTTGAAATGCAATTTCTGGATTTAAAAAACAAAGAACTGTGGAGCTCGAAATTTTAATGTCTTGTGTGCTAATTTAGAAAGATTGGATAAACACAAATGTGAACTTAGTTCACAACACAAGTGGTCTGCTTTGAGAACCTGGAGAAGGAAGATATGTTGATTTTTAACACCTGGAATAGTATTCCTGACTCATATAATCAACTAAAAAAGCTAGAGTTTGCTGTTCTTTCCTTGTTCAGGTCTACATATTTATGCGAACAATCATTTTTGAGCATAAATCTTATCTAGAGTAGATTGAGAAATCGTCTCATCAATGAGAACCTGGAATCGTACCTAAAATTAAAAACAACAACATACAAACCTGACTTACTCAAACTATCCTAGGAAATGCAAAGCCAATGTTCACATTAGTGTTTGTGACTTTTTCAGTCATTGTCAGGATGTAATTTTCTCTACATTGTAAGGAAAATTTTTATGGAATTTAACATTATTGATAAATAATATAATTTTAAAGTTTTTGTTTTATTAGTTGTGTTATTTGTATCCTCCCGACCTATGTGGATACTTGCATGCAGAATATTCTCAATAAAAGTTATTAAAACTAAAAACAGTGTACCATCCTATGTATTTTCGGTTTTAAAAATGTGGCTCTCAGGGCTGGAGAGATAGTATGGAGGTAAGACATTTGCATCTCATGCAGAAGGTAGGTGGTTCGAATCCCGGCATCCTATATGGTCCCCTGAGCCTGTCAGGAGCTATTTTTGAGCATAGAGCCAGGAGTAACCCCTCATCGCTGCCAAAAACAAACAAGCAAACAAACAAAAACAAAAAAATTAAAAAACCTCAAAGACCAAAAAAAAAAAATATGGCTCTCAAAATAAATTTCAATCGTGTGTTTTGGCGATAAGCATTAACCTCAAACTCTCTATGTCTTTGTGCATTTTGAAACTTAATGTTGAGTTCACTCACTCATAATATCTCGTGGTATAAATTAGACAAGTCCAGAAGCTGGGTGTGGGTATGCAGAAAGCCTAATTTTCAGAACCATGTAGGGCCAAGTACATTGATTTGTACAAACCTAGGAAATCATAAAAGTGCTTGCCATGTCCCAGGATTGGGCTTAGCCTTTTACGTGTTATCTTGTTTGATCCTCCTAATAAATTTGCATAATGGTGTGATCATTATTTTCATTTGCCAACAAAAATCAGCAGCCCTGGCCTTCTACCCAAATTGGCACAGTGGCAGAGCTACACCAGACAGGAGATTGTTGTCTTCCAAATAAATGCTTTTTCTGACAAGTGCACTGGATTAAATGCAATTAATAATGATATAAAGAAATGCCTGAAAATTAATAGCTATAAATCTGGGACAGATGGAGTTTAAATAGCAAGCAAGACACATACTTGACATGTATTTTATTCTATGAAAAACTATACACAAATGTCAGAAGAGAGGTTAATAGGTATTAAGATAATTACCTTGCATGTAACTGACCCCAGTTTACTTTTTGGCACTATAAAGCCTCACCAGGATTGGTTGGTGATCATGAAATCAGGAGTAAGCCCAGAATAATGCTGGTATAGACCTCCCCCCAAATCAAAATAAAGAACTATTTTATAGCCCTTCAAAATAAAAATAAAAAGTAAACTATATGAAAAGTGGAGGCTGGAATGTAGCACAAGTGGTAGAGCTCATATCTAACAAGTGGAAGACTAGTTTCATTCTGGACATGGGGGGGTAGACAAAGAGAGAGGAGTGGGGACACTTGCATCACACTGCAGTCTTCTTATTGCCCAGTTCCCATAAATCAGTGAAGGAGTTACTCCAAACTAGAGCTTTGTAGACAACTGAACATTGAGGACCACTAAGACTGCATCAAACTATACTCAGAGGACCCACACTATGTCTTCTATTTCTTCTATTAACCCACAACTATGGCATATCACAACCTTGCTTTCCAATTCAGCTTATCTCTGATGCTTTCACTGAATTTTAGCTCTGTCTAACTAAAGATCAAAAAAGTGCAGTCACAAAAAAAAATGGGACTATTTTTCACTTCACGCAAAATGTCATTGAATCACAACTCTATGAGCTCTTCCATGATGATGTTAATGACTTAGCTTAGAGCTTTCTCTCTGGAAAGGCAGGTGTCACCACACTGAAATTAAAGGGCAAATCAGTCCCCCTTCCGTTCACCCCTCCCGTCTTCTGCACTGTATATCCCAAGTTCTGATCCCAATGAACAGTCCCTCTCCCAATGACTCACAAATTGTTTTCCCCATAGGTGGTATTGCTTACTTCCCCAGAGGTGGATTGTAAGTACCCCTGAATTTGCTTTTAAAAAATCTTAATTTCCAGCACTTCAGAATGGGACCCCATTGCTGTCCTTTATCAAGATGAGTCATTCATCATAGTAGCAGACTGGGACCCTAGCCTGAGCTGACTGGGTTCCCTACAAGAAGTCGATCCTGGACACATACATGAATGTCACTTGGGGATCTGGGATGCCACCAACAATGAATTATAGGCATCAGGGGAGAAGTCTCCCTGAGTCTTCAGATAAAACATAACCCAGCTGATCACTTATTTGTGGACATCCAGCTCCAGAACCGTGACAGTGGAACAGCTCATGATTGCCCCCTTGACACTGAACCTGTCTCAGAAACTCTAATTCCACTAGTTTATGCTCTCTAGCATCTACTCTTCTATTTCTCTACTCATGTGGGGCTGACAGCCCTACTGGCTCTGCTGCTTTGTTTTAATATACAGGATTTGAATCTGAGGGACTCCCAGATACAAAAATTCCAAGAGAAGTCACCTCCTTTTGACTTGTGATTGCTGTTGTCTATGAAAATTTTTGACTTGCTAGTGTTGAGGCTATCTTTTCTTTCTACCTATTCTATGGACAACAGCTCTTGCCCAGGTTAGCCCAAGTTGCCCAGAAGAATGGGAGCTTCTTCCACATTGGGTGCTGGTTGCTTCTCAAGAGGCTCACCAGGATTCATGTTGTCTCTCCTGGGTCTGAGGGGAGATTGGTGGGAGGCAGACATAAAAAAAAAAAGTCATCACAAGTATCTAAAATTGTGGAACAATGGTCTGGAGTACTTGAGAGTGATGGAACATCACACCTGTTTGCAGTTTTTGTTTCAATTGCTGATGAACCCGGTACCCCATATAGATGTTTTCCCTGGGCCTTTACCCCAATACTTCTGAAATACTCTGAGGCTCTATTGATAAAAGAGCTTAGAATCCTGACAAGTGTTCTGTAATCTTCCAGAGAAGACCACAGGCCAGTTGCCTACCACTTTTATTTTGTGTGGACATTAGCTGGGGCTGAGAGGAGGAGCAGTCAATTAAGGTGTGTCTTGTTTGATTAGAAGGTTCTCTGGGGGCAGCTAAGAAATGCAGCTGACCCTGGTTCTGTTCTTGGTACCACATAAAGTACCTGAGTATCACTAGAACTATTCTCTGAACAGAGGCAGGAGTAAGTCTTGATCACCCCTAGGTATGGCCCAACAACTTAAATACATTCCCACCCCAAATCAAAGACAGAAACACAGAAACTCAAATCTCTATGATCTTATAGAGGCCTCTGTCCTACTTCTTTAGGCTTCTATGGAAAAGAGCTACATATGCTGCTAACCCTAATGGACCAAAAGGATGGTGCCTTGTTTTGCTCTCTTCCATAGAACAGTCATGATATATCAGAGACTACAGAATCTTGGAAAGAGGAGATCACATTGTAAAACAAACAGAAGAAAAACACGGATAAGAACTCACCATTCAGGGAGTTGTGCTGCAGAGAGAAGTGGGAGCACTGAGCATGATCTTGACTTATGCTCCCTGCTTAACCTTCATCCAGCACCAACCAGCTCAGGGCTCTGGAACACAGAAGGCCTTCTCTTCAGGGAGCTCCAGATGTCTCCAAAGGCAGGTGAGCATGGAGAGAAGCTAGAGGGAGGAAGGGAAGGTAAAAATCGACTCACACTGGAATTAAAGGAGGAACCTGGATATGGAGAAGGGAACCCAGACTCTAGATTAAACTGACTTGACTTTGCATGACTCCCTTTTCAAAGAAGAAAATTTTCAACATTCCTGTATTAATGTACTTTTATGCAAACAAATATAAAGTGACTTCCCCAACTCCGAAAGCTAGAACAACCCTATGGTACATCTAGCTTCCCTATTGTGTGGAGAGAGTATCATCATTTTGAGAAACACTGTGATAACCCCAGATGGGACAAATAGTTAAGAGGACACAGATGTAGATAGGATAAGTACTTGGGATCACTAAAAAAGACATAACTTTATCAAGTTGCTTAATTGATAAAAGCAAAAATCAGGATAATAACTACTGGGATACGGGAGGGCTTTTAATAATTAATATGTATGTGAAGAGGGCCTAGAGACAACGATATTATCAATCAAAAATCACATTAATGAGTAAACCAGACTCAGCTGAGTTCCCAAGGAGAATAGGAGGGGGAACTAGGTTAAGATGGCCCTTGTCCAATCTATGCTTCTTAGAAATGAGGCTCCGTGCAACCCACAATGATGATACCACAGCCCACATGGGGCTGACATTTTCTGCAACTAATTATCCATGTCGTACACTACAGAATAAGGTTTTACAGGAAGTGTGCATGATGAATGAGCAAATCTGCTGCCTGATTATAATGTGAAACAAAATTTAGAGAGCAAAGAGTAATCAGATATAGAAGAGAGACTGACAAAAAGAATTGATGATGTCCTGAGATGTCTAACTCAGAAGACTCAGAGCTGATTCCCCACAGAGCTGCTTTAATCAATGCAGAGGCAGGTAGCACAGGTTTGGTTATAGCAGGCACCCTGAAACTGCCACAGCACACTGAGCAAAACATCTACTTACTCGAGGAAATGGAAGGATCTATTTCCTTCTCTTAAAACAACACACAGTAGAAATACTAAAATACTACCTGTATTTTGTTGTGGGAAAGCCACAACATTGTCTTATTAATTCTATTCAATTTGCATGTGTGTATGTGCATATATATTTATGCATTTTTAAAAAGCCAGACCTAAATTCCACAAAAATTTTGAGAATACAAGTTATTATTTCATCCTTTCCTGACCTGCAATTGTTGAAAGTTATTTTGTTGAAAGTGATAATTTCATAAGAGCCCAAATTTGAAAAAATAGCAGATGATAAATATATTTTCTCTCTCTCAATATATGATTATGACAAAAAATTGTGAAGTTTAATATTGTATTTAAGCCAATGTTGGCAATTAGTGAGTCAGTTTTACTTTTCCCGTGATTACTAATTTTTTTCTGAAAAATAAATATGCATTTATGGGAATTTTATTTTGACATTTGTCAAAATTTCAAATATAGATATGAAAATAGGCAATATTTCTAGATCAACACATACCCTCATGTTAGAACTACAATCTGAACTGAGAGCTTTTGGAACACAGTGCATCCAGCTATCAATAGGGTGAAGAATGAGATTCTGCAGTAAGATGCAGTTTTCCCAGGGTGAGAAGGAACAAAGAAGGTTTAGGTTAAAGTTGCACTTTTCTTGACTTCAGGCAGTGCAGAATGGGTGCTGTCCTTTATTTAGACACTATTGGTCAAAAATGTTGGTCTACATTGTTGCCTAGCAATGTCCACTTTCTTGCAATCAAAACAAAGCAAAGCCAACTTTTGAGACCTAGATAACATCATTCAATGGAGAAATAAAGCATCCCCAAACTCTAGCACTTAAAGGCTGAATCCGTAGAGCTCTCCTTACTGATGGCTCCATACACTTTTCTCTGCACAGAGCTGGGGACTTATGCCACTTTCTTGCCTTCCAATTCCCCTATCAATGGCTCCACCTTCAATCTGCAACACACAATCCCTTATAGTACAGTAACATCATAAAGAACTAGGTTGGCTTCACAGATCACTTGATATGAAGAGTCACCTCTTCCAAGACCACCGCCTCCTAAATCATTCCTTACAATGCGATACTTATTGTAATCTGATTCAACTGCTTTGCTCTTTCAAGTGGATGTTCATAAAGTGTTGGCAGCACTTCAACCTCTCCTCATAATAGCAGGCTGTGAACTTGGGGCTTCAGAGGCTGTCTTGGGAAAAGGTGTACTTCAAGAATGGGAAAGAAAAGGAATTGGTATTAGTGTTAGTTCATTATGACATTTATGACATCTATTAATATATTTGATCATTTGTTAAGAATGAGTTCAGGAACTCTTTTTAAAGAAATGTTTTATAGTTACCTGATTTTATAATACTGTTAATCATATTTTTATGCCTACATCATTCCAGCATCACATATAACAACACAGAGCTTGCCTCCCTCACCAGTGCTCCATTGACTCCCTCAAACCACCACAATGTTACTCCACCCTGGATTTACGTGTAGCGACCTGAGACCCACCCATTTCTGGGAGGGGTCTTGGGTACCGGATAATAGGTGTGACCTTACCTGCAAAGCCCGGCCCATTCCTGGGAGGGGTCTTGGAATAGGTAGATAAACCCGGAAGCCAAGGGATTAGGGGGCTTTTGCCTTTTGGCCCTGCTGGGCTCGCTGAGGGAGATGGCTGAAAGAGGATAAGACGCAGGGCAAGCCTAGAATGGCTGTATGCTTGAAAGGTTATGAGTAGGCCACACACATGTGGTGGCTAGGGCCTAAATAAAAATGATTCTTCCTGAAGCCTGCCTGTGAGTAAGTGATTTCACGTTTCACCTGGGCCTGGAACTCGCCTGCTGCATGGGGGATGAAGCCACGTGGCTGGGGCCTAAGCACAAAGGCCTCCATCCATCGCCATCCAGCCCCATCATTAATTAATTAACACTACACCACCTCACCTCACAGAATCTCCGTTCTGTACATAAAATCTTCTATTCCTAGATTCCTAGGATTCCTAGATTCCATTTATAATTTGTTGTTCCCTCACTTTTATATATATAGCACACATGAGAATATCTCTCTAAGTCATAGAAGTGGTGATACCAATACAGAGTTGTTTGAAATTTCACAATATTGTAATCAATTGTACATCAACAAAGTTTTTTTTTGAAAATCAAGTCTTTTGGGGCCAGAGAGACGATAATACAATGGGAAGACCACATGCAAGCATACAGACAACTTAGATTTATTTCTGGGTACTCTGTTTCATCCCTTGAGCACTGCTAGATGTGACGATTGAGCACAGAGCTAGGAGTAATCCCTAAGCACTGGTAGGTGATACTCAAAAGCCAAAAACAAAAAAATTAAATTTTTTGTAACATTTAATCTGTAATTACATACATTCAGTGCATTTTATTTAATGTCTAAGATTTTTATTTTATTATTTTTAAATAATATCTTTCTTTGAGCACTATGGTACAAACACATTTGTGGTTGGGTTTCAGTCAAAAAAAGGACACCCTCCCTTCACCAGTGCAACATTTCCACCACAATGCCCCCCATCACCCTCCTCCCCCAACCCCTGCCTGTATTCAAGATAAGCATTCTTTTTTTTTTTTTTTTTGGTTTTTGGGCCACACTCGGTAACGCTCAGGGGTTACTCCTGGCTATGCGCTCAGAAGTCGCTCCTGGCTTGGGGGACCATATGGGACGCCGGGGGATCGAACCGTGGTCCGTCCAAGGCTAGCGCAGGCAAGGCAGGCACCTTACCTCTTTGCGCCACCGCCCGACCCCTCAAGATAAGCATTCTACTTCTCTCACTTATTAACATTGTCATGGTAGTTGTTGGTGTAGTTATTTCTCTAACTGTACTCACCACTCTTTGTGAGCCAGTTCTTTCTGCCCTCATCTCTATTGTTTCTGAACATTATTACAATAATGTCTTTAATTTTTTTTAAAACCCATAGATGAATAATACTAATCTGTGTCTATCTCTCTCCCTCTGACTTATTTCACTCATATTAATAGTTTCCATGTCCATTCATGTATAGAAAAGTTTCATGACTTCATATCTCCTGGCTGCTGCATAATATTCCATTGCGTATATGTACTACAGTTTCTTTTTTTTCTGTTTATACTTTGTTTACAGTTTTTTTAATTATAAATTTTTATTTTGACAATATTGACTTACATATCTTTCACAGTAGTCTTTTAAGTACATATTAACATAGAATCAGGGGAATTCCCATCACCAAATTTGCCCTCTCTCCACCCCCTTTCCCACCCTGCATCTCATAGCCCCCATTCTCACCCCCAGGCTGCTAGAATAAGTCGTCCCCTCTATGTCTAGCTTACTACTTAATGAGCATACATCTGTTTGGTCCTGGTACTCTTCCTTACTTCCCCCTCTATTTGAGAGGTGGAACTAAATAGTTCAAGTTATGTGGCTTCGTTTGAAGAAAAGAAAAGCAATAAAATGGGGTAAAAATCAAAAAAGCCAAAAATGGGCAGAGTCCTTCTAGAGGCTCTCAACCTCAGTTTGAGAGAGGAAAGAAAACAAGGAGTTGAAACACCACAACAATACAAAAAGAAGTATCAAATAAGATATCCAGTGGGCACTACAGCTATAAAGACAAGCACCGCATAACAGCCATGGTCCTGAAATATTAACATGGCAGAGCACAAAAAGGAAAAAGAAAAAAATAATGGAGACACCAACTCACCAACTTCAATATCCACATCAAGACAAAGAAGTAAAAAAAAGTAAATAAATGGATAAATGAATAAAAAAGATTATTTTGTGGTTTTTTTTTCTGCATAGGCACAGTAAATAATGGGGACATTAGAGAGGGAACTCCCTTGGCCCAAAAGATACAGGGTTTCTCCACCCTTGAAATATACTGTCATGGGATTAACTATAGACCTCTTGCATATTCATTTACTCTCCCCTCAGTGCTTTTGTGGTGTATGGAAAACTTCTGCTCCTTCACGGGTTATAAACTCAGATCTCTGTAACTAGAAATCTTGGTATTTTACAGGTCAAGGAATGGAGCTTATGCTGAAGTCTTTCTTTGTGGTTCTAGAAGTTTTGTTCCTTCAGTGTCATTTTAATCCATCTTCTGTAATTAGTGGTCTTGGTCATTGCGCTGATCCTAGGATGGTACCTGGAATAGTCTTTCGTTGTGTTTCCAGTAACCCATTCAGTTGTGATTGTCTCAGTCAGACCACTGGAATTAGAGATCTTGTTTGTTGTACTGATTGTAGATGAAAGCCTACTGTAGGGCTTTTTTTTTTTTTATCAGTCCCAGGATACGTACTGACTGGTGTTGGTTGTAAAAGTCAGTCATCTGTAGATAGCGATCTTGGCTTTTGCACTGATTAAAGGGTATCAATTCTTCTGATTTTGTCTTATCATTGGCTGGTGTGGTAGGACAACCTGCTCTTAGGTCAAGTTGTTCCCATTTCCTCCTTGTCAGGCTATCGTATTAGAGCTGGCACATGTTGGTGTCAGAGCAGTATTAAGGATGTCCCGGAGGAAATTTGGTTCCTGGAGCTGTTATGGAGAACTGTGTCGTTTCTATATCTGGGATCCAGGAGTCAAGACTGGACGGTCGGTGTCTAGTCCCCTGGGGTCTAAATTGGGTCCACATGACATATGTTCAAGGTGGGAGGTGCCCCTGTATTGTAAAAAAGTATGAGTTTTTATCCCTAGTAGATAAGAGCTTGTTTTTATGCGTAAGATTCACCCCCCTTATTTTTTAGTATGTCTTTGCAGAAAGAAATGATGCTATCTTATATTGCTGGTGCATTTGGAAGTGGAAAGAGAAGAAAACAGAAATAAGACAAAAATAACAATATATATGCTCATATATATATAAAGAAAAAAATTTTAATGAATTAAAAAAAGTAATTGAAGGAACAAAGTGGTGCTGGATTCTACCTTACAATTGGGGAAAAACAGGTTATGAGGTAGTGTTATATAGGTCTTATACTTATGATGAAGGTATAGACTTCCCCCAATGTCTTTTGAGATTCTTTTGTGGGGTGTGTGCTCCAGGACACCTTTTCATGACACACCCTGGCCTTCTTGAGATTGAGGAAAAAAAGTATGAAGGGAGATCTTGGGTAGAGTCCTTGCAGTGGGGATCCTTTTGGTACTAAGTCCAGTATCAAGCAGCAGTCCATGTAAAGGAGATGTGGTAAGGAGGGCCACACAGCATGAGTCAGCAGGGGTGTTGGTTGTATTTTCTTGTCGGGGATGAGGTGTGGGTTTGAGTGGGTGTCCCTTCATTTGGGTGCTGGGTACTGGTTCTTTGGGGTAGGAGGTCGTTCTTGATACCTACTGGATTAAGAACTGAGGGTGAAGAGTTTTAATGAGGTGGGGAATTGGGATGGGATTGAGGGGTAAAGGGATCGTCGGATTTCTGAAGGGGGGAGAGGCGATAGAATATGGGAGGGGCTATATCACTATAGGTATGGGTTGTTTATAATTTAGGTTTGGGTCTCCAGGAGGATTCCTATCTCTGTGTTCTCCTGCCCACATATAAGCATATAGAAATTAGCTTGGGTATAGTTTAATGACAAGAGGTGGGGAGAGCAGGAGGTAAGCTGAGTACAGAAAGATAGGTAAATACAATACATGTAAGGTAAAGAAACTAAAGATCAGCTTATGGATATATGTAGGTTTTGCATCTCGAGTATTAAACATTGTGTTAGTGATGTTTATCTATATAGGTGTTTACCTTATGCAGTAATGTCTGCAGCACCTTATATATCAACTTTCCTTTCCTTAAAGAGGAGATAACAGTGTGGTGTTTATTTGACATGGATTGAATTGATGATAATGAGGAGGAAAAGGTAGAGGAAGAAGAGGGAGTAAAGAGAAGAAAAGAAAAAGAAAAAAGTAGTGAGAAGAGAGGAGAAAAGAGCAAGAGAATGTTAATTTGCTTGAACATGTTTGATGAGTAGGCCCTGTAGTATAAGTCTGTGGGTCACAGTTGCTGTTTCAGTGGTCTGGTGGTCTTGCTGGTCACGTGATTCAGGTCCTAGAAGAGGGCATAGCCTAGGAATAAAGGGTATGTTAGAAAGTTTTATAGAGACATTTTCATAATCCAAGCTGAGTATGGTCTCTCGTGTGACTGAGCACCGAGGTGCCACCTTAGGTTGTCCACCCTTTGTATCCTAGAACCCTTGTGGACAGAAAAGCTGAGAAATTATTTTAAATACAATGAGAATAAGGCATTAAAACACATTTTTTAAAATGCTTCCTTTGGAGTCAGTGATTTCCCATTCTATTCTTTACCTGTAATCCTGTATAAGATACCTAAGAAATTATTATGGGCCTTTAGTAAAAGGCTGATTACATACCATTTGTTTTGGACACTACTTCCCAGTATATTATGTACTACAGTTTCTTTAGTCATTTATTTGTTGAAGTCTGGGAAGTAGTGTCCAAAACAAATGGAAAAGGAACAACACAAAACCTTGACTACACATTATACCATAAAGAAACCAGCATCAGCAGAAACAGCAGCATGGAGAGAACAGGTATGTAATCAGCCTTTTACTACAAAGGTCCATAATAATTTCTTAGCCAGACTTAATCTCTCCTGATGGCTGCATACTATTCCATTTTTTGTGTTTCTGTACATATACACATGCATATGTACCACAGTCTCTTTAGCCATTCATTTGTTGAAGGGCATCTTGGTTGTTTACAGATTCTGGCTATTGTAAATAACACTGCAATGAATATAATTGTGAAGAAGGCATTTTTTGTATTGTATTTTTGTGTTCCTAGGGCACAGCCCTAGGAGTGGTATAGCTGGATCATATGGGACTTCAATTTCCAGGTTTTTTGAGAAATATCCTATTGTTTTCCATTAAGGCTGAAATGCGAGTTCTTTCTCTCCACATCCCTGCCAGCACTGATTGCTCTTGTTCTTCTTGATGTGTGCCAATGGTGTGAGATATTTCATTGTTGTTTTGATTTGCATCTCCCTGATGATTAGTGATGTGGAGCATTTTTAATGTGTCTTTTGGCTATTTGTATTTATTCTTTGAGAAAGTTTCTCTTCATTACTTATTCCCATTTTTGATGGGTGTCTAAAACTTTTAAACTTTAAAATTTGGTTTCAGGTTTTTACACCTATGTGTTTCTTAGTATTTATTTTTTCTGTGCATTCATACATTTAAGAATATGTATAAAGGCTATTTAACATATTTGGTGTTGATTTTGCTTTTAAAAATCTGTTTATATTATTTTCTTTCTCTTAGGTAAAATATTTCTGCTTCTTTAAATTCCTAGTAAATTTTTATTGAATTTTGAACAATATGCATTAAATAAATTCTGGGTTTGTATTTCTTTGCATATTATTTGCATATTATTATTTTAGTGACAATACAATTGCAAGTAATTATACTCATATTTTGAAAAGTGATTGTGTGGAGCTAAGACCCTCAGAATGCTTATGCCTGTGTCCCCTTCGGGTGTTTGAGAGGCTTCTTTGTGGGGAGATGACTGACACCTGAAGATCTTCTGCTGCAATTAGCAGCTACTGCTAGCTCTCTTCCTAGAGTCTTTTGGAAATGGAAGACTGCAATGGGGATGGAGTAGTTATTGCCAGCATTTAGGGGAACAGACACTAGGGAAGCTGGGACATTAACAACATTCAAGTGAGTTGACATGAAGAAGAAATTCCCCCACAGCCACAAACACCTGCAAAATGCTCATGTCAACATCTAGTTCTGCTCATATCTTTTGCAGGACTTTATATCTCATCTAGATGAATACAAGCTTGCTTTTAATGACTATTAGCTGGGAGAACTATTCACAATAAACCAAAACTGGAAACAACCTTAGTGACCAAGAGCAAATGACTGGATAAAGAAACTGGTATATATATATATATATATATATATATATATATATATATATATACACAATGGAATTCTACTTAGCTATAAATAAGATAAAATGATACAAATTTCCACTATGTTGATGGAATTGAAAAGTGCCATATTGAGCGAATTCAACCAGAAGGAAAGGGACAAATACAAAATGAGCTCTCTTTTATGCAAAATATGAAGCACAATGAGAAAATAAAACGAATGGCCTAAAGCAATAGAAGCTGAGATCTGGTCTGTAGAACTGAATTTACTATGTTAGGTAAGGGACTTCAGAAAAGTCCTGAAACAAAGGTAGAGTGAAGCAAACACTGTTGGAGAGTTTGGGTTAGTAATGTTGCATGCATAAAATCCTATCGTTTATGCATGATATATGTTACATTCAGTAACAGTATTGCAGACAGTGCCTAAAAGGAAAAAAGAAAAGAGAGAGATATGGAGGGAGAGAGAGATATGGAGGGAGAGAGAAAAAGAGAGAAAGTCTGCCACAGAGGCAAAATGGGAGTAGGGAAACTGGGGACATTGTTGGTGGTGGGAAATTTGCACTGGTGAAGGGATAGGTATTGGAACTCAAACATCAACAATTTTTTTTTAACTATGTACCTAATGGTGATTTTTTTAGCCCCATTACTAAGGCTTTATTACTAGGGTAATATGCGTATAACATTTTATGATAAATCATAGTGACTCAAAACAAACAATAAAGAATAGAGACTATTGGCTGCAAGGTCAGACAAATTATCCCTCCCTAATAGCTACATTTTCACCTTCATCAAAGCATACACACATCTTGATCTTGCCCTCATGATCTCAGAGGAAGATTTAATAGATCCCCTGCTGCCAAGCTTAGTGTTGTGGGGGCTTTATTCTCACTGAGAGTTGGAAGGAAGCATATTCCTCCAGCCTGTTGAATCAGGCTACTGAGGCAGGTTTCCAGGAAAAGCAACATGATAATTATTATACCTTAAGTAGCACACACTCTGCTATGGTCCCTCACTTCCTACTGTGCAAGTTTTGGAGGGAGGTTCCTGCAGAGCCTCTTATGGAAGACACTGAGCTCGTGTTCAGTGGTAGAAAAGCACCTCAGCTTCAGTCAGGGTGACATTTACTGTTAGTGTTGAAGCAGGATTATCCTAGGACCATACTACCTCATTGTGAGTACAAGCCTTATGATACTGCTGATGCTATTAAATAGAATGTTCTGGAGTTCACCCTTCAGGTAACCTAACTGGGGTCTTTGCCAGTCCAGAAAGATGTCTCCCAGTGTTGGCAGTTCAGAATCACAGGTATTCCATACACCCTTCCCCAGCCACAGAGGAAGCAAGTTCATGAGATAAAATAGGAACAAAAAATGCTCTCTAAAGCTGCTGTCACTGTTCTGGTGCTTGGAACTCCTCTGTTAGGCTCCAGTTTTCCCAGAAGACCCCTTGCTAGTATTACATAAATAGGCACCTGGCAGCCTGTGCTATAAATGGCCATGCAGGTCCAGGCTTGCCAGCTGTGCCTGATAAACACAGGTTGCTGTCACACTGAGAAGGGAGGAGATGGCACTGAATAGCCTCCACACAGTATCGAGCTCTGAAATTGTCCTCTGCATTGTTCTTCATTGAAAAGAGAGGTTTCAGGAGAGGCAATAGCTTCTAGTTCATGAAAATTTACATGCACTGTAGTGGAAAGAAAGCTCTCTCCTGGACATAAATGATCATAATACATTTGTTTCCAGTAAGTGGGAGCAAACATCATAAAAAAGAAAAGAAAGTAAAAGAAGGAAAAAAGAATCAGGAACAAGAAAATTTGACATTGTCAAAGGTCTAGTAAGCTCTTGTTGCTACTTGATCATTCTGTTACTTTTTTTGTTTCTGCACATTAAGTTGCTTCAGATACACATTAGCAACTAGATTAGGGATGGCAGTATTAAATAAAATACTAAACAGTATTAAACAAAAGCATACTTCCAGAAGTATGAGAAGCTATGGTGGGTGCACAGAATCACTCCAAAAAAAGTCCTGGTCATCACCAGCCCAAATGCTGGTAGTACTTGGAGGTTAAGTCAGTTTGGTGTCTCTACATAGAACTGTAAAGAAGTGGTAAAGCAGGGCCAAGGCAAAGTAGTGATTGTGGGTGATGGCTTTGGCAGGACAAGGACTCATCTTCTCTCTCTTTCTGAGATTGTCAGTTTTCAGCTGCGTGGCCAGTACTCATAGTTTACATGGCTTGGTTTACCTCTCTTTTGAGAACAGAGTTAGTCTTAGAGCTGGCTAAATGCAGACCTGGTGACTACATTTGCCATGTTCTTTGTTTTTTGAGCCACATCTGATGTTGCTTGGGGGAACATGTGGTGCCAGAATTCAGCCTGAGCCTCCTACATACAAAGCATGCTCATCAGTCCATTGAACTATCTCTTTGACCCTTTATGTTCTTTAGAAAGTTTGTCAGATTCAAATTTACTCCAGAGTTAAGGAAAGTTGAGTGTCCTCTCTCTACCTCACTTGAAAGCCAAGTTCCAGATAGATGGTACAGGGGTTAAGGCCTTGTAGGCAACCGTGCTCAGTTTTATCAATTAATTGAGCCTGCCAAGAGTGATTTCTGAGCATAGAGCCAGAAATAAGCTCTGAACACAGCCAGGTGTGATCTATAAACAAAATCAAGACCAAACCAAATTCAAACAATTGAGATTTATAAGTAGTTGTAAGAATTATAGGGGTTTTATACATAAAAAGTGTAGTTTATTAAGTGTATTGTAAATGCTTGACCAATGTTTGGTTCTACATCTCAGTCTTTTCTGTAGCCAAGGGAGTGCTTATGCTAGTCAGAAATCCTTATTCTGCTTTTCATGATGATTTTGACATTAGATATCTGTACACAAATGACTAAGCCTTAGTAATTGTTATCTGTGAAAAGTGGTCAGTTGTTCTTAAATAACTTCTATGAAAGGTCAGCCTTTGCTGAATGAGACCTGCCAAATGCCAGGAATTTTGTGGATTCTGTTCTCAAGGCTTTTTTATACTGATAACTGGCACCTAAGGGATGTCTGTGACAGGGCACCTTATTGGCTGAGGTGCCTTTAGAGGCTTCTATGTTTCACCATTGGTCACCAAAGAAATTTACAAGGATTATCCTCATTCACATGGGCTCACTATCATGCATTCCTTTTAATGGTTTTAATAGATACCAGGTGAGTATGTTTGCTCTATGCACTAAACATGTGAAGGTAGGAAAATCTCAAAAAAATATAATAAGTAAAGGTGACTTTTGCACTGGGAACTATGAATTTTTATGAGGTACAGTAAGTTAATGTTACTAATATGTAATAAAAGGTTGATTTTAATTGGAATTTTTAAACAACTCTCCCAGGTTTTTAAAATCTTTTCTTTGCTGCAACAACAAACCTACTTGAACTCTACTTGTAAAAATAAATTGCATCATTTTACTGTTTCATTGAATTATTTTACAAAATGGATGCTAACAAAGAACTCATCAATTGAAACAACTCTGATGCTTAGAGGTTAGTACCAGAAGAGCTCAAGGGATAAGCAATGCTGAAGGTCAAACACAGATCTCTGCTAGGAGAACCATGCACCTTTGAGATCTCTCCCTTGATTGGATTTTTTGATTAGGTTATTTATTTGAGTTGACTTTCCCCATACAGTCCCACTGAACAGGGATCTTCAAACTAGCATGAAACTGATGTCCATCTATAGGAACCCTTCTGCATCCTTGACCTACATTCAGTTAGGCCAACCTACTTCCATGGGTGTCCTCACAATGCCAGCTGGTATCTCCTTTCAGAAATGTCCATAAAAATACAGGCAACTGGGGCCAGAGCGATAGTGCAGTGATAGGGCATTTGCCTTCCACGCAGCTGATCCAGGATGGACCGCAGTTCAGTCCCTGGCATCCTATGGTCCTCCAAGCTAGGAGCGATTTCTGAGTGCATAGCCAGGAGTAATCCTTGAGTGTCACCGAATGTGGCTCAAAAACAAAGAAAAGAAAGAAAGGAAGGAAGGAAGGAAGGAAGGAAGGAAGGAAGGAAGGAAGGAAGGAAGGAAGGAAGGAAGGAAGGAAGGAAGGAAGGAAGGAAGGAAGGAAGGAAGGAAGAAAGAAAGAAAGAAAGAAAGAGGGCCCGCGCAAACGGTCCGCCCGCCCCCGCAGCGTTTCTCTGGCCTCCAGAGGCTAGGGAGGCTCCGCCCGCCCAGGCGGTCCGCCCCGCCCCCGCAGCGTTTCTCTGGCCTCCAGAGGCTAGGGAGGCTCCGCCCCGCCCCTGCAGCGCCCCGCCCACCCACGCCGGTTCCGCCCCGCCCCCCGCTTGGCTTTTGCTGCCTCTCAGCACTAGCTGACAACAATAGGGCAAAGCAAGGAATCAGGCCACAGAAAGAGCAAGGAGGAGCCAAACCTCAGCAAGCTCTCCCAACAGTAACTCTAGATCCACCCTCAGGGAGGAGACCCATTCCCACACAACAGGGGATCAAAACAGGCTGAAATCGGAAGGAACAGCACTCCAAAGCACACCAATAAATACAAAAAAAATATGGTAAATCAAAGAGAACCCTAAGTTCTGAAGATACAAAGACAAACCCTAACAAGTTTCCAAGTCCGCCAAAACGCACAGATCCCTGGGAAGGTGAACTAAAAGCAGCAATGAGGAAGGAAATGCAAGAATTAATAAAAGAAATGAGAGAAACCTTAGCTACAGAATATAAGATAGCTATGGATGAACGAATAAGCCAAATTAAAGAAGAAATGTTAAAGAGCATGAGAGAGTCCATACAAAAAGAAGTGAAGGAATTAACAGACAAAGTAACGAGCCTTACTAGCAGAAACAGAGTTGGAGAAACACATTGAAGAACTCAAAGGAAAACTGCAAACAAAAAATGAACAAGAAACCAACAAAGAAATAAAAGGCAAAGCACTGGAAGGAAAAGTCCAGTACCTAATGAACAAGGACAAAAGAAACAATCTAAGAATCGTGGGTATACCAGAAGGGGAGGAAATAGGGAAAGGGGAAGAACAAGTAGTCAGAGAGATAATAGCAGAGAACTTCCCCACCCTCTGGAATGAAACTTCAGGGCAAATACAGGAGATCAAGAGGGTCCCTAATAAAATAGACCCCAATAAACCAACACCAAGACATATAGTAATCCAAATGGCAAAAAACAAAGAGAAAGAGGAACTTCTTAAAGCAATAAGAGAGAAAAAAACCTCAAATACAAAGGTAGGGACATAAGAATCAAACCAGATCTCCCAGTCGAAATAATTCAAGCAAGAAGACAGTGGAATAACATATTTAAACGACTGAATGAAAGAAACTTCCAACCTAGAGTCCAATACCCAGCAAAACTATCATTCATATGGGAGGACAGACTAAAAACATTCTCAAACAAGACCGAACTAGAGCTATTTGTGCAAACAAAACCGATCCTAAACGACCTACTCAGAGATGAATTACACAATCCAAACCCCCGATTGTAACAAAAACCACCCTACACAACACAACTGCACAACAGTCCTCTCTCTCAATAATCTCCCTAAATGTTAATGGCCTAAACTCCCCAATTAAAAGATGCATAGTAGAGAACTGGATTAGGAAAAATAAACCGGACTTCTGCTGTCTACAAGAAATACACCTACAGCTACAGGACAAGCATAGGCTTAGAATAAAAGGATGGAAAGTAATTATTCAAGCCAATGGAAAACAAAAAAGAGTAGGGGCAGCCATTCTTATATCAGACCAAATCACTTTCAATCTCAAGAAAGTGATCAGAGATAAAGAGGGTCACTACTTACTGATCAGGGGAACACTAGATCAAGAAACACTAACCCTGGTCAATATCTATGCACCTAATGTAGAGTCAGCAAAATATGTGAGGCAACTGCTCGTAAACCTGGAGAAACACATGAAGGGAAATGTGATAATAGTAGGGGACCTCAATACTCCACTATCACCACTGGACAGATCCACCAAACAGAAAAATAGCAAAGAAATAAGAGCTCTGAATGAAAAATTAGAAGATTTAGGACTAATAGACTTATATAGAGCCCTCCACCCTCAGAAAACAGAATACACATTCTTCTCAAGTCCACATGGAACCTTCTCCAGAATAGACCATGTCTTAGGAAACAAAGCCAACCTATATAAGACCACGAAGGTAAGGATCATTAGAAGTACCCTTTCAGATCACTATCCAACAGAGCTCAAAATTGGGGTTAAGAAGAAGGAATGGAGAAAAACTAATACCTGGAGATTAAACAACATGCTGCTCAACAACAGCTGGATCAAAGAGCAACTCAAGGAAGAAATAAAAAGATTCCTTGAGACAAATGATAATGAAGAGACAACATGTCAAAATTTATGGGACACAGCAAAAGCAGTAATTAGGGGGAAACTCATAGCAATACAGGCCTATGTCAAGAAACAGGAAAATAACAAAACCAACAGTTTAAAAGATCACCTCAAAGAATTGGAACAACAGCAACAGAGAAACCCAACCACAACCAGAAGGCAAGAAATAATAAAAACCAGAGCAGAAATAAACAGCATAGAAACTAAGAAAACAATACAAAAAATCAATGAGACCAGGAGTTGGTTTTTCAAAAAAATAAACAAGATAGACAAACCACTGGCAAAACTCACCAAAAAAAAAAGAGGGAAAACACCCAAATCAGTAGGATCACAAATGAAAGGGGAGAGATTACAACAGAACCCCAAGAAATACAACATATCATGAGATCATATTATGAGCAACTCTACTCAGCTAGGATAGAGAACCCAGGAGAAATCGACAGATTCCTGGAGAAAAACCCTCTTCCAAGACTGGACAAAGAAGAACTAGAAAGCCTAAACAGATCAATCACCTCAGAGGAAATTGAAGATATAATTAAAAAAACTCCCTAAGAACAAAAGCCGAGGCCCAGACGGATTTACAGGTGAATTCTACCAAACATTCCGAGAAGATTTACTACCACTTTTTCATAGGCTCTTCCAAACCATAGAAAAATCAGGAATCCTTCCTAACTCCTTCTATGAGGCAAATATCACACTCATCCCCAAAGATGGCAAAGACACCACTAAGAAAGAAAACTACAGACCAATCTCACTAATGAACATAGATGCAAAGATACTCAACAAAATCTTAGCAAACCGAATCCAGCTCTTCATCAAAAAGATCATACATCATGACCAAGTGGGATTCATACCAGGAATGCAAGGTTGGTTCAACATACGCAAATCAATTAACATTATACATCACATCAACAACAAGAAAAACAAAAACCACATGATCATATCAATCGATGCAGAGAAGGCGTTTGACAGAATCCAACACCCTTTCATGTTAAAGACACTCAGCAAAATAAGGTTAGAAGGAACCTTCCTCAAGATAGTTACAGCTATTTATGAAAAGCCTACAGCCAACATTATACTTAATGGCGAGAAACTAGAAGCATTCCCACTAAGGTCAGGAACTAGGCAAGGCTGTCCACTCTCTCCACTCCTATTCAATATAACCTTAGAAGTCCTAGCAATAGCAATTCGACAAGAGAAGGGAATCAAAGGAATCCAAATTGGGAAAGAGGAACACAAACTATCTCTATTTGCAGATGATATGATGATATACATCGAAAACCCCAAAGAGTCCACAGTAAAACTCCTAGAAACAATTAACCAATACAGCAAAGTGGCTGGATACAAAGTCAATACACAAAAGACAGTAGCGTTTCTATATACAAACAACGAAGTCGAGGAGAGAGAGATTAAAAATACAATACCATTTAAAATAGTATCAAAAAATATCAGGTACCTAGGAATCAACCTTACAAGGAAAGTGAAAGATCTATACCAGGAAAACTTCAAAATGCTTCAGAAAGAAATTGAAGACGATCTAAAGAAATGGAAGAACATCCCATGCTCATGGATAGGTAGAATTAACATAATCAAAATGACTATCCTACCCAAACTACTATATAGATTTAATGCAATCCCTATCCAAATCCAGACACCATTCTTTAAAGAAATAGAACAATCAGTCACAAAATTCATCTGGAACCACAAAAGACCCAGGATAGCCAAACACATACTGAAAAACAAAAAGCTGGGAGGCATCTCCTTACCTAACTTGAAACTATACTATAAAGCTATAGTAATTAAAACAGCATGGTACTGGAACAGAAACAGGACCTCAGACCAGTGGGTCAGAACAGAATTCCCAGACATAAACCCCAAAATATACAGCCAAATAATATTTGACAAAAGAGGCAAGTATCTGAAGTGGAACAAAGGAATTCTATTCAACAAATGGTGTTGGTACAACTGGAAAACCACATGTATGAAAGTGAAGATTGACCCATAACTCACCCCTTATACAAAAGTTAACTCAAAATGGATCAAAGACCTTGAAATCAGACCCGAATCTATAAAGTTCATCGAGAATAAAATAGGCAGAACACTATATATCAAAAAGGTCTTTGAGAATGGAGCACCAATGGCAATAACGTTAGCATCAAATATAAACAAATGGGACTACATCAAACTAAAATGCTTTTGCATGGCAAAAGAAACCCTACTTAACGCAAAAAGACAGTTAACAGAATGGGAAAAAAATCAATCCAACCTTCTGCTGCCTACAAGAAACGCACCTGAATAGTCAGAACAAACATAGACTCAAAATAAAAGGCTGGAGGAAAATCATCCAAGCAAACAACACCCAAAAAAAAGCAGGAGTGGCCATATTAATATCAGATGATGCAAATTTTATACTTAGGAAAGTTGTAAGGGACAAAGATGAACATTTTGTATTAATCAAGGGATATGTACAGCAGGAAGAAATCACCCTCCTAAACATATATTCACCGAATGAGGGGCCAGCAAAATATTTAATACAACTGTTGACAAATTTGAAAAATAATATCAATAACAACACAATAATTGTGGGAGACCTCAACACAGCATTGTCAACACTAGACAGGTCAACCAGACTGAAACCCAACAAGAATATACTAGACCTGAGGAGAGAAATGGAAGAAAGAGGCCTAGTAGATATCTACAGGACACTCCACCTCCAGAAGCCTGGATACACATTTTTCTCTAATGTACATGGGACATTCTCTAGGATAGACTACATGTTAGCACACAAAACATACCTCCATAATATCAAGAGGATAGAAATTTTGCAGGCTGCCTTTGCTGACCACAAAGCCCTGAAATTATATATAAACTACAAAGGGACACAGAAGAAAAATTTTAACACCTGGAAGTTAAATAGCCTCATACTGAATAATCAGTGGGTCCGAGATGAAATCAAAGAGGAAATCAAAACCTTCCTGAAAACAAATGACAATGGAGACACAAATTATCAGAACCTATGGGACACAGCAAAAGCAGTACTGAGAGGAAAATTTATAGCTTTGCAAGCACACATCAGGAAAGAAGAAGGGGCATACCTGAATAGCTTAATGACGCAGCTCATAGAATTAGAAAGTGCTCAACAAAAGGATCCAAAAATAGGGAGGCAGAAGGAAATAACAAAGCTGAGAGCAGAAATCAATGAAGTGGAAACCAGAAAAACCATCCAAAAGATCAACGAAAGCAGAAGTTGGTTCTTTGAAAAAATAAACAAGATTGATAGACCATTGGCAAAACTAACAAAGAAAGAAAGAGAGAGAAACTTGATAACTCGTATTAGGAATGAAAAAGGAGAGATAGGGGCCGGGCGGTGGCGCTGGAGGTAAGGTGCCTGCCTTGCCTGCGCTAGCCTAGGACGGACCGCGGTTCGATCCCCCGGTGTCCCATATGGTCCCCTAAGAAGCCAGGAGCAACTTCTGAGCGCATAGCCAGGAGTAACCCCTGAGCGTCACAGGGTGTGCCCCCCCCCCCCAAAAAAAAAACCAAAAAAAAAAAAAAAAAAGAAAAAGGAGAGATCACTACTGATATGGTAGAGATTCAAAGGGTAATCAGAAACTACTTTGAGAAACTCTATGCCACTAAAAATGAAAACCTGGAAGAAATGGATAAATTTTTGGAATCTTATAATCTTCCACGATTGAATGAAGAGGATGTAGCATATCTAAACACACCCATTACTATTGAGGAAATTAAGAAAGTAATCAATGTCTGCCCAAAAACAAAAGCCCAGGCCCAGATGGATTTACTAATGAATTCTTTCAAACCTTTCAAGAGGAACTACTACCAATCATGGCAAGACTCTTTCATGAAATTGAAAAAACAGGAAAACTTCCAAATAGCTTTTATGAAGCCAACATTACCTTGATACCTAAACCAGACAGAGATGCTACGAAAAAAGAAAATTACAGACCAATATCGCTGATGAATGCAGATGCAAAGATCTTCAACAAAATCCTGGCAAATAGGATTCAATGCCTCATTAAGAAGATCATCCACTACGATCAAGTAGGTTTCATTCCAGGAATGCAAGGCTGGTTTAACATCCGTAAATCTATCAACATAATAACAACATCAACAGCAAAAAAAATAAAAATCACATGATCATATCAATCGACGCAGAGAAAGCATTTGACAAGGTCCAACACCCATTCTTGATCAAAACTCTCAGCAAGATGGGAATGGAAGGAACCTTTCTCAATATAGTTAAGGCCATCTACCACAAGCCAGAGGCAAATATTATCCTCAATGGAGAAAAACTGAAAGCCTTTCCTCTATATTCTGGCACAAGACAAGGCTGTCCTCTCTCACCACTGGAAGTACTCGCTATAGCGATTAGGCAAGAAAAGGATATCAAGGGAATCCAGATAGGAAAGGAAGAAGTCAAGCTCTCACTGTTTGCAGATGACATGATACTCTACTTAGAAAACCCCAAAGACTCTACCAAAAAGCTTCTAGAAACAATAGACTCATATAGCAAGGTGGCAGGCTACAAAATTAACACACAAAACTCAATGGCCTTTCTATACACCAATACTAATAAAGAAGAAATGGACATTAAGAAAACAACTCCATTCACTATAGTGTCACACAAACTCAAATATCTTGGAATCAACTTGACTAAAAATGTGAAGGACCTATACAAGGAAAACTATAAAACTCTGCTCCAAGAAATAAGAGAGGACACGCGGAAATGGAAGCACATCCTGCTCATGGATTGGCAGGATTAGCATCATTAAAATGGCAATACTCCCCAAAGCACTGTACAGATTTAATGCGATCCCCCTAAAGATACCCATGACATTCTTCAAAGAAGTGGACCAGGCACTTTTGAAATTTATTTGGAACAATAAACACCCTCGAATAGCTAAAGCAATCATTGGGAAAAAGAATATGGGAGGAATTACTTTCCCCAACTTTAAACTTTACTACAAAGCAATAGTTATCAAAACAGCATGGTATTGGAATAAAGACAGGCCCTCAGATCAGTGGAATAAGCTTGAATACTCAGAGAATGTTCCCCAGACATACAATCACCTAATTTTTGATAAAGGAGCAAAAAATCCTAAATGGAACAAAGAAAGCCTCTTCAACAAGTGGTGTTGGCACAACTGGGTAGCCACTTGCAAAAAATTGAACTTAGACCCCCAGCTAACATCATGTATGAAGGTAAAATCCAAATGGATTAAAGACCTCGATATCAGCCCCAAAACCATAAGATATATAGAACAATACGTAGGTAAAACACTCCAGGACATTGAGGCTAAAGGCATCTTCAAGGAAGAAACTGCACTCTCCAAGCAAGTGAAAGCAGAAATTAACAGATGGGAATATATTAAGCTGAGAAGCTTCTGCACCTCAAAGGAAATAGTGCCCAAGATACAAGAGCCACGCACTGAGTGGGAGAAACTATTCACCCAATACCCATCAGATAAGGGGCTAATCTCCAAAATATACAAGGCACTGACAGAACTTTACAAGAAAAAAACATCTAATCCCATCAAAAAATGGGGAGAACAAATGAACAGACACTTTGACAAAGAAGAAATACAGATGGCCAAAAGACACATGAAAAAGTGCTCCACATCACTAATCATCAGGGAGATGCAAATCAAAACAATGATGAGATACCACCTCACACCACAGAGAATGGCACACATCACAAAGAATGAGAATAAACAGTGTTGGCGGGGATGTGGGGAGAAAGGAACTCTTATCCACTGCTGGTGGGAATGCCGTCTAGTTCAACCTTTATGGAAAGCGATATGGAGATTCCTCCAAAAACTGGAAATCGAGCTCCCATACGATCCAGCTATACCACTCCTAGGAATATACCCTAGGAACACAAAAATACAATACAAAAACCCCTTCCTTACGCCTATATTCATTGCAGCACTATTTACCATAGCAAGACTCTGGAAACAACCAAGATGCCCTTCAACAGATGAATGGCTAAAGAAACTGTGGTACATATACACAATGGAATATTATGCAGCTGTCAGGAGAGATGAAGTCATGAAATTTTCCTATACATGGATGTACACGGAATCTATTATGCTGAGTGAAATAAGTCAGAGAGAGAGAGAAAGACGCAGAATGGTCTCACACATTTATGGGTTTTAAGAAAAATGAAAGACATTCTTGCAATAATAACTTTCAGACACAAAAGAGAAAAGAGCTGGAAGTTCCAGCTCACCTCAGGAAGCTCATCACAAAGAGTGATGAGTTTATTTGGATAAATAACTACATTTTGAACTGTCCTAATAATGAGAATGTATGAGGGAAATTGAGAACCTGTTTAGAGTACAGGCGGGGGTCGGGTGGGGAGGAGGGAGACTTGGGACATTGGTGATGGGAATGTTGCACTGGTGATGGGTGGTGTTAAGAAAAAAAAATATTGTTATTCAATAATGGAATACAATGTATATACAATATATTATTATATACAATACATTGCATTATTTAATACATTGTAGTTCAAGCTAAAGCAAATAGCAATTAAAAGATACAATTGTGGGCCGGGCGGTGGTGCTCAAGGTAAGGTGCCTGCCTTACCTGCGCTAGCCTAGGAGACGGACCGCGGTTCGATCCCCCGGCGTCCCATATGGTCCCCCAAGCCAGGAGCGACTTCTGAGCGCATAGCCAGGAGTAACCCCTGAGCGTCACCGGGTGTGGCCCAAAAAAAAAAAAAAAAAAAAAAAAAGATACAATTGTAAATGAATAGGTAAAAAAAATGGCAAAAAAAATTAAGTTTAAAAAAAAATTGACTTAGAGTGAAAAGTTGGAAAACAAACATACAGGCTATTGACGGGCTGAAAAAAATATCAGGGCCAGATTTACTATATCGGGGCAAATTTAAGCTAAAAAGTAAAAGGAATGTGTACAGATAATGACTACATAAGGATTAGGGGATGATCTAGAGGTCTTAATTTTAATCAACATAAGTGCCCTAAATGAAGACACAGAAAAGTTTATAAAACCATTTTTAAGAAACCTAAATAGACACACTGAAAGCAACCCAATAGCAGCAGTATATTTTAAATATCTAGTCTCATAATTGGACAGATCAACCAGATAGAGTATTTAAAAAGAAATAGGAACCGTAAAAAAAAAAATAATAAAATAAAATTAAGTTATTTTTTAAATGTCTGTCCTACATATACATTTGTGAGCTGATACATTTTTATTCCTTTTTTTTTTATCATTTTTGGGTATGTGACCTGTTTCTGTTATCCCCTCTGTCCACCCCCAAATACACCAACAATATAAGGTAGCACCGTTTCTCCCTGCAAAGGCACACTAAATAAAGGGGAAATCTTACATAAAAAAAAGTGCTCTTGTCTACTAGAGATAAGAACTCATAGTTGTTTACAATACAGAGATATCTCCTACCCTGAAAATATGTCATGTGGAATCAACTTAGACTTCAAGTGATTAGATACCATTCATCCAGCCTTGAACCCTGGACCCCAGACATAGAAACGGCACAGTTCCTCACAACAGCTACAAGAAACAAATCCCAGCCGGGACAGCCTTAATACTGTGGGGCCACCAACAAGGACCAGCTCTAACGTGATATCCTGACAACGAGGAAAATGTGAACAACCTGACCTTAGAACAGACTAGCCTACCTTACCAGCCAATGACAAGACAAAACCAGAAGACTTGTCACCCTTTGGTAGGTCCAAAAGCCAAGATCGTGAGTTATAGAGGACTGGCTGCTAGAACCATGACCAGACTGTATATATCTTGGGACCAATAAAAAAGCCCTAGTTTAGGGTTTGAACTATGACCTGCACAATACTTATGATCCCCAGTTCCAAAGGTCTGGCAGAGACAATTGTAACGGAATGGGGCTTCGGGAAGCACAAAGAAAGACGCTATCCTAGGCGCCATCCCAGGTTCAACACAAAGACCAAGATCTCCAACCACAGAAGATGGATTAAAATGACACTGAAGGAACGGAACCTCAAGAACCACAAAGACTGACTTCATCATAAGTCCCACCTCAGGATCCGTGCAGATACAGAGACCTCTAGACACAGAGGTCTGATTGTATCACACAGGACAGGGCAGAAGTCTTCCACACACCACAAAAGCACCACCGGGAAAATAAATGATCCTGAGCAGAGTCTATAGTTGATCCCATGACAATATACTCCAAGGACGGAGAAACCCCATATTTCTTAGGCCAAGTGAATTCCTCTTTGAATGACCCCAATATTTACTGTGCCAGGGCAGGAGGGAAAAAACAAACAAAAAAAAAGTACAAAACCTCGGTTATTTTTTTATATATATATTATTTTTTATCTTCATTTTTTATTTTTATTATTATTATTATTTTTATTTACCTACCTATCTTTGGTAGATTTCTCTGTTTGGGTGTGATTATTGAAATTGTTGTCCCCAGTTATACTTTTTTTTTTTCTCTCTTCTTTTCTTTCCTTTCTTTATGTGCTATGCCATGTTTCTTATTTCAAGACCATAGCGGTTTTTGTTTTGATTTGTTTTTGTTTTTCTTTTTTGTTTTTGTTTGTCTGTTTTTCTTTTTCTTTTTTTTTCGTTTGCTTGTTTTTTTGTGGTGCTAATCGATATAGCCGGAATCCTCACTGGATATTTGACACTTCTTTTGGTACGGGGGGAGTGTTTCACCTTCTTTATCTCCTTGATCTCTCAAAGCGTTGATGAGAGCCCCTAGAAGGATTCCGCACATTTTCGGCATATTAGTCTCTTACCCCAGCTTATTTCTTTTCTCTTTTTCAAACAAAACCATGCATCTTGAACTAACTAGTCCTACCTCCAGTTAGAGGGGGAAATAAGGGAGACATCAAGACCAAACAGGTGCAAGACTACTAGGTAGTGGGTCAGATACAGAGGGGACCACATATTCTAGCCGCCCTGAGGGTGAGGGAAGAGGAAATGGGAGGGAGGACAAAAATGGAGGTATAGGTAAAGACAATCTGGTGATGGGAATCCCCCTTGCTTTTATGTAAATATGTACCTAAAATAATATTGTCAACAATATGTAAGCCACGATGATCAAAATAAAAATCATATTAAAAAAAAAGAAAGAAAGAAAGAAAGAAAGAAAGAAAGAAAGAAAGAAAGAAAGAAAGAAAGAAAGAAAGAAAGAAAGAAAGAAAGAAAGAAAGAAAGAAAGAAAGAAAGAAAGAAAGAAAGAAAGAAAGAAAGAAAGAAAGAAAGAAAGAAAAGAAGGAAGGTAGGAAGAAAAAAATTACAGATAAGTACTTCCTTCTTGAAATGCAATTCAGACTTCTGAGAATACCTTTTACACTCTCTATAAATCTTCTACTCTAGAAGCAATTGTAAGCCTCAGAATTTTTTCCCAGTTCAGCAAGCATTGGACAGCAAGAAGGTACTTAAAGGCATCCTTCTTCACAGATATAGACTGTTCCTCCTGGGACTCCTTCTGCCTTGAGCGAGTGGGTAGAGGGAGGTCCTCTCTGCTCTGCCAGGGAGAAAGGCCACCAATTGCATTGTGCCTGCGAATTTCTTTCAAATTTCTTCTCAAAATTCTAGCCTCCTTTGGAGCTTGAGGTAGTCATTGCTCAATTAGCCTAGCTATTTTACTTATTTGTTTTATTTACTTATTGTGTTTATCATAATTTAAGAAGTTACAGTAGCATTCAAGTCTATAGAGTTGACATAAAAATTTACTACTACTCATCACCAGCAAAGTACCATATTTTTCCAGCGTATAAGACGACCCCCTAATTTTGCAGTTAAAACATAGGTTTAGGCCTATATTCGCTGTATCAGACAGAACGTTCCTGTGCTGCAACTGTATTTACCACAGTGAGCCAATCACAACAAGCAAAGGTTCAAAGGTTATACTGTAATAGACTTCCTCTCTGATGAGCAGGCTTTTTACAGTGTAGATTCGGATACAGAACATTGTCTAGTTTGCACGCATAAAAAGCCTGCTTGAATTGGCTGAGTTAGAGAGGTGGTCTGAGCAGCCTTGCAGTGATTGGTGCAGGATCGAGTTGGAGAATTCGTTTTGTGGCAATATTCAGACAATTTTTGTTTAGCGGCATATTGAAACATTTTTTGGGATATTCTTGGCATATAAGATGATCCCCGATTTTCGGTTGACTTTTTTTGTTTCAAAAGTCATCTTATGTCCCAGAGACCCAGGAAGAAAATTTCCAGGAAGAATCAAAAGTCATCTTATACACCGGAAAATACGGTATTCACAATCCACCACACACCCAATAGTTTCCCTAAATCTTTTCTAGAAGTCTTATTGTCTTTCTTTTTACCTTCTTCCTTCTTTTGTTGATAGTTTCTTTGTTCTACTGATGAATAAAATCATGCTGTATTTGTCTTTTGCCCTTGGATTTTTTTGTTTGCTCTTTTTGGGCCACACCCATTTGACGCTCAGGGATTACTCCTGGCTATGGGCTCAGAAATCGTCCCTAGCTTGGGGGAACCATAGGGGATGCCAGGGGATTGAACTGTGGTCTGTCTTAGGCTAGCGCTTGCAAGGCAGACGCCTATCTCTAGCGCCACCTCTCTGGCCCCACCCTTAGACTTATTTTACTTAGCATATACCTTCCAGCCCAAATCACATGACAGCCAACTGGATGATTTCATCTTTTCTTGCAGCTGTACAATATCCTTTGTCTGCATATATCACAATTTCTTGATTTGTTCATCTGTACTTGGACTTTTGAGTTGTTTCCATACCCTGGCTGTTGTGATGACCTAGGTATTTTGTTTTGGTTGGGGGGGGCACACCCAACATTATTCGGGGTTACTCCTGGCTCTACACTAAAGAATAATTCCTGGTGGTGCTCAGGGAATCATATGGGAAGCCAGAGACTGAGCCCGTGTCAACTGTGTGCAAAGCAAGTGCCCTACCTGCTGTACTATTGCTCTGGGCTTGGAACAAACTATTTTAACTGCATAGATAAAATAAGGAGTTCATGTCACTCATTTTTCTCAGCTTTCAGATTATAGCTAAGCTTCTGATGCAAAGCATATTGGTTTAGTTGTTTGAAATTAGTGTAGACACTTGTGTATACGAAAGTCTATTATTAATAGTATTGTAAAAACACACTCAGTAAAACTTGGGAGAAAAAAAGAAACAAATGTAGACAATACAAGAACTGTTCTAAAATGATTCTATATGAAGCATAAAAAGGGGCAATTACAATTTTATATATGATGTTGTTTTGCATACAATAAATACTGAGCAACATGCATACATTCATTTGCTTTTGTGTTTCATTCAAAACTAGACATATGTTTTGGTCTTCTTTTCTTTCTATCATCCTTCCACTTTAGATTTCTTACTTCCTTTCTCTCTGTATCAAAGGAAAGGCTATGTCTAACTTTGAATCTCAGTACAAAATATGTATGTGTGTATATGCATGCATACACAAGGATGCATGCAGAAAATGTGTCTGAGGAGGTTCCAGTTTGTACCCCATTGGGCACACCCAGAGTTCTGGGCAAGCATGTTCTATTACACATTTTAAGCTTAATTTTTCTTCAGTATTCAATGCCATAGGAAAACAACATGTATCTGAGGCCATTTTATGCAGAAAATAAGTGCAGGGTATCCAATAATCGCGAGGTTATTTAATTTCCCAAAGAGAGAGCCACACAGATAAGATAGGCCCAAAGCAGACCAGTCATTCTAATTGCCACTTTTCTCTTTCTCTTAGGCATACCCAAAAAATCCACAGTTCCTACTCAAAGCCTCTAAGGACAAATATGCTTCAAGGCAGAAAATTTCACTTTAAAGAAAACTAATAGAGCTCAAATATCATATTTTATGCCATAACTCCAGGGTCTAGGACAGAACCTTATAATTAAGCTCATTAACATTTTTGTAACAAAGGGTATGAACAGCCATAATACATTAATTAATGCCTTCATTTTCAAGACATTGTTTTAGGTCAGGTTTTGCCACCTAATGCTAATGATCAAAATATAATGATAATAACTCTTGGTTTGGGGGGTATTGGGATTGTATTTTCAATGTCTTTAACTTGTTCCATCAATGATTCATCTTTTCTTTTTCTACTGCTTCTCTCTTCATTCATTAGCATTAATGGTGTGATATTGAGGCCATTCCTTGTCCCACACCACTCTTACTGTTCTTAAAGATTTCAGGGATGGGACCATAAAGATAGTACAAGGTTTAATGTGCTCGCTTTACATGTAACCAACCAGGGTTCAGTCTCCAGCAGAGCATAAAGTTCCCTCAGATTCCTACCAAAAATGATCCTTAATTATAGAGCCAGGAATAAGCCCTGAGCCTAGTTGAATGTTAATTGCACTTTATCCTGCAACTGAAAGCTTCTTTGAAAATATAGAACATTCTAGCCTAAGGTCAATATTTGAGTTTTGGCTTATTGAAACAATTCTGTGTCTTAAAGAGCATTGAAGACTCCACAAATTGAGAGATTTCTACAGAAAGAGAGGGCCTCTAACTAGTGTTTGATGAGTAACACCAAAAAGAACATTTTATGCACTGAGAAATTCCCATACCCTTCATTTACTGGCTAAATCAATGATGGTTATTAAGTGGTTCCTAAGGCCCCTTGAAAACTGCTTTGTAGTTGCAGATGACTTTTTGAAGCAACCTAAAGTTATATACTATGCGAGGAAATAAATCTTCAAAATACAGTCCAGAAAAATGCAAATGTGAGATGTTTCAAACAAATAATAAAATTTTACCCTCTGGACACTATGGATTTTACATCTCACTTGTAGATTTTATATCTCACTTTAGATCATCTCCAAATTTCATGCAGTACACTCAAAAGTTACCTGCCTCATTTATGACCCCAATAAATAGTGTTATTTATAGTAACAAATAGGTTGAAGCAGCCTTTGTCCACTTAAGTATGAATGCATAAACCAAAAGTGGTATACCTGCAAGGGAATATCATTCTTCACTTAGAAAAGAACTCTGTCAAATGCTAATTCATGGATCGACCTCAGAGACATTATGCTAATAAAATAAACTGGTCACAGAAAGGGAGTTACTGTAATATTCCACCTGCTTAAATATCTAGAAATGGACATAATGTAGAATTGTGGCTGTCAGAGCCTGGAGAGAGTAGTGGAATGTTGCTATTTAATAGCTATAGTGCTAATTACACAAAAGGAAAGGATCCTGCCTGACAATGAGAATAATTAGTCCCACTGAACTATACACGTAAAATGGTCAAGAATGGCTTCTGTGGGGCTGGAGAGATAGCATGGAGGTAAGGTGTTTGCCTTTCATGCAGGAGGTCATTGGTTCGAATCCCGGCGCCCCAGATGGTCCTCTGTGCCTGCCAGGAGCAATTTCTGAGCCTGGAGCCAGAAATAACCCCTGAGCACTGCCGGGTGTGACCCAAAAACCACAAAAAAAAAAAAAAAAAAAAAAAAAAGAATGGCTTCTGTGGTATCTTCAGTTTACCATAATGAACTAAAAAAACAAATAAAGAACTTCTTCAAAAAAATATAACACAAGTGGTACTCAAGTGGATGGGCCTTGAAGACATTATGAAATAATGAAATAAGCCAACCACACTATATTGTACAATTCTTCTAGGTGAGAGACCTAGAAGAGTGGAACTCATAGAGATAGAATGTAAAGAGAGGTAGGGGCAAGAGCTTAAGAAGCAAGCATGGGAGTTGTTTAATAACTGTGTGGTGTACTTCTGGAAAGATAGAAGGTTTGAATAATGGTGATGACGTTTGCAAAACAATGTGGATCCATATAGTGCCATTCAATGGTAGATTTAAAAAGTGTTGAAGTGGTAATTTTTATTGTTTATATATACTACATAGTATTTTTCAGAAACGTTTTCTGTTTCAATTATTAATGATTCCCAGTGGAAAGGCATTGACATATACCTAAAACCAAAAGGAAAGGGGGAAAATAAAATCAATTACCACCAGTAGGGACACATTTAAAATGGCCTTTGTTTTTATGTGAGCATTTTTAATTTACAGCAATAATGATTTTGACAAAAGGGAACCAAATGAATTGCAGCTTTAATAAAAAGAACACAGTATCATTTATGAAATTAGGTATAACTATTTTTTATTTAGAATTTTTTCTTAACTATTGTCATGATAAATCAAAGCACACACCACACCAAATGAACTTTGCTCACAGCTATTGGAAAATTGCTAAATTACATGAAGATCAATCTTTCTTGATACCTGCCTGTCCTGATGTCTCAAGCTTTTGGAGACTGTTGGTGCCAGCATGCACATCTGCCTTCTGCTGTGAGGATGGGCCCATTTCTACAGTGCATGGATATCTTTCAGATACAACTCCTCAAACACAACTGCAGGCTCTTACCACTTATAGCTCTGGTACTCAACTTAGGTTATGCACATAATCACCAGGGAGATTTTTAAATCCAAATACCCAGTCCTTTCTCCAATTCCAGCAAAGAAGTTGGGAGCCAAGTTCAAGATCATGTCATAAATCCACTCTATTTTTTTCCCAGAATATCTGGGAGAGTAATAAGAACTACAGTTGGCTCTTGAACAACATAGGTTTAAACTATGAAAATCTGCTTAATCAAGGATATTTTTCTATCTGTGGATTCCTTATACATTGAACCAATACACTGCAGATAACAGTAATTGTAACAGCAGGTGTGAAACCCATGAGTACTAACATATGTGTGTATTTTGTAGCTTAAACAGGTCTTAAAAAAATCCCTCACCCTCTATTGCTCAAATAGAGATACCAGGAAATGTTTGGGTAGAAAACTCCCTTTTTTCAGCAGAGATAACTTCTGTTTTTGTTTGTTTGGTTTTTGTGTTATCATCCAGTGGTGATCAGCACTTACTCCCAGCTCTGTGCTGAGATATCGCTCCTGATGTTGCTTGAAGACATAATGGTAGGGGATCTAACTGTGTTCTACTATAGGCAACCTAAGTCCTGTAACCCTCAGCCTAAACCACCCATTAGGATTTAAAAGTTATATTGGATCATCCACTGCTTGGGGATTTGGTGCCCCAACTGTCTTAGCCACTTGTTTGAGTCAACTATACATATAATTTTATCTTTAAAAAATAGCTTCTTGGGCCCTGAGCGATAAAGCCGCAGGGTATTTATCAGCTGACCTGGGACGGACCTGGGTTAGATTCCCGGCATTTCATATTGTCCTTTGAGCCTGCCAGAAGTGATTTTTGAGCTCAGAACTAGGAGAAACCCCTGAAATTTTCAGATACTCCAGGAGCTGACCTTGAGGTGGTAGTAGACAAGTAGTAGACAAGTTCCTGTTGGGGGTAAAACAAGCAGAGGTCTAGCTGTGAGGACTGTACATTCCAGGGATCACAGCACAGCCCAGGCCTCAACTCTTCTCAGTCTTCCCAGACTTCCTTTCCTTGACCAGAAGGTGTTGATGCCAGTAAAACTTTCTGAATGCAGTTTCCCCCTCTGACAAAGAGGATGTCCTAAGACTGTAAGACACAGAGTGGTTGGAGCAAACATGGGCAAGGTGGAAAAGTTAAAGATATATGTTGGGAGAAGAATATATAGAACTTACTGATGAGTTTCAGATGAATGTTGAGGCAAAGAGAGAAATTTAAACTATCTTCTAGGTTTGAAATCTAAGAAACTAGGTGGATAATTCTGCTACCATTGTCTGAAATTCTTTAGGAAGGATCGATCACTAGCCACAGAAATTTTGTTGTTCATGGAATTAGGGTTTCCAATTGAATTTTCAAATTATTTACTGCCTCTTTAATAATACTTACTACTATTTTGTGTTCTAAGTTCTATTAATACATTACATACTGGTTTAATTTTCAAAGCAGCTCTACAGAGTACTAGTTTCCTGTTTATGAAATTCCTTAGGCTACCTATGTCTCTCTATTTCTTCCAGTTTTAACATTGCAGGCCTCTCCCCTTTGCACACACTAAACCTCTATTACTACATGTATGTAACATCATTGGTCTAGAATACTCTGCTCACCACCTCCATTCTTCTCCTTGGCAGTTGAAAGACCACTTACTCAATTTGACTATTTGGCTATTCAGGTGACATTCTGGTCTAGTCTATCTATTTATTGATTCACTTTATAGAACAGCTTTATCCAATGTCCATATGATATTAAGTATGTCTTTTGGTAATTATAGTTAAGCAACTATTTGATGAACCATTTTCTCTATAAGTATGTATTATGGAGAATACAACTATATTTACTATTAGCTATCAATGATATGAACTTACTATAAAATTTACCTGTGTTAAAAACAATTACTAGTCACACAATTTTATTTATGCTAAGCTAGGTGAATTTAATTTTCATAGGAATAGGACTGCATTTGCTCTTAGCACTGTGTTCAATATATGCTAGCTGTCCAAATGTATCTACTGAATAAATGAAGGCAATGCTAAGACTTTATGAGATTACAGAACTTCTCAAGGTTACAAGTCAATTAATGGTAGAGTTGTGAACCCAGGCTTCACTGATCCTCCTACTACATGGTTTTCTGAGCACTGCCAGGAGTAATCCATGAGTACAAAGCCAGGTGTGGCCCCTCAAACAAAACAAACAAAATGCAAAGCTCTTTAAGTCTCTTTAAAGACAATGAACTGAGTTAACATGGGGTGTTTTAATTCTGTGTGACCTGAAAGGTAGGTAGTTCAGCAATTGGTTTGATTGGCATGACTTTGTTATTCCTATGCTATAGGAAGAAGGGATAGATCTTGTCTTTGAGAACTTCAAGCACTTGCATGATCAGAATGTCAGCAGAGGGGCCAGAGCAATAGCACAGCAGTAGGGCATTTGTCTTGCATGCAGACAACCTGGGATGGGACCTGGGTTTTATCCCTGGTATCTCATATGATCCCCTGAGACAGGTAGGAGCAATTTCTGAGTGTAGGTAAAGCCAAGAGTAACTCCTGAGCAGAGCCAGGTGTGGCCCCAAAACCAAAATAAATAAATTTTAAAAAAATCAGCATACTTGCTTTCTTGATATCTGGGGGGGAGGGGTTCTGTGTATGTTTTGATTGTCAGGAATGGAAGCTCAAAGCTGGTCCAGTCACACCACAGCAGTGTCACCACCACAGCCACACACATGTGATACTATCAGCCTAAAAAGGCATGGTGCCTTTGTGAATTTAAAAACTCCTATAGTTCTGAGACTCAGAAGATTCATATTTACTTTCAATCACGGACAAGGCTGGGACTAAATCCGTGTCTCTTGGGTCCTGGTCTAGTCCTCCCGTATTTATTATACTTATTCTTTGTGCCTAAATGAAATGAGATTCTCAGAAATATGGGTTGTCTCTTAGTGGTGAGCCCTCTCTGTGCTTCTGTGATTTGTGCCATGTACATGTACTGCACATGAATTTATTAATAATCTCAAAAGGCAAAGGGTCAGGTATGTGACTAAATTGTAAAGTACAGACCTTGTATGCATGAGTCCTGGACCTATCCCTGTCAATACACGAGCATACATAAATACACACACCATTAATTAATAAGTAAATGTACAACAGGCCTAATTTTTTGTCATTATGTCCCAGTAGATTAAGTAGATTAAGGGTAGCAGATGGATATTTTTTCCTTTCTTCAGGCCCACGATTCTTTCAGAGCCAAAAACACAGACCCTAGAACCAAATGTGTCTTTTTAAAAAGAAATCAAAATGGCCTTTGCCTGGACTCCTCTGAGTCATGGGTAAATACATTAGAGAAGGAAATGAATTCAATTGAGCTGGTTCAAATTTCATGCCATTTGATTTTAATAGAAAGAATATTAGCCCATAAATAACACTTTTAAATAGACAGAATATGAATATGTGCAGTTCAGTGTAGAACCAGAGATATTATTTCAAAATCATTTAATTTGATTCTTCTCAGGGGAACAGAAACAGGCGTTTTAGTGGCCAGAGAGGTAGTTGACTGAAACACTAATAAATCTAGGAGCAGATGAATAAACCACTGTCCCACACAGACTGAATTTAAGCAACTCTGAAGCAGGAAAAGGCTCTGCCAGACATGGGCAGAGCTGTCACAGAACAGAGGACAACCCTGTAGGTATTGCTTGCTCTTCTTTATTACCACTAACCAGTGGACCCCTTTGCATTTGAATTAGCAACCTCTGCCTCATTGCCTTTAAATAAATTACTGAAATTCATATCTTATTTTACCAAATGCAGTTCCTCACCTCTGCCTTGACATATGTATACCCTTGTGGGTCTACACAGGCCCAGCAACAATAAAAAATAAGCCAATAACATACACTTCCCTTTCTTTCCAACCCACATATTCTAGAATATGTTAAGAACATTCTAATGGAACAGAGTGTCAAGTGTCTTTTTAGAGGATTTCTTGCAGTCTTTCATTTGCTTCTTAGTGTTTTCACTTTCCTAGAAATACATACAGCATTTAAGTTGTCTGAAATTGTTTGGATTCCCCCAAATTTTTAGCCTAAGTGATATATACTGATGTAATTCCAAGAAAGAAAATACAGAAAATAAAAAGCTTTCTTTCTTTGTTTCTATGGGGTTGTTATTTTGAGAGGGCACATGGTGATGTACATGGCTTCCTCCTGTCTCTATGCTCAGAGAACACTCCTGGCAGGATTTGGAACCATATGGGGTTCTGGAAATGGAACTCTGCATATGTAAGGCAAGTACCCTATGCACTGTACTATTGCTTCAGCCCCAGAGAAGATTTTCTAAAGTATGTACCTGTTATGAACAGAATGTTTTTCCCTCTTCACAGTTGGTATTATAAAGTACTGAATGTTTTTTTTGGGGGGGGGATAAAGCATGATGGAAAGTTTTGAAGGGAAATTGCAATCAGAAGGAAGCCCCTATTGATTTTGCATAAGTCTCTCCTATTTTCACTTTGTCTGCCTTCTTTCTGTGTATTGTTCTATTCACATGAGAGCCCATGACTGGATCAGTGCCCCATTTTAACACAATCTCTTCAAAGACACTGGCTTCAAATACATGCCAAGGGCTGGTGGGAGGGTCAACCAATCCATTTTAGAGAGATAAAATTTAATTGATCACACCCTCTGTCCCAAGAACTTTCACTTGGAAAAGACAAAAGGTTCCTAAGTAAATAGCACTCAAGCATCACCCCAAGATTCATGTGTTTCCCTCAAACCAGAGGTGATAAGTATAAAAGGAGAGATATGTAACAGAAAGAGAATGAGTGAGCATTGAAGTAGATTGTACGGAGATGGTTTCACCAAAAATGCAACATTTGCAGGGGCCAGAGTAAAAGCACAGTAGGTGAAGCTTTTGGCTTGCATGTGGCTGACCTGGGTTTGATTCCCAGTGCCACTTATGACAGTAGTGTTCCCTCAGTACAGAGCCAAGAGTAAACCCTGAACACTGCTGTGTATGCCACCCACACAAAGACAAACAAAAATGAAATGTTTGTGGAAGACCCTAGAGAAGGGTGGGATAGTAGGGCTTCTGCAGAAAGAATCTGTTTGAAGAAGGGGAGAGGCCGTGACTTGGATCTAATATTTTATTGGAGATCTCTTTGGAGAGAAACATGGTTTCTCTTAGGTTCATTATAAAAGGCTGAAAAGAACAATAGTGGAAGGAAGAACCCAGGCATGAAGGTAGAGGGACAACCTAGGTAAGGAAGGACATTCATTTAGATCAAAGGGTTTTCAGTGGAGTAGATGAAAAGTGGAATTTTATCTTCTCATTTCATTATTTTTATTTCTTCTTTGTTTACTTTTGGTTTGGAGCCTCACCTGGCAGTGATCAGGACATAATTCTGACTCTGTATTCAGGGGTTACTCCTGATGAGCACAGGGTCAGGGTCAGCCTCATACAACTTCAAAACCCTACTCACTGTACTATTGCTTTGGCTAGTGTTTTAATTTTTTTATCATTGATGCCATGTTGGAACTTTTTTTTTTTTTTGGTTTTTCGGGCCACACCCGTTGGATGCTCAGGGGTTACTCCTGGCTAAGCGCTCAGAAATTGCCTCTGGCTTGGGGGGACCCTATGGGATGCCAGGGATCGAACCGCGGTCACGATCTTTCCTTGGCTAGTACTTGTAAGGCAGACACCTTACCTCTAGCACCACCTCGCCGGCCCCAATATCATCTATTTAAAAAAAAAATAAACATCTTTTTTTTCTGAGTCAGCCAAATGGGGTCAGAAGCATAGAGACTTCCTGTCTGCCTCTCATCTCTACACAGTCTGTGAACCTACATCCACCATAACTAGCACTCCAAGTCCATGCTTTTTCTTAATGTCAATGACATAATGAAATTTCTGTCCTAGAAAATGTGTAAGGAAATAGAGCCTCTGCTCAAGGCTTACAGAATAGTTTCTCTGTCCTCAAAATCCAAGCTTAAAAAAAAGGGAAAGCAAACTGAGTCTTGGAGTTTGAAGGGTGAAATGTCTCTTCAGGGGAGAGGCTGCCAAATCTTGCCTCTGACTAGACAAAACTGAGTCCTAAGAATTTATTTACATTGATACATCCCCTATGTCCCTGACTGGTCAGTATAAACTTGTGGAGTGCAGTGTGGTTCTTTCTGCACCTCTAATTCTTATCATCAGCCTCAAAAATACCCCAATAATGTCTTTCTGTAATTTTCTGTACTTATGACATATGCCCATTGTATATTTCTCAGCTGTGCATGCTTAAACATTTCCCTTTTGAATCTATAGACATTTCTGGAAACTAACACATGTATAAATTGTGCTGCAGAACAGAAAGCCACACCTCTCCCTTTGTACTCTCTTTCAAGCTATTCTCAAGAAAGTTCTGGTAGAATTTCTTCCAAAGTGTGTTTGTTTCATGCCCATTTTGTATTCAGTTTTCTCTGTGCTTTTTGGAGGAAAAAACTATCTTCATTATGTTGAATTTTCTTGGGTAGGTTATGGTTAGAAGTAATTCTTTCCCACTGTTTTCCTTGGAGATTACTCCCAAGCAGTATGTATGGAGGTCTCAAGGCTATTGCTAGACATATATAGCCAACCAGATCAAACTGCATGCAAAGCATGGGGCTCTGTCCACTGATCTATATCCCCAGCTGCACACTGTTTTTTTATTTAGTTCTATTTTTAATTTCTTCTCAGGAGACTTTCATCAACAACCACAACAGCAAAAATGGAGAGATAGACATGAGGTTCCACACTTTTATTCTGTTAAATTGATTCATTTAGGAAAAAAACATCTATTTTCATAATTGTCTCACAGTAAAAGGAACATTTTTGTGTCAGAAATTAAACTTATTTTTGAAAAAAAAAACTGTTAATGTGCTGAATAAAAATGTCACTGGAATAAAAATGTACTGGAAGTCTCCTGTTTTCACACAATTGTTCCTATCTAGAAAATAAAGGAGGAAGTTTACATTACCTTTTGGAATCAAAGAGAGGGTGCAAACATATGTCAAACACAGGACCTTGTCCTTATTCCTCTTCTCCTTTCTCATCTCCCTACCTCTTTCCACTACTCTACCAGTTTTTTAAGAAATCATTTCAAGAACTGCAGATAGGGAAAATGCCAAACAAATATGTTTGTGTTAAGAAACCCTGATTATATGGATTGTCTGAGACAGTAAAAGAAGCAGTGTTGCAGCTCAAAAAAATACTACTTTCCTACTTCTAGCCATCCAACACTTAACCCTCTATCTCTTTCTTCCAAAAACATGCATTTAGTGGGTAGATATGCCCAAATGTCCAAATCCACCAAAATAAAGAGCTCTTCCTTTGCTCTCAGCACACATATTCTCCAAACACCACAGTGAAGCCTATCAAGTGCTTTTAGATTTAGGCCACAAGAAAACATGCAATACCTGCTTAGATCCCTGAGGAATGCCTCTTTTCAGGGGAAAGTTTCATTGACAAGCTAGCCTGCAAAGATTTCTAACTATTCCTCTCAAATACAAAGCATTTTGGGGAAGTGACTAGTACTTACTCTTCAGTGATTCACTGAATCAATACTAAGCCTGTTCATTCTATTCCTCTCCTTGAGTTCTTGTAGAAACATACAAGAGTGCCAAGTAGATAACATCCTGTAATCATCCAATGGGGCAAAACAACTTGAGCTGGCAGCTCACTCCAGCTCATCCATACTAGAACTAGATTGGTGCTGCCAAAAACGCATTGTTAGGAACTCAGGCAAGAGGCACTTTCTTCTGTTGGCAATTGGAATAAAACTCCAACTGAGCGCTTCCTTTTATACCCAAATAATGATTGCCTAGGCTTGATTGTTTAAAGTATGACCTTGAAGCATCCTCTAGTGATTTGGGGAACCCCGGAATGCATTTTCCCATTGTCACATGCCCTTTTCTTCCCCTCCCATGCATATCTAGCATCGATAGGTTGTTCTATCCACTGGGGGAGGCAGGTGGCTGGCTGACATAGAAACAGGGACCTGGGGGCCGGTGAGGTGGCGCTAGAGGTAAGGTGTCTGCCTTGCAAGCGCTAGCCAAGGAAGGACCGCGGTTAGATCCCCTGGCGTCCCATATGGTCCCCCCAAGCCAGAGGCAATATCTGAGCGCTTAGCCAGGAATAACCCCTGAGCATCAAATGGGTGTGGCTCAAAAAAACAAACAAAAAAGAGTTAAAAAAAAATAAAGAAACAGGGACCTGTTCTCTCTTGTCCTGGAGCTTGTACTTTTTAAATGAGGAAATCTCAGGAGTTCACTACAATGCATGGACAATGACTTTTTCACATCCCATGAAGATGCCTGTATTCATATTTTTCATACAAGAAACCCATCTGGAAAGATTGTATTCTGGGTGACAATAGCAACCAAGCAGTCTGGAAAAGGCAACTCTCTAGATAGTAGAAAAAAGTGAGGGGATGTTGGCAGGGAAGAATGTAAAAAGAGGGAGGAACAGGGAGAACAGGGCATTTTCAGGACAGTGAAGTGCTTCTGATGCTACTGTACTGCTGGGCACAGAACATAATACATTCTTTAAACTCCTCAAAATAATATTAAGTGAAGGTAGTGGAAATTATGGGCTCTCAATATAATATTGTATCACCACTGCCACATAAATCCCACAAATTGAAATCTTGAGGTCAAAACAGGTCCCAGAACTGCATTCCTGTTAAATTGAACACAAAAAAAGATATACACATTGTGTGATTTCATGTGTGTGAATTGCAAAAAAAAGCAGATATAGATAAGAAATAAGACAGCAACAGAGATTTGGCTCCTTCTTTGCCATAAATGTAACCAGGATCTTTCCCAGGATTCATAGCCAAAATGAAATGCTTCTACCATTTATCCAATAGTCTTTTCTGTTCTCTGTTCTTTTTTATCTCTTATTTCCCAAATTCACTAAAGTGTAGATAAACTGTACTGTGAACTCTGTGTTCTGCACTAGAATAACATCTGCCTGGAGTGCATTGAGGTTCTCACATACACACACTACCCTGGACGACTCCTCAAATCCTGGTTGGTGGTTTAATTGGATCTTGCTGAAAAGGGTATGTGTAATTTACACAACTTGGGGCAGGAGTAACATTCAAAAATGTTTCCATTCATCACATAGAAATTGAGAAGATGTACATATTTCAATTCTGCTGTGACAGCCTGGTATTATCATTGCTTTTTATATGTCACTAGCAGTGCCTGCATCAGAGTTTTTGTTTTTTTTTTTTTTATCTTTCTGATTTGGGGGCGGAGGGTCACACCCAGCAGTGCTCAGGGCTTATTCCTGGCTCTACGCTCAGAAATCGCCCCTGGCATGCTCAGGGTACCATATGGGATGCCTGGATTCGAACCACCCTTCTGCATGAAAGGCAGACACCTTACCTCCAGGCTATCTCTCCAGCCCCATCTTTCTGATTTTTTAAGCCAACCCTCAGCACTCTTCATAGCAGGCATGGTCCTAATGCCTCCACAATATGTATGCCCTCCCTCCCTCTTTTCTTTCTTCCTCCTTCCTTCCTTTCTTTCTCCCTTCCTTCCTTTCTTCTTTCTTTCTTTTTCCTTTCTTTTTCTCTTTCTTTCTTCTTCCTTCTCTTTCTTTCTTTCTTTCTTCTTTCTTTCTTTCTCTTTCTTTCTTTCTTTCTTTCTTTCTTTCTTTCTTTCTTTCTTTCTTTCTTTCTTTCTTTCTTTCTTTCTTTCTTTCTTTCTTTCTTTCTTTCTTTCTTTCTTTCTTTCTTTCTTTCTTTCTTTCTTTCTTTCTTTCTTTCTTTCTTTCTTTCTTTCTTTCTTTCTTTCTTTCCCCAGAAGTGCAAGGATTTAACTCCTGTTTCTGCTCAGGGGTCACTCTGGGTGGTGTTTTGGAAACCATATGCAGTACCTGGGATCAAACTGAGGTTCAGGGGATGCAAGGCAATCTGACCAACCTTGTTGGTCTCTCTCTCTCTCTCTCTCTCTCTCTCTCTCTCTCTCTCTCTCTCTCTCTCTCTCTCTCTCTCTCAAACTATTTTGACGATTCCTCTAGAATTTTTCAAAGTGTGATCTATTGCAGCATGATCGCTAGGAAAGGGGGTTGAAAGTGTAGAATATGGATGGTACTCTAGAATCATTGATTTGTAGAGAAGTGATGTGTAAGGAGCTAATATTAAATTAGATTTAGGAACTGAGGGAATTAAAGGAAGTCAGGGCAAGACTGGCCTGCAGGACCAGGGAAAGAATTCCAGTGAGTTTAAGAGGGCCTAGCAGCAAGAGTTGCTGCAGAATTATTTCTATTCACCCAAGAGCCCGAAGGGAATCAGGAAAGATCTACCCAGACAGACCAAAACGCAACACCTTTCAATTGCTAGGTCATCTCTAAACGCAGGATCCTCTCTAAGCTCTGGTTTGGCTTCCTGAGAAGAGAGATGTTCATATAGTCGCTGTCCCTGGACCCACTGAACGTTTTAAAGGGGGGGGGGGGTATTAGCACCTCCAGGAATTGTTTTTGGCCAGCATAGGCAAGGAAGGAAGAGTTCACAAAACCTCAGCAAAATAAATCTCCTTTTCAAATTAGGAGCACCTAATAAATGCAAAGTGAGGACTACGTGACATTTTAAGGGGAAGGTTCCTGAGATGGTAATAACGAAGCTGGTCTAGGGCACACCCAAGGAAAGGGTCTGCCTGGAGTGTGCTCTTAGGGCAGCCTTGAAAACGCAGGCTGAGCAAATGTGCTTTCTAATTTGCTCACCCCGCATATCTACTACTGTGCCCAGCATAGAACTAGGTCACCGGGCTCTGGACAGCGCCCTCAGTCCGGAGACCCGCATGCGGGACCAAGCCGGGTCGCCAGCTTCGCTGGGGAGACACGCTGGACAGCAGGCAAGAAGAGAGCTGGCGCATTACAGCGTCGGGGGTGCCCCCACCCAGGACTCACAGAAAACTGTAGGGGGCTCATGGCCCGCCCTCGTTCTCCTGCGCACGCCCGCCCTGTAGGGGCGCGCCCGGCTCCCCGGGCTGCGGCGAGCGCGCGCGTGCGGACCGGGCGGGCGTCGGCAAGAGGCGCGCGCGGGAGCGGAGCCCGCCGCTCACCTGCCGCAGCCGCTCACCTGCCACGGAGCGCGCCTCTAGCGCTCCCCGCGCCTCCGGAGCACGGCCCCAGCCCGGTCTAGCCGCAAGCATGCGACGCGGGTAGCCGGTGCGTTCCGGAAGCTGCGGAGAAGCCCCCCTCGGCCTGGGCGCGCCAAGGTGACCCCCGCGAAACCCCACCTCGCCGTCCCCACGGGCTCCTGCCTGGATTCTTGGGTGCCTGCCCAGGAGCGGCTCCGGGCCTGGACGTCTTATGTCCGTCCCTCTGCTGTCTGTCAGTCTTCCTTCTGCCTCCCTGCACACCTTCTCTCCAAACACCTGCCTTTTGTGGCTTGCGTACTGGGCAAGTCTGGGACCCTCTTTGTTCTGGCTGGTGTGTGTGTGTGTGTGTGTGTGTGTGTGTGTGTGTGTGTGTGTGTGTGTGTGTGTGTGTGTGTGTGTGTGTGTGTACACATGCTCGATTATGGGGGGAGGGTGGGGTTGGGTGGAAATAGCCCATCCCCGGGTAGCAATGAGGATGGCGGACCTGGGCTCCGCGCTGCTGCAGCGTGGTTTTTCTGGCACCACCAGCAGCAGCAGTAACAACAACAACCCAGATGTGACGGGGCTCTCCGCCCAGAGCTGAGCTTTTCCAAGGTGTGTTGGCGGCACTTCAGCGAACTCGCATTCGAGATTCAACGTGTGTCCGCAACTGGAAAGCTTAGGACCCAGCCTACCACCCCACCCCCACCTGCTACCTCATGCCCAAAGGGTATTTTTCTGTTGTGGGTGTGCAATCACGGCGACTTTGGCTTTTGTTCGACTCCATGCCATGCAAAATTCACGACGCTGGTGGCATTTGGTAGCAATATCTGAGCCTGGGCTGCATGCTTTCTGTTGGGGTGTTTTGTTGTGAATTTTGCATGCTTTTGCATGATTGCCCTCTTTCACTAACTAAACAGTAAAAAGCCTGTCTTTTCGTTGAAGAGCACGGGGGTTAAAATGAATGAAGACCTGAAGGGCAATGTAAGCGGGCTGCCTCGGGATTATTTAGATGCCGGTGCTGTGGAGAACAACTCAGCTGCTGTCTCCTCCCAGGTCCCTGTGGTAAAGCCTGAGCCAGAGCTTGCTGTCAACCCCTGGGATATAGTCCTCTGCACCTCCGGGACCCTCATCTCATGTGAAAATGCCATCGTGGTCCTGATCATTTTCCATAATCCCAGTTTACGAGCACCCATGTTCCTGCTCATTGGCAGCCTCGCTCTTGCAGACCTGCTGGCAGGCATTGGACTTATCATCAATTTCGTTTTTGCCTACTTACTCCAATCGGAAATCACCAAGCTGGTCACCATTGGGCTCATAGTCGCCTCTTTCTCTGCCTCTGTATGCAGCTTGCTGGCTATCACCGTGGACCGCTACCTGTCTCTGTATTATGCCCTGACCTATCATTCAGAGAGAACGGTTACCTTCACTTATGTCATGCTTGTCCTGCTCTGGGGGACTTCTATCTGCCTAGGGCTGCTGCCCATCCTGGGCTGGAACTGTCTGCGAGACGAATCCACCTGCAGTGTGGTCCGACCCCTCACCAAGAACAATACTGCTGTCCTCTCCATCTCCTTCCTCTTCATGTTCGCCCTCATGCTTCAGCTCTATATCCAGATCTGTAAGATAGTCATGAGGCACGCCCACCAGATCGCTCTGCAGCACCACTTTCTGGCTACTTCGCACTATGTGACCACCCGGAAAGGGGTCTCCACTCTCGCCATAATCCTGGGCACCTTTGCTGCCTGCTGGATGCCCTTCGCCCTCTATTCTTTGATAGCGGATTACACCTATCCTTCCATCTACACCTACGCCACTCTTCTGCCTGCCACCTACAATTCCATCATCAATCCTGTCATTTATGCTTTCAGAAACCAGGAGATCCAGAAGGCTCTCTGCCTCATTTGCTGTGGTTGCATTCCATCCAGTGTCTCCCAGAGAGCTCGGTCACCCAGCGATGTGTAGCCGACATCCATCCAGGGTTAGCCTTTCCACTGATGGCTGCATTTACCAAGCTCTCCCACTGCTTGAACGCAGTTGAGATATGGTCCTTCAATTCTTTCTGTTGGCTTTGCTCTCAGGCCACAGGAACACTTGGCATCTTTGCAGCATTCATCATTCATTTAGAAGAGTTTAAGTGATCAAAGTGAAAATAACATTGGTCAGTGTTCAACCTTGAAAAAAAAGTTGCTTTATTTTTCTCATTATTTTGTTTTGTGCTAGAGGGTGGGTTTTTTTTTATTTATTTGGAAACAGAGTTTTTGTTTTTTATTTTACTTAGAGAATTGGTCTGGGAGGAAGAAAAGGGCTGTTTCCTGGCTAGGATGTTATAAAAAGTAAGTTAATTGCACTTTTTTTTTTACCAGATTTTTTAATAAAATTGTGTTATTGGGGAAAATGGAATAGAAATGATTTTTTCCAGATTTTTTAATGTCAAAGTATATTTTCAATGTTGTATGGGTCTAACAATTGAAACTCATTCAAATCAGTGAATATGGTTTACATGGTTATGTTTCAAAGCAACCTGATATTAATATGAGCTCAGCAATGAGTTATTAATACTGAAAGTATAAACCCATTCTTACTCGTTCTTTCTTTACTTTCAGCAAACACTGTTCATAAGAATTCCTTTAGTATTCTATGATTATTCTAACTTTCTGCACTGTTGCCTGTGATAGCTAGACCACTAGTTTCAAATGTTGCCATAAAAAACAGAATCAAATAAATAATTTTTCTGTGTAGATTATCAATATATCCTCTATAACAAATTTTAAAACTTGTTTGATTTACATATAAAATAAGAGTGATTAGATATACTATTGTCATTTCTTGTGCTACAGTCTAGTCAAATCCAAGAAAGAAAAGAAAAAATTAATAATTTTTATTGAAATTTGATTGATTTTATTTGGGTGTTTATTCTGAAATATGAATTAGCAAAACTATCAAAAATATAAAAAGCATCACCTTCCTATATCTAAGATTATATTGTTATTCTTGATTGAAACAGAATTAAATATTGTACACCCAGTATTTCTTGTTCTATATTGTCTGTGGTGTGCATGCATTTGAAACAGGTGGCCTCCTATTTTATAATTACCTTGTTGTGTGTGTGACATACATACATGATTGAAATAGAATTCTATATCCTGTAGTCTCATGTGTACATTGAACCTGTTGTTGTTCACAAAATGTTCACTTTGAACTTCTTTCTTTCCTTGAGTCACAAAGTGACTTACATACAGTAAAAATGGTGTTTCCTGTGCTCAGAAAGCAAAGGTTTAGTTAGGAAATAACATGAAAAGCTTATTTTAAACATTGTAAAATCACTGTGTAAGAATCATGCCTATTATTTGTGTGAACGTGTATTTGGCATAGATACCATCCTTCCCTTGACAGTGGAGTTAAGAACTGTGTCTGTTGAACCAACTGAAGAATTTACGCCTAGCACACCAACTCAGTATGTGCAGACAGTTAAGACTGGTATTTCAGGGTTCTTGGGGAATTACTGATAGTTAACAGGTCTTCTTAGTTTATCCCTTCCATTGTGCCCATGATCTCAGTCCCCTTCTGGCATCTTGCATGTAGATGCTATTTCTCCAAGTCCCTTGTAATGTAGCATACATGTGAATAAATCCTATACTTGAATTTTGTCTCTCCCTTAGGTAACTTATTAAAGCAAGAGAGGGATTTCAGGAATGAAGATAAATTTCATTACATGTCACTGTGTGATCAGCCTAATCAAGTTGATGCCTTTTAAAATATGTCAACATGTGATGGAGTTGGTATATTGAATGAGTCTGTCTCTAGACACTTAAAAAGTAATGGCCATTCTATGTGAGGAATGATAAGGTACGTTGGTTTTGACATGGTCTGGGAGGTTTCCTGAATGATGCTTTAAAGCAATAAATTGTATTTTTGAAGAAATGGTGGTTCGTTCCCATTTGCTTATCTCTAAAAGTATAAATATTAATGATAATAATATATACGGTGCACCAGGTTGTCTATAGTCTACATATTTTTTTCTTTCCTACATACACCTTCGATCCCTCACTGACTCAGAGAGCAGAGCTAAATAATTTACAGCCTTTTATTATCACTATGCTTTATTTCTGCAAATAAAACATCAAGCTTCCTATGTAAGATTTCTGACATCATTCTCAACATGGATCTACATACAGGAGGTTAGGTGTTTTCTTCATTAAATTTTTCCTGCTTCAGAGACATGGTCAATCCTCAAATGTACATTCAAGTATTTGAGTGCAAAGAAATGAGGGTACTATTATGACACAGAATTTTCCCTTCATTTATTATCTTAAATAATTTCATCTCCTACATTAACATGTGTTGTCAAGATCTTATAAACACTAATAACTGTTTTTACTCCTGTGTTTAAAACATCTGACCTCAGTTAAGATAATTTTGATTGAATTTGTTCATACTGTTGACTATGAAATTTTGGGTTGATGATGTGGATTCCACAGGGTTCTTTATTTCTACTGAGTTAAAAGACTGAAAAATGTGTTCATCTTTCAATATCTGTGGATATGTTAATGTGACTACATATCTGAAAACATGAGTTTTCAACAATCAAATGCATCATAAGAAAAGTCATGATACCAATTTATGTGACTAGAGTTCTTGATTTGAAATTAATGTCAGAACAAATTTAGTACTTTTAAAAAGAACTATACAAAATGTAAGCAGAAGACAACTTAACATATGTAATGAAAGGCATCAAACACAATAAATAGCTACAAAGAAACAAAACTGATGACATTTTTAAACAAATGTGTTAGTTGATTATGAAGTTTTTAAATACCAAGGAATTTATATTATTTCCAGGACAAAGAATAATTTTTCTAAGTAGGATGGTTTAGTCACTTCACCAGAATGCTTAGTTGAGGTGAATTACCAGGACATGGCTGACCAGTGTGTATTTCTATAATTCTCTTTAGCTCTTTGCTAATTTATTTATTTTGTATTAGCCTTTTTTTTAAGTGTGAAAGAGTCCATATTTATTCCTTGTATCTGGAGATGGAGTGAGGAAGAGGGAGAAGCAGAGTTCTGCCTTCCCTGGAAGCCTTAATTAAAGAGCCAAGTGTAGAGGAGAGGGTTGAAGTAGCTTCTAGAAAAGTTTTGAAGTCTCTGAGAAACTAAAGTGGGGTTTAAACAAGAGATTTAGAAAAGCACATATGAAATAAATGTATTTAGTGCCAATGAAAGTCTCAAATTAAAAAATATGAATCCATTATTAAAATAATATTGAATTTTCATGGAAATATATATTTATGTATGTACATAATATGTATCATAGGAAATAAAATCACTTGCCAATTCTGATTTTAATACATATTAAATAAGTGATTACTATGGTGTCATATTGAGCAATGTGTATGCTTCCATTATCATTTATTTATTGTTGCCCATATGTAGTTAATCATTTCTATTTTCAAATACATATGAAATAAGTGACTACTATAGTGTAGTATGAACAATGTGTATGTAATAATAATTACATACTTTATATAATAAAAGACTAGATTGCTTTCTTGTCTCCCTTCACAGTTTTAATGATCATTAGATGGGTAATGATTATAGAAAAGCCCAGATAGAACATTTTAGAATATCAAGTGCAATTTATATACATCAAGGAAGAAGTAAAAACAAACAACAAACTCATTTAGTAAAGAATGTAAAAATAAAGATAATTTTGACTTTAAATATACAAACTTTACATTTTAAAGGGCATACAAATGACCTGGAAATCTTAATAAATTATAGACTCTATTTGAGTTGTCTGATCTTACAGACAGAACATGGAGTAGGATGAATGACTAATAGTCACTACTTCCACAGATACTTACATGGATATAGCTGCAGAGAACTAGATAAACATATAAATACAAAATGAGATATACAAAATTCCTATTTAATGTAGTTGATTAATCACTGACAAAAATAAAGCCTTAAAGTACATACAGTATCTCAAATATATGTACATAAAATATTTGTCTTTTTCAGAAGTTAATAGTTTGTGTTTTTTGGACATGAACTTAGAACTTTTTCTAGAATTTCTGAGTATCTAATAAGGACTTCTAAATACTTTTTCGTCTTAGTATTCTTATTTTTTCAAGTTCTAATTACCATGATCTTAAAGTAATTAGTAATATAATATGTTTCTATATGCATGATGAGAATTCATAGCAATGAGACTTTCTCTTGTTTCTTTCAAGAAGGATAATTTTCTTATTGATACATTTGGCTTATTTGGGGTCTCGTATTTGCTTATATGCATTTTTCTTGAGATAACTGGCATGAAAACTTTCTCTGTATTCTAGCTAACTTGTCCAAAACAACCTTTCTCTAGATAGGTATATCAGAGGAAAATTAACAATATTTCATCCATAAACTGAAGAGATAGTACAGGAAGTACTGCATTTGCCTTGCATATGCCTGATCTGGGTTTAATTCTTGACATCCCATATAGTCCCCCTGAGCACTACCAGGAGTAATTTCTGGGTGTAGAGCCAAAAGTAGTCTGTGAACATTATAGGATGTTACTCAAAAACTAAAAAAGGTTAAAAATAAAATATTTGATATTGACTTTTTGGGTAGTATTTTGTTATTTTTCAGCATCAAAAATACTATTAATGACTATCATATCAAGTGTGCTTCCTTTCTGCCCAATAGCTTTTTTTGAATCCAACAAAACTATATTAAAGTACATAGTTAAAGTGCATTTTCACACATAACTTATCTACATAGCATAAAACACAGGAAAAATGTAGGAATGTTTTAATTATAAATATTAAGTTCATTAGTGAACAAACTTTTCATTGAAAATAAGTTCAGAGTTTAATGAAAACATTTGCTATGGCTCAGACTCCCTGATAAAGGTGACAAAGTTAACAATTACAAGTTGTTTATTTTTGAAAGCTTAAAAATTCATAACATTTTCTGAAAGACTTCACTGTTTTTTGTTTGTTTGCTTGTTTTACCATTTTATTAATTATTTAACTTAAACACTATAGTTACAAGGTTGCTCATAATATAGTTGGGTTTTTATTTAAATCACAAATAGTAATTCCTGATTGAGTTTTAGTCATATAATGTACAATATCCTTCACTAAGGCACACTTCCCACAACCAATGTCCTTAGTTTCCCTCCCCTCTCCTCCTTGCCTGCCTCTGGGCAGACATTCTCTCTGTCTCTGTCTCTGTCTCTCTGTCTCTGTCTCTCTGTCTCTCTCTCTCTGTGTCTCTCTCTGTGTCTCTCTCTGTGTCTCTCTCTCTCTTTCTCTCTCTCTCTCTCTCTCTCTCTCTCTCTCTCTCTCTCTGTTTTTCCCCCTTTATAGACACTGGTTTGCAATATTGTTACTGAGGGGTACCACAGAAAGGCTTGTTTTTTGACTTTATGAAGTTTATATTTGAACTGTGAAAATGTCACAAAACTTCAAAAAAAGGGAAGACAATGGTGAGTCTTTTACAGATATTTAGGTTACTGGGCTGAAAAACTTAAGAGAAAATTATTCAGAAGTGATCCTATTCTTACTCCCCACCTCCCAGATTCTTTCAGTACTGTAAGCAAATATATTATTGTATAGTAAGAATAATCTATCAGAAGAAACCTTATGGTATGAAGTGGCATTTTCTATATCAAATCAATCTAAATCTGGGTATCTTTGGAAATGAAAATTCGATATTTTCTCTCAAATAGTGGCAGTATTTAATATTTTAATTTTGGAGGGGCACACCTGGTGATGCTCAGGGATTACTCCTGGCTATGCGTTCAGAAATTGCTCCTGGCTTGGGGGACCATATAGGATGCCAGGGGATAGAATCTTGGACCGTCCTAGGCTAGCTCAGACAAGGCAGATGCCTTACCCCTTGCATCACTGCTCTGGCCTCTTAGTATTCTTATTTTAGATCTTTTTACTCATTTTTCTGATTTCTTATCCCTATCACCTATTTTTTCTGCATTATCTTAAAAGCTAGTCATACAAACTGCAACAAAATAATCATGAATTATAGATTTCTAGAGTGGAATTGGTGAAGCCATTAGTTTTGGAGTAGGGATGGGCAGTGGGCAGTGTGTCCAAACCAACATATTCTGGAACTGTGCACAATGCATACATAGGCCTCATTCTAGTAGCTCAGAAATTTATGAGGTGAGGATTCACCTCATATTTTAATAGGGCTTCCAGATTATTCTTTTTGTGTTTGAGTTTGAAAGAATTATAACCTCTTATTAATGTAACTGACAGCATTAATACTACAGCTTACCTTGGGTTCAATTTTTTCTGCCATTTTCACCAGACTGTCCTACATGTACCATGATTGATGTATATACCTTGACTGGATACCTGGTGTTTGCTATTATTTCCTAAGTTCTTGAGTTCAACTAAATTTTGCCCCTTCCATTAGATCAATTCCACTGTAATTTACCACCAAAGTTATGGTGGACTACAGTGAAATGACACATGTTCAGGTGGATAGTTCACTTGATATAGGGGTAATTTAATATAAAGAAAAGTCCAATTAGACCTTTGTCCTGGACGCATGGAGACTAGTATGTTCCTATTACTATTCATTACCTTTCTGAGAATTGTTCAGAATATTCTCTAGTTGCATTGGCTATCTAGATGTGCCTATGAATATAAGTTTGTATATATACATATATATAAGCAGATATATATGTATATATATCACATACATGCCAATGTACGATTGATATACATACATAAACAGGTGACCCCTTCTCTTTCCCTGAGATTTCATTTATCATTTTTTATTCCTACATTATAAAAAATCAGGGTCAGGATGGTGTCCAGAGAGTTATGGTCTACCAGGTGTTTGATTCAGAATATCTGACCTTCAGGCTTGCTTATGGTATCCCTCTGAGATGATGCTATTGTGAGTGTAGTTCTTGGAACACTCTTTGTGACTTCTCCATTCATCCCTGCACTAACTTAAAAATACTATCTATAGTTTGCAGTCTGGAAATCTTAACAAACAAAATGATGGAAGGGCTAGAGAGATAGTACACCTTGTAAAGCATTTGCCTTGCATGAAGTTTGCTTGAGTTTGACCCAGTATCCTTATGGTCCTTTGAACACAACCAGGAGTGATCCCTAATCTCAGTGCCAAGAGTAAGCACTGAACACCACTTGGTGTAGCTACCAAACCAAATAAAAACAAAACAACAAAGAAGAATTTTCAGGACCTTGTGAATTATTGAAACCATTGAGGTTATAACTAAATTGTTTCTGCACACCTATAGCATAGAATAAAGGTTGGTTATCGATTCTGTTGTCGTTGACTTTGAGTTCAGTGTTTAAGTATGATCCTTTCTTTATTTCTACTCATTGTTTATATGACTGTTTGGTTCTGGTACCATCCATTTTTCTTTCCCCTCAATTTATGAGGCAGAACAAGATGATTCAAGTTATGTGGTTCTGTTTGAAAGAAAAACAAACAAACCAACAAACAAAATAACTGGGAAGTCCATCTAGAGGTTATTAATGTCAATTTAAAAAGAAGAAGGGGTAAAAAAGAAGAAAAACATAACCAAAAAAAAAATATATATATATAAAACAAAACCTGCTGTGGACGTGCTGCGTTCCTAAGCAAGACCTTAGTAGGTCCATAAATCCTCACTGGGAGTAAGTGGAAACACAAGGTGGACAAATATGAAATGTGAAATAATAATACCACACGCAGTATGTGTGGGGTCAACACATTTCTGGCAAGAGTGCAACAAATTTCATCTTCAGGCAAGGGGGTATATAAAGGGAAAAAGAGGCAGTCATAACATGAAAGGAATGCAATGTTCATTGTTTGATTTTAGAACAAATACACATAGATTTAGGTGGTTTGTAACCTTAGAATAGAATAGGTTTCAGTTAGGAGTTAAAGGATAAAAGAAAGATTAAATTCTTACATATCAAAGAAGTTCCTGGCCCTAGGTGTCATTACTGATGTAAATTAAGAGATAGCAGGAATCCTGGTTTACTCCTGATAACAAATATTCTAAACCTGAGGGAAATAGTATTCTAGCTAGGGGCTAAGACCCACTTCCTATGATCTGGTAATAGAAAGAGAATAACACTAAAGAAAGGGGTACAGAATTATACCTAGTAAAATAGCCTAATTCTACACTGACCATACCTGTTTGTAAGCAGGTATTCAAAGTGACAGGGAAAGTCCCTGAGGCAGAAATCATTCTGCTGTTATGCTCAAAGGCAGGGAGAGAAGACTATTGTCTTGAAGATGCTAAGTTTTGACTTGGCCTTCGGAAGTAAAAAGGCTGACAGAAAGAGAGGTAGCTGGCTGGACTTTGAGTTGCAAATATACTAAGCAGTAGGGAACTTCTAGCAACGTGCTTTGGTACTGAAATTCTTTAATGACTAAGGCTGAATTTCTGTAGTAGAAAAGGAGACAAAAATCAAAATAAAAGAAAAAGAGAAATATAGTGTCACAGCCATGTCAGAAATATAGCCAGTAATCCACTTGAGGGTCAATGATTGAGTTCTCCAAACGGGCCTTCTGGCAGATATTTCTTGGGAGGAAAATTAGGCACTGCATCAGGAAAGCCAAAAGCCACATCTGATGCATGCTTCCTTAATAAATGGAGACATACCTTTGTGGGTAGTGACAAAAACCTACAACAGAAACAAAACAGACAAAACACACACACACACACACACACACAAGACCAAAACTAGCAACTATAAAAAAGCACTACAGCAACAAATGCAATAGCCAAAAAATGACTATGAAAATGAAAGAAAAAAATAAAAAGAAAAGGAATGCAAAGAAAAATAAGATAAGAGGGCTGATGTGGCAAGGTTTTATTTTTTTAGATTTTTTTTTTGTTTTGGTTTGGTTTTTTGCATAGGCATGGTAAGTTGGGGAAATTAGAAAGGTCTAATAGATACAGGGTTACTCCGCCCTTGAAACATACTTTCATGGAAATACTACAGGTTCCATACATGCTCCTTTTTACATCCCAAGGGTTTTTTATGGTGCCAGGAAACTTTCAGTTCAGTTATGGAGGATAGGTTCAGGTCTCTATCTTGAGATCTTGGTGTTTGCACAAGTCTTAGGATGAAGCCTAGTTTTAGTGTCTTTCTTTATGGTTCTAGAAGTTCTGTTTCATCACTGTTGTTGTAATCAGTCTTCTGTAACTAGTGGCCTTGGTTTTTGCACAAATCCTAAGATGAAGCCTAGGGTAGTCTTTCATTCTGATTCCAGAAGATCTGCACTGTCGCAGTTGTCAAAGTCAGATCTATATAGAATAAATATGATGGCCATTTGTTAATTGCAAAGCTGAGTCCATCTCCAGGTGTAATACAAATCAAAATTTACTTTAAATATATGTTGCCAACTATCACTCAATTTCTTAGAATACTGTTCTAAGATCGGAAAGTCTTTTATTTATTTAGGTTTGATGCTAAAGTTCTTGCCATTGGCATTCTATCCTCAAAGATGTTTTTGATATATAGGTCTTGGAGTGTTCTGCCTATTTTTTCCTCAATAAACTTTATAAATTCAGGTCTGATTTCAAGGTCCTTAATCCATTTTGAGTTGACTTTTGTGTAAGGTGTGAGGTATGGATCAATTTTTAATTTCTTACAGGTGTTATCCAGTTGTTCCAACATCATTTGTTAAAGAGACTGTCTGTTCCATTTCAAGGTCTTGACTCTTTTGTAAATATTAGTTGACTGTATATTTGGGGGGTTATCTCTGGATATTCTGTTCTAACCCACTAATCTGAGACTCTCTTTGTTCCAGTACCATGCTGTTTTGATCACTATAGCTTTATAGTAAAGCTTCAGGTTAGGTAAAAAGATGCCACCCAGCTTCTTGTTTTTCAGTATGTATTTGGCTAATCTGGATCTTCTGTGGTTCCAGATGAATTTTATAAATGATTTTTCTAAGTCCTTAAAAATGATGTCTGAATTTGGATAGGAATTGCATTGAATCTATATAGAAGGTTGATTTCTAGGTAGCTATATATTTGGATACTATTTTAAATGGGATTGTCTCCTTAATCTTTTTCCTCTACTTCATTATTTGTATAGAGGAATGCTACTGTCTTTGGGGAAAATCTTCTTAAATTGTCTAGTCTACACTAACATTTCCTAAGTTAGAAAAATAAGTCTAAATATAAATCTTGACACCAAGGTGGCAATAGAGTAGATCCTACAAATCAGACATTGTCAAGTGCTTTCATGTATATGACCATAGGCTGGGGGAGAAAAATTGACATCACAGTCCTACTACCAAGACTTTTAAGAATGAAATTGCAGGAGTCAGGAGGCCATCATAGCAAGAATCCAAGGTATAAAAAGTGAATATTAAGAAACCACAGGAAGGACTTTTCTAGACCAAGTCCTGAGAGGTTCTGAGGAAGCATAAAAAATGGGTGAAACCACAGTTCAAGCCAGTTGAAATTAAGCAGTCCTGGTCTGGGAATCAATATTTTCTTAATAAAACAGAAATATGTTGAATAGTTAAATTTTAGTCACAGTCAATTTTAAAAGAATACTAATGAGATGGGGAAATGCCAATGAAAATAACATCTAAAGGGGTGTTTGCCAAGTGTTTTATTAAGCCTTTCCTTAGGTCACATCTCATAGGCACTGCCAGGTAGGTAGGTTTCTGCATTCTGATAACTTATTTATTTATTTATTTTTAATTGGTTGGAATTCTGTTTCTTATAATACTATTAATTATATAATTCAGTGCACACAATTTCAACACTATATTTATCACCAGTGTACCCACCTCCCATCCCCAAGAATTCCAACGTTACTCCCTTTCACCCCCCCCCCCACACACACACCAACTTAATTGTGTGGCTCAGTTCTCTCCTTGTGTATTGTGTTACTTTTAAACCTTTATTGCTGGTGGCATGTATCTTTAAGTCCCATGAGAGATCATTCTGTCTCTGTCCTTTCATTCTGACTGACTTCATTCAGCATAATGCTTTTTAGTTCCATCCTTACTGTTACCAATTGTATGATATTTGTATTTTGGATCTTATTTATAAATGGGAGCAGGCAGAGTGGCAGTATAGTAGGTAACCAGGTGTTTACCTTCACATGACAGATCCAGGTGTAATTCCTAGCACAACATATAGTCCCCAAACCCAACCAGTAGTTACATCTAAGTAAAAAACTAGGATAATCCCTGAATACTGAAGGATGTGATCCCCAAAACAAATAAATACAAAGCAGATGCTTGGATTATCCCTGTACTAACCAAGGCAAATCATCATGGAGTAGGACTTGGGAAACTTTAAGTAAATCCTTTTATAGTGTAGCATTTTAAAATTGAAACAGTTACTGGGAAGATAGCATAGAAATTTTTATATACCCCCCTCACCATTTTTCCTCCACTACTCATACTATTCTACTTATTGTTACTTTTGTTATGACTGATGAATGATTGTGAACTGAATCCATACTCTATGTAGATTTAATAAAATAATCCCCACTACTAATTCACAGTAATTCATTAGACTTCTACTATGTAATGAGCCACACTTTCACATGGGGGTTAAAAGAGCTTCACATTTTCTCACATTATCTTCTCGAGATTCTGAGAGATGCTTGGTATCTTGACATCACTTTTTAGAGGCGGTGTATGCAGGTTCGTCACACTGGTTTGGCCTTTGCTAAGCAACCTCCCCATGGTGAACTACACAAATTTTGTGGGCAAGATGCTTAACCTTTGGGGATTTAATTGCTGTTTGTCCTGGAGAACACATAGCCTACCTATTCTCATTTTAGTTTTGGCAAAGGAAAACTGTTAAAAAGCTATTTATATAGCTTAATATATTTTTATTTTTATCCCAACCCAGCTTAATATTTATGTTTATTTATTTTAAATTTTTGTCCCTCAATTCACAATACAGACCAGGCAAAGGGCCTGTGTTGATGTGTATATGGGGTGCATTTACTGTACCTCCTCTTTCTATACAGCCAGTGTAAAGAACACAGCATGTGTTCTTTGGGAGGTCTTATCTTTTCTTTTCTTTCTACTTCCCTCATTCAGTCAGATTTTGTTATGATAGTTCTCAGTGTAATTATTTCTGTGACTGCACTAAACAATTCCTGTGGTGAGCTTCATGTCAGGAACTGGACCCACCAGTTCTCCTCTATTTTGTCTCTGAGAATCATTACACAAATGTTTTTCATTTTTCTCAAAACCCATAGATGAGGGAGACAATTCTGTGTTTATTTCTCTCCCTCTGACTTATTTCACTCAGCATAATAGATTCCATATACATCCATGTATAGGAAAATTTCATGACTTCATCTCTTCTGATGGCTGCATAATATTCCATTGTGTATATGTACCATAGTTTCTTTAACCATTCATCTATTTGTGGGCATCTAGGCTGCTTCCAGCATCTGGCTATTGTAAATAACACTGCTATGAATATAGGTGTGAGAAAGGGATTTTTGTATTGTATTTTTGTGTTCCTAAGGTATATCCCTAGAAGTGGTATAGCTGGATCATATGGGAGCTCAACTTCCAGCTTTTGGAGATATCTCCATATCGCTTTCCACTAAGGTTGGACCAGACAGCATTCCCACCAGCAGTGAATAAGAGTTTCTTTCTCTCCACATCCCCGCCAGCACTGCTTGTTTTCATTTTTCCTGTTGTGTGCCAATCTCTGTGGCATGAGATGGTACCTCATAGTTGTTTTGATTTGCATGATGCATGATTTGCATCATGATTAGTGATGTGGAGCATTTTTTTCATGTGACTTTTAGCCATTTGTATTTCTTTTTTGTCAAAGTGTCTGTTCATTTCTTCTCCCCATTTTTTGATGGGGTTAGATTTTTTTTTGTAAAGTTCTGTCAGTGCCTTGTATATTTTGGATATTAACCCCTTATCTGATGGGTATTGGGTGAATAGTTTCTCCCTCTCAGTGGTGGCTCTTGTATTCTGGGCACTATTTCCTTTGAGGTGCAGAAGCTTCTCAACTTAATGTAGTCCCATTTATTTATTTCTGCTTTCACTTGTTTGGAGAGTATGGTTTCCTCTTTAAAGATACCTTTAGTCTCAATGTCATGGAGTGTTTGACCTACATGTTGTTCTATATACTTTATGGTTTCAGGTCTGATATCTAGGTCTTTAATCCATTTGGATTTTACCTTTGTACATGATGTTAACTGGAGGTTTAAATTAGCTTTTTTACAAGTGGCTAGCCAGTTGTGCCAACACCACTTATTGAAGAGGTCTTCCCTGTTCCATTTAGGATTTCTTGCACCTTTATCAAAAATTCGGTGACAGTATATCTGGGGAACATTCTCTGAGTACTCAAGCCTGTTCCACTGATCTGAGGGTCAGTCTTTATTACAATACCTGCTGTTTTAATAACTATTGCTGGGCCCGGAGAGATAGCACAGCGGCGTTTGCCTTGCAAGCAGCCAATCCAGGACCAAAGGTGGTTGGTTCGAATCCCGGTGTCCCATATGGTCCCCCGTGCCTGCCAGGAGCTATTTCTGAGCAGACAGCCAGGAGTAACCCCTGAGCATCACTGGGTGTGGCCCAAAAACAAAAACAAAAACAAGATAATAACTATTGCTTTGTATTTCAGTTTGCAGAGGTCTCAAACTCAATTTACCTGCAGGCTGCAGGAGGCAAAGTCGGGTGATCCTTGAGTGCAAAGTCATTTGCACTTGAACATTGGAGGATGTGACCCAAACAACTAAAACAAAACAAAACAAAAAAGATTCCTCTAAGGCAGGGCCACAAAATGTTGTATGAAGGGCCATTTGTGGCCCTCGGGCCATGAGTTTGAGACCCTTGGTAAAGTTAGGGTAAGTAATACCTCCCATATTCCTTTTCCCAAGTATTGCTTTAGCTATTCATGGTTGTTTATTGTTCCAAATAAATTTCAGAAAAGTTTGATCCACTTCTTTGAAAAATGTCATGGGTATCTTTAGAGGGATCACATTAAATCTGTACAAAGCTTTTGGGAGTATTACAGACCAATATCCTTGATAAATACAAACACAAAGATCCTCAATAAAATCCTGGCAAATAGAATTCAATGCCTTATCAAGAAGATCATTCACTATGATCAAGTAGGTTTCATCCCAGGAATGCAAGGATGGTTTAACATTCGTAAATCCATCAACATAATACACAATATAAACAAGAAGAAAAATAAAGATCACATGATCATATCAATAGATGCAGAGAAAGCATTCAACAAGGTCCAACACCCATTCTTCATTTAAAAAAAAACTCACAGCAAGATGGGAATGAAAGGAAATTTTCTCAATCTAGTCAAGGCCATTTATCACAAGCCAATGGCAAATATTATCCTCAATGGAGAGAAACTGAAAGCCTTTCCTCTAAACTCTGGTACAAGACAAGGTTGCTCCCTCTCACCACTCCTATTTAACATAGTACTGGAAGTACTTGCTATAGCAATTAGGCAAGAAAAAGATATCAAGGGAATCCAGATAGGAAAGGAAGAAGTCAAGCTTTCACTGTTCGCAGATGACATGATACTATACTTAGAAAACCCTAAAGATCTATAAAAAAAACTTTTAGAAACAATAGATGCATATAGAAAAGTAGCAGGCTATAAAATTAACACACAGAAATCAATGACCTTTTTATACACCAATAATGATAGGGAAGAAATGGATATTAAGAAAACAACTCTATTCACATTAGTCTCACATAAACTCAAATACGTTGGAGTCTACTTGACTAAGGATGTTAAGGACCTATACAAAGAAAACTATAAAACCTTGCTACAAGAAATTAGAGAAGACACACGTAAATAGAAATTCATACCCTGCTCTTGGATTGGCAGGATTAAAATCTTTAAATATTTATGTTTAATATTAATATATTTATATTTATCAAGCTTAATTTTTTTCCAAGAAATACAGGACAAGGGCAAGACAAATGTTCAAGACCACATGCTTAGATTTTTCAACATTTCATATGCTTCTGAAGCACACATTCAATAAGTGAGTCATATTTTGTGTGCTTAGGTGTTGTGTTTTTGTTGCTAAATAATTTGTATAGAACTCTTATAGTTAAATTACCTCTGTTTCAAAAACTGTACCAGCTTGCCTTCAATTTTGATTACCTAGAAGATATCTGGCATGGATGGATCAATAGAAATCCCCCTGCTGATGGGCTCTCCCAGGTCTCTGTCAGCTACCCAGTTCATGCCTAGTGGCTATTGAGAGATGAAGTGTGGCTAGTGAGACTTGGAAACTGAATGATTTAATTATTTCTTTTTAATCTGAAGTTACATTTAATTTTGAAATGGCAAATGTTACTAATATCCACTATGTTGGGTAGCATATGTCTGGATAGACACCCAAACTCTCTGAAGATAGCAAAAATAGTATTTCTTAAATGAATATGGGTTTAATATTTATAAATTATGTTTCTGCCTTGCAGTGCTCTAAACCAGACTTTATTTATAGATGATACACTGGAATCTAAAAAACATAAAAGGGAACCTCCTAGGTAGTCCTGGGGTAAGGAGTGCTGTGGGACACTAATTGATACACAAATCTATAATTCTGGGGGCTACTATATACCCTCTGGTGGTTTGAGGGGGATCTAATTTGGAAACACAAAGGTAATTGCTCCAGCCCTTCAAGCTCACTCTCCAACTATCATTAAATAAAATTGAATGTGTGATAATTTCAAATTGATGAAACTAAAATGTAAATAATAGTTTGGATCTCTCTAGTCAATAATTTTACTTGAAAGTATTCACAATAATTATTTTGAAATAACTATTTACTTGTCTTAAAATTTTAACTTACAGTATACATAGTTCCAGTTACATAAAATGAATGTATACAGGTAGGGGTTTGGGGCCATACCCAGCAGTGCCAGAGCTTACACCTGAATCTGTACTCAGAAATCGCTCCTGGCACCAAGCATAAACAGGGCCTCCTTTCCAAACTTTCTAATGCCCCCTTCTGGGTTCCAGTGCCATTACTGAAACCCCCCTTCTTCCCATCAGCCCTCCTTTTCTCAAACCACATGTATGCACTAGCATCATTTTAATTCATATCATAGATTTCCTGGCAGATTGGATCTAGCACTTCTTTCTCTTAGAAAATATAGAGTTCAAAGACCAGCTGAACAAATCAATAAACTAGTATGCAATATTTTTACCATACTTAGACAACCTTGCTAATTTAGAAAAATGACCTCTAAAGAAGATATACTTCAAGCCACATTTTATAAAAACAATTAAATAGATCACTTTCTTAAACACTCTGACACTCTAGCATTCCAAACCAGATCAATGGAGAAGCTAAGGAAGACAACTACTATGGGGAATATGAAGAGAAATCCTGGCAAATCTCCAAGTCTACCCAAATGCCTGAACCTTGTAGATGAGGCCCTAAAATAAACACTTAGTGGATTAGCAATGTAAATCAAGGAGTCACTAGTCTGTGAAATCAAGAAATCTATAGATGAATAAGTCAACTAACTCAAAGAAGAATTCCTTCAGAAGATGAGAGAAACCAAACAAATGGAACTGAATGAACAAAAATCCTGGTTGCAAGCCATAATAGTAGAATTACACAGGTGGAGAATTGCAAAGACACACTTGAAGACAAATTACAAGCCAGCAATGATAAAGAAGTCAAAAAAGAAAGGAGAGACAACACCCTGGAAGAAAATGTAAGATACTTAATTAACAAAGACAAGATAAATAATCTCCAAATTATAGGAATTCCAGAAGGGGAAGAAAATGGGAAAGGAAAGAACAAGTAATGAGGGAGATAATAGCAGAGAACTTCCCCAACCTTTGAAAAGAGGTTTCTCTACAAATCCAAGAGGCAAAAAGAGCCAAACAAAATAGACCCTAACAAAATAACACCAATACAGTTAGTAATCCAAATGGCAAAAAAAAAAAAAAAAAAAGATTGTCTCTTTAAAGCAGTATGAGAGAGGAAAAACTAAAATATAAAGGAAACAACTTAGGAATCAAACCAGATCTTCCATTTGAAACAATCCAGGCAAGAAAAGAGTAGAATGACATATCCAAACTACTGAATGAAAGAACCCAAAGTTCTTTTAACCTAAAGTCCACTACCTAGCAAAACTCTCATTTACATGGGAGGGAGGATTAAAAACATTCTCATATTAAAAATAATATTTGCACTAACCAAAGCATTCCTAAATGAACTACTCAAAGAGCAATTACACAAACCAAATCCTCAGTTGTAACAACAACCCTACACAATATAGTGGAACAATGGCCATTTCTGACAATGGTTTCCTTAAATATCAATGAAATAAACTCTCCCATCAAAAACGGATGCACTGTTTAGAATTGAGCAGGTGTCTAACTACTCTTTATAGTCATCTGTAATAATGTTCTAATGCTTTAATCCATAGAAACATGTGCAGAATGTATTTTGAAGCCGTAGTCTCTCACTACAGTGCTCACTATAAGAAGTTTTAATGTCTAAATTTTACTATGTCTATAATAACTCCTTGATCTTTTTGTCCACAGTGCTACTTGGAGATATAGGTTGGCAATCCCAGTTCCACATTACAATGCTATACTCTATTAGACTCAGAGATAGTGCTCATTAAGATAATGTCTTGACAAAAATTCAAATCCATTCATTTTCTACTTGATTATGCCTGTTAATATAACCTAATGTTTAAGTCCACAAATAGCAATGAAATGTGCAACTTCATGCATAAACTTCTACTACAGAGCTCATTCATAGAATATGTTATTATAATTTGTTTTCAATTTCAGGAAGTTCACCATCATTGCTTTTTGGAAAGAAACCTGAATGCTTAAGACTCTAGACGATTCTTCATGGTATAGACTCCTCTTACAGTGTTCATTATCATAGTTTTCTATAATTGAAAATTATCACTGTTTTTAAGAATGCCCTATGCACAATCTAACCCATAGAGCCTTTCTTCACCTTTTCTTTCTTTACTTTCACCAATGCTGATTGGCCTAGAAAATGGAAAAGCTTTACATTTGATTTGCTGGCTTTAGATTTTCTAAATGTTCCAACTCATTCCACCTGGGTCAGCTTTTCAACTGTAACCAGTGGCTCAATCCCCAATGTCTACATGTGTGCAAGAGTGTATGTTTTGGCCACCTCAATGTCTGTCTAATATTTGTCTGTAATATACATAATGTCTATGTTGTAATTGTCCTTCACCCTGTTATATATAACCCCGCACCCCTTTTGCTTACCTCCTTACAAATCTTGTTTTAGCCCTTCACTCTCAGCCCCTATCTGTTATTTCCTTCCATTTAACCCCTTTTACCCTCAGTTCTTTACTCCGCAGGAACTGGAACATTCCTCCCATCTCAGCCAACTGCCAACCAGCTCCCAAAGTAAAAAGATAGATTCCCGACATGCCTTGCCTCAGCCCTAGAAGAAGCTGCCACTGCCATCACTGCTGACTTTCTCTCATCATCCCCCTTTCCCCACCTCCCTTGGCTGTGGACTGTTACTCTCTGAAATTTGGTTTCTGAGAGGACCTCAATTTGAGGACATTTCCTAATATGTGAGTGCTGGGAGCCATTTTTAGATTACACAAGACCATATCACAGGCAGAAGCTATGCTCTGGATTTTATCCACCCGCCCAGACTATTTCAGACTTAAAGGGGACATATATATCTCCTTTGAATATTTCTTTATATGTATTTCCTTAATAGGTATAACTCTTATTGTTTATCTCCTTATGTAGTGACAATTTCCCCCACTCATTTTTTGTGGATCTATTTAGTAGGAAATTCTAGTAGATAAGTTTCTCTAGTGTTCCGAGTTCATGTTAGAACCAGGTTATAGGGTTTAACTTGTCATTTTTCCCTCATACGCACCAGTAGTACCATGTGGCATTGTTCCTTTTTAACAGGCATGTCAAAATTGGGGGATCTTATGTGTGCAAACAAGTTCTTATCTAATAGAGATAAGAACACACAAATTTTATATTGCAGTGGGACCTTATACTCCGAACACTTGTCATAGTGACTTGGCTTGGCCTTCAGAAGATTGGACATTGACCACTCACCCCTGAACCTTGAGTCCCATATATAGAATCAGCACAGTTTTCTACACCAGCACCAGGGATTGGATTTCTACTAGGGAAGGCCCTAATGTTACCCTGGCATTGATTTGCTCCAGAGTGGGTTCATATGACATCACAATGACTTGGTAATAGAACAATCTGCTTTCAGGGCAGTTTTCTGCATTTCCATCTAATGGTGAGATGAAACCTGAAGATCCTCCGTGTCACACTGACTTTGACATTGGGTCTGTACAATAACCAGTATCTCTAACTATAGAAACATAATCACAACAACCGTGATTGTAAAGGGCTTTCACTAGGACCACAAATGGAGATTTGGGGGTTAAACAATTTAGTATGCCTGGAGACTATAGTTCGTCTTATGCCAGGATGCTGTATAGGTAAGTTCTCGCTGTTTTTAGGTGACAGGTTTGTTCTTTCTATTTTCCCCATATTTTGCTATGCCTATGCAAAAACAACAACAACAAAACCAACAACTGCCACACACACTTTTTATTATATTATTTGTAACTCTTATCTTTTAAATTGGGGCTCCTGCCTTTCTTATAGAATCTTAGAACACAGATTACTTTATTTTACCATATATTTCCTCATTTTTCTGAAAAACTAAGAGGAAAAGAATAAAAAAAGGCTGAGAACCAGAGACCAACTGGTATCAGATGCATTAGCAAGAAAATAAACAAGGACAGAACTAAATATCCAAGCCAAAGTCGTTGATAATAGAATCAATGGACCTAAACTTTAACAATCTAAACTTAATGGGGCCTGTTATATTTAAAGGGGCAGGCCGGGGGCAAAGAGTGGTCATATAGGATGCAGTCGGAGGCCATTGGTGGGGGAAGGTTGACACTGGTGGTGGGAAGGGCCCTGACTCATTGACTGTATATCTAAAATTCAACTATAAAAGAGACTGTAGGTCACAAATGTTTTAAAAAATGTTTTTAAAAAGAATATACAGAACTCTGATGGAATGCTGAAGCCTGGCACATCTCTCTGGACTGTCTGTCTTCTGTGCAGCATCTGCAGGCCTGATTTTCTGTGTGTGTGGCTTCATCTGCAGATGGCTAGCCTTCCCTGGAGGTGAGTTTTTCCACCCAGAAAGGGAGGAGCTGGTTGAACTCTGATGGAATGCTGAGGCTGGCACATCGCTCTGGACGGTCTGTCTTCTGTGCGGCATCTGTGGGCCTGATTTCCTGTGTGTGTGGCTTTATCTGCAGATGGCTAGCCTTCCCTGGAGGTGAGTTTTTCCCATAAATGAAGGAGCCAGAGGAGCGCAGTCACTCCACTTTGCTACACAGAGGCGCAAATCATTTAGCCAATGAATACAACCACAACAAGTAGAAAAACCCACAATACAACTGTGAAAATGGGGAAGCAATGCAGGCCAGTGCCAGACATAGAGAATGAAGATGGCAACTCAAATGAATAGAATATAGCCAACCAACTAGTCAGTCTCTCAGATAAGGAGTTTAGAGTCACAATATGGAAGATGTTTACAGAACTCAAAGAAAGTATAGAAGAGACCACTAATAAGAATCAAGAGAATATAAAGATAAAAATCCGAAAACTCCAAACTAAAATTTCAGGTCAAATAACAGGTCTGAATAAATCAGTAGAAGAATTGAAGAAAAAAATGGATGAGCCTTCCCCACAGGTTAATAGCAGCTGAGGATAGTATTGGTACACTGGAAGATGAGATGAATAACAACTCCATACAGCAGAAGAGATTAGAAAAAAGCCTTAAAGCAAATGATCAAACAATGGAAGACTTACTCAAAGAATGGGAACAGATGAAAATAGAAGTCTATGATAAACTCAACAGAAACAACTTAAGAATCATTAAAATTTCAGAGACCCAGGAGAAAAATCTCCAGAAAGAATCAAAGGTCAAGAACATCATTAAAGAGAAACTACCAAAGCTAAAGAATACATACGATCAAATCCTGCATGCCAAAGAGTACCAACTAAAATAGACCCCAGAAAAAACACCCCAAGACACATCCTAGTCACAATGATGAATCCAACAGATAGAGACAGAATTCTGAAAGCAGCAAGATTGAAAAGAGAAATTACATCCAAGGGAACATCCTTGAGATTTATCACAGACCTGTCACCAGAAACACTCAAGGCCAGAAAGCAGTGGTGGGACATAGTGACAAAACTCAATGAAATAAATGCTTTGCCTAGAATACTGTATGCAGCAAAACTCACTTTCAGGTTTGAAGGAAGTATACATGGTTTCACAGACAAACAACAGCTCAGAAACTTTACAGACACAAAACCAGTCTTAAAAGAAAAACTGAAAGACCTACTTTAAGACAAGACTGACCAACAGACACACCAAACGTCGATAGAAAAATGGCAATAAATCTCAGGACAATTCTTTCTCTGAATGTCAATGGACTAAATGCACCAGTTAAGAGACACAGAGTGGCTAAATGGATTAAAAAACTCAATCCAACCTTCTGCTGCCTACAAGAAACGCACCTGAATAGTCAAAACAAACAGACTCAAAATAAACGGCTAGAGGAAAATTATACAAGCAAACAACACCCATAAAAAAGCTGGAGTGGCCATAGTAATATCAGAGGATGCAGACTTTATACTCAGGAAAGTTATAAGGGACAAAGATGGACATTTTGTATTAATCAAGAGATATGTACAGCAGGAAGAAATCACTCTCCTAAACATATATGCACCAAAAGAGGGGCCAGTAAAATATTTAATACAATTGTTGACAAATTTGAAAAATAATATCAATAACACAATAATTGTGGGAGACCTCAACATGGCATTGTCAACACTTGATAGGTCAACCAGACTGAAACCCAACAAGAATATACTAGACCTGAAAAGAGAAATGGAAGAAAGAGGCCTAGTAGATATATATAGGACTCTCCACCCCAAAAAACTTGGATACAAATTCTTCTCTAATGTACATGGGACTACATGCTAGCACATAAAACATACCTCCATAATATCAAGAGGATAAAAATTTTGCAGGCTATCTCCGCTGACCACAAGGCCCTGAAATTATATATGAACTACAAAGGGACACAGAAGAAAAACTTTAATACCTGAAAGTTAAACAGCCTAATACTGAATAACCAGTGGGTCCAAGATGAAATCAAAGAGAAAATCAAAACCTTTCTGGAAACAAATGACAACAGAGACACAAACTATCAGAACATATGGGACACAGCAAAACGGTACTGAGAGGAAAATTTATAGGTTTGCAAGCAGAAATCAGGAAAGAAGAAGGAGCATGCCTGAGTAGCTTAATGATGCAGCTCATAGAATTAGAAAGTGCTCAACAAAAGAAACCAAACATAGGGAGACAGAAGGGAATAACAAAGTTGAGATAAGAAATCAATGAAGTGGAAACACAAAAAAACTATCTGAAAGATCAACGAAAGCAGAAGTTGGTTCTTTGAAAAAATAAACAAGATTGATAGACCACTGGCAAAACTAACAAAGAAAGAGAGGGAAAGAAACTTGATAACTCATATTAGAAATGAAAAAGGAGAGTTCACCTCTGATATGGCAGAGATTCAAAGGGTAATCAGAAACTACTTTGAGAAACTCTATGCCACTAAAAATGAGAACCTGGAAGAAATGAATAAATTCTTAGACTCTTATAATCTTCCATGAATGAATGAAGAGGATGTAGCATATCTAAACACCCCCATCACCATTGATGAAATTAAGACAGTAATCAAATGTCTGCCCAAAAACAAAAGCCCAGGCCCAGATGGATTCACTAATGAATTCTTTCAAACCTTTCCAGAGGAACTACTACCAATCCTGACAAGACTCTTTCATGAAATCGAAAAAACAGGAACACTTTCAAATAGCTTTTATGAAGCCAACATCACCTTGATACCTAAACCAGACAGAGATGCTACTAAAAAAGAAAATTACAGACAATATCGCTGATGAACACAGATTCAAAGATTCTCTAGAAAAATCCTGGCAAATAGGATTTAGTGCCTCATTAAGATCATCCACTATGATCAAGTAGGTTTCATCCCAGGAATGCAAGGCTGGTTTAACATCCATAAATCTATGAACATAATACACAACATCAACAAGAAGAAAAATAAAAATCACATGATCATATCAATAGATGCAGAGAAAGCATTTGATAAGGTCCAACACCCATTCTTGATTAAAATTCTCAGCAAGATGGAATGAAAGGAACCTTTCTCAATATAGTTAAGGCCATCTACCACAAGCCAGTGGCAAATATTATCCTCAATGGAAAAAAACCAAAAATCTTCCCTCTAAATTTTGGCAGAAGACAAGGCTGTCCTATCTCACCATTCCTATTCAACATAGCAGAGGAAGTACTTGCTATAGCAATCAGGCAAGAAAAAGATATCAAGGAAATTCAGATAGAAAAGGAAGAAGTCAAGCTCTCACTGTTTGCAGATGACATGATACTCTACTTAGAAAACCCTAAAGACTTTACCAAAAAGCTTCTAGAAACAATAGACTCATATAGCAAAATGGCAGGCTACAAAATTAACATGCAAAAATCAATGGCCTTTCTATACACCAATAGTAATAAGGAGGAAATGGAGATTAAGGAAACAAGCCCATTCACAATAGTGCGACACACACTCAAATATCTTGGAATCAACTTGACTAAAAATGTGAAGGAACTATACAAAGAAAACTTTAAAACTCTGCTTCAAGAAATAAGAGAGGACATGTGGAAATGGATGCACATACCCTGCTCATGGATTGGCAGGATTAACAATTAAAATGGCAATATTCCCCAAAGCATTGTACAGATTTAATGTGATTCCTCTAAAGATACCCATGACAATCTTCGAATAAGTGGATCAAGTACTTTTGAAATTCATTTGGAACAATAAACACCCTAGAATAGCTAAAACAATTATTGGGAAAAAGAATATGGGAGGAATTACTTTCCTCATCTTTAAACTGTACTACAAAGCAATAGTTATCAAAACAGCATGGTATTGAAATAAAGACAGGCCCTCAGATCAGTGGAATAGGCTTGAATACTCAGAGAATGTTCCCCAGACATACAATCACCTAATTCTTGATAAAGGAGCAAGAAATCCTAAATGGAACAAAGAAAGCCTCTTCAACAAGTGGTGTTGGCAAAATTGGCTAGCCACTTGCAAAAAATAGAACTTAGATGCCCAGTTAACATCATGTATGAAGGTAAAATCCAAATGGATGAAAGACCTCGATATCAGACCTGAAACCATAAGATATATAGAACAATACGTAGGCAAAACACTCCAGGACATTGAGACTCCAGGCATCTTCAAGGAGGAAACTGCACTCTCCAAGCAAGTGAAAGCAGAGATTAACATATGGGAATATATTAAGCTGAGACACTTCTACGCCTCAAAGGATATAGTGCCCAGGTTACAAGAGCCACCCACTCAGTGGGAGTAACTATTCACCCAATACCCATCAGACAAGGGGCTAATCTCCAAAACATACAAAGCACTGACAAAAATTTACAAGAAAAAATCTAATCCCATCAAAAAATAGGGAGAAGAAATGGACAGACACTTTGACAAAGAAATACAAATGGCCAAAAGACACATGAAAAAATGCTCCACATCACTAATCATAAGGGAGATGCAAATCAAAACAACTATGAGGTACCACCTCACACCACAGAGATTGGCACACATCACAAAAAATGAGAACAAGCAGAGTTGGCGGGGATGTAGAGAGAAAGGAACTCTTATCCACTGCTGGTGGGAATGCTGTCTAGTTTAACCTTTATGGAAAGCGATATGGAGATTCCTCCACAAACTGGAAATCGTATATGCAGCTATACTACTCCTAGGAATATACCCTAGGAACACAAAAATACAATACAAAAATCCCTTCCTTATACTTATATTCATTGCAGCACTATTTACCATACCAAGACTCTGGAAACAACCAAAATACCCTTCAACAGATGAACGGCTAAAGAAACTGTGGTACATATACACAATGGAATATTATGCAGCTGTCAGAGAAATGAAGTCATGAAATTTACCTATAAATGGATGTACAAGGAATCTATTATGCTGAGTGAAATAAGTCAGAGAAGAGAGAAAAACACAGATTGGTCTCACTCATCTATGGGTTTTAAGAAAAATGAAAGACATTCTTGCAATAATAATTTTCAGACACAAAAGAGAAAAGGACTGGAAGTTACAGCTCACCTCATGAAGCTCACCACAAAAAGGGATGAGTTTAGTTAGAGGAATAACTACATTTTGAACTATCCTAATACTGAGAATGATGAGGGGAATAGAAAGCCTGTCTAGAGTACAGGAGGTGTTTTGTTGGTATGAGGGAGATTTGGGACATTGGTGATGGGAATGTTGCACTGGTAATGGGTGGTGTTCTTTACATGACTGAAACCTAAACATAATCATGTATGTAATCAAAGTGTTTAAATAATATATATATATATATAAAGAATGTATACAGCACCAACCAAGCCTACAGTTAACAATACTATATTTTATACCTAAAAATTTGCTAAGAATGATCTAATTATGACATATTTGGTAAAAAATAATATTGGTAATAAAAATAATAATAAAGTTGGAGGAAGCTTTTGAATATATTAGATATATAACAGATTATTGTGATTTTTAGGTAAATATCTCCAATTCATATTGTCTATATTAATTTGACTTTTTATTTCTCAGCCATGCCTCAATAAATAAAGGAACCAAAAAATCAGAGCACATGCTTAGTATATGGCCAAAGTTTCATCCTAGGCATTATATTATTTTTGAGCATAGCCAAGAGTGACCTCCCAAACATAGAGTTGAAATTAGACTTTGATCATCATTGGGTGTGACCCCCAAATAAAATAAGAACAAACATATATATATATACATATATATACATATATATCAACATATTATACATATACAAGTTCTAGTGTACCAGGTTTAGTTCTAGAACTGAATATAATCTCCAGAAACCTTCACTGAATTACATGTCTGGGGGACATGCAGTCATTGTTGCTGAGATAATTTTCTGCTATGAATCCCTATAATATACTAGTACTCCCAAAGCTGAAGAAGGTACCTCGTATCCCCACACACAACCAAAGCCATCCTCTCAACTGCCTCCAGCCATGATGTGGTTGGCCAAAATGTGTTTCTTCACCAGAAGCTTGCAGTATGGGCCTCTTCCTGAGAAATGGAAGTTCACACAGGCCTTGCTATGTACCCTTTCTTTCTGCATGCAGGTGCTGAGGCCTGGCTCCTTAATCACCACCCCTGCTGGGGCTAATCCACGGTAAGGGCTCTTCTTGCAGCTAGACCACGTGCATCCCACCTAGACAACCACCTTTTCCTTGCTAGAGCATGAAGGACTGGGGGCCAGTCCTGTTGTTGGATGCCAGGCTCACTAGCAGGCTGAGGCTTTTGCTTTGTGCCTACAGGGGGAGTAGACTATCTGCTTCCTACAACTCCCACTTCTTTTGTCTAGCAGTCCTGGCTAGTCACTTCTTTTCTGTGAACCTAATGTCCTCATCTGAGCTCAAGTTGCTACCAAAATGCTCTGAAAATTGGCTCTGAAAATGGAGTTATCTGGACTAGAGTGAACACGAATTCTTAAGCAGATTTTACAAGGACAGGGTTTCCAAAATTTAACAAGAAACAAGTATCAATATAAACAAGTGTTTCCTAAGGACCCCAGACATTATTTCCTAAAGAGCTAATCCTTCCTCCCTCCACAGAAAGGAAGGGAAATAGGTAAAATCAAAGTCCAAGGAAGAAAGTGGTTTGGCTACTATTCCCAGCATGCAGCTCCTGTGTTGAGAGAGCCAAGGTATCAGGTTTCAGCAGGAATGTTATAACTTAAGGAAAAGTTCTAGTCTATCATAGGCTCCTCAGAAGATTCAGAAAAACACAAAGACACTGCATTTTTTCATTAATAACCACCTGAAGATACAATGTATGTCATTCTATTATTATTTACACCTCTCAAATTTCAAAAATACTGATTGCTAACATTTCCAGAACTAAGCGCTTCACCTAAATTGTTATATAACATGATTCTTTTTAACCTGCTGGTTTACAACAATGTTCAGTGACTGTATTGCTAAAGTCCTGGCATAGTCTTAACCATCACACCTTAATTACTCTCAAAAGGAATAAGTGATCTTCTTTTTACTGGCTCTCTAGGTCATTTCTAATTCTATTATTTGGAAACATTCTTTGAGAAATGTCTCCTAACACACATTTTCTCACTTCTCTGTTTCTTTAAAATTCATAGAAGAGGGATCAGAGAGACAGGACAGAAGTTAGGATGTTTATCAGCTGTGATCTTCTGAGCACTGGCAAGGGTGGCCCCTGAACACAGAACCAGAAATGGAGTATAATCAACTCTGGCTCCCAAATAAAAATAAAACAAAATAAAATTCTAGGAGAGAAACTCTTGTCAAAATCAAAATTCCAAAGTGAAACTTTGCATATCAAAAACACAGGGGTCAGAGCAATAATAGCACAGAGGTAGGGTGTTTGTTTTACATGTGGCTGATCCAGGCTCAATCCCCAGATTCCCATATGGTCTCCCAAGCTTACCAGGAGTAATTTCTGAACAGAGAACCAAGAGTAACTCATGAGAGCAGCCACATGTGTCGCTAACACAGAAACAAACAAACAAAATCATAAAGGTTTTTGCAACCATGTTACCTATACTACTATAATAAAACAAGAAGAAAATCACAAAGAGAACTCTGGGCTTTCACACACCCTAAAAGGAATTTGAGTTTATTATATGAATATGAGTTGATCAAAGTATTATCTAAGTTACAAATAAAGTATTACATTTCAGATTAAAAATATTACAAAATGCCCTCCAGATACCATTGTACAGCCTCACCAAAAGTCCATGGAAGTATTTTCAGTAATCTTGCACTCTATTCTATATAGATTTATATAGTTAAGAGAAGACAATGATTTTGATGATTCTGAAGAGTAGGCTATTTGCTTTGTACATCAGATGTTCTCTATGATGAATCCTTTCCCTAGAGAGAGGGGAACAAAGAGATTCTTGAGATAATAATAGACTCTAAACAGACTTGAAGAAATGCTGAGAAAGGCATTTGCTTTCCCCCTGCACCATTCTTATCACATACACTTCCATGAGTTCATTATTTTTTATTTTATTCTGTTTTTTTGAGGGAGTTTGGAGCCACATCCACTGGTGCTCAGAGATCAGTCCTGGCGCAGTTTAAAAAACCAAAGAACCAGTTTTGTGTTGGTGATAAAACCTGTGTGGGGCACAGGCAAGACTTCTGTGTTACCTCTCCAGCCCCCTTGCTTTCATTATGTCCATTTGTGGACATATCATATTTTAAAATGTTTACAAATTATAATAAACTTATTTTAAAATGTGATTCAGGGGTCAGAAAATAGGAAAGATTTAAGGAATTGGGTTTTTCTTTTCCTAAAGATAAAAGAGGTCACTTGCTGACCCAATTATTCTCTTAAAGTTATAAAGAACTTGAGAATATTCTTAGGGTTAATGAAGTATTGTATAAGGATAGATTATACTATCATTATACTAAAGGCAGCTATTTCTAGCTGAATACTACAAAGAAAAAACCCAGCTTCAATGCATTATCTCATTTAATTCTGATGACAATTTTTCCATGTAGGAACCACCTCTTCATGTATATTTTAGTTTACAGGGATGGTGCTTAAAGAAATCACTAAACTTACTAAAAAATACAGAAACTAATATTTCTATCACTATTGTACACCGAAATATAGAGCACTAGGCCTATATTCATAGACTGTTGACTAAAAATGGTCAAACAAATATGTCCTGGTTACTGTATTTTGTTCCTCATGTGCCAGACTCATGAGCCAATATTGCTTCCTCTTACATGCAGTTCCCAGACCACCACCACTCACCCTGTAACAATATGCTCACTATTTATCTAAGTCTGTCTTCCATGGAATCTGCCCTACCCAGAAGTTATTGGGATATGCTGATGAATTAATAAGATAGCCCCATGCTCCACACCCCAGTCTACCCCTTTAACTCAAGAACAGATTCATATGCTGTGAACTGAAGCTATACATGGGAGGTTATAGCATACTGTCTGAATTCGAATAAAAAGTGTCAAGGAAGACTATTTTGTATCTAGTCTCAATTCTATTGAGAACACCACATGTCTATTCTAAATTAAATGTTCACTCATCTTATGGAGCCTGAATATGACAAAGTATTGCTGTACAAAGAAGCTTAAAGCTATGATAGGTTTTGAGGGGCAGAACACATGGCCATATCACCTTGCATATGTTACCTTCCCTGGTCCCCCCCTTCCAGTACTGTCACACAACTCCTGGTCCTCCCCAGTGCAGCAAATAGTCATATGAACACAGATGGAAAGAAGGCTCTAAATAAAGCTATGGAAGAAATCACCAGCACACAATATAAAGTAATGTGGAAATAAAAATACTACCAAATGAGGAGCAACAAAGAGCATTTATTCTGTGCTTTCTGGGCCACCTTCCCTCATGCTTTGACCCAAACTGGAAAGCAGGAGTTGAAGGCTTGGTTCTGGGGAAGTACAGGCTCTCATGTGCCATGAGAGGAGGCTGTTGGCATGTGGAAGCAAGAGTTGAGCTGACTAGCAGCTGGGTGTTCTCTGAGATTTGTCAGCTTTGTATATGTAATTTTCTGTGGTTAGTCTAAGTTGAATGGAACAACAACAACAACAACAACAACAACAACAACAGCAGGAAATCTTAGTTTTCCTGTCAGCAGAATTCTCTCAGTGATGAGTTGATTTTGTCTGAGTGAATAATTCCTATTCAATAGCCTGTGGACCTATGGATTAAAATGAGGAGGAGGGAGCCCTTAAAGATACACTGGAAGAAGGGTGAATGGGCCTGAGACCCAGACCGGTTGTTGAAAAAAATCTTTGAGAGAGAACTAAAATCTCAAAATATAAAATATAATCTTTTACATTTTTCCCTTAGGGAATGTCATTAATCTAGTGACTGTGGTGTAAACCCTTCCCTGTGAATAAAGTCCAAATTGTTCAATTTTGTTTTAGAATGTGGGTTTGAACTTATTCTGCTATGTGTTTAGTGTTGTTTTGGGAATAAATAAAATGCCATCTCAAAACAAGTACCTATGAATAGCTTCTTCCAGGTAACTGGAAATTCCATGATCATAATGTGATAAACCATTTCAGAGCAACAGGTATGCTTCTATGTTTTTGAAAATGTACCTTGTTTGCCATTTAGTTTTCAAATAACATTATGGAAAAGATACTTTTTAGAAGTTCACGCAGAATTATAAAATAAAGATATTGAAAATCAGCCTATGGCAAAAGCCAGCAGTTATCTTTTCTAAAGCGTTCTTAAGGCACTGGCATTTTGAGGGGAGGATTAGGATATAACATAAAACAATGAATAATCCTTTTGGCACCACCAGTAAGGAGTCATGAAGCTGTGACCTGGACCATGCTTCTTTGGGTCAGTTTTATTTTGGTGGAGAAGGGGACGAACACCATGTGGTGCCCAGGACTTATTCCTGCCTCTGTAGTGGAGACAGAGCACAGCAGGTGAGGTGTTTGCCATGCATACAGCTGATCAGGGTTTAATTCTCAGTACCCCATAGTGTCAGCATCTTCTTGATCCAAATGAACTAGGGCCTCAGGAGTCCTGTACACCTTTGTGTCAGCATTAAACTGACTTAGGATGCTGTAAATATGTATGCTCTTCTCATCTTAGTGCTCCCCTTTCTCCTCCTCTCCTCCCTTTATATGCAAATTTATATGACTTTTTAAATAAAAACTAAATTCATTCTTCTTGTGCCTGGGAGATGATATGGGATGTGAGTAAAATGGCTTCTACAAATTTGTAGACATATGTAGGTAGAAGAAAGAGCATGGCTTCTTCCATCTGTCTTCAAGTTGACACCAATGTCTGTGATGCTTTCAGTGATAGCAGTTGTTGAACCAGGGCAAAAAAAAGTGTTTGTTTGTTTGTTTGCTTGCTTGCTTGTTTGTTTTTGGAAGCACAGGAGAAGAATCTGGGCTCCAGACTGCCTGATGACCATGTCAAGTAAATTCCTCTGACTATTCTGCCATTCAAACAACATTTTACAATAATACCAGCTGTTGGATGACTTTTGATACTGACCAGATCTTAAGTAATCCTCAGTTTGTTCAAAACAATATTTGGGTGGTCGCTTCAGCAGCACATATACTAAAATCCGAACAGTATAGAGAAGATTAGCATGTCCTGTCCCACAAGGATGACATGCAAATTCATGAAATGTTCCATATTTTTATGAACAATCTAAGTCCAGAAGCTTTTATCTAGTAAAGTTTATTCCTACTATCAATGAATTGTCTAGATACTGGAACGCCTTCCTCCCCCACCACCCCGTGTGCCTGCCTCATGTTTTTTTTTTTTAATTTTTTTTTATTTTTAATTATGAGAACAAGGATGCAAAGAAAGAGGACAAGGTAAAGTTACAGTGGAAGGACAATACATAACATAATTCTCAGAAGTCCCCTTGCTGATATCCCAACTTTGAAATTTCATCCAAAGAACATTAATATTGTAACACACTATAATATTTCTTAACAGCACACAAGGCAATCTAAAGCCATAAAACTTACATAACTCCTTAAACATTACAGGCATAGCATTTTTTTTACATTTCCATATTCATGCATATTAGCTTAAGTTAACCTCAAATCTTAACTGGGTTCTTTTTAAGGATTAGAGTCAAAGGAGCACAGCAAAAATGGTGTTAGAGTGGCAATTGTTGTTTGCATAGGCCCACCAAAATATGAGGGACATGGAAAGAAATAACCTTGGCCTAAATACAAAAAGACCCGACCCCTGAAGGTTCCTGGCACAAGACCAACTCTAGGCTCCAGGCAAGCTAGATCGTCCAATCCAAGACATTGTCTGTAGTGCCAACACACTTATATTTTTCACACAGTCTCTGTTGTTGGTATCAAGCTTCTGTATTTAAGATCCTGGAATCTGTATATCCAACATTGAAGTCAGGATGTGGAGCGTCCTCTGGTTTCACCTTACAATCAAAGGGCAATGCAGGGAGCCCTGTCCTGTAAGCAAATCGTTGTTGTTGTTAAGTCTTCTCAGTGTTAATGGAAGTCTCTTTTGAGCAGGACAATGTCTGAGCAGTGTAGAGTCTTCCTTGGTAGAGGATTGCTTCCAGGTGATGCTATAGACCAGCCTGGATGTTTTGTGGATGGCTTCCCTGGTTCAGGGAAATGCCCTTTCTTCTGAGGTCTGTGCCAGGTCATTATGTCAATGTTCAGGGTGTAAGGTCCCTTTGCACTATAAGATTTGTCTGTACCAATCTCTATTAGATAGGATCTTATTTATATGTATAGTATTTTCCCATTTTAATGTGCCTATGCAAAAAAGGAGCAATGCCACGTGGTGTTCTTGGCCCATAAGGGGGTGATAAGAACAATTATGGTTCAATCATAAGCATTAATCTGGGGGACTCTTTCTCTAAGATTCCTTGTTAAACAGCTCAAAAAGAGAAGATGAAAAGCGGTTAGAATCGTCACTATATAAGACAACATTTAGTAAGAATTATAGCTGTCAGAGAAAAAAAACAAAATATTCTAAAGAAATACGTGTCCATTTTATGTATCTTGAAACAGTTTGGGGTTGTTACACACAATACACGGCTTTGGTCTGTGATAAGGCTTGTACACTACTGATTAAAAAGAGTAATGTAGATTAGAGATGTTTGGGGGGGATAGAGAGTAAAGGAATAAAAAAGAGCTTTGTAGGGATGTGGGAAAGGGCACGATACAAAATAAAAATTTGGGATACGTAAAGTAACAGTAAGGAATACTCTTAATATATGAAGTACGCGTGGGTTCTGTAGTTTTTGGATGCATAGGGAGGGATTTCTCCCCCCTCCCCCCAGGGCCCGATTAACCAGGCGTGGCCCTGAAGACCCACCAGGTTTGGGGGGATCTTGGCCCCCTGGACTAGGAGTTCAGCCCAGGGGACCTGTGGCTAGCTGTCCTGCCCAGAGCCCCCAACATACCAGTCAAAGACCCAGAAATCCTGGCATGCAGAGTGGTCTGAGCCCAGCTGTGCCTCTGTAGTTTTGGGATGCATAGGGTGGGATTTCTCCCCCCCCCCCAGGGCCCGATTAACCAGGCGTGGCCCTGAAGACCCACCAGGTTTGGGGGGATCTTGGCCCCCTGGACTAGGAGTTCAGCCCAGGGGACCTGTCTGCCTCATGTTTTTTAAGAGCTCTGACCCAATCCATAAGGGTTAGTTTATCAACTATAATCTATAAATAAATCTCCACTGTGTGTTTGTGGGGGGTGGGGAGGGGTATAGACTCCTTTATGCTTGTCTAATCTGTATTGTACATAATCCTTGCCTATATTGTATATAGTTCCTATTATATAATATTCCTCCTCCCCACCTCTATCTACCACCTCACAAATCCTCTACTATCCTCTCACCTCGTCAACCCTGATCCTCTATCTCCCCCTATTTAACCCTCTTCACCCTCAGTTTTTACTCTTCAGGGATTGAAAACTTCACCCTACCCCAGTAAACTGTTAGCAGACTCCCAAAATGAAAGAACACCCTCTCAGCCTGATATGTCTCGCCTCAGAAAGAACCTGCAGACACTGTTTCCACAGATCCATTCTAGGCAGTCCTTCCCCCCACCTTATTGTAGAGTGTTGCTTGCTATGGGATTTGTCTCCTAGAGACCCTCAGTTCAAGGACACTACCTGCAAACCATTTCTCAGACTACAAAACTATGGGTGAAATGAAACTGTGCTCTGGATTCTACACCCCCCCAACTATCTCAAAAGACTTAAAGGGGATTTCTATATTACTTTGTATGTTTTGTAGACACATTTCCTTAATAGTCATAATTCTTAATGTCTATATCTATATGTAGAGGTAGCTTACCCCCTTCCCCTGCTTTAAATCTGCTTAGTAGGAAATTCTTGTAGAAAAGTCTTGGTTGGGTTATGAGCTCAGGTTAAAATCAGACTATAGAGATTATTTAGCTTGTTATTTTTAACTCCATATGCACCAGGAGAATCATGTTTCTTTTTTGCATAAGCACACTAGAATGGGGAAATCTTACATATAGAAAGAAGTTCTTACCTAATAGGGATAGGAACTTATAAATTTTATAGTGCAGGGATGCCTTTCACTTTGACCATTTGTCATGGAGACTTGATTTAAGTCTCAATGGGATGGACATCGACCATCCAATACTGAAACTCATATCCCAACATTAGTACCTGCACAGTTTACGGCACCAGCACCAGAAATCAAACTCCCCCTGTGGGAGGCTGAATGCCGCCTGGCACCAACCTACTCCAGGGAAGGTCCATAAGACACCCTGACAATGAGGAAAAAGCAACAACTTGATCTAAGGACATGTTGCCCTATCTCACCACGTAATGATGAGATGAAATCAGAAAACACTCTGTCCTAGGATCTGTGCAAGAATTAATATCTCTAGTTATAGAAGACTTACTACAACTATTACTAAGCAGAACTTTTCCTGGGACCACAAAAGAAAGACTTTGTTGTGTTTGTAAACATTTCCATGGGATTATTATGTTACTGATTCTACCCTGATCAGTGATTGTGCCCTACCCTAGGGTGTGACCTGGCATTCTGCTCCCACCCTAGGGTGGTACCTGATTCTGACATATAAAAGCAAGGGTCGGTGGAAGGCAGGGACTTCTTTCAAAGGCTGATTCTGGGTTTTTTGGCTTCATCCACGTCCACTGAATAAAGCTGTTATCTTCTGAAGCCTGACTGCCTGTTAGCTTTATACCCTCTGCATTCACCTCAGAACCACCGGCTGAACAGGGTGGCAGACACGTGCTCTGAGCTGTAGGAGAAAGACCTCACCCTTCATCCCTCCATCAGTCAGCCCCATCAAGGGCTGACTTGCAACAGACTTTATACTAGGCTTCATCCTAGGACCTGTACAAAAAAACAATGATCTCTACCTACAGAAAACTGACTTTTACTACCACTACTGAGCAAAACTTTTCTGGACCATAAAGAGTGACATTAGGGTTGGACAACCAACATACCAGGAGCCTGTAGTTGATATTTTGATAGTATGCTTCATGAGTAGAGACACTCTGTATCACTTAGGCCAATGGAATTTCCTTTCTAATTTTCCCAAAGTTTTCTGTGCCTATGGGAAAGAAAGAAAGAAAGAAAGAAAGAAAGAAAGAAAGAAAGAAAGAAAGAAAGAAAGAAAGAAAGAAAGAAAGAAAGAAAGAAAGAAAGAGAGAGAGAGAGAGAAAGAAAGAAAGAAAGAAAGAAAGAAAGAAAGAAAGAAAGAAAGAAAGAAAGAAAGAAAGAAAGAAAGAAAGAAAGAAAGAAAGAAAAAGCCACATCTGTCCCCACCCCCTTCTTTTCTTTTCTCTTCTTTTCCTTTCTTTTCATTTTTTTCTTTTAATTTTACTTGTATCCTAGATAGGGGCTCCCACCTTTTTCATAGAAACATAGAACTTGAATAATTTTGTTCTGTCTCATATTTCTATGTCTTCCTACAAATTGAGAAAAGAAAAAAAAAGAAGTGGATGGAGCCCAGGGGCCAAGGGGGTCTCAGGAACACTGAGTGTGAAAAAAAAAAAGGTCAGATCTAAATACCCAAGCCAAAGTCAATGACAGTAGTATCAACAGACCCAAACTAAAACAAGCTAAATGCAAAATGGACCTGGTGCACTGGTAGTCCTGGATGTTAGGGGTGGAAGTATGGGATGCATGTGGGAAACTGTGGTGGAGGGACGTTAACACTGGTGGTGCGAATTGATTTAATTCACTGTCATTAAATGCCTGTAATACAACTGTGAAAGATTTGTAATTTACAATGGTATCAATAAAATAATTAAAAAATAAAACAATATTTGGGAGGATTTCTATCCTTTATATGCTAACTTAATTTTTGTTAATATTAACTTCATCCCAGATTTGATCCCGGCATCCCATATGGTCCCTGAGCCTGGCAAGAGTGATTTCTGAGCACAGAGCCAGAAGTAAGCCCTGAGCACTACCGGGTGTGGCCCAAAGCCCCTTCCCCCGCAAAATACTGATCCAATCCAAGACATGAAGAAGAAATCGAGAATTCTACTCCAATCTCCAGATCTCAGAAGATCTTCATCAGCATTTTGTTTTCTCAAACTGTCATTTAAAGTCTGATTTCTATCTCTGTGGATCCCTCAGTATTCCTATGTCAAATCTCTACAGTTTCTTTTGACTAGAAATATAAATTGTCTGGAATAAACATTCAAAAATGCAGCATTCTTTTGTATGTTTGTGCCACACTTGAGGTTGCTCAGGGCTTACTCTTTGTTCTATGCTAAGATATGACTATTGGTGGTGCTGGGAGAATTATATAGAATGCCACACATAAAATCTGGGATCAACTGTGTGTAAGGCAAGTGTTCTACTATCCCTCTCCAGACTCAAACCCAGCATTCTTTGAGGGGAAGACTTGAGCAGTGTCCTCTCCGCACCACAGGCAAAGTGCAACCAATAGGTTGCTTAAAAGAAGTTAGTAAGCACGTGAACCTGGTCAGCCCTAGGGCAGTGCTGTCCATGGCCTTCAAGTTCTTACAAGATGAGAAGGTAGGACACATGCTAACCACACAAATTAATCAAAACCCAGTCACATTTTAATACTAATTTATTGAATCACATCACAGCCCATGTGGAACTGGGAATTCCATCTGAACACTTAAAAGTGTCCACTAAGGTAAAATCCCAAAGAGGGAGGTTGGCATTCCAAAGTAGACACACCCCACATATGAGTGAGAAAAGGGGGGGAGGAATACTGATGGAGCAGTCAATACTATCTCCATGGACCAATTCCAGATCTGCACGGTCTCAAACCTGCCAGCATCACTGAGGGATAAAACAAACCAGGTACTCTGATAGGACTTGCTCATTAAAGAAAATTAATATACTATCTCTTTACATCAATTGAGGAGCTACCAAAATCTACAGCTTATATACTGCAGGCTGACCCAAGGCACCACCTAGAAGTGTCCAACCCAGAGTTCACAGTAGTCCCAAGAGTGTGGCCATTGTTCCACTTAATCTTTTCATTAGAGCTGTTTCTTGAGATAGTATGTGATTAAAAGTCTTCTTAGCACTTTTAGAACACTTTCTGCTGTGTTTCTGCAAACAGCCAGTATGGAAAGAACAATATGTGGCTAGATGTGGTAGCTTAGGCATGCAGCAATGCTGAACATGGCTTGCCCACTCCAGGGTGGTCCTTGGATCTCCTAACAAGCAGCAGGCAGGACAGTGCAACCAGTTCAGTTGCAAAAGTGAGTCTGAGGCTTCTCATTTTGGCCATACCGAACTAACAGGGATTACTTATTTTTTTATTTATTTATTTATTTTGTTTTTTTGGGTCACACCCGGCAGTGCTCAGGGGTTACTCCTGGTTCTCTGCTCAGAAATCGCTCCTGGCAGGCACGGGGGACTGTATGGGATGCCGGGATTTCATGCACCTTACTTCCACATGCAAGGCAAACTTTTTACCTCCATGCTATCTCTCTGGCCCTAGGGATTACTTATGATTGTTTTCTTGTTTTGTTTTGTTTTTTTTTTAATTATCTTTATTTAAACACCGTGACTACAAATATGATTATAGTTGTATGATTACAGTCATGAAAAGTACACTCCCCCTTCACCAGTGCAACATTCCCACCACCAATTTCCCAGATCTCCCTCCTCCCACCACATCCACACCTGTACTCGAGACAGGCTTTCTACTTCCCTCATTCATTCACATTGTTATGATAGTTTTCAGTGTGGTTATTTCTCTAGCTGCACTCATCACTCTATGTGGTGAGCTTCATGTCATGAGCTGCAACTACCAGCCCTCATCTCTCTTGTCTCTGAGATACTTTAAAAATGTCTTTCATTTTTCTTAGATGAGTGAAATCATTCTGCTTTTTTCTCTCTCCCTCTGACTTACTTCACTCAGCATAATAGATTCCATGTACATTCATGTATAGAAAAATTTCATGACTTCATCTCTCCTGATGGCTGCATAGTATTCCATTGGGTATATGTACCACAGTTTCTTTAGCCACTCATTTGTTGAAGGGCATCTTGGTTGTTTCCAGAGTCTGGCTATTGTAAATAGCGCTGCAATGAATATAGGTGTGAGGAAGGGATTTTTGTATTGTATTTTTGTGTTCCTAGGGTATATTCCTAGGAGTGGTATAGCTGGATTGTATGGGAACTCAATTTTCAGTTTGTGGAGGAATCTCCATATCGCTTTCCATAAAGGTTGGACTAGATGGCATTCCACCAGCAGTGAAAAATAGTTCCTATCTTTCCAGATCCCCTCCAGCACTGCTTGTTTTCCTTCTTTGTGATGTGTGCCAATCTCAGTAGCATGAGGTTGTACTTCATAGTAGTTTTGATTTGCATCTCCCTGACGATTAGTGATGTTGAGCATCTTTTCATGTGCCTTTTGGCCATTTATATTTCTTCTTTTACAAAGTGTCTGTTCATTTCTTCTCCCATTTTTTGATGGGGTTAGATGTTTTTTCCTGTATAGTTCTGTCAGTACCTTGTATATTTTGGATATTAGTCCTTTATCTAATGAATATTGGGTGAATAATTTCTCCCACTCAGTGGGTGGCCTTTGTATTCTGGGCACTATTTCCTTTGAGATGCAGAAGCTTCTCAGCTTAATATAGTCCCATCTGTTTATCTCTTCTTCCACTTGTTTGGAAAGTGCTGTTTCCTCCTTAAAGATGTCTTTAGTCTCAACATCATAGAGTGTTTTACTACATGTTGTTCTATATACCTTACAGTTTCATATCTGATATCAAGGTCTTTAATCCATTTGGATTTTACCTTTGTACATGGTGTTATCTGGGGGTCTGAGTTCGCTTTTTTGCAAGTGGCTAACCATTGTGCCAACACCACTTGTTGAATAGGCTTTTTTTGCTCCATTTAGGATTTCATGCTCCTTTATCAAAAACCAGTTGGTTATATATCTGAAGAACATTCTCTGGGTATTCAAGCCTATCTGAGGGTCTGTCTCTATTCTAAAACCATGCTGTTTTTATAACTATTGCTTTGTAATACAGCTTAAAGTTGGGGAAAGTAATGCCTCCCATATTCCTTTTCCCAAGGAGTGCTTTAGCTATTTGAGGGTGTTTATTGTTCCAAATGAATTTCAGAAGTGTTTGATCCACTTCTTTGAAGAATGTCATGGGTATCTTTAGAGGAATAGTGTTAAATCTGTACAATGCTTTTGGAAGTATTGATTCTGCCAATCCATGAGCAGGGTATGTGTTTCCATTTCCGTGTATCCTCTCTTATTTCTTGGAGCAGTGTTTTATAGTTTTCTTTGTATAGATCCTTCACATCTTTAGTAAGGTTGACTCCAAGATATTTGAGTTTGTGTGGCACTAATGTTCTCTTAATGACCATTTCTTCCCTATCATTATTGGTGTATGAAAAGTCATTGATTTTTGTGTGTTAATTTTGTAACCTGCCACTTTGCTATATGAATCTATTATTTCAAGAAGCTTTTTGGTAGAGTCTGTAGGGTTTTCTAAGTAGAGTATCATGTCATCTGCAAACAGCAAGAGCTTGACTTCTTCCTTTCCTATCTGGATTCCCTTGACATCCTTTTCTTGCCTAGTCTCTATAGCAAGTACTTCCAGTGCTATGTTGAATAGGAGTGGTGAGAAGGGACAGCCTTGTCTTGTACCAGAATTTAGAGGGAAGGCTTTTAGTTTTTCTCCATTGAGGATAACATTTGCCATTGGCTTGTGGTAAATGACCTTAACTATATTGAGAAATGTTTTTTTTTATTCCTATCTTGCTGAGAGTTTTCATGAAGAATGGGTGTTGAACCTTATCAAATGCTTTTTCTGCGTCTATTGATATGAGCATGTGATTTTTATTTTTTGTTGTTTTTGATGTTGTGTATTATGTTGATAGATTTATGGATATTAAACCATCCTTGCATTCCTAGCATGAAACCTACTTAATTATAGTGAATGATCTTCTTGATGAGGCATTGGATCCTGTTTGCCAAGATTTAGTTGAGGATCTTTGCATCTGTGTTCATCAGGGATATTGGTCTGTAATTTTCTTTTTTGGCAGCATCTCTATCTGGTTTTGGTATTAAGGTGATGTTGGCTTCATAAAAGCTATTTGAAAGTGTTCCTGTTTTTTCAGTTTCATAAAAGGGCCTGGCCAGGATTGGTAGTAGTTCCTCTTGAAAGGTTTGAAAGAATTCATTCGTGATTCCATCAGGGCCTGGGCTTTTGTTTTTTGGGTAAATTTTTGATTATGGTTTTAATTTCCTCAATAGTGATGGGGGTGTTTAGATATGCTACATCTTCTTTATTCAACCATGGAAGATTATATGAGTTCAGAAATTTATTCATTTCGTCCAGGTTCTCATATTTAGTGGCATAGAGTTTCTCAAAGTATTCTCTGAATACCCTTTGAATCTCTGCAGTATCTGAAGTGATCTCCCCCTTTTTATTTCTAATACGCGTTATCAAGTTTCTCTCTCTCTCTTTTTCTTTGTGAGTTTTGCCAATGGTTATCAATCTTGTTTATTTTTTTAAAGAACCAACTTCTGTTTTCATTGACCTTTTGGATTGTTTTTTGGGTTTCCATTTCATTTATTTCTGCTCTCAGCTTTCTTATTTCCTTCTGTCTCCCTATTTTTGATTCCTTTTCTTGATCATTTTCTAATTCTATAAGCTGCATCATTAAGCTATTCATGTATGCTCCTTCTTCCTTCCTAATGTGTTCTTGCAAAGCTATAAATTTTCCTCTCAGTACCACTTTTGCTGTGTCCCATAGGTTCTGATAGTTTGTATTTTCATTGTCATTTGTTTCCAGGAAATTTTTTATTTCTTCTTTGATTTTATCTCATACCCACTGGTTGTTCGATAATAGACTGTTTAATTTCCAGGTGTTAAATTTTTTCTTCTGTGTCCCTTTGTAGTTCACATCTAACTTCAGAGCCTTGTGGTCAGCAAAGGTAGCCTGCAAAATTTCTATCTTCTTGATTTTATGGAGGTATGTTTTATGTGTATGTGGTCTATCATGAAGAATGACCCATACATTGGAAAAGAATGTATATCCAGGTTTCTCAGGATGGAGTGTCCTATATATATCTACTAGGCCTCTTTCTTCCATTTCTCTTTTCAGGTCTAGTATATTTTTGTTGGGTTGCAATTTGATTGACCTATCAAGTGTTGACAAGCCCGTGTTGAGGTCTCCCACACTTATCGTGTTATTATTGATATGTTTTTTCAGATTTGTCAACAATTGTATTAAATACTTTGCTGGTCCCTCACTGGGTGCGTATATGTTTAGGAGATTGATTTCTTCCTACTGTACACATCCCTTGATTAGTACATAATGGCCAACTTTGTCCCTTACAACTTTTCTGAGTATAAAGTTTGTGTCATCTGATATTATTATGGCCACCCCAGCTTTTTTAAGGGAGTTGTTTGCTTGGATGAATTTCCTCCAGCCTTTAATTTTGAGTCTATGTTTATTCTGACTATTTAAGTATGTTTCTTGTAGGCAGCAGAAAGTTGGGTTCAGTTTTTTGATCCATTTCACCACTCTGTGCCTCCTAACACGTGCATTTGGTCCATTGACATTGAGAGAGATAATTGTCATGGGATTTATTGCCATCTTTGTGTAGAAGTTTGGTGTGTTTGTTGGTGTGTTTGTCTTTAGAATAGATCTTTCAGTTTTTCTTTTAAGGATGGTTTTGAGTCTGTAAAGTTTTGAGCTATTGTTTATCTGTGAAGTCATGTATACTTCCTTCAAACCTGAAAGTGAGTTTTGCTGGGTGCAACATTCTTGGCGAAGCATTTGTTTCATTGAGTTTTGCCACTATATCCCACCACTGCCTTCTGGCCTTGAGTGTTTCCGGTGACAGGTTTTCTGTAAATTTCAAGGATGCTCCCTTGAATGTAATTTCCCTTTTTGATCTTGCTGCTTGCAGTATTTTATTTCTATTTGTGGGATTCATCATTGTGACTAGGGTGTGTCTTGGGGTGTTTTTCCTGGGGTCTCTTTTAGCTGGTACTCTTAGGACATGCAGGATTTGGTCACGTGTTTTCTTTAGCTCTGGTAGTTTCTTTGTGATGATGTTCTTGGCTGTTGATTCTTTCTGGATATTTTCTTCTTGAGTCTCTGGGACTCCAGTGATTTTTAGGTTGTTTCTGTTGAGCTTTTCAAAGACTTCTATTTTCATCTGCTGATATTCTTTGAGTAATTTTTCCATTACCTGATCATTTGATTTAAGGCTTTTTTCCCAATCTCTTCTGCTGTGTGGAATTGTTATGCATCGCATCTTCCAGTGCACTAATTCTATCCTCAGCTGCTGTTAACCTGTGGGAAAGTTCATCCATTATTTTCTTCAATTCATCTACTGAGTTTCTCAGACCTGTTATTTGACCTGATATTTCAGTTTGGAGTTTTCTGATTTCTATCTTCATATTCTCTTGATTCTTATTAGTGTTCTGATCTATACTTTCTTTGAGTTCTATGAGCATCCTCCATATTTCTTCTCTAAACTCCATATCTGAAAGACTACCTAGGTGGTTGGCCATTGTTGGGTCATCGGAGCTTCCAACTTCATTCTCTATGCCTGATGTTGGTCTGCATAGTCTCCCCATTGTCACGTTTGTGTTGTGGATTTTTCTGTGTTGTGGTGGTATTCATTGGCTAGGTGGAGTGCGCAGCTACAAAGTGAAGCGAAGCGAAGCAACCGTGCTCCTCTTCTTTGACCCCTTAAGAGATGGGCTTAAGGGGCCCAGCAGAGTCAGCTTTATCCGCAACTCTGGCCCGGAAAGACTCACCTCAGTCAAGGCAAGCCATCAGGGGATGAGTGCCAGAGAAGATCAAAGTTCCCATGTTGAAGCAAGCTGTGGGAAGCCTCAAAATGTCTGCCGAGGTTTTTATTTTTTTCTCCTTAATTCAAATAAATGATTTTATTACCTTTTTTAGGGGGCCACATCCGGTGACACTCAGGGCTTACTCCAGGCTCTGCACTCAGAAATTGCTCCTGGCTTGGGGGACCATTTGGGATGCTGGGGATCAAACCATGGTCCATCCTAGGCTAGCATGTACAAGACAGATGGCTAACTGCTTGTGCCACCACTCAAATGATATATTAACATTAAATTATATTATGTTATTAAATTAAATTATATATTATCATTTCCCCCTATATGGAAGTTTTATTCCTAGTATAGAACTTTACGTCTTTGTTGAGGCATTATTTTTTACTGTACTTTATTGATGACACAGCAGTACCACTTCTTGGAAAATATTGGACAACCACAGAAACATTCATTTGAAAGGAGACATGCACATCTATGTTCTTTGCAGCACTTAGTACAATAGCAAGTATCTAAAATTAACCCAAATTTTCAGCATCTGATAAAAGGTAGATCAAAATAAGGGTAGCTATAGATACTCAGTGGAATACTATGCAGTTGAAACCAGGATGAAATAACACAAATTGCCACCATGTGATGGAAATGGGAGTGTTATGTTGAATGAAATCAGGAGAGGAACATATACAGAACAATATCTGTCTTGTGTGGGGTATAAATATACATAGCAATATAAGCAACACATGGCTAAAGGTAACAGAATTGGAGAGTTGGTGCACATAACTGAGCTTTAATGAGAAATGTTGAGAGGGCTCTGCAGAGTCTTTTTAATGCTGGTAAAGGGAAACAGGCAGATTGGTGGCAGTGTCTGTGGAGACTATTATCAACAATATTTGTACACTGTACTTCAAGCAAGTCTTTTCAGTAGAAATAGAAACTTAATTTTCTGCTAATCTCTGTTTTTGTTCCTAGTCCCTCTGGTACTCAGTCTTAGATCACTTAGTGTAATCAGGCTTCTGCTTGGTCTAGAGTGGAGGCTCAAAGTGCCTAACGTATGCAATCCTTGTCTCTTCAAGAATGCACTTGCATCACCACAACGATCTGTGGCTGCTTCTGACAGCTGCAGGCCCTTCTGCTCCATGGAAGAAGTGGCTGAGAAAAGTCAGATACTAGCAAGACACAATTTGGGTGAATAGTTTCTCTCATTCTGTGGGTAGTATTTGTATCCTACTCATTGTTTTTTTGAAGTGTAGAAGTTTCTCAGTTTAATGTAGTCCCATTTGTTTATCATTGCTTCCACTTTCTTGGCCAGTGATGTTTCATTCTTAAAGATTCCTTTAGCTTCAATGTCATGGAGTATTCAATGTCATGGAGTATGTTTTTCTTTATGTTCCTTATAATTTCAGGTCTGATATCAAGGTCTTTTAATCTATTTTGATTTGACCTTCGTGCATGGTGTTAGAGAGAGATTTGAGCTCAATTTTTTGCATCTAATGGAGCAATTTTCCCAACACCACTTGTTAAAGAGACATTCCTTGCTATACTTTGTATTTCATGAACAGGGTATGTGTCTTAATTTCCTTGTGCCCTCTTCTATTTTGTGAAGCAGTGTTTTGTATTTTCTTTGCATAGGCCCTTGCCTCTTTAGTTAAGTTTGTTCCAAGCTATCTGAGTTTCTGTGGCACTAATGTAAATGGGATTGTGTGGTTAATTTTTTTTATTGAGGCCATCGTGAATTACAAGTCTTTCACAGTTGTATTTCAGGTGTTTAGTGACAGTAAATTAGGGCCATTTCCACCACCAGTGTTGACCTCTATCCACCATAGTTCCCTGTATGCATCTCAAACTTCCACCTCTATCCCCCTGGAATACTAGCAGAATAGGTCCATTTTGTGTTTAGCTTGTTATAGTTTGGGTCGCTTGATTTGGTGGTCATTGTTGACTTTGGCTTGGGTATTTAGATCTGACCTCTTTTTATTTCACTCAATGTTCCTGAGACCATTTTGCCCCTGAGCTTCATCCATTTTTTTCTTTTCTCAATTTGTAAAAAGATATAGAAATATGAGACAGAACAAAATTATTCAAGTTCTAAGATTCTAGTGGAAAAGCGGAAGCCCTTATCTAGAATATAAGTAAAATTAAAAGATTAAAAAAAGAGGGTGAATGGCCAGGTGTAAATTTTTTTTTTGCATAGGTGCATCAAATGTTGGAGAAATTAGAAAGAAGATTCTTTTGGTCCTATGAGGACTTTTTTAAAGGTCCATTACTTCTCTATCATTATTTGTGTATAAGAAGGTCACTGATTTTTTTTAATATAAATTTTTATTTTGATCATAATGGCTTACATATTGTTGACAATAATATTTTAGGTACATATTTACATAAAATCAGGGGGGATTCCCATCGCCAAATTGTAATCCCTACGCCTCCGTTTCTATCCTACCTCCCTTTTCCTTTTCCCTCACCCCAGGGCGGCTAGAATATGTGGTCCCCTCTGTATCTAACCCACTACTTAGTAGTCTTGCACCTGTTTGGTCCTGATGCCTCCCTTATTTCCCCCTCTATCTGGAGTCAGGACTAGCTAGTTCAAGTTGCGTGGTTTTGTTTGAAGGAGAAAAAAGCAATAAACTGGGGTAAGAGTCTAATACCCCGAAAATGGGCGGAGTCCTTCTAAAGGCTCTCATCATCACTCTGGGAGATGGAGAAAAAGTAGGTGAAACACTCCACTAGTACCAAAAGAAGTGTCAAATATCCAGTGAGGGCTCCAGCTATTTCGATAAGCACCACACAGAGCAGACAAAACAAACAAACAAACAAGTAGAAAAAAAATAAAACAAAAACAGACAAACAAAAATCACGCCATGGTCTTGAATTAAGAAACATGGCATAGCACATAACGAAAGAGAAGAAAGGAAGAGAAAAAAAAAATAAAAAAAATAAGTATAATTGGGGACTACACTTTCAATAATCACACCCAAACAGAGAAATCGACCAAAATAGATTGGTAAATCAAAAATAATAATAACAATAATAAATGAAGGTACTATATATATTTATATCAAAAAAATAACCAAGGTTTTGTGCTTTTTGTATTTTTGTTTTTTTCCCTCCTGCACTGGCACAGTAAATATTGGGGTCATTCGAAAAAGAATTCACTTGGCCTAAGAGATATGGGATTTCTCCGTCCTTGGAGCATACTGTCATGGGATCAACTCTAGACATTGCTCAGGATCCTTTACTTTCCCGGTGGTGTTTTTTTTTTTTTTTCTTTCTTTTTTTTTTTCCTTTGGTGTGTGGAAGACTTCTGCTCTGTGTTTAGAGGTCTCAGTATCTGTACAGATCCTGAGGTGGGACTTATGATGAAGTCAGTCTTTGTGGTTCTAGAGGTTCTGTTACCTCAGTGTCATTTTAACCCATCTTCTGTGGTTGATGATCTTGGTCTTTGCACTGAGCCTAGGGTGGCACCTAGGATAGCGTCTTTCTTTGTGCTCCCAAAAGCCCCATTCCGTTACAATTGTCTCTGCCGGATCTTTGGGGCTGGGGATCATGATTCTTGTGCAGGTCATAGTTCAAACCCTAAACTAGGGCTTATTTATTGGTCCCAAGATGTATACAGTCTGGTCGTGAATCAAGCAGCCAGTCATCTGTAAATCCCGATCTTGGGTTTTTGTCCTACCAAAGGGAGCCAAGACTTCTGGTTTTGTCTTGTCGTTAGTTGGTAAGGTAGGCTAATCTGCTCTAAGGTCAAAATGATCGCATTTTCCCCGTTGTCAGGATATCATGTTAGAGGTGGGCCTTGTTGTTGGTCTCGTCGTATTAAGGCCGTCCTGGATGGAGTTTGTTTCCTGCAGCTGTTGTGGAGAGCTGTGCCGTTTCTATGTCGGAGATCCAGGGTTCAAGGCTGGATGAATGGTATCTAATCACCTGAGGTCTAATTTGATTCCACATGACATATTTTCAAGGCAGGAGATATCCCTATATTTTAAATAACTATGAGTTCCTATCTCTAGTAGATAAGAGCTCTCTTTTATTTTTTTTTTAAATGTAAAATTTCCCCTTTACTTAGTGTGCCTTTGTAGGGGGAAGTGGTGCTACATTATAATGTCTGTGTATTCGTGGGTGGACTGATGGGATAACAGCCACAGGTCACCTACCAAAAAACGAAGAAAAAAAAAGGGGGGGGGATTGAAACTGTATGTGCTCACAAATATATATGAAGGACAAACATTTAAAAAAAAAAAGATAAATAAATAAATTTAAAAAAAAGAAATAAAATGAGTTAGCGAAATTTTTATGGGACCAAAGTGGTGCAAAAGACTACCTTACATTTGGGGGAGGGCAGGTAAAGAGGTGGTGTATTACAGGTCTTATGCCTATGTTGGAAGTACAGTTTTTCCCATTGTCTTTTGGGTTTTTCTTGTGGTGTGTGGGTTCCCAGGCATCTTCCTAACCCACCCCCTGACCTTCTTCAGATTGGTAAATATTTGTGGCAGGGGGGTCTTGGAAGAGTTCTTGCATTGGGGATACTTTTGGATCTAGGCCCGGTTTCAAGGAGCAGTTCGCGTTAGGGGGAGTTGGTCGGGAGGGCCTCGCAGCATGAGTCCATAGGGGAGTTGGCTGTCTTTTCTTTCAGGAGACGAGGTGTGGTTTTATCTGGGTGTCCTCTCGCCTGGGTGCTGGGTACTGGTTCATTGGGTAGGAGGTCGATCTTGATGCCTAAGAGAATAAGGACTGGGGGAGAAGAGTTTTAATATGGTGGGAGATCTGGATGGGATTGAGGGGTGAGGGGATAGTTGGATTTCCGGAGGGGGGAAAGGGGAAGGTGTATGGGAAGGGTTTGAAGGGAGAGAAAAGAGAAAATACCTTAGAGAGAAAAGGGGGGGAGAAAGGGAGAAAAGTAATGAGCAGAATAGAAGAAGAAAAAGAAAAAAAAAGTAGTGAGGAGAGGGGAGAGAATAGCAAGGGAATGCTGGTTTGATTGAATGTGTTCGAAGAATAGAGCCTGTAGTTTAAGTCTGTACGTCTCAGGTACTGCTTCAGTGGTCTGACTGGTCACGTGCTTCAATTCCTAAATGAAGGTATTACCTAAAGATAAAGTGTATGTTAAAGAGTTTTCTTGTGGCCATCTCGTAGTGCAAGCAAGGTATGGTATCCCGTGTGGTATCCCGAGTTGCCACCTTAGTATGTCCGCCCTTTGTATCCAAGGGCACCTGTGGGCAGAAAAGCTGAGAGGTTATTTAAAGTATAGTAAGATAAAGGCATTAAAAGGTAGTGTTATGGTATGTTGCCATTGTAGTCCGTGATTTCCCTTGGTGTTCTATACTTGTGTTCCTGTATATGAACTCTCAGGGATTATTGTGGACCTTTGTTGTAGAAGTCTGATTACATACCTGTTCTCTCTATGCTGCCGTTTCTGTTGTTGCTGTTTTCTTTGTGGTATAATGTGTAGTCAAGAGTTTGCGTTGTTCCTTTTTCATGTATTTTGGACACTGCTCCCACGTCTATGCTGACTATTACAGTGTTCGGAGTTTCTACCCTGTTATTTGATAGGATTTAGTTGTGTATAAACTATGTGTTCTAGGTGTTTCAGAATAGTGCTACCATTCTGTGTTTATCTTTTGTCTTCTGACTTACTTCGTTTAACATAACATGATCTAGGTCCATCCATGTTGCTGCAAAGTCTGTGATTGTATCGTTTCTGACTGCCATGTAATATTCCATTGTGTATATGTACCACATCTTAATGATCCATTCATCTGTTGTTGGACATCGAGGTTGGTTCCAAGATTTGGCTATTATACTGAGTGCTGCAATAAATAGTGGGGTGCATATATATTTTGGAATGAATGTCCTTCCATCTTGTGGGTATATGCCTAGTAGAGCAATTGCTGGGTCAAATGGCAGATCAATTCTGAGTTCTTTGAGCACTCTCCAGACTTTTCTCCATAGATGTTGGACTAGGGGGCATTCCCACCAGCAGTGGATGAGAGTTCCTTTCATACCGCATCCTCACCAACAAAGGATGTTTCCATTATTTTTGATGTGAGACAACCTCACTGGTGTAAGGTGGTATCTCATTGTTGTCTTGATTTGGATCTCCCTGATGATGAGTGAAGGTGAGCATGTTTTCATGTGTTTGTTGGCCATCCTTCTGTCTTCCTCAGAGAAGTGTCTATTCATTTCATCTCCCCATTTTTCTATGGCTTTATTTGGTTTTGAGGGGCTCAGCTTTCTGAGTGCTTTGTATGTTCTAGATATCAGCCCTTTATCTGATATGTCAAGTGAAAAGATTTTTTCCCATTCTGTTAGCTGTCTTCTTGCATTAAGTAGGGTTTCTTTTGCCATGCAGAAGCTTTTTAGTTTGATGTAGTCCCATTTGTTTATATTTGATGCTAACGTTCTTGCCATTGGTGCTCCGTTCTCAAAGACCTTTTTGATATATAGGTCTTCGAGTGTTCTGCCTATTTTATTCTCGATAAACTTTATAGATTCAGGTCTGATTTCAAGGTCTTTGATCCATTTTGAGTTGACTTTTGTATAAGGAGTGAGTTATGGGTCAATTTTCACTTTCGTACATGTGGTTTTCCAGTTGTACCAACACCATTTGTTGAATAGGCTTTCTTTGTTCCATTTCAGATTCTTGCCTCTTTTATCAAATATTAGTTGGCTGTATATCTGGGGGTTTATGTCTGGGAATTCTGTTCTGATCCACTGGTCTGAGCTCCTGTCTCTGTTCCAGTACCATGCTGTTTTAATTACTATGGCTTTATAGTATAGTTTCAAGTTAGGTAAGGAGATGCCTCCCAGCTTCTTGTTTTTCAGTATGTGTTTGGCTATCCTGGATCTTTTGTGGTTCCAGATGAATTTTGTGATTGATTGTTCTATTTCTTTAAAGAATTGTGTCTGAATTTGGATAGGGATTGCATTAAATCTATATAGAAGTTTGGGTAAGATAGTCATTTTGACTATGTTAATTCTACCTATCCATGAGCATGGGATGTTCTTCCATTTCTTTAGATCTTCTTCAATTTCTTTCTGAAGTGTTTTGAAGTTTCCCTGGTAAAGGTCTTTCACTTCTCTTGTAAGGTTTATTCCTAGATACTTGATATTTTTTGATACTATCTTAAATGGGATTGTATTTTTAATCTCTCTCTCCTCAACTTCATTGTTTGTATATAGAAACGCTACTGTCTTTTGTGTATTGACTTTGTATCCAGCCACTTTGCTGTATTGGTTGATTGTTTCTAGGAGTTTTACTGTGGACTCTTTAGGGTTTTTGATGTATATCATCATATCGTCGGCAAATACAGCTAGCTTGTGTTCATCTTTCCCTACTTGAATTCCTTTGATTCCCTTCTCTTGTCGGATTGCTATTGCTAGCACTTCTAAGGTTATATTGAATAAGAGTGGAGAGAGTGGACAGCCTTGCCTAGTTCCTGACCTTAGTGGGAATGCTTCTAGTTTCTCGCCATTAAGTATAATGTTGGCTGTAGGCTTTTCATATATAGCTGTAACTATCTTGAGGAAGGTTCCTTCTAACCCTATTTTGCTGAGTGTCTTTAACATGAAAGGATGTTGGATTTTGTCAAATGCCTTCTCGGCATCAATTGATATGATCATGTGGTTTTTGTCTTTCATGTTGTTGATGTGATGTATCATGTTTATTGATTTGCGTATGTTGAACCAACCTTGCATTCCTGGTATGAAACCCACTTGGTCGTGATGTATGATCTTTTTGATGAAGTGTTGGATTCGGTTTGCTAGGATTTTGTTGAGTATCTTTGCATCTATGTTCATTAGTGAGATTGGTCTGTAGTTTTCTTTTTTTGGTGGTGTCTTTGCCTTCTTTGGGAATGAGTGTGATATTAGCCTCATAAAAGGAGTTGGGGAGGATTCCTGTTTTTTCTATGGTTTGGAAAAGCCTTTGGAACAGTGGTAATAGGTCTTCTTTAAATGTTTGATAGAATTCACCTGTAAATCCATCTGGGCCTGGGCATTTGTTCTTAGGGAGTTTTTTAATTACCTCTTCAATTTCCTCTGAAGTGATTGGTCTGTTTAGACTTTCTAGATCTTCCTTTTCCAGTCTTGGAGGAGGGTGTTTGTCCAAGAATCTGTCGATTTCTACTGGGTTCTCTAGCCTACTTGAGTATAGTTGTTCATAATATGATCTCATGATATGGTGTATTTCTTGGGGTTCTGTTGTAATCTCTCCCCTTTCATTTGTGATCCTAGTGATTTGGGTGTTTTCCCTCTTTTTTTTGGTGAGTCTCGCCAATGGTTTGTCTATCTTGTTTATTTTTTCGAAAAACCAACTCCTGGTCTCATTGATTTTTTGTATTGTTTTCTTAGTTTCGATGTTGTTTATTTCTGCTCTGGTTTTTATTATTTCTTGCCTTCTGTTTGTGGTTGGATTTCTCTGTTGCTGTTGTTCCAATTCTTTGAGGTGATCTTTTAAACTGTTGGTTTTGTTGTTTTCCTGTTTCTTGACATAGGCCTGTATTGCTATGAGTTTCCCCCTAATTACTGCTTTTGCTGTGTCCCATAGATTTTGACATGTTGTCTCTTCATTGTCATTTGTCTCAAGGAATCTTTTTATTTCTTCCTTGAGTTGTTCTTTGATCCAGCTGTTGTTAAGCAGCATGTTGTTTAGTCTCCAGGTATTAGTTTTCCTCCATTGCTTCTTCTTGACATCAATTTTAAGCTCTGTTGCATAGTGATCTGAAATGGTACTTCTAATGATCCTTACCTTTGTGATCTTACATAGGTTGGCTTTGTATCCTAAGACATGGTCTATTCTGGAGAAGGTTCCATGTGGGTTTGAGAAGAATGTGTATTCTGCTTTCTGGGGATGGAGGGCTCTATATAAGTCTGTTAGCCCTAAATCTTCTAATTTTTCATTTAGAGCTCTTATTTCTTTGCTATTTTTCTGCTTGGAGGATCTGTCCAGTGGTGATAGTGGAGTATTGAGGTCCCCTACTATTATCACAATTCCCTTCATGTGTTTCTCCAGGTTTGCCAGTAGTTGCCTCACATATTTTGGTGACTCTACATTAGGTGCATAGATATTGACCAGGGTTAGTGTTTCTTGATCTAATGTTCCCCTGACCAGTAAGTAGTGACCCTCTTTGTCTCTGATCACTTTCTTGAGGTTGAATACAATTTGGTCTGATATAAGAATGGCTGTCCCTGCTCTTTTTTGTTTTCCATTGGCCTGAATAATTACTTTCCATCCTTTTATTCTAAGCCTGTGCTTATCCTGTAGCTGTAGGTGTGTTTCTTGCAGACAGCAGAAGTCCGGTTTATTTTTCCTAACCCAGTTCTCTACTATGTGTCTTTTAATTGGAGAGTTTAGTCCGTTTACATTTAGGGAAATTATTGATAGAGAGGACTGTTGTGCAGTTGTATTGTGTGGAGTGGTTGTTGTTACAATCGGGGGTTTGGATTGTGTAATTCTTCTCTGAGTAAGTCGCTTAGGATCGGCTTAGTTTGCACAAATAGTTCAAGTTCATTCATGTTTGAGAATGTTTTTAGTCTGCCCTCCCATATGAATGATAGTTTTGCTGGGTATTGGACCCTGGGTTGGAAATTTCTTTCATTCAGTCATTTAAATATGTCATTCCACTGTCTTCTTGCTTGAATTATTTCAAATGGGAGATCTGGTTTGATTCTTATGTCCTTTCCTTTGTACTTGAGGTTTTTTTCCTCCCTTATTGCTTTCAGGAGTTCCTCTTTCTCTTTGTTTTTTGCCATTTGGATTATTATGTGTCTTGGTGTGGGTTTATTGGGGTCTACTTTATTAGGGACTCTCTTGACTTCTTGGATTTGTCCTGAATTGTCTTTCCAGAGGGTGGGAAAGTTCTCTGTTATTATCTCCCCGACTACCTGTTCTACCCCCTTCCCTATTTCCTCCCCTTCTGGTATACCCACAATTCTTAGATTGTTTCTTTTGTCCTTGTTGATTAGATATTGGATTTTTCCTTCCAGTGCTTTGCCTTTTATTTCTTTGTTGGTTTCTTGATCATTTTTTGATTGCAGTTTTCCTTCGAGTTCTTCTATGTGCTTCTCCAACTCTGTGTTTCTGCTCGTAAGGCTTGTTACCTTGTCTTTTAATTCCTTCACTTCTTTTTGTATGGACTCTCTCATGTTCTTTGACATTTCTTCTTTAATTTGGCTGATTCGTTCGTCCATGGATTTTTTATATTCGGTTGTTAGGGTTTCTTTTAATTCTTTTAGTAATTCTTGCATTTCCTTCCTCATGACTGCTTTTAGGTCTTCTTCCCGTGGATCTGTGCGCTTTGGTGGACTTGGAAATTTGATAGGGTTTGTCATGGTGTCTCCAGTTATTAGCGATTTCCTTGCTTTACGCATTGTTCTTTGTATTTAATGGTGTATTTTGGAGTGCTGTGGCTTCTAATTTTGGCCTGCTTTGGTCCCCTTCCTGAAGGTGTTTCTAGAGGGGCCTGTTGGGTGAGTTTGTTGGGCCTAGCCCTTTTTCCTCCCCTTTGCTACCTAGAGTGCAGCCTTCCTGCTGTGGGTCTTGTCCCTTTCTGCTCCTTATTTCTGTCAGCGGTGCAGTTCCACTCCTGGCCACAATGGTTACTGGCGCTGTTGAGCCTAGCTCTCAGTCCCCCCTCCTTTCTCTGGGAGTCAATGGAGCTCCGCCCCCTCCACGCCTTCCTTGAAGGGTTCCCTCAGTTCAACCCTTCAGGCTCTGTCCTCACCCTTGGGGAGTCCCTGGTCCACTCCAGGGTCCAGGGAGGTGGACTGCTCTAGTTCCCCTGCGAGTCCAGATGGCTGGCCCTATCTCTCCCGTCTGTTCGGGTCGCTCAACTTGACTTTCTAGTCACCCACCTGGGGGAAGGGAGTCACTCAACCCTCTCTGGCTGGCACGCAGGGGTTCCTTGGGGAAGGGTCCGTCCCAAATGCCGCGCGCAAAGAGACAGAAATTCCCTCACTCACTCCTCCAGCCGGCCCGCCAAAGGGTCCGACCCAGACACCGGCGCAAAGAGACAGAAATTCCCTCACTCACTCCTCCAGCCGGCCCGCCGGGGTCCCTGGGGAAAGGGTCCGACCCAGACACCGGCGCAAAGAGACAGAAATTCCCTCACTCACTCCTCCAGCCGGCCAGCCAGGGTCCCTGGGGAAAGGGTCCGACCCAGACACCGGCGCAAAGAGACAGAAATTCCCTCACTCACTCCTCCAGCCAGCCCGCCAAAGGGTCCGACCCAAACACCGGCGCAAAGAGACAGAAATTCCCTCACTCACTCCTCCAGCCGGCCCGCCGGGGTCCCTCAGAAGGTCACTGATTTTTTCATATTAATTTTATAGCCTGATAATTTGCCATATGAATCTATTGTTTCTAGGAGCTTTTTGATAGGGTTCTCTAAATACAGTATCATGCCATCTGCAAACAGAGAGAGCTTGACTTCTTTATTTCCTATCTGAAAGCCCTTGATATCTTTTTCTTGCTATGGCAAGTACTTCCAGTACTATGTTAGATAGGAGTGGTGAGAGGAGGGCAGACTTGTCCTGTACCAGCTTTTAGAGGAAAGGATTTCTCCATTAAGCATAATATTTGCATGGGCATGTGGTAAATAGCCTTGGCTATTATGAGAAGTTTCTTCCTTTCCCATCTTGTTCAGTTATTCTCATGAATGGGTGCTGGACTTTATCAAATGCTTTCTCTGCATCTATTGATATGATCACATGGTTTTTATTTTTGTTGATATGGTGCACTATGCTGATTGATTTATGTATGGTAAACCTTGGACTCCTGGAATAAAATCTACTTGGTCATGGTGTATGACCTTCTTGATAAGGAAGAAAATTCTATTTGCTAGGATTTGTTGTTGAGGATCTTTCCATCTGTGTTCATTGGTCTGTATATTAGTTTGTACACTTCTTTTTGGGAGCATCTCTGTCTAATTTTGGAATCATGGTGATGTTAAATTCATAAAAACTATTTGGGAGTATTTTTGTTTCTTCAATTTTCTGAAAGAGCCTAAATAGCATTGACAGTAGATCCTCTTGAAAGGTTTGAAAGAATTCATTAGTGAACAATCTAGGCTTGGGCTTTTCTTTTTGGGAAGACTTTTGGTTACCCTTTTAATTGCCTCTATAGTTGTGTGTCTATTTAGATATGCTAGATCATCAGGGTTCAACTGTGAAAGATTATGAGTCCAATAATTAATCCATTTTTCTAGGTTCTCTTGTCTGTGGCATAGAGTTTCTCAAAGTAGTATCTGTACTAATCTCTCCCTATTCATTTTTAATCCTGTTTATTAAGTTTCTCTCCCTTTCTTTATGAGTTTTGCTAGTGGTTTATTGATCTTGTTTATTTTTCAAAGAACCAAATTTTGCTTTCATGATCTTTTTTTATTTTGCGTTTACAATGTTTATTTTATAAAAATATGGATTGCTTTACAAATTTACATTTCCTCCTGGTGCAAAGAATGATGCTAATTTCTCTATTATTTCAATTTTAGTGCATGTATAACGTAAAGTGAACACTTTGAATTCTTTTTTTTAATTTTTTTTATTTAAACAAATTGATTACATACATGATTGTGTTTGGGTTTCAGTCATGTAAAGAACACCACCCATCACGAGTGCAACATTCTCATCACCAATGTCCCAAATCTCCTTCCTCTGCACCCAACCCCCGCCTGTACTCTAGACAGGCTTTCTATTCCCCTCCTACATTCTTGTTATTAGAATAGTTCGAAACTTAGTCATTTCTCTAAATAAACTAATCTCTGTTTGTGGTGAGCTTCATGAGGAGAGCTGTAACTTCCAGCTCTTTTCTCTTTTGTGTCTGAAAGTTATTATTGCAAGAATGTCTTTCTTTTTTTCTTAAAACCCATAGATGAGTGAGACCATTCTGCATCTTTCTATCTCTTTCAGCATAATAGATTCCATGTACATCCATGTATAGGAAAATTTCATGACTTTATCTCTCCTGACAGCTGCATAATATTTCATTGTGTATATGTACCACAGTTTCTTTAGCCATTTATCTGTTGAAGGGTATCTTGGCTGTTTCCAGAGTCTTTCTATAGTAAATAGTGCTGCAATAAATATAGGTGTAAGGAAGGGATTTTTGTATTGTATTTTTGTGTTCCTAGGCTATATTCCCAGGAGTGGTATAGCTGGGTCCTATGAAAGCTCGATTTCCAGTTTTTGGAGGAATATCCATATTACTTTCCATAAAGGTTGAACTAGACAACATTCCCACCAGGAGTGGATAAGAGTTCCTTTCTCTTCACATCCCCGCCAAAACTGTTTATTCTCATTCTTTCTGATGTGTGCCAATCTCTGGGGTGTGAGGTGGTACCTCATAGTTGTTTTGATTTACGTCTTCCTGATGATTAGTGATGTGAAACATTTTTTCATGTGTCTTTTGGCCATTTGTATTTCTTCTTTGTCAAAGTGTCTGTCCATTTCTTCTCCCCATTTTTTGATGGGATTAGATTTTTTTCTTGTAAATTTCCGCCTTGTATATTTTGGAGATTAGCCCCTTGTCTGATGGGTATTGGGTGAATAGTTTCTCCCATTCAGGGGGGGGGGGGCTCCTGTATCCTGTCCGCTATTTCTTTTGAGATGCAGAAGCTTCTCAGTTTAATATATTCCCATCTTTTAATCGCTGCTTTCACTTGCTTGGAGAGTGCAGTTTCCTCCTTAAAGATGCCTTTAGTCTCAATGTCCTGGAGTGATTTACCTACGCGTTGTTCTATATATCTTATGGTTTCAGGTCTGATATAGAGGTCTTTCATCCATTTGGATTTAACTTTAGTACATGATATTTGCTGGGGGTCTATGTTCAATTTTTTGCAAGTGGCTAGGCAGTTGTGCCAACACCACTTGTTGAAGAGGCTTTCTTTCCTCCATTTAGGATTTTTTGCTCCTTTATCAAAAATTAGGTGATTGTATGTCTGGGGAACATTCTCTGAGTATTCAAGCCTATTCCACTGATCTGCAGGCCTCTGTTTATTCCAATACCATGCTGTTTTGATAACTATTGCTTTGTAATACAGTTTAAAGATGGGAAAAGTAATTCCTCCCATATTCTTTTTCTTAATAATTTCTTTAGCTATTCTAGGGTGTTTATTGTTCCAAATAAATTTCAAAAGTGCCTGATCCACTTCTTTGAAGAATGTCATGGGTATCTTTAGAAGGATCGCATTAAATCTGTACAATGCTTTGGGGAGTATTGCCATTTTAATTATGTTAATCCTGCGAGTCCATGAGCAGGTTATGTGCTTCCATTTCCACGTGTCCTCTTTTATTTCTTGGAGCAGAGTTTTACAGTTTTCTTTGTATAGGTTCTTCACATTTTTAGTCAAGTTGATTCCAAGATATTTGAGTTTGTGTGGCACTATTGTGAATGGGGCTGTTTACTTAATGTCCATTTCTTCCTTATTACTATTGGTGTATAGAAAGGCCATTGATTTTTTTGTGTGTTAATTTTGTAACCTGCCAACTTGCTATATGAGTCTATTGTTTCTAGAAGCTTTTTAATAGAGTCTTTAGGGTTTTCTAGGTGGAGTATCATGTCATCTGCAAACAGCGAGAGCTTGACTTCTTCCTTTCCTATCTGGATTCCCTTGATATTTTTTTCTTGCCTATTTGTTATAGCGAGTACTTCCAGTGCTATGTTGAATAGGAGTGGTGAGAGAGGACAGCCTTGTCTTGTGCAAGAATTTAGAGGAAATGATTTCAGTTGTTCTCCATTGAGGACAATATTTACCTCTGGCTGGTGGTAGATGGCCTTAACTATATTGAGAAAGGTTCCATCCATTTCCATCTTGCTGAGAGTTTTGATCAAGAATGGGTGTTGGACCTTATCAAATGCTTTCTCTGCATCTATTGATATGATCATGTGATTTCTATTTTCTTGTTGTTGATGTTGTGTATTATGTTGATAGAGTTACAGATGTTAAACCATCCTTGCATTCCTGAGATGAAACCTACTTGATCATAGTGGATGATTTTCTTAATGAGGCATTGAATCCTATTTGCCAGGATTTTGTTGAGGATCTTTGCATCTGTATTCATCAGCGATATTGGTATGTAATTTTCTTTTTTGTTAGGATCTCTGTCTGGATTAGGTATCAAGGTGATGTTGCCTTCATAAAAGCTATTTGGAAGTGTTCCTGTTTTTTTTATTTCATGAGAGTCTTGCCAGGATTGGTAGAAGTTCCTCTTGAAAGGTTTGAAAGAATTCATTAGTAAATCCAACTGGGCCTGGACTTTTGTTTTTGGGCAGAAATTTGATTACTGTCTTAATTTCCTCAATAGTGATGTGTGTGTTTAGATATGCTACATCCTCTTCATTCAAGCATGGAATATTATGAGTCCAAGAATTTATCCATTTCTTCCAGGTTCTCATTTTTAGTGGCATAGAGTTTCTCAAAGTAGTTTCTGATTACCCTTTGGATCTCTCCCATATCAGTAGTGATCTCTCCTTTTTCATTTCTTTTTTTGTTTGTTTGTTTTTTTTTTTTTTTTGTTTTGTTTTTGGGCCACACCCGGCGGTGCTCAGGAGTTACTCCTGGGTGTCTGGTCAGAAATAGCTCTTGGCAGGCACGGGGGACCATATGGTATACCGGGATTTGAACCAACCACCTTAGGTCCTGGATAGGCTGCTTGCAAGGCAAACACCACTGTGCTATCTCCCAGGGCCCTCCTTTTTCATTTTTAATACGAGTTATCAAGTTTCTCTCCCTCTCTTTCTTTGTTAATTTTGCCAGTGGTCTATCAATCTTGTTTATTTTTTCAAAGAACCACTTCTGCTTTCGTTGATTTTTTGGATTGTTTTTCAGGTTACACTTCATTGACTTCTGCTCTCAGCTTTGTTATTTCCTTCTGTCTCCCTATTTTTGGGTCCTTTTGTTGAGCACTTTCTAATTCTATGAGCTGCATCATTAAGCTATTCAGGTATGCCCCTTTTCTTTTCTGATGTGTGCTTGCAAAGCTATAAATTTTCCTCTCAGTACTGCTTTTGCTTGTCCCATAGGTTTTGATAGTTTGTGTCTCCATTGCCATTCGTTTCTAGAAAGGTTTTGATTTCCTCTTTGATTTCATCTTGGACCCACTGGTTGTTCAGTATTGGGCTGTTTAACTTCCAGGTATTAATATTTTTCTTCTGTGTCCCTTTGTGGTTCACATATAATTTCAGGGCCTTGTGGTCAGCAGAGGTAGCCTGAAAAATTTCTATCCTCTTGATATTATGGAGGTATGTTTTATGTGCTAGCATGTAGTCTATCCTGAAGAATGGCCCATGTACATTAGAGAAGAATGTGTATCTGGGCATCTGGGGGTGGAGTGTCATGTATATATCTACTAGGCCTCTTTCTTCCATTTCTCTTTTCAGGTCTAGTATATTCTTTTTTTTTTTTTTCGGTTCACACCCGTCAGTGCTCAGGGGTTACTCCTGGCTGTCTGCTCAGAAATAGCTCCTGGCAGGCACGGGGAACCATATGGGACACCGGGATTCGAACCAACCACCTTAGGTCCTGGCTTGGCTGCTTGCAAGGTAAACACCGCTGTGCTATCTCTCCGGGCCCTGGTCTAGTATATTCTTGTTGGGTTTCAGTCTGGTTGACCTGTCAAGTGTTGAAAATGCCGTGTTGAGGTCTCCCACAATTATTGTGTTGCTATTGATATTATTTTTCAGATTTGTCAACAATTTTATTAAATATTTTGCTGGCCCCTCATTCGGTGCATATATGTTTAGGAGAGTGATTTCTTCCTGCTGTACAGATCCCTTGATTAATACAAACAGTCCATCTTTTTCTTTTACAACTTTCCTATGTATGAAATTTGCATCCTCTGATATTAGTATGGCCACTCCAGCGTTTTTATGGGTTTTGTTTGCTTGGATGATTTTTCTCTAGCCTTTTATTTTGAGTTTATGTTTGTTCTGACTTTTCAGGTGCGTTTCTTGTAGGCAGCAGAAGGTTGGATTGAGTTTTTTGATCCATTTAGCCACTCTGTGTCTCTTAACTGGTGCATTTAGTTCATTGACATTGAAAGAACTGTCCTGGAAGTCAGTGCCATCTTTATATCAAAGTTTGGTGTGTCTGTTAGTCAGTCTTGTCTTAAACTAGGCCATTCAGTTTTTCTTTTAAGAATGATTTTGAGTCTGTAAAGTTTCTGAGCTGTTGTTTGTCTGTGAAACCATGCATTATTCCTTCAAACCTGAAAGTGAGTTTTGCTGGGTGCAGTATTCTAGGCGAAGCATTTATTTCATTGGAATTTGGAAGATCCAAATCTATCCTCTCTATGTCTACACTGCTCTGACATAACAATGTGAATAAGATAGAAATCTAGTTCAGAGGCTGAAGTGGTGGCGCAGGTGGTAGGGCATTTACCTTGCACGCACTAACCTAGGACAGGCCGTGGTTCAATCCCCGGTGTCCCATATGGTGCCCCAAACAAAGGGCAATTTCTGAGACATAGCCAGGAGTAACCCCTGAGGGTCACTGGGTATGGCCCAAAAACCAAAAAAAAAAAAAAAAAAATCTAGTCAGACTTAAGTTGCCTTGTGAATTAAGTTCACGGTTAAGCAGAACCCAGAGAACTCAAAGTCACAGTTAAAAATGGGCTGACTGGGATTCGTGTGAGAGCATGTTCATTTTTCCTTTACAAAGGGGACATAACATGGCTACTATTCTGAAAATAGAAAACTTCTGCACATAAATAGTAAAATTTGTGCACCAGCATGAGTGTGTTTAACATCATTGATTTGCATGCTTAAAAGTGAATTCAATGATTCTGGGGAGAGATAAGCTCATGCCCAACATTCCGAAGCTTTGGGTTCTATCCTCAGCACTACATACTCCTCTTTCTCTAGACAGGGGTTAGCACTACCAGGAGTAGCCCGGGTGTGGTCAGTTAGGAGTGGTCCCCATAAAAATGATTGAGTAACTATGGAGGCCACAGAGATAGATTAAGAGAGTAACTTTGAAGGCCATAGAGATAGATGGCATTTGCCTTGGATGCAACTGGCCCAGGACCATCTCATATGGATGGTCCCACAAATCTGCTAGGAGTAATCCCCAAGCACAGATTCAGGAGTAATTATTGAGCACCACAAGGTATGCTGCCATACACACACCCCAAAAAATTGGTTAGCATCCTGTGATATATTTTGCCAAAATTTTAAAAATGATAAAAACATATTTTGGGTCAAAGAAATGAACAACTAAAAAGAGTTGGATTTACAGAAGATTTACAGCATGAAAAGCAATGGCTCTCTTACACTATGAAATGTCAGGCCCTCAGAGCCTCCTGTGAGAGGTGTGGTCACAAGTACCCTCCAGAAAATACTCAGAGACCCCACTCTTCCCCCCCTCCCACATGATGCTGATCAGGAAGTAGATCAGAATCTACTTCCCTACCTGCCATCCCTATCTCAAGGCAGGAGGATGACAACATCCTCTTCTCACTTGAAGACATTCTTGTCTCTTCTGGGAGAGGACAAATCAGTAGATGTCAAACCCACCTATGACATAAAGTGGCACATCAACAGACTGGCTCAAACAGTCACATAGCCATACCCTGGATCCCAACCAGAAACATGACTTAGCTTGTGAGTGTAGCATTTGCAAGTCTGAAGATAGCCTGAGCAGATCATTCTTCTGAAAAATGACGCATCACCATCTGCCACAAATGCATTGATTTGTCTGCAGGGAGTGAGATAGCTCAAATGTAATCACTCACATGCTACTCTGGAACAAACTACTGCTCAGAACGTATTTGGCCACAGTTAACTCTGTGGAGACCCAAGCTTCTGGGTCAGCAACTGCAGGTTTGGGGCTGTTCCAAGCCAGGAACATGAAGAGACATGACAGAGACACAGATGTGCTCAACTGCCCTGTGCTGATATCTCAGTCTGCCCTTCCTTACAGGACACAGGCCAACTGTCACCCTGTTAGCTCCATGTCACAATGACAGTCCCATGTCCTGGGTGAGCAGCAGGTTCCAAATGAAAGAGATGACTGCTTAGAAGGAGGGGCTCATACCATGGCCTGGAGGAAACACCCTTGCATGGCATGGGGAGCACATAGTGCAAGGCTACATGGAAAACAGATATGACTTTCCAGAGAAGAGGCCAGGGGAGCCACAGAGCTGAGGGGTACAAGGCAGCTTCCTGCTGTGGCTTGACTCCTTTTACATCCCTCAAAAGAAACCTGGATATGGTGAGTCATCTACCTTGTCCCCATCCTTTATCAGAATTGAGCTATCAGCCTTCTACAGGGCCCTTCATACCCTCAGACATTTAGAACCAAAGCTATGCACTTACTCAAAAATATTGCTAAGCTGTCAGTAGAATTCCCCTGACAGAGTCACAGATCTGACTCAGTTCAGCTTCCCTCCAACCACATTTTATGCCAGCATATTGGTGCTTAACTCTATTCTGGAGACAAAAAGCAAGGGCTCCAAAGATGCTATCATGTTGAAGCTAAGAACTAGAGATGATAAAGCTGCTAAAAGGACAGGAAAATTCTATCACACAGAAGTGTTACAAACACAAAGTGGGTACACATCAATATAGAGAACAATTGATTCTATAGGAACTATCTGGCCATTATTGGGAGACTTGGAGATCTATGTATATACATACTGCTCTTCTCTACAATAATCACCACTTTTTCACACCTGGTAGAGTGGGAATGGAAAGGTAAAGCAAAGGTAATCCAGTTAATCCAATTGGTCATTTTAGGTATGATGTGTGAAAAAGTCTCCAATCAAAGCAGATAATGGGGTATGTATAGGTGAGAAACAGCAGCCAGTAAAACCCTTAGCCAGTCAATTTCTCTGTATTTGCCCTCTTACCTATGCCCAGACAGATGACAAGATAATGGAATCTTTCTCACATGCATGTGGCCACAGTCAGAGGTGAAGGAAAGCCAATGGAACAGGGAACCTCTGGGGGTAAAGCTCAAAAGAGGCCCAGCGACATGGTATAGGACTATAGTTCCAGGAGGGGTCATAAGTAACAGAGTTCCAGCTTCAGATTTTAGACAATGAAAGCACACACTGGTTAGAGGACAGCAAAGGAACAAGATTAGGTCATTGTGCACTTGACAGAAAACATGGTAAGGACAAGACTGGGCCATTATACACTGGAGGCAAGCTATTGTCAAGGGTCAGGACTTAGGAAGTCAGACACTTGCCTGGGAATCCAGAAACAGGACTAGTGATATCAAATATGGGTGAATGAAGCAGCTTATCTTTGGAGTGGGGGCACTCAGGTCCATCTATGTGAACTGCATAATCAACTTGAACTTTTTTTTCTACCCCCCCTTCACCAGTGCAACATTCCCACCACCAATATCCCAAATCTCCCTCCTCCCCACCAAACCCATACCTATATTCTAGACAGGCTTCTACTTCCCTCGATCATTCACATTGTTATGATAGTTCTCATTGAAGTTATTTCTCAAACAATACTCATCACTCTTTGTGGTGAGCTTCCTGTAGTCAGCTGGATCTTCTAGCCCTCTACTTTTTTGTCTCTGGGAATTACTGCAAAAAATGTCTTTTATTTTTCTTCAAACCCATAGATGAGTGAGACTATGCTGCATTTCTCTCTCTCCCTCTGATTTATTTCACTCAGCATAATAGATTCCATGTACATCCATGTATAGAAAAATTTCATGACTTCATCTCTCCTGTTGGCTGCATAATATTCCATTGTGTATATGTACCACAGCTTCTTTAGCCATTCATCTGTTGAAGGGCATCTTTCTGGCTATTGTAAATACCACTTCAACAAATATAGGTGTGAGGAAGGAATTTTTGTTTTGTATTTTTATGTTCCTAGGGTAAATCCCTAGGAGTGGTATAGCTGGATCATATGGGAGCTCAATTTCCAGTTTTTGGAGGAATCCCCATATCGCTTTCCATAAAGGTTGGACTAAACAGCATTCCCACCAGCAGTGAATAAGAGTTTCGTTCTCTCCACATCCCCACCAGCACTACTTATTGCCATTCTTTGTGATGTGCGCCAGTCTCTGCAGAGTGAGATGGTATCTCATAGTTGTTTTGATTGGCATCTCCCTGATAATTAATGTGGAGCATTTTTTCATATACCTTTTTGCCATTTGTGTTTCTTCTTTGACAAAGTGTCTGTTCATTTCTTCTCCCCATTTTTTGATAGGGTTAGATGTTTTTTTCTTGTAAAGTTCTGTCAGTGCCTTGTATACTTTGGAGATTAGCCCCTTATCTGATGGGTATTGGGTGAATAGTTTCTCCCACTCAGTGGGTGGTTCTTGAATGCTGGGCTCTATTTCCTTTGAAGTGCAGAAGCTTCTCAGTTTAATATAGTTCCATCTGTTTATCTCTGCTTCCACTTGTTTGGAGAGTGCTGTTTTCTCCTTAAAGATGCCTTTATACTCAATATCATGTAGTGTTTTATCTATGTGTTGTTCTATGTACCTTATGGCTTCAGGTCTGATATTGAGGTCTTTAATCCATTTGGATTTTACCTTCATACACGGTGTTAGCTGGGGGTCTAAGTTCAATTTTTTACAAGTGGCTAGCCAGTTATGCCAACACCACTTGATGAAGAGGCTTTCCTTGCTCCATTTAGGATTTCTTGCACCTTTTTCAAAAATTAAGTGATTTATGTCTGGGGAGCATTCTCTGAATATTCAAGCCTATTCCACTGATCTGAGGGTCTGTCTTTATTCCAATACCATGCTGTTTTGATAACTATTGCTTTGTAATACAATTTAAAAATTGGGGAAAGTAATGCCTCCCATATTCTTTTCTCAAGGATTGCTTTAGCTATTCTAGGGTGTTTATTGTTCCAAATAAATTTCAGAAGTGTTTGATCCACTTCTTTGAAGAATGTCATGGGTATCTTTAGAGGGATTGCATTAAATCTGTACAATGCTTTGGGGAGTATTGTCATTTTAATGATGTTAATCCTGCCAATCCATGAGCAGGGTATGTGTTTGTATTTCCGTGTGGCCTCCCTTATTTCTTGTAGCAGTGTTTTATAGTTTTCTTTCTATAGGTCTTTCACGTCTTTAGTCAAGTTGACTCCAAGATATTTGAGTTTGTGTGGCACTAATGTGAGTAGGGTTGTTTTCTTTCTTTATATATATTTTATTTAAACACCTTGATTACATACATGATTGTGCTTGGGTTTCAGTCATGTAAAGAAAAAATATAGAATGCTTCACAAATTTGCATGTCATCATTGTGCAGGGGCCATGCTAATCTTCTCTGTATTGTTCCAATTTTAGTATATGTGCTACTGAAGCGAGCACGGGTTGTTTTCTTAATGTCCATTTCTTCCCTATCATTATTGGTATATAAAAAGGCCATTGATTTTTGTGTGTTAATTTTGTAGCCTGATACATTGCTATATGAATCTATTGTTTCTAGAAGATTTTTGTTAGAGTCTTTAGAATTTCCTAAGTATAGTATCATGTCATCTGCAAACAGTGAGAGCTTGACTTCTTCCTTTCCTATCTTGATGCCCTTGATATCTTTTTCTTCCAGTACTATGTTGAATAGGAGTGATGAGAGAGGACAGCCTTGTCTTGTACCAGAATTTAGAGGAAAGGCTTTTAGTTTTTCTCCATTGAGGATAATATTTGCCATTGGCTTGTGGTAGATGGCCTTAACCATATTGAGAAAGGTTCCTTTCATTCTCATCTTGCTGAGAGTTTATATCAAGAATGGGTGTTGGACATTATCAAATGCTTTCTCTGCATCTATTGATATGATCATGTGATTTTTATTTTTCTTGTTGTTGATGTTGTGTATTATATTGATAGATTTCCAGATGTTAAACCACCCTTGCATTTTTGGGATGAAACCTACTTGATTGTCAACTTGAATTTCTTAATGTTCTGAGTTTTGTCTTCAAGTCTTTCATAAAGTCCTCAAGAACCCATGAGCTGAGGAATAAACCAACTTTTGCACTAACAGGTCCTGAAAGTAAATAGGGAACAGGCTGGGAGTCAAGTGAGGAAAGAGGGTGACTGTGTGGCTCCCTGTGTGAACTTCCCCTCCCTACAGTCTGCTTTAGAGTAGCAGCAAATATTGGTCTCATTTCCATTTCAGGAAGGCTGAGGACCAGCTTCCATGCCTGTTGTCTGTCACCACGTGGGTAAGCATCTGTGTGGCATAATTGGACTCTGTAGCACACAGATGTTGCAGATATGAGATTTGTCACTGTCCCTTTCCTCTTAGATGTGGTCATTTTGCATATCCTCATACACCAGAGTTGCCGCATGGGGGCCTGGTGTGTGTTTCCAGAATGGGAGACTCCTGGGAGAGTTTCAGTGGTCTCTCCTGTTAAGACCCACATGTATAGAGATCTTACCTGAAGTGAATGGAAGGGAAAATTGGTCAGTGCCTGCTTCTCTCAAGGAGAATGAGGAGCTAGCTCCTCTCCCCACTTTATTACGCTTCTTGTTATGGGGAGACTCTTCCAGCTTTTCTATAATTACCTTTTATTTCTTACTTTCCTGGCTTCACTAACCATACTCAGGTGACAATGACACTCAAACAAGAATTGAGTTACCCCTGAGAGCAGTGGAGATGGGAATATGAATTTTGAGACTGGGGGGGGGGCAGCTGGGACCTCATCTGACCCGTTCAAATACTCATAGGAAGTGTCCATGGTATGGAAGGCTCTGCCAATACACTGTGGGAAACCTTTGATTGTCCCCACCTGGTACACATTAGCAAAATAAACAGCAGAGCTAAATTAAGTATGCAGGTGCTTGAGAGCTAGTACAGGGACTAAGACACTTCCTTTGCATGTGAAGAGACTGGTTAGATGTCTAGCACCATATATGGTTCCCCAAATCATATCATGAATGCTCCCTGAGCAGAGTAGGATTCAGCACTGAGCAAATAAATAAAACAATAAAAAAAATCCAGCTAATAGTTTAAAAGCGAAAAATCACAGCATCTAAAACAACAAAGAGTTATTTCTAAAATTCAGTATCTACTTATAATTTTTTAAAATCGTGTCAAACTTGAAACTGAAGTGAATGTTATGGACTTTGCTGAATCAATTTCCTCAAGGCTTTTCGGAGAATCTATTTGAGCAAAAACTACTTTACTTTAATTTATCGACAGTAAATATTACTTATAAGAATGACCCATTTAAAGAAAAGACAAAAAAGGACAATATACTTAGAACTGTTGAGGAGAGGGATGGAGGGGCATTGGTGGTGGGAATGTGGCACTGGTGAAGGGGGGAGGTGTACTTTTTTTAAATGACTAAAACCCAACTACAAACAGGTTTGTAACCATGGTGCTTAAATAAATATATTTTTAAAATACACTAATTAATAATGAAAAATAAAGTAACACCACTGGAACAATGATAAATTACCCTTATTTTTTGGTCACAAACTTGAAGGCGAGCTCCGTGGGGCTGGATGGTCTCGCCCATCTGATCATAGCAGAGGTCCAGGGCCCCAGATGTTGTTTTTTGTTTTTGTTTTTGTTTTTGTTTTTTTTTCCCCCCCACTGATCATTCTTTCGCCCCTTTCCTTTTTCTGATCTAGTTGCAGAGCTCAGATCTCAGGCTCCATGGTAGCCGAGGGGGTAAGGTTAGGAAAAGATACTGTCAACAGGGTGGTAAATGCAATCTGCAGAGCAGACATCTCTATACAGGGAACCACGCCCTCACGAACGTTTACTAACAACCTTCTCGAGAAGGTCGTTATAAATCCGTGAGGGTGAGAGAAGAATAGGTACAGGACGGCGGAGAGGAAGTGGACGCCCGAGCTGAGCAGGGCGTCGGAGAAACATTTGGCCACTGGAGCGCGCTGTGTCCCAATGGACGCGCTTGGAGGGGAGGTCAAAGCTCTTGGGCGCCCAAGTGACATTTTGCTTTAACAGGAGGAAGAGGAGGTCGGAATTTCTCTACATCCAGGGTCGTTCACCCCTCCCCCAAGGACGCCCCTTTACGAGATTATAAACCCGAATCACGTTTTGTCGTTGCTGTTGTTTGTTTGTTTTATTCTCTTGCCTTTTACCGGATTAAAGTTCAGTCAGAATCACCTACACAGAACTCAGAATGGGGGCCATCCTCTTGGCATTAAGTTTACATATACCAGGGCAAGAGGGTCTGTTCTAGAGAATAAGAGCTGCTGGCTCCTGGGACCCCCAACGCAGGCTCAGGGCAAGTCTAGTACTGGTCATTTCTAGCTCTGCACACCCCTCCTGTTTGAATCATCTGCCTCTCTCTCTGTCTAAAGTTGCTCCACGATGCTGTGGTGGAGGCAAAGGGCCAGGACCCCCAGGAACAAACTATGGTCCACTTATTTGCCCAGGCAGTGTCGAGGCCCAGCCCTCATTCCACCATGCCTGCCTTGAGACAACTGAGGTCAGGAGAACTCCATGCGCTTTTCAAATACTCAAGTGAGCTGAACAGGTGGCTCCACCCCTAAGATGCCACCTTAGTCACTGAGTTGGGTGAAGATGAGGAGGCTGTGCCTAGTGCTGTCTGGGTTTCTAGTTCACTTTTTACAAAAGTGTTATAGACAAAGCCATTTGCTACAGATGGTTTCCTACTTTTTAGATGCAACTGTTTTGAAATTGGGGATGAGGACTTATTAATATAAAAATAGGCTGGATTTTGTCGCCAGAATGGTTGAGTTGTCAAGAACATGTGGTTATGAATTCAGACAGGACAAATGTCTGAGAATAGTGAAGCTTGAAATATTAGGAATTTGTGTTAAGAAGGGCTGGACCACTCTGGTGGCAGTGGGTACCTGTGTATGCCTAGAGGGAGCCATCCTCCCCTACAGCCTGGGGTCTGTGCTCTAGTTAAGCTTAAACTCAAAAGATAAGACACTTGAGATTTATTTCTGCAGCCAAACTGTCACCTCTGAGCTGGCTGAGCAAACTCTCCCAGGAACTGTCTTATAGAAAGGTTCTCTTTATTTAAACCAGGACCTAGATTCTTTCATCTCCCCATGCCTTAGTAGAGTTGACTTCACCTGCCCCTGATTTTGAATGTTATTTCCTTGGTGGCTTGTTAATTTATCCTGCATACTGTTGACTTGTTCTGTTACTATGAATTATATTTAACTTCCGCCTTGGACCCATGTTAAACAAATCACTGGCAAAGACAACCTTCACTTCTGAGCAAAATGTGCCACCATCAAAGCAGGTGGGGAGTCAGGGGGAGCAGGAGCAGAATGTGGCTTCAATTTTGAATTCAGGGCCAAGCTGCCCCTTCTACTTGCCCTGTAGCCCACCATATAAAAAGCTGCAATATCATTTGCATTCATTTGGACCCCAATTTATCCCATTAGATGTTACAGTCCCTCAGCTTCAAGGGACAGAGCAGAAAGACCTACAAGCTGACCAGTTTGTTCTACTGCAATCTCCCAAGTGTGTGTGTGTGTGTGTGTGTGAGAGAGAGAGAGAGAGAGAGAGAGAGAGAGAGAGAGAGAGAGAGAGGGAGAGAGAGAGAAGGGAGAGATGTCATGTGGCTGTGTTGTGAGGTATGTGATACAACTGTGGGGTTTTTGATATATTTGTGAGATTTTGTGTATGATACGATGTATGTATGATAAAAATGCATGTTAGGTGTGACAGTGTTGGTGTGTACATGATGTGTCGGTGTGAGGTGTCTATGTGATGTATGTTATCTGTGATCTGTATAATATGTGTGGGATGAGGTATGTATGAGGTGGATGTGTCTGCATATGACATGATGTGTGAGTGCTTATGATGTGAGATCTCATGTAACATGATCTCATAATGTATTTGTTTCATATAATGCATGTCTCTGTGATATGTGTGAGGTAATGTCTTCATGCACAATATGACATGTGAATTGAGCTGTCTGTGAAATGATGCATGTGATATGTTTATGTGTCTGGGGTGTATGTGTAACCTTATGTATGTGTGAGGTGATGGGGCATCTATGTATGATATACCGAGTGAGTGGTATGTATGTGTAACATAGGTATACATGAGATGAGGGAGCATGTTTTTGCTGGAACAGGAGGAGCCATGTCACCAGGTAGTCCAGTCTCTAAACCTTACCTGTTCCTGTTCCTGAGGTGATACCATGGCCTCCTGGTGCCTACTTCACAGAATCACTATTTACCCAACAGGTCGTAGCAGGAGCTTGGCATGGAGGGGTGGCCACATGGCAGCTTCAATCTTCAGCTCACAGTTCCAACACCTTTGGCAGCAAGGAGAAGCAACACTTTGTACCCTCACATCAAAGACAGCTATTGACCCAGATGAGCACCCTGGGCTCCTCAAGGCCTCCATCTATATTCTGGGCCCTCGAGCCATGAGGTGGCTGTTATGTTCCATCATCCCTTGGCCATGAGTGCTATCCCTATCTCTAGACCACTTTGTGGTTCAAATTTCTAAGGCCTTGTCTTGCGGCTTCATGCAGCAGAAGGGTGGGTGGTCCCACTTTACTTGGCCCTGCCTCTTGCCATGACCCAGTTAACAGCCAGTGAGGCACAGAAAACCAGCCTGCCCTGCACAGCCCCCAGGGAGATGCTGCTCTAACCTACTTTCAGATCCTTTGTGGCGTGGCCTGGGCACAGCCAGACGGCTCCTTGTTTCTGTGCCTGGCTGGGATGGCAGCCAGCAGGGCTACATGCCCTTGTGAACATACTGACCAGAGTGGCTGCTCTGCAGCTCTGAGTCTTAGCAGGGGCAGATGAGCATGAGGAGGGTCAGGGTCACCCTAATGGTGCCCTTTTTGTTTGTCATTGAGCAGAAGAGAGCACTCTGGGGGCTACTCCTATCCTCCATTCTCCATCCCTCTAGGTGCAGGTGATGGCCTGCTTGCCTTTCCCAGCCTCACTAGAGGCTTGCAAATGTGTCACATTGGTACTCATGAGACAGGATGCATTGTCTGCTTCTGGGAGGCACAGGTCATCTCAGAGCTGCAGGGATTAGTCAGTTAACAGTGTGACTTTGGGGAGACATGAACAGAGTCCTCAAGGAAACCCAGAGAAACCCGAGGCACTACACTGCACTCCCTGGCCCTCACTCCTCCCTTCACAGGGTAGAAATGGAGTTTAGAACCAGGCAGACCTCCAGGACCCCAACCAGGCAGCCCTATCTGTGGGGACAGCCTCCCAACAAAGCCCTCATTTCTCCACATCTGAGAGAAGCACTGACAGGCAATTTCAGAGATTAGCTCCTGCAGAAGCAGGAGTAGCTAATAATCTGCCTAAGTCCAAAAATGAAAATGAAGGACAGTCACTCTATGGCTTCTTTTTGTTTGTTCATGTGATCCACACCCTATTGTGTTACTTCTGACTGTGCTCATGGATCACTCCTGGTGAGATTCAAGGGACCATATGGGTGTTGAGGATTGAACCCATTGGCTACATACAAGGCAAGTACCCTACCTTCTGTGCCATTACTCCAGCTCTCCCTAGCTTCTTAGAGTTTCCACTCACAACCCTAGGTCAGTCAACAAAATAGGTCCAAAATAGCTATACAAATCAAACATTTACTGATCATAGAATATAAATATATTTCTTCTTCTTACCTCCCCCACTTGGCATATAGTTTTTTAAGAGTAATTTTATTTCTTATTTTTCATAATATAAAGGTATTTCTTTTTCTGTTTTGTTTTGTTTTTTTTGTTTTTGTTTTGTTTTTGTTTTTGTTTTTGTTTTTGTTTTTTTTTTTTTTTTTTGGCCACAACCGGTGACACTCAGGGGTTATTCCTGGCTCTGCACTCAGAAATTGCTCCTGGCTCAGGGAACCATATGGAATGCCGGGAATCGAACACGCGTCTGTCCTGGGTCAGCCACTTGCAAAGCAAATGCCCTACTGCTGTGCTACCACACCAATCCCTTATATAAAGATATTTCTAAATATCCTTTCTTTTGAGGGTTTAGAGACTACATTTAGCAGTGCTCAGGGACTACTCCTAAAGCACATGCAGCCCGAGTAATCTCTCTGACCCACACAAAAGTTATTGTTAAGAATTTGAGGCAGGGGAGAAAGAAAGGGTGGGAGGGAGGGGGAAAATTTACTATGACCCCATACAAGGTGATACCTAGTCCCAGAAGCAAGGACCTAAATTTAGGGTGGCAACAGTGTAGCCCCATGCCTGAGACCCAAGCATGATATTAACCAGGTTATTACTCAGTACCTCTAGGAATGCTCACCAGCCAGCAGATGAAGGAAAACACAATCCCAGCCCTGGGCCTTGACTTTAAGTCACTTTGGTAACAGAAAGTCATTAGCTCTCTGAAAAACTATACAGTATCCTCAGCAGCTGGTTTTGAAATTCTGGTTTTCCTAAGGACCACACCAGATCACTGGAAAAACTGTGGCTTCTAGATCCTGTGCCTAAACTGAAGATGGAGACATAGGGGCTAGCAACCACATTTTCACTAGGTTTATGGGTACTGCAGCATATCTGGGAAACCTGAAGAAATGCAGCTGTAGCTAAGGAGATATGTGAGGATCTGACACCAGACAACACAGGAAAGCATCTAACCATCTAGCCCAGGCTCATTCTGAACTTTCTCAGGTTTCTGTCCTCCAAGTTTGACTTAACACTCTGCAGAGGGCTCCCCAAAGCATTATATAGATTTAATGTGATCCCTCTAAAGATACCCATGACATTCTTCAAAGAAGTGGATCCAACACTTTTGAAATTCATTTGGAACAATGAACACCCTTGAATAGCTAAAGTAATGGATAAAGGAATATGGAAGGCATTACTTTCCCCAACTTTAAACTGTATTACAAAGCAATAGTTATCAAAACAGCATGATATTGGAATAAAGACAGACCCTCAGATCAGTGGAATAGGCTTGAGTACTCAAAGAATGTTCCCCAGACATACAATCAACTAATTTTTGATAAAAGAGCAAGAAATTCTAAATGGAGCAAGGAAAGTCTCTTCAACAAGTGGTGTTGGCACAACTGGCTAGCCACTTGCAAAAAATTGAACATAGACCCAGCTAATATCATGTATGAAGGTAAAATCCAAATGGATCAAAGACCTCAATATCAGACCCGATACCATAAGGTATAAAGAACAACACATAGGTAAAACACTCATGACATTGAAACTAAAGGCATCTTCAAGGAGGAAACTGCACTCTCCAAACAAGCAAAAGCAGAGATAAACATATGGGAATATATTAAGCTGAGAAGCTTCTACACCTCAAAGGAAACAGTGCCCAGGATACAAGAGCCACCCACTGAGTGGGAGAAACTATTCACCCAATACCCATCAGATAAGGGCTAATTTCCAAAATATACAAGGCACTGACAGAACTTTACAAGAAAAAAAATCTAATCCCATCAAAAAATGGGGAGAAGAAATGGACAATTTACAAAAAAGAAATACAAATGGCCAAAAGACACATGAAAAAAATGCTCCACATCACTAATCATCAGGGAAATGCAAATCAAAACAACTATGAGATACCATCTCACACCACAGAGATTGGCACACATCACAAAGAATGAGAACAGGCAGTGCTGGTGGGGATGTGGAGAGAAAGGAACTCTTTCTTATCCACTGCTGGTGGGAATGCCATCTAGTTCAACCTTTATGGAAAGTGATATGGAGATTCTTCCAAAAACTGGAAATTAAGCACCCATACGATCCAGCTATACCACTTCTAGGGATATATCCTAGAAACAAAAAAAAATACAATACAAAAATGCCTTCCTTACACCTATATTCATTGCAGGACTATTTACAATAGCCAGACTCTGGAAACAACCAAGAGGCCCTTCAACAGATAAATGGCTAAAGAAACTGTGATACATAGACACAATATTATGCAGCCATACCTCACTCCTTATACAAAAGTCAACTCAAAATAGATCAAAGACCTTGAAATCAGACCCGAATCTATAAAGTTTATTGAGAATAAAATAGGCAGAACACTCAAAGACCTATATATCAAAAAGGTCTTCGAGGATGGAGCACCAATGGCAAGAACTTTAGCATCAAACATAAACAAATGGTACTACATTAAACTAAAAAGCTTTTGCATGGTGAAAGAAACCTTACTTAACACAAAAAGACAGTTAACAGAATGGGAAAAAATCTTTTCACTCAACATATCAGATAAAGGGCTGATTCTAGAACATACAAAGCACTCAGAAAGCTGAGCCCCTCAAAACCAAATAAAGCCATAAAAATGGGGAGATGAAATGAATAGACACTTCTCTGAGGAAGACAGAAGGATGGCAACAAACACATGAAAACACACTCACCTTCACTCATCATCAGGAAGATCCAAATCAAGACAACAATGAGGTACACCTTACACCAGTGAGGATGGTCCACATCTAAAATAATGGAAACATAATGGAAACAATCAGTGTTGGTGGGGATGCGGTATGAAAGGCACTCTCATCCACTGCTGGTGGGAATGCCCTTAGTCCAACACCTATGGAGAACAGTCTGGAGAGTGCTCAAAGAACTCAAAATTGAGCTGCCATTTGACCCAGCAATTGCTCTCCTAGGTATCTATCCCCAAGTTGGAAGGACATTCATTCCAAAGTATGTGTGCACTCCACTATTTATCGCAGCACTCAGTATAATAGCCAAGGCCTGGAACCAATCTCGATGTCCAACAACAGATGAATGAATCATTAAGAAGTTGTATCTATACACAATGGAATACTACATGGCAGTCAGAAATGATACAATCACAGAGTTTTCAGCAACATGGATGGACCTAGAACATATTATGTTAAATGAAGTAAGTCAGAAGACGAAAGATAAACACAGAATGATAGCACTATTCTGAAGCATCTAGAACATACACCTTATAGACAACTAATACTGAACAATCAAATAACAGGGTTTAACAGGGTAGAAACTCCAAACACTGTAATAGTCAACATATACTCAGGAGCAGTGTCCAAATACATGAAAAAGGAGCAACACAAACTCTTGACTCTTAACTACACATTAGACTACAAAGAAACCAGCAACTGCAGAAACAGCAGCATTGAGAGAACAGGTATGTAATCAGCCTTCTACTACAAAGGCCCATAATAATCCCTTAGGGATCTTATACAGGATCACAGTAAAAAATGCCACAGGAAATCACTGACATCAATGGAAACATCTCATAACACTATGTTTTAATGCCTTAATCTTAAAATAACCTGTCAGCTTTTCTATCCACAGGCGTTCTTGGATACAAAGGGTGGACAAACTAAGATGGCATCTCAGGGCTCAGTCACACGAGAAACCATACCCAGCTTGCACTACAAGAATGTCCTGAGAAAACTCTTTAACATACTCTTTATCTCTAGGTTATACCTTCTTTTAGGATTTGAAGCACGTGACCAGTCAGACCACCGAAGCAGCAACTGTGATGTACAGACTTATACTACAGGCCCTACTCATCGAACACATTAAAGCAAACTAGCATTCTCTTGCTATTTTCTCCTCTCTTCTCACTACTTTCTTTTTTCTTTTTCTTTTCTTCTCTTATCCTTTTTTCTTTCCTCTTCTCCCTTCCTATCTAATGTATTTTCTCTTTTCTTCCTTCCTACCCCTTCCATATACTTTCCCTTTTCCCCACTTTGGAAATCCAACTATCCCTTCACCCCTCAATTCCATCCAGACCTCCCACCATATTAAAACTCTTTACCCTCAGTTCTTAATCCATTATGCATCAAGACTGACCTCCTACCCCAACGAACCAGAACCCAGCACCCAAGTGAAGGGACACCCAGTCAAACCCACACCTTGTCCCCTGCAAGAAAAGGCAACCAACTCCCCTGCAGACTCATGCTGTGCGGCCCTCCCTACTAACTCCCCTTAATGTGGACTATTACTTGAAACTGGACTTAGCTCTAAAAGTATCCCCAATGCAAGAGCTCTTCCAAGACCTCCCTGCCGCAAATCTTTTACCAACCTCAAGAAGGTCAGGGGATGTGATAGAAAGGTGCCTGGGAACCCACACACCACAAGAAAATCCCAAAAGACAATGAGGAAACCTAAACTTCCAACATAAGTATTAGACCTGTATTACACCACCTCCTTACCTGCTTATCCCCAAAAGTAAAGTAGTCTCCTGCATCACTTTGTTCCTTTAATTACTTTGTTAATTCATTGTTTAAAAATGTTTGTTCTACATATACATAGGTGAGCACATATATTTTTATTCATATTTATATCTTTTTTGGGTGTGTGACTTATTTCTGTTTTCTTCTATGTCCACCTCCAAATGCACGGACAATATAATGTAGCACCATTTCTCCTTGCAAAGGCACACTAATAAAAGGGGAAATCCTACATATAAAATGAGCTCTTATCTACTAGGGATAAGAACTCATACTTGTTTACAATACAGGGATATCTCCCACATTGAAAATATGTAATGCGGACACAACTTAGACCCCAGGTGATTAGACACCATCTGTCAAGCCTTGAACCCTGGATCCCAGACATAGAAATGACAAAGTTCTTCACAACAGCTACGGAAAACAAATCCCATCCAGGACATCCTTAATATTGCTGGGCCACCAACAAGTGCCAGCTCTAATATGATATCCTGACAACGAGGAAAATGGGAACAACTTGACCTAAGAGCAGGTTATCCTACCTCACCAGCTAACGATAAGACAAAATCAGAAGACGTGTCACCCTTTGGTCAGTCCAAAAGCCAAGAGCGCAATTTACAGGTGTCTGGCTACTAGAACCATGACTGGACTGTATATAACTTGGGACCAATAAAAAAGCCGTAGTCCAGGGTTTGAATTACAACCTGCACAACAACCATGATCCCCAGTTCCAAAGGTCTGGCAGAGACAATTGCAACGGAATGGGGCTTCTGGAAACACAATGAAAGACGATATCCTAGGTTCCATCCTAGGATCAGTGCAAAGACCAAGACCACCAACCACAAAAGATGAATTAAAATGACACTGAGGGAACAGAACTTCTAGAACCACAAAGAAAGACTTCATCATAAGTCCCACTCCTGGACCTGTGCAGATACTGAGATCTCTAGATACAGAGGTCTGATTTTATCACCCAGGAAGGAGCAGAAGTCTTCCAAACACCACGAAAGCACCATAGGGAGAGTAAATGAACCTGAACAGAGTCTATAGTTAATCCAATGACAATATACTCCAAGGGTGGAGAAACCCCATATCTCTTAGGCCAAGTGAATTCCTTTTCGAATGACCCCAATATTTACTGTGCCAGTGCAGGAGAAAAAAAAGGCAAAAAGCACAAAACATTTTTTATATATTATTTTTTATATACTCATTTTCTATTATTTTTTATTTTTATTTACCTATCTACTTCTTGTCGATTTCTTGTTTTGGTGTGGTTATTGAAGTTGTTGTCCCCATTTATATTTATGTTTTTTCCTTCTTTTCTTTTCTTTCTTTATGTGCCCTGCCATGTTTTTTTATCTCAAGACCATGGCTTTTTTTGTGGTGCTTATCGTTGTTATTGTTGGAATGATCACTGGATATTTGACACTTCTTTCTGTACTGGTGTACTGGTGTTTCACCTTCTTTTTCTCCTTCATCTCTCAAACCGATGATGAGAGCCTCTAGAACGTTTCTGCCCATTTTCGGTGTATTAGACTTTTCCCCCATTTTATTACTTTTCTCTTCTTCAAACAAAACCACATAACTTGAACTATCTAGTCCTGCCTCCCAGTTAGAGGGGAAAATAAGGGAGGCACCAAGACCAAACAGGTGCAAGACTACTAAGTAGTAAACTAGGTACAGAGGGACCACATTTTCTAGCAGCCCCGGGGGTGAGGGAGGAGGATATGGGAGGTAGGATGAAAACGGAGGTGTAGGGAGGACAAATCGGTGATGGGAATCCCTCTGATTTTATGTAAATATGTACCTAAAATATTTTCAACAATATGTAAGCCACTTTGATCAAAATAAAAATTATATTAAAAAAAGAAAGGGAATTCCCTTGGCCTAAGAGATACAGGGTTTCTCCACCCTTGAAGTATACTGTCATGGGAATAACTACAGGCTCTATACATGCTCTTTTACTCTCCCCTATGTCCTTCTGTGGTGTCTGAAAATTTTTTGCTCTGTCATGGGTGCTAAAATCATGCCTCTGTAGCTAGAGAGCTTGATATTTTCACAGGTCAGAGGATGGAGCCTAGGATGAAGTCTTTCTTTAAAGTTCTCAGAGTTGTGATCCATCACTGTTGTTTTAAACAGTCTTCTATAATTGGTGGTCTTGGTTTTTACCCCAATCCTAGGATGAAGCCTAGGATAAAGTCTTCATTATGTTTCCAGAAGATCTGCTTGGATGCAGTTGTTTCAGTAAGACCTCTGGAATTAGAGATCTTGGTTGTTGTAAATATAATAGCCCAAGGCCTAGACAAGGGACCTTTTTATTGGTCCCAGGATAAGGTCTTCCCAGTCATGGTTATCAGTGTCAGTCTTGTGTAGATAGTGAACTTGGCTTCTGTACAAATCAAAGGATGACATGTCTTCTGGTTTCATCTTATTGTTAGGAGGTGAGGTAAGACTACCTATCTAGGTAGTCCTAGACTACCTCATTGTCAGGGACATCAAATATTTATATAAGGAGAAGGCTCCCTGGGAATAGGGAATTAGTCCATTATTATTTATAGATATTGATGATAAATGGAACAAAATACACATCACAACAAGGCAGTAGGAAAAAATTATTTTATTAAAAAGACACTAGAAGGGCCAGAGTGGTGGTGCAAATGGTAGGGTGTTTGCCTTGCATGTGCTAACCTAGGATGGACTGTGGTTCAATCCCCCTGCAACCCATATGTTCCCCCAAGCCAGGAGCAATTTCTGAGCACATAGCCAGAAGTAGTAATCCAAGCGTAACTGGGATGGCCCAGAAAAGCAAAAAAAAAGAAAAAAAAATGACACTAGAGGAAATTTGATTTGATGCTTGGAAGGGGAAAAAATACTTTGAGAACCTCCCTGTTTTTAACTGCTTTTTGTCTTATGATCCACTGTTCCTGACAAGCTAACAGTTGACCTCAGCCTTGCTGGCTTCCCCCAGCCTCACTGGCATTACAGAAAATAATAGTGATTCAAGTGCAGAGTGATCCTAAGAGATGGAAAGTGAAGGAGGATACTAGACTATAGGTCACAGAAGGTCACACAGCACAAATTCTGTGTGAGACTGCTTACATCTCAGGTTGATCCTGTAACCAGGCATGACAAAAAAAGAATTTAAAGCTGATTGATTAGAGGAGGGAGAGAAGGAGAGGGACAGAGGGAGGGAGTGGAAAAGAGAGAGGAGAGGGAAGAGTGAGAGGAGAGATGGGAGAGAAAGAGAAAGAGAAGAAAGGGAGAGAGGGGAGAGAGAGAGAAAGAGAAAGAAAGGGTAAGAGGGAGAGAGAGGGAGAGAGGGAGAGGGAGAGAGAGAAAGAGAGAGAAAAGGAAGGACCCTTGCCTTGCATGCAGCCAACCTGGGTTCAATCCCTAGCACACCATATGGTCCCTTGGGACCATTAGGAATGATTCCTGAGTGCAGAGCCAGAAATAATTCCTTAGCACCACTAGGTGTGGCCCCAAAGCAGAAACAAATAAGCAACAAGAACAACAAAGAATCTGCTTAAACGAGCATGAGAATTCTGCTCATATGCAGAAGGCAGGGGGAGGAGAGTGAGATTATTTCTAGTTTTGTTATCTATTGCTCTCAACATTCAACTAGTACTTTTCAGAGGAACATAACAGAATCCAGAATTTCTAAAATGTATAAGAAACAAAAAATAACTAGGTTTGCACATAAGATGAAAAGACCACCAAAAGAGACTAAATCAGAATAAACAGCAGGATTTCAAAGAGCTCAATGATGTTAAGGGCTGGAGAGATAGTGCACTTACTTTGCATGCAGCCAACCCAGGTTTGATTCTCAGGATACTGTATGGTTCCCTGAGCACTGTCAGGAGTGCTCCTCCCAAATTGTAAGCAAATTAAGCTGGGAAATAATGAATATGATAATAAGTAGAAAGTGTTAGCAAAGAAACAAAAAAAAGAACTAAGACATTCATCTGTTGAAGGGTATCTTGGTTGTTTCCAGAGTCGTGCTATGGTAAAAAGTGCTGCAATGAATATAGGTATAAGGAAGGGAATTTTGTATTGTATTTTTGTGTTCCTAGGGTATATTCCTAGGAGTGGTATAGCTGGATCGTATGGGAGCTCAATTTCGTTTTTGGAGGAATCTCCATATCACTTTCCATAAAGGTTAAACTAGACAGCATTCCCACCAGCAGTGGATAAGAGTTCCTTTCTCTCCACATCCCTGCCAGCACTGCTTGTTCTCATTCTTTGTGATGTGTGCCAATCTGTTGTGTGAGGTGGTACCTCATAGTTGTTTTGATTTGCATCTCCCTCATGATTAGTGATGTAGAACATTTTTTCATGTGCCTTTTGGCCATTTGTATTTCTCCTTTGTCAAAGTCATGAAATTTTCCTATACATGGATGTACATGGAATCTATTATGCTGAGTGAAATAAGTCAGAGAGAGAGAGAGAGAGAAAGGAAGATGCAGAATGGTCTCACTCATCTATGGGTTTTAAGAAAAATGAAAGACATTCTTGCAATAATAATTTTCAGAGACAAAAGAGAGGAGGGCTAGAAGTTACAGCTCACCTCATGAAGCTCACCACAAAGAGTGATGAGTTTAGTTAGATAAATAACTGCATTGTGAACTATCCTAACAATGAGAATGTATGAGGGAAATAGAAAGCCTGTCTAGAGTACAGGCAGGGATGGGGTGGCGAGGAGGGAGATTCGGGACACTGGTGTTGGGAATGTTGCACTGGTGATGGGGGGTGTTCTTTACATGACTGAAACCCAACCACATTCATGTTTGTAATCAAGGTGTTTTAATAAAATACAAAAAAAAAAAAAAAAAAAAAGAACTAAGACAAAGTCTTAGGATGGGGGAAAATTTTCAAGGTTTAAATGTCCAGCGAAGGTGAACAGTGAATGCTAATAGAGCTTGTGAATCTTATGAAGGGTGTCGGACAATTTGGTCTGGTCAGCTGACTTGTAAGTAAAATGAGGGCTCTCTAGTGAGTTGATTTTTACTATGTCTAGGAGGTGGATACCCCTGGGAGAAGGAGTAGACAGTTCCTTTAGAGTAAGCAAAACTACTTAGATAAACTACTTAGATGTAAAGCATCAAAGTACAGACATGGTTAATACACATAACTAAAATAGGACATGTATGCTTTTTATTAAATTAAAAAAAATTAATTTAAAATAATTTGCTTTGTGACCATCCCCACAGTGCTCTGGCCTTACTGCTGGCTCTGTATAGAATAAAAAAAAAAATAAAGTCCATGAGTTGGATAAGGCTGCCTCAGGCACCGTGTTTCTAACCCCTCATGTGGACGGGTCTGATGAAGAAGGGTAGATGGGCAGAGAAATAATACACAGCAATCAGAAAAGATATTCACTGGCGTCAGCTCACTTTATTCCTCAAGGCCTTTCTCTGCCATGAGTCTCTCTACCATGTGCTCATTTTGCCATGTCTTTCTTTCCCGAGCTCTTCCTGCTCTATGCTACTTAAGCTAACTGCTTTTTTTCCTCTCCCAAAGCCAGATTCCTCATTATTCAGAATCCCACCCACCAGGGTGGAGAAAGGCCTGCAATAACCTGTAATAACATACCAAAAGGTTAGAAAAAAAGAAATTAGGAGCAAGGATTCACCTTATAGCTCTGAGCTCAGGGATTACTCCTGTTGGGCTTGTGGAGGGCAGGAAACCATAGGGGCAGCTAGGGATCAAACCTGGGTCAGCCGCTTGCAAGCCAAATGCTCTACCTGCTGTACTATCACCCTGGCCCTAAAAATAAAATTTTAAGTTTAGGCACCATGGTTTACAATAGTTTCCACAAAAGATATTTTAGGTTTACAATGCTTCAACACCATTTTTACCTCCATCAATTTCTTTCTTCTAATGTTCCAGATTCTCCTACTCTCCCCTCAGGCTGCCACAACAGGCAATTTTTAAGATTAATTAATGCAGTTTGGGTGTTTGTTTCAGTACTGATGGCTCTGTGGTCCAGATACTATAAAAATGAAAAGACCTGAGAGAAGAAAAAGAGCGGGGAAAGTAAGAAACAAACAGGAGATAAAAGGGGAAAGACTTGGATCATGGTGGTAGAGGGGCAAGGTATATGTACACTTTCAGAGACCAATATTCCATCAACCTACTTAATTTTTAAACTCTAATCTGAAATTCAGCTACTTTGTTTACTAATGCATTTTGCTTTTAATAACATTTCACACTGCTGTTATAATTTTCCTTCATTCTTAAAACATTTCCACAGTAATACAGTCTTCAAATTGTGTAAATGCATATTTATTGGATAAACAGTATTTATTCCTGGTTCTGTGCTCAAAGATTAATCCTGATGAGGCAAAGGGAACCATCTATGTCCCTATGGACAAGCAAAAAATTTAAAATAGATATAAGATAGCTAATAGATAACTTATTTTTAAAATGCTCTGCATTCATCAAGAAAATGCAAATCAAAACAATGTAATATCACCCAACTCCAGTGAGACGGCACACATTAAAAACAAAAACAAGTTTGGCAGGAATACGGGAATAAAGGGGTCCTAAAAAGGGCCCTCATCTACCACTACTAGAATACTATTTTAGCCTCTTCAAAAATAATACAGACACCTCAAAAAACTAAGAATTGAGCTTCCATATAACTCAGCAATTGCACTTCTTGGCTTCTATCCCAAAAACTATTCAGAAAAAATATTTTCACTCCTAATGTTCATTGCAACTCTAATCACAATAGCCCAAATCTGGAATAAACTCAGATGTACAAGACATGATGACTAGATAAAAAACTGGTACACATACACAATGGAATACTACTTGGCTAGAAGACAAAATCATATTTTCTGTTATATGTTGGATGTGAAGAATAAAATCAGTGATACAAGTCAGAAAGCAAGGGACAAACACAGAATGATTTCATATGTGGAATATAAAGAAACATAATAGAGAAGTAACAAATGGCTAAAGACAACAGAATCTGAGAACTGGCCACAGAACTATGTTTACTAAAGGAAGGAGAGTCGTCAAAAAGGGATACTGGGATAATGGTGGAAGGAAGTCAATGCTCTGGTGAAGGGTGATGTGTTGGAATGTTGTGTGCATGAAACTCTATCATTAACCCCACAATTTTGTAAATCACAATGCCTCTCAAAAAAGCTAAAAAAAAAGGCAATCATAAAAAATACAGTAATCATATTGGTAGTCTCTGTTATCGGATAATAAAGATGCTAAGTACCCATCTGGCCCCAACTTCATCTTCCCAAATGCCTAATATTCAATATTATATTAAATAAGAAAAATCTTTTAGGGTTAAAAGTAATTTTATTTAGATGTTACTTGTACATAATCTATAGTATGATATACAAACAGATAAAAATTGTTAACAGAAGTTTTTTGTTTTAATACCACTTTATTTTTTATTTATAACAGCATTGGTAATACTGCAAGATGACAGATACTTTGATTTATAAAACAAACTTACTTGCTACTTATGGCTGATACATTCCCACTTGTCTTTAATAGATTAAAATGTATCATGTATTTCAGTTGCAAATTATTACAAACTCACAACCTAGCCACTTAGTGCTCAGAAAATGATATTGATGTTCTAAATATTTTCGGAAATGAAAAGGTTAATTATCTAATACTTACAAAACAAAAGTGGACCCAATGTGAAGGTGTGAGTCCAATAACAGAAAATCGTCTGCCTAGCTACTGTGCAGGAAGTGCTGAATCTTCGTCTCACCTGTGTCTATATCTATGGTACAAAGAAAATGCCCATAAGCTGCTCAGATATACATGGTAGGGGAAACAGCTGAGATTATACAACCACCAAGATATAAAACTCATTGCTATGAAGTCTCTATAAGTATTTTCTCCACTTGTTATAGCAATTATTTTTGAAAATGAAATATTCATTCCTTCACTGTTTTTCTGTATCAGAAGTTTGGATTTATATTTTAGAATGAATTAAATTTGTTGAGAAAAACAGTCAAAGATAATTCTAGTTGGGTTTTCATCCTTTTTCATTCTTTTCAAGGTAACAGAATGCAGATTGCAGAGGATCAGCTTTAGTCAGAAAACAACATTAAAATTAACTTGCTAAGGGGCAAGAAAGCTCAATGGGCTGAAGCCGTATATACATTTTATAGGCAGGAGTCCTGGATTGGACCCCAGCCCTGCATGTTTCCCCAAGTACCACCAGGAGCACTGTCAGGCAAGGCTCAAAAACAAAAAAAAAATGAAATGTTCTGAATTGACTTTGGGAAAGTAATTAGTGATAGGCTTAAGAATATTTATGACTAAAGTGACAGTAATTTTATTATAGTAAGAAAGAAATAAGAAATTCTGATGTGGATAGATGTGCTTTTTACCCATCCTGAGACCAAAGGGGTAACATAAAAACAAAAACCAGAAAAGTGCTACCAGATGTACATCTTAGATTTATGTAGGTAATATCTCATTCAAGCATAACAAACCCTCCCCCCAAAAAACAAACTAAACAAAAACCCAAACCACATAACACTGTAATAAAGACAAAAATGCCCCCAAAAGAGAGAAGTCTCAACACAGGCCCTACACTGAAAGAAAAAGAAGGAAAGATAAGTTGAAGGTGAATGAACAACTATTATTCACATTTAATAATTAATAATGTAAGCTGGTCCCAGGAAAGGGACATTAGGCTTTTTCAGAGTTTCAAAATTCATGTGACTAAAATTCAGAGTGCAGTTTCCATGTGATGATGGTCCACACTAGTGACCATTCAGGTACTCACCCCAGGAGAATTCATTATCAAAAATTTGTGCATTACAATTTGGTTTACATACCATACCTACCACTAAACCCACTACCTGTTTTCATCTTAAGAATTCCACCTCATAACAGTCATGGGTAGCTGTAATTGTTTGAAAAATCTCCTAGTAAAGTGTCTTAGTGTATTCTTAGTGTATTTAAGAATCCATACCTAGAATCAAAGCTTACAACATTCATCTATTCAACACAACATTCTGGTCCATCCAGAATGACAAAAAGAGCAGCTCTCATTCATGAGTTTCCTAAAAGTATGCCTTTTCTAGGAAAAGAACTCCCAGATCTCTAGGACTGACATGGAGAACAGGAAGGGCTAAGGTGAGCATCATCAGCTCACAGCTATGGATATTGACTGGGCTAAATTTGTGAAGTACTTAGAAAAATGTACTGAAAGAGCGAGAGAGATTGAGAGACTGAGAGAGAAAGAGAGGAGGGAAAAGAGAGTATGTGTGAGAGAAACACTGAGAGAAACAGAGAGAAAGGAGAGAGAGAAAGAAAGAGAGAGAGAGAGAGAGAGAGAGAGAGAGAGGGAAAAGAGAGTATGTGTGAGAGAAACACTGAGAGAAACAGAGAGAAAGGAGAGAGAGAAAGAAAGAAAGAGAGAGAGAGAGAGAGAGAGAGAGAGAGAGAGAGAGAGAGAGAGAGAGAGAGAGAGAGAGAGAAAGCCCTGGTCATGATAGATACTTAATCTGGCCATAGCTCCTTGAAGAGCAAAGTTGTGTCAGTCTAGCTACATTCACTAACACCAAAGCTTTGAAAATCCAGATCCAGTAAAGGAAGGCATGATCTGACATAGTTTCTGCAGCAACGTGCTGAGGATCTAAGAATAATACAGAACACTTGCCTCTGGGGAATGGGAATGAGCTGACTCATCATATCCCAGCCCTGTGCTTCTAGGATCCTTCTCACTGTGCTTCTGGCTGGTGTCTAGTGACGGCTGTCAGGAGTCATGACCGCCATCCCCAAAAGCTCCTGAAGAAAAAGGACCCTGTTCCTCTTTTCCATTACTATTAAGCTGTGGAAAGATCTGAAACAAACCATCCACAAGCATATGCCAAGCATTTACCACAGCTTTTACCTTCCTGGAAACGGCTCTTCCAAATTTCACATTTCATAAGAGTGTGCAAGGGAAATGAAGTTATTCAACAGGATATTAAAGTCCACACTGAGGCTACCAAGCCAAGAAACGAGAAGCAGAAGCATTTGATTCTCTTTGCTTAAATCTTGTGCTCTAGAAACAACTTCTGAAACAAGTTTTGTTTCTGTTTTGTTTTTTAAAGGTGATTGGAAGACATCACTGACACATAGTCATTAATCTCGCAAAGACCTAACACCAGGCAGCTTCATAAACATACAGCAAGTTTTCAGATTTATAATGGTCAATAAAAGTAAACCCAAATTGCACTAAATACTTTCATGGCCAAGAAAAAGGAAGCAAATGCTGTTTTCAGGACAATGCAATAGTTACAGCATATTTCTTCATGTGCAGCACAATTGCTATGCTTAGTGGCACTTAAGTATTACACAGTAAATACTGAAAAAACCCAGAATATTTGGATGTGCAAAAGCAATGTCACATTATTAATACAAAAGTTGCTAAGCTACAGGGTTATAATATGTCTATTCAGGTGTTGAGACCACTTAAGATTTTTCAGTATCCTTCTAGCACAGTCTCCTGACTGGTGACCAGCCTTGTCATCAAGTGCCGATTCTGTGTGTTGCTTCAGTCGGACCAATCGTTCTCATCAAACTCGGAGTCCTCATCAGAATCACTATACTCCACAGCAATGCGCCTGGACAGGATGGTAGCCACGTCATTCCCCACTGGCTCACGCTTGGCTTCTTGCTCGCGCTGCTCTTGGACTTTCTTCAGCTGTATTCCTGGAGATACAATACCGAAGTCAATCCTTTGCTCCAAATTAAAAAGAAACTATAATATGTTGCCTGACTATTTTCTCTTCATTTTTGAACTATGCTTGGTGTTACTTAAGGCTTATTCCTGACTACACTTATGAATCATCCCTAACATTAGATGCTGAGAATCAAACTTGGATTGGCTAGAGGCAAGACAAGCACTTCATCTGCCGTGCTGTCATTCTGGCCCCACTTGTATATTTCTTTAACTGGCCTTTTTATTTTTAGTCACACAAACATTGTGGGGGTGTCCAGGGCACCTCTGGTGAGTCTCAGTCACCAAACTTCCATTCTCTACGCAAGGGCTTGAAAATACAATGCTGCTTGGGTTTTACAGTGATTTTCAGGCCACCCCTGCCCTACAGTGTGGGGAACCTCCACAGTTGTGTACCTCTTGATGTTCAAAGGACCATGTGGTGCTGGGAATAAAACCTGGGTTGAGGGTATACTAGGAAAGCACCCTAACTGCTGTACCCTGGCTCCATAAACTGATACACATTTAACTAACACTAACAAAAATTAACTTTCTTTTTGAAATTTGAGGGGTAGAAAGAGAGCTATTTCCCAAGGAACTCCCTGCCAATAAAATATGTGCACTGAGTGAGACTCATAAGGTTTAAATAGTCAATAACGTACTAAAACATAAAAGTTACATTTCAGTAGACTTATGAAATAATGAAGAAAAATCCCACAGCTGCACAATACAATATGGAAGCTCCATGGAACTATTTAAGGATAACTTTAATTGTTGCTAAAGATTACCAAATTACAGGCCAGAGAAAGTAAGGAACATTGGTATCATTACAGAACATTTTTCTGGACAGTTCTATAATGAAATGCTTGAAACAACTGTTCAAAAACCACAGTCTTTTCCAACTTTGAAAGGTTAACTTAGGAATTTTGCATCAATAATTATTGTTAAATAATTAAATAAATAAAAAATTATATGAAATGCAATGTAATCCTGCTACTATGGTTAAGTCATGATTTAACATGTTAATTCTTTCTTTAATGACTTCTGAGTTTTTTTTAACTGACTTCTTGACTGATTATACAGAAATATTTCCTTTGTACTCTGACCAGGTTACCAAAAGAAAAAAAAATTAGTAATCTTTCTCTACCATCCTACAATATTTCATGTGTATAAAAATATCAAAATCAGACTATTTGTATTGATTAACAGATAGAACCCAGCCATCTAGTCTGTACATCCTGTCAACATACATAATACAGAAAATGAAAAAAGAGTTCCACCAGGTTTCCCTAGATTCATTACAGCCACCCGTTATATTTGACTAATGTCCCACAGTCTCTGTTTCTTCAGCATTTGTGTTTAGGGGCCTTCGGTATCTGAAGGACTCATATACTTTTTTTTTTTTTTTTTTTTTTTGGTTTTTGGGCCACACCCGTTTGATGCTCAGGGGTTACTCCTGGCTATGCGCTCAGAAATCGCCCCTGGCTTGGGGGTACCATATGGGACACCGGGGGATCGAACCGCAGTCCGTCCTACACTAGGGCTTGCAAGGCAGACACCTTACCTCTAGCGCCACCTTCCCAGCCCCATACTTTGTCTATCTATGTGTGTTTATCAGATTTTCCTCACAATATGATCAGATTATTTATCAACTTTTAAAGTTTACAGGTTTACAGGTCTAAGAAAGTCAAACAGCCTCATGTATTACCAACCAGCAGTTACAACTTGGGACTTTTTTCACCTCTGGGACTGACTTTCAATTCTGATGAAATGAAAATAAGTCAGATCCACCATGAAGTCTGTGGTCTTCTGTGGAGGGCCTGATACTTGCATCTTCACCTCACCAGAGTGAGACTCAGGCAACTGTGTGGGACCAAAAGATCCTTGAGCTCCCCACATGTGTGAGCAGCTCAGTGACCCTTAACCAAACCAAGGCCCAACAGGTGCTGAGAACACATGGTGTACTTGAAGTAGATTCTGGGAACAGTCTGACTTGGCCAGACTTATTCTAAATGCTTTATGCTGTGAGCACAGTGTCAAACTTCCACCTGAAAAGTCCTGAGACATCCATTTGGTGCTAAGTAAATACTGAGATATTATAGGTTTGGCATAACAAGTGAAAAATAAAAGTCAAGAACACATCATAGATTGAAACACACACACACACACACACACACACACACACACACACACACACACACACACAAAACCCTCAAAACTAGGGAAGTGAGTGCATTTACTCTCATTTAGATATTCACCCTTAGACTGAATATAGAGGAAAATATCCAAATAATTGATCTTTCTTTTAAAATTATGTTTCTAATCACATTAACCTTTCTGAACAAATCAGCTCTTCAGTATTATACATTTATTTTGTACTAGCAATAGATATATATTATTAAATAAATATAAACAAGGGGTCAGGGAGTCAGTACAAGGTTTAGGAGCATAAACCAGGTTTATGGCTAAATCTGCTTTGATCCCACCACTTGATCTTCTTCCCCTAAGCATCACACAGGAGTAGCCCTGGAGGCCCCTAAGCACCAAGAACTGCCAGGGTGGACTGGTGATTCCCAGCAGCATAGGGCCTGAGCAGTATTGCTTACTCAGACCCTTGCACTGAATTACAAGTTTGGCCAAGGATCTCCAGGAGGGGCTCCCCCCCCCAAAACAAAAACCTAACAAACAAACAAACAAAAAACCAAGGCTCCTTTTACTCTCTGAGCTTCAGTGTAGAATATTCATTTTTAAAAAATTTATTATTTTAATAAGTTTTTGGTTTACAATACTGTTTTTTATGTACATTATTCCAAGACTATACCCATTATTAATTTATTTGTATCCCTCCTCCAAAGAACCTAGATCCCTTCCTCTCACTACCCCCTAATAAATTGTGTGGGCCAGTTCCTCTGTGATATTATTGTTTATTGTTATCTTGTTATATCTTTAAGTCCCACATATAAGAGAGAGCATCTTGTATCTGTCCTTTTCCTTCTGACTGACTTCACTCAGTAGATCCTCTAGGTTCATCATTACATTCAGTATAATAGCCAAGATATGGCAACAACTCAAATGCCCAACTGTAGATAAATGGATCAAGCTAAGATATGTAAGATATGACATTGGAATACCCTGTAACTCTAAGGAAGAACAAGATATGCAATTTGCAGCAAAATGAATGAAGTGATCATTTAAATATGGCTATAGGTATAAATATGACTATGAATATGACTTTAGATGTTGGAGACATAAAGATCTCTCTCTCTCTCTCTCTCTCTCTCTCTCTCTCTCTCTCTCTCGTGTGTATATTTTTCCACTTACCCATTCGGATAGCAGCAAGAAGATCACTTCGAGCATCACTTATGGGTGGTTGTGCAGTTTCTTGTCGTTTTGCCTCAGCTACTGGAGGGCCATGCATTGGGGAGGAGGAGAGGGAGGAGCCTGCCCCAGGGGGGCCAGGAGGTGGAGGAGGGGGGCCAGGAGGAGGGGGTGCTGTGACCACCAGCCCACTGGTAGGAGGGTGAGGTGGCACTGTATAGGAGGAGCCGGCTGCTGCAGGGAAGGGGGGCTGTGCGGGGATCTGAAGGGGACTAACGAAAGCAGTTTGTGCTGAAGGAATCATGGGTGGTGGTGGCGGTGGTGGTGGTCCTGAGGGGTTGTAATATTCAATGATCTGTGCCGGAAGCATCCTAATAAAGAGAGGAAACACAGGAGACATTAAAGCAACCAAAGAGGGTCAAGTTCTGAAAGGTTCTAGTATGTTCCCGTAAAACACATATGTGCCAACACGTGAACATCACCCTTGGGACCTGCTCTTTTCACATGACATTATGGCAAGGAAATTCAAGTTCATCTACTGTAAGACATTCGAAAGAACTCAAGTCGTATTCTGTGAAATTTAGAGTAAAACAGTTGACCATGGAGGTGAGAATGGTTAGGCAAATGCATCCTTTAAGTGGGGCATCTCAAGTGTGAACTTGGTGTGGGGTCTAAGGCCAAATCTAGAATATTCTATATTCCATACCCCACATTTCCATGGAGACGCCCTGAGTTCACAATGTCCATTAGAAGACCAAAAGCTTTGAAATGTGCTAAAGATAAGAAATCTGAGGCTTTACTTTTTTCCTTCTACTCAGCCAAAGATTTTCCATAGCAACTGGGCATCTCTCTTCCTGATACTTGAAGTCAGCCAGAAAATATACCAGAAATCCCAACTGAAAAATAAGCAACAAACTGGAAGTAACAGATGGGTCAGGAAGAAAACCTCTAAAAGGTAAGTGGCATATTTAAAACAGAACTAATAGTGGCCTAGATTGAAGAATGCACATTAATAGGAACACACACAACTTTCTAAAGATAAGGTCACCCTAAGAAACTCAAGAAGAGGGGCCGGAGAGATAGCATGGAGATAAGGCGTTTGCCTTGCATGAAGGTGGGTGGTTTGAATCCCAGCATCCCATATGGCCCCCAAGCCTGCCAGGAGCGATTTCTGAGCATAGAGCCAGGAGGAACCTCTGAGTGCTGCCAGGTGTGACCCAGAAACCAAAAAGAAAAAAAAAAAAAAAAAAAAGAAAAGAACCTCAAGAAGAGAGCTAAAGAAAACCAGGAATGAAGGCTGGTTCCTAAACTGGTAAACATGTGATGTCTGAATTTTACATAGTAATGGGAAAGGAAAGGAGCTGGAAAAAGTGAAGAGATTCTACAACGTAGTCTGAGAAGTGAGACAAGTGCTTTGAGATCCATCTAGAATGTAAAGCCAATCTGGATGTGTTGGAACAGGCTCACGAATTTCTTTTTGGTCCTTTACCAATGCCTCACCTATTGAGTCACTCCCACATAAATGCATGTGAACAGAGAGGGAACCTATAGATGTGAACTCAAGAAAAGGAGGAGCATGGTGCTGTTCTTAATATCAGTTTAAAATAACTGAGAGCCAGTATCCTCTCATCCATGGCTGTTCTCTAGACAGTGATCATTTGGTCCATGTCTGTATGCCCTGCACAGCAAGATTCTACTAGCAGTCAGCAGTGATAAGATCAGGAAGCTCCTTTACCCGTAGTCAGCCGGAACCATAGGTGCAGAGGCCTGGGATCCCTCTGCAGCTTCTGGGGGTGGTGGTGGTGGCTGCTGTGGTCTGTTGAGGGCCATGTGCCTTGCTGAGGAGGCAGGAGGCCGGTACTCATGCTCCAGGGCCTGGTTTGTGGGCCCATGGGTCAGTGCCTCTGCTGTTGCGTGAGAAGTGACCACAGTCTGCGCATGCAGAGAATGGTTGGGAGTAGCTGGGTACGAGTAGTCGGTGATATCTGAGGCGTGGGACCTGAGGCATAAGAGAAAAGAACAAGGGCATCTATAGCACACATCTCCCTTCTCAATAGCCTAAACATGCCTCTGAATCACAACACCATCCATGCACAAAGAATACACATGTAATTCCCCTGCTACCAACTACGAGAGCATTGAGCAATAACCCAGTGGTGACTTTAGCAGCAAGCCCCAATGTTACGTGGTTTTGAATTCACAGGTTGGAAGGGAGTAAGTCACACAGACTGGCAAGCAGGAAAGAATTACCCTCCCCCTTCATCATATTCCTGTATTTCTTTTTCCTCTGAGTGGGAAGACTACCAGACAAGATTCCAGCATCAAAGACAGAAGACTTCAGTGGCAATGCAACTGACAGCATATAATTATAAATTAACAAACGGCAGGTGAACTGAATAAACATGAATGGTGAGAAAAGAGAAAATAAACAGAGATATAGTACAGTGGTTCAAAAGTATTGTTTTTTCAACAGAAGAGATGCATTTAGCCAAAAAAGAAGCCCAATGCTGCAATAAGATGCTGTGATATTTCTTTGAATGCGCAGTAGCAAGTGAAACTCTGAAAGGAACATCTGGGATTAGTTGAGCAGAGTGCAGTGAGGCAGGGAACAGGGGTTCGAGTGGTCCCACAGGGCACAGGATGCAGCTGCACGGCCACAGGCATTAAGTTAGTAAGGCACAGTTGTGCTTTTGGCTGGGTTACAGGGAGACCAGGTCAATAAGGGGAAGAGCGTCCTCTCCTAAGGGCTAAGCAAGGTAGGTGACCTGGGGCTGGCAGTCCAAGGAAGCAAAGTGACGAACCCTCGGGACATTCTGTCCTCTTTGGTGCTCCCTGCCTGCTGCAGTTTCTTTGCGTCACTCATAAACTCAATGCCCATTTTCCTTCTCTCCCACTCTTCTTTTCTTGTTCTGACTTTTCTCACATTTATCTGCTGGTTTCTGTTAGGATTCAGCTTGTGTTTCTCTCTCTGAAGGAAACAGGCAAACACAGGTTGGGGTTGTGGAGGGAGAGGGAGGGAGAGATGGAGGAGGACAAGTCACCTGTTGAATCTCCATTTTTGCAGACTCCCTTCACTGCAGCATCACAAGGCACTTTCTTTTTTGCCCCCCCTCCCCAGAAAAGCTTTCTAATTGAGAAAAGACTACATACCCCCACTAATTGCAGTATACTACTACTATTAATAAAAATAGTAACTCTTTTTCTTCCTTAATTGCTATATAAATTCTAGATTACAGTAGGTCTCCTTTGAACTGCACAAACTACCAGCAAGTGAGCTAAAAATATTTTTAATGGGAGAAGACCCTGATCTATATTTAGATTGGGCATATTTGGAAATATACATGTCTTAATGGCCTTGAATAGTTGATGATGGGGGCTTAACTGTGACACTGTGTCATACCGGTGCCTTTCTAAGAGAAGTAAGTCATTGAGCAAAATATGGAGTTTTTCAGAGGAGAGGGCAGGGCTTGCGGGGGTGTCAAGAAATTGAAACTCCTGGTGTAGTTTACAGTGTGACTTTATAGAGTGGTTTTGTAATAAAACCTGACAGAGGAGGAACAAAAGTATATTTGGAGAAAATGAGATCTGCAGAGTTCTAGAGAGCAAGACTTTAAGGAAAGGGGGACAGAAAAAGGAGCTAATGAGTATAAGGTGGATGCCCACAGACAAGAGATCACAGGGGGCGGGAGAAGAGGGGATGAGTAAAAAGAGACTCACTGAAAGACAATGACTATTCTTGCATTCAGGCCACAGGAAAATGGAAATCAACCATAGAAGAACTGTGTGTGTGTGTGTGTGTGTGTGTGTGCGCGCGCGCGTGCATGCATGTGAGAGCGTGCACGTGTGTGCTATTCAATTTCTTCATGACAATGGGATGGGTGAAGATGATTATGGAAACAAAGAAATGAAGTGTAGCAACAGTTGGAAAATTAAATGTCCACCACCCCATACCTTGGCCAAGATTTGGAAATTAGACAAGTGGGCAGAGTTGAGGGCATGAGTGGGGGTACTGTAACACAGGGACAAGAGAAGGGTAAGATTCCAGGACAGCTGGATGCTAAGCTATCACACTTCCTGTGGCTGGCAACCTTGTCCTCAATTCAAACTTAGAATCGGACCATTCTAGAAAAGGGAAACATTTATAATTCTTTTCTGTGAATTAGGTAAAAATGGTTTCTAATAGAAATGGCTTATATACATGCTATGAAACTTGCATACTTAAATTTCCCTGTATATTCCTTGATGATATTCTTAATAGGAGACAATGGTTAGACTCCACATTTCCAAACAGTACATAATAATAAATATAAAAAACAAAAATAAAAAATAAAAATAGAAAAAAAAACAACAGTCATATTAATTTTATAAAGAAAAAACATAGAAAAAAGGCCATACAGAGAGATATTTGTTCCAATGTAAACAATGACTTTTCTGGATAAGATTATGGAAAATATTTAATTTTCTATGATCTCAAATAGCAAATAAAATTTTATATTTAATAAAAAAAAGTAAAATAATCTAATAAAATGTAAAAATTCTGATCTAGTTTAAAAGAATATAATCTAAGTATATTGATAATTATAATCTATTTTTCTGGTGCCTGAAAAAATGAGAGGCCTTGAGAAAAATACAGGTCAATTATAATTTTGTTTATAAAGAAGTAAAATTTCACTTGCATTTTGAAAATAAGAAAAATATGTGAAAACATAGATATAAAGGTAGAATATAAAGCAATCTGAATGTCATCAATTTTCTATTAAATATGGAACAATCAATCTCAGATGCTAAAATGAACATCAACTATCCAATTGAGGCATTAAAAAAGCATTTTTCCATCTGCACCTGTTAAAATAAAAGGTACACACTGAGTAATAGAAAATACATGTTTTACGAGAGCAAATAATCACAATTAAAATGATTAGATTTAAACAAAAACATCCTGGGAGTTATGAAGTTCAAGTGTTCCTTCAAGCGTTCATCCAAAGAAGTATGAGCAGAATTGTATCATATTGTATTCCTACCAAAGGATTCAAATCTAAAGTTAGTTAAAGTTTCAGTGATTTTATAATGTTTAACAGATAACAGCTTACAAACAAATACCAGCCATTTATAAATTTATAAAGCCATTGCTTTATATCTAAATAATGACTTTCAGTTCTGCTGATGTTAGTTTATGGCATAAACTGAAGTGATGAGAAATAAAAGTTACTATTATTGGACAGGTAGTAATGCAATGTCCAGATCATTGATGCTTTTGAAATGCTCATGAATCACATAAGAATTTTCCATCAAATATTGAGCCCAACTGAAGATATGAGTTTAAATAAACAGATGACTATATTTTCACAAAAGCTGAAATAAAAATTAAAACAAATAAAATTCACTAGTAAATTTTTGTCATTCACTGAATCCCTTTTGTGACAATATGCTTATTGACCACATCATTTACACTTGCAAGAAAGTTTCACTTCATTGCTAACACTTTAAAAAATTCCAATAGAATACACTTCCTGAAAATATAACACATAAGAATAGTAAATTGAAAAGAAAAGCTACCTTTTGCTTAACCACTCTTAAAAAGCTTTTTAAAAAGATTATTCCAATAGCACATCAATTACCACCTACCAAATATTCACAAATGGCAAAGAAGATGAAGCAGAATGAAACACATAAGAAAGAAATTATTAAAATAAAAATGGTTTAGGCATTGGCAATGACTAAGGTCAAATTCAGAACTTCTGTTAAAACCCAAGATTAACTTAACAAGAAATGGTGTCAGAGAGATGAGAAAAACCACACATATAGTAACCCAATATAAAACCAAGCTACTACAAAGTAGCTTAAAATATAGTTTAAAATGCATATATGTGATTGCGCATTCACACCAAGTGCAAAAACTTAGAGGCTTTGTTCTAAAGCACACACACATGTGCATGCATACATGTGCACACACACCTAGTTTCTGGGGACAGGGATCCCTCGGAAGATGCTCCATGGTACACACTCTGAGACAACCTGTGATCGGGTCTAAGCTCTTTGTCATACGCCATCATATTCCACTCTTGCCGCCTGTTCCTGGCTTTTCTAACCTTTTTCACCTCACGGGTGGTGCCGTCTATGCGCTTTTGCTCCTGGTGTTGAGGAGAAGAAAGTGAGCATGTGAGATAGAGGAAGAGGAAAAGAGCAGGTTAGATGCAGTTTTAATGCATGGAACAAGCCCTGCGTGCAGACAAGAGCAATTCCCATTTCCATCACTAATGTTAAGGACATTAATACAATGGGAGCCTTGGTGACCCTTGAACAACATGGGTTTGAAATGCTATTAAATACCTTACACCTGGATTTTTTTTTTATTGTCCATAGGTCTACTTTAGAAGTCCACCACCATATACGTTGGTAGACTAAATCCAAGACAGCACAATTTAATATAGAGAGGTACAATAAGTGGATTTTCCACTGTGTGAAACTGGCTTCTCAATTTTCTTCCTTCCCTATCATTGTTCAAGAGTCAAAAGAAGTTGCATACTCAATACAGACCCAACAAAAGTTAGTTAGCTAATAAGGAACCACCAAAATAATTCAAATTATTATGTTGTAACTACTATAATTTTGGGTAAAAAATAAAGCTCACTTGGCAGGCTTTCAGCATTTTAAAACTGTTCTAATCCTCTTCAAATCTAGTTTTTAGATAAGCATCTAACAATATTATGCAGAGAAATCATTTTCCATCACTTCACAATTTGAACTGACTTGTCAAAAGGCAATCATGCTAAAAAATAATTCCTAATGTTCTATTTCTGGTTTCTAAAAGAATTTTTAGAATTTATAAAATATTTAAGCTAAACTTACAATTAGCTTAACATCAAACAAAATAAAAATTAAAACTTACCTTTCTATACCAGGAGTAATTCCTACTGAAGCTCTATTTTGCTGCAAAAGGTGCATAAATAAATTCTTGGATCCTACATAAGTATTTCTTTATAGGGGAAGATTCTTATTTCCATGTGTTTGCATAATTTTCCTGGCTTCTCTCATTTCTCTGCATGTTCTTAGAGGATAAGAACTATTATAGGATTTCCACACATTAAATAGTGCTGACTAGGATCTGAGTCAGAGGCTCTTACAGTACTTACTATACCTACATACTTGACCAGGCACTGGTTATAAAAATGGCAAACAAAAAATGGTAGCTATCTGAGATTGGAAAGAGCACCAGAGTTTAGGCATTTGCCTTACATATGGTTGACCATAGTTCAACCTCCAGTATCATATATGGTCCCCTGAGCATTATTAGGAGTGATCATTGAGCACAGAGTGAGTCAGGAATAAGTCTTGACCACTGCCAATTATTCCTCCCCAAGCCCCCGCAAATGACAGTGGTCTGTCCAGATGGGATTTGCAGTTCCACAGACAAATAATGTCTGCTGATAAAATGTGGGATGGCTTCAATGTATTCTATATGGAATATACTGAATGTTGTCTCATCTGCAGGTCAGGGAGAGATGCTATTATCTTGACAGATCCCTTACATAGAGAGAGCATGACTGCCAATTCTACTCAGTATCAAGCCAGAGTCCACACACTCTGTTGCTCTACAACCCTCAACTAGTTAGATGCTTCCCACCTGCTGTTTCCTCTATGATAATAAAGCTATTCCTATCATTTCGGAACACTTCACCACAACAGAACTGTAACTACATACTTGTTTGCGTAAGTCTACTATTTAAAATGATTTTTAGAGGCCAGAGCACTAGCACAGTGGTAGGGCATTTGCCTTGTACATGGCTGACCCAGGACGAACCCCGGCGTCCCATATGGTCCCCCAAGCCAGGAGCGATTTCTGAGCACATAGCCAGGAGTAACTCCTGAGTGTCACTGGGTGTGGCCCAAACACCAAAAACTAAAAACATATGTATGTATATATATATGTATATATATACACACATATTTTTAAAACCAATATATTTATTAAAAATCAATTTTTTAAAAACATATATATATATATATATATTAAGCCACTAAAAAGAACCAGTATTCAGAAATAATAAGTTTTGGGGTCAGAGTGATAATATAGTGGGTAGGCACCTGACTTACATGCACATGGTCAACTTGGATTCAACCCCTGATACCCTGTTATCCCTGGAGCCCTGCCAAGAATTGATACCTGAGCACAGGGCCAAGAATAAGCCTCAAGTGCTGCTGGATTTGCCCCCTCCTCCTCCCTGCCCTTCCAAAGAAACAATCAATTTCTCCTCTTCAAATTTTCTACACAGATTTTTTTTCCCTTTATTTAGACTTATCATTTAGAAATGACAACCAAGTTGGGGTTTGGGAAATCCTGGGAAATGACAGATAACTTGCCCAATTTTTTATTCCTATATAGAACAATTTCCCTCTGGATGAGTTTCAGGGGGCTGCATCATTTCTTTACTTAATGCTTGCTTACCTCACTGTATAGCCATCTCCATAGATGATGACTGTCTTTTCACAACAATATATCTAGCACGTACAAAGTACTGAATAAAGAATAATTTTAGACATGAATATGAACTTCCTATCAGATGTACCTGAGGGATATGGAATGAGAAAGAAGCAGGGGAAAAAAATCAAGAATTCTGAAGACAGAGTAATCATGTATGGATAGAAAGTTAGTCTAGGGCAGTAACTCAATGGACCTCAGAGCATGCCAGGAATGCCAAGGCTCCAAGTATAATCCACAGCACTACCAAGTGTGCCCTGATGGTCTCCAGCTCTACTAGAGCCTACCAGAACCAAATCAGCAAGTCTGAGGACCAAAATATCAATCATACACTGCTGGGCTCAGATCAAGTATTAGCTGAAGGCGCCCAGGCTCCCTATGTACAGCACTGAAGCATCTCCACCAAGAAAAAAAACAAAAAACAAAAAACATGGCTGTCAGTCCTGAAGAACAGGAACAAATAAAACAGTAAGTTAAGTAGACTGCTTTGTTTTTATTTTTGGACCACACACAGAAATGCTCAGGCATTACTCCTGGTTTTGCACTCAGGAATTACTTCTGGCAGTGTTCGAGGGACCATATGAAGGGTTAAACCCAAGTCAGATGCACACAAAGCAAGCACCCTATCCAGTGTACTATTTTTGCGACAAGGATCATAGGGAAACTTGGAAGCCATTTATACAGCATAGAATCATTTCCAAGAAAGCACTCTCAGAAAGTTTAGTGTGTTTAGTAAAATTACTATTAAAATTTAATTAAAATCAAATACCTTTAAATTTTATCTTTTTTTGTGTGTGTGCAGGGAGAGAAGGAGTTGCTGGGGAGTGTTAGAGCTTGGGTATACAGTGCTACACGTGCAAGTTATGAGCTTTGAAGCTGAGCTATATTCCTCACTATGCTTCTGGTTCTCTTCTAAGTCCTTCCAAGAATGCTTGCTCTCAACCTTCAGGTTACCATATTACTACTAACAAAAGGGAATTGTCTATTGTACTCAGTCTATATCCTTATGGTGAAAATCACACATGTTCTTCAACTCATTCTTAAAGTTTCAGCAAGATTTTATTTACAGCTAGGTCGCAGTAGTAGTCAAGGATGTTAAAATGAGAAAAGCACAGACTGATATCTAGTATGGAATATTGACTGCTTTCTGAAAGAGCAGGAGAAAGGTTATAAAATATATATAAAAACAAACTGAAATTTGGCTCTGTTAAATCAAAGCATTGTATTTAGTAAACAGTAGCATACTATGTTAAATGGTCTACATCATCATGTGAGAAATGAAACCTGTAAAAAACACAAAAGGATTGAGTTCTTCACAGATTACTGATTTCTTCCTGAATAAGAATCCACATTATACACAGATATAGTCTTTCCCATAGTAAAAATAATTTTACCTTTTGACGTCTTTTCTCTTTCCTTTTGTCTTCTGTATCCTGTAGCATTTTTTCTTTCCAGAGGTCAAAGAAATAGGAAGGATCAGTGTAGAACTTCAGTCCATCCTTTTTATCATCTCTGTAGGTCAATAGATCATAAGTGTGGGAAGAAAGAAGTTTGTTAGATACTGTCATATGGACATGATGCTAATTTAACTGCTGAGATCATAAAATATACAGGAGGCATTTAATGTACTGAAGATACCTCTGACATTTGATCATCTGACAAGCTGCATAGATGTGTAGAACAGCAACTTTTAGGGAAATTTGGGAAAATGAATCTTACAAATCCAAATTTGCATGGAGATGGCTAAATACTAAATATAGCCCTTCAACGCTACTCTGATGCTTCAGTGTTATTTGATTAAAAATAAGCAAGCACTCTGGTCCCCTTTTATAGTTCAGAGTTCCCAATATTGATAAATCCAACTAGGTGGGAAGCCGAGTGTCCATGGAATGGGAGGTGGCCGGGAAAGGTTTGAAGTGTAGCTCTATCTAAGTGGCAGTGCAGTAACTCCGATCTGCAAGTCTACCCAGTGGCTACAGAGGGACTTCTCTTCAGCCACTATTTCAGTATTTTCAAAATGAAACCATTTTTTCAGAGCCAGAAACAGCAGGCCCTAGCTGGTGGTTTCTGCTAATCCAGGCCCTGATGGACCCAGAGGAAGAGCCAGAGGGATCTCATTAGGTGACACGGATGATGGTGGCACCATCTTTACTTGGCAGGGCCTTTTTACACTGTCTATATGTGGGACAGCATATTCTTACCTTCACACTAGCACAGAACAGGCAAAAGTACCTTGTAGCAAATCTACATAATCTCCTCACTCCTAAGAGATTGGAACCAAGGTCCACAGAGTCTCCCCAGTTAACCAATTTGGGAACGTGGGGCTTTGAAATATCATTTTCCTTACATCTATGACTCACCATGAATAAGACTTTCCTTCTATGTATTTCTACTTTGGTCTTAGCACTAGAGGCAACCCCTTTGACAGGCATAAAACAGAAGATTCACTTGCCTATAACCATTTCTTTTTCGGTTTATTTTTGGGCTATATCTAGTAGAGCTCAGGGCTTTCTCCTGGCTCAGTTCAGGAACCACTCTTGGCAGTGCTGAGGGAATCACATGGGTTTCCAGGAATCAAACTTGGGTTGGCAAATATCCTAGCCATCTCTCTAGTGCTAACCATTTCAATTTTAAGTTCTATGATACCTGGAATATTTTAAGCTATTGTATGTTTATGATAGGACCAATACTGATGCAGTCAGTATAATACCAAAAGTCACATGTAAATCAATTGCAAAGCCTAAAATAGATTTATACAAAGTTAACTACTCTATGAGTAGTTATTTTAACCAGTATTTGGGCATTAGATGTGGCTCGGATGCTGAGCGCATGTCTCGGCACATGTGAAGCCCAGAGTTATATCCTAACATTGCCCTTCTCCCCCAAAAAGTATTTGATTTCAAGAGGAAACAAAGCATTTGCATTTTAATTCATATTTAAGCCACTTGCTCACAAAAAGAACTTGTCAGTCTTTGGAGTTCAGGCCATACTATGTTCTGGTAAGCCTCTCATCATCAATATAAACCCTGTTCTCCAGAGGGTCGCTCTACTGGCTGTATTTGAAAATCACTAATAAATAAATGCAATTCACTCTACGTGTTGGCCTCAAAAAACTTAAAAACCCTTTTTCAAGGTTCCTAGCTAAAAACCTGAATTAAAGGAGATTTTATTAAGACATTATAAAAAATCAAGTATATAAAAAATTAAACCTTTAATGACAATATTGAAAAATCAAGTATAAACAGGCCATGTTAACCCAATTATAAACATGCTTGTAATCCTTATGTTTAAATAAAGATATTTATATTTAAAATAAAAATAAACAGGCCATATTTAAGACATAAAAATGCACAACTAAGAAATGGAACTAATACTTTAATGAAGGCAGAAACTTAAGCAAAACATTTTCCTGACATACAAATATAAGCAGAAATGTTCCATGAATATAGCAACTAAGCAATTAGCTTTTCAGTAAAACTGTGCTCTCTACTATTAAGACTATGTATGCTAGTGTCATATATCAAACTTAAATTCAAATGTATCTTCAGGGGCTATGTGCTCAGAAATTGCTCCAGGCTTGGGAGACCATATGGGATGCCAGGGGATCAAACTGCAGTGTGTCCTAGGTTAGCGTGTGCTAGGCATATGCCCTACTGCTTGTGCCACCACTCTAGCCCCAGGCATTTCTATCTTAAAAATACTACTAAAAGATCAAATACTTATTTCCCATAAAAATAAATTTAATTTTATGGAATTGAAATTTTAAAATAACTACTAATTTTAATTTAATCTTTTATTTTCTTTTGGGCCATATCCTACTATGCTTAGAGTTTACTCTTGGCTCTGTGCTCAGGGGTAACCTATAGAGGGGCTTGGGGGACCCTCCCTGTTGATGGGAATTGAATTCTAGTCAGCTGTGTTCAAAGCAAATAAATGCCTTACCCCTGTACTATTTGTCCAACACAGTCTTGATCAAATATAGGGAGTGCTGTTTGCTTTTAGAAAAGAATATATAATAAGGTTTTTAGGAAATAAATTGAACTAGAAGGTTTTTTTTTTTTTTTTTTTTTTTTTTTTTTTTTGGTTTTTGGGCCACACCCGGCGGTGCTCAGGGGTTACTCCTAGCTGTCTGCTCAGAAATAGCTTCTGGCAGGCATGGGGGACCATATGGGACACCAGGATTCGAACCAACTACCTTTGGTCCTGGATTGGCTGCTTGCAAGGCAAACACCGCTGTGCTATCTCTCCGGGCCCTGAACTAGAAGTTTAATGCTTGATAGGGACACATGCCTTAAGCATCTGACCTGAGTTTGACTTCTAACACAATAGGCCTTCCAAGCATCTATGCTTGTGGCCCTGGAGGGTCCCCAGGACTGCCAGGCTAGTTTGAGTAATCCCCAGTATTGCATGACCTGAGCAGTTCCACAACCTCAGGCCCTAACACTGAACTTCTGGCCAGTTTGGTTGCCTTTTATTAGAAGTAGCCGTGTGTAGCACCCCTTAGAGCTTACTCAAAGCTCTGTGCTCAGGGGTAAGCCCCTAAAAGGGATTGGGGGATCCTCTGGGGTACATAGCACTCTAGCATCTACCCCTGAAACTTGTCCTCTTCAAAAAAAAAAAAAAGCTTGTAAATTAAATCATAAGAAAAATTCACATTTATCACTGATCATATGGGAGCTCAATTTCCAGTTTTTGGAGGAATAAAGGTTTCCATAAACCTTTCCATAAAGGTTGGACTAGACAGCATTCTCACCAGCAGTGGATATGAGTTCCTTTCTCTCCACATCCCTGCCAGTACTGCTTGTTCTCATTCTTTGTGATGTGTGCCAATCTCTGGGGTGTAAGGTGGTACCTCATAGTTGTTTTTGTTTTTTGTTTTTTTTTTTTTTGTTTGTTTTTGGGCCACACCCGGCAGTGCTCAGGGATTACTCCTGGCTGTCTGCTCAGAAAGAGCTCCTGGCAGGCACGGGGGACCATATGGGACACCAGGATTCGAACCAACCACCTTCGGTCCTGGATCGGCTGCTTGCAAGGCAAACGCCGCTGTGCTATCTCTCCAGGCCCCACATAGTTGTTTTGATTTGCATCTTCCTGATAATTAGTGATGTGGAACATTTTTTCATGTGCCTTTTGGCCATTTGTATTTCTTTTTTGTCAAATTGCCTGAGCTCCCATATGATCCAGCTATCCACTCCTAGGGATATACCTTAGAAACACAAAAATACAATACAAAAATCCCTTCCTTACACCTATATTTATTGCAGCACTATTTACCATAGTCAGAATATGGAAACAACAAAGATGCCTTTCAAAGATGAAGGCTAAAGAAACTGTGGTACATATACACAGTGGAATATTATGTAGCCATAGGGAGAAATGAAGTCATGAAATTTTCCTATACATGGATGTACATGAAATCTATTATACTGAGTAAAATAAGTCAGAGGGAGAGAGAAAGACGCAGAAAGACTCATCTATGGGTTTTAAGAAAAATGAAAGATATTCTTGCAATAATTTTCAGAGACAAAAGAGAAGAGGGCTGGAAGTTCCAGCTCACTTCATGAAGCTCACCACAAAGAGTGAGGAGTGTAATTAGAGAAATAATTACATTGAGAACTATCCTAACAACGAGGATGAAAGAGGGAAGTAGAAAGCCTGTCTAGAGTACAGGCAGGGGTGGGGTGGGGAGGAGGGAGATTTGGGACATTGGTGGTAGGAATGTTGCACTGGTGAAGAGGGAGTTCTTTACATGACTGAAACCCAACCATAATCATGTTTGTAATCAAGGTGTTTAAATAAAGATATTAATCTCTTCTCCAGGAGAAGAGAACTATATATGGAAAAAGTGGCCTCATGTCCTTTCCCAATAGTGCCCACTATTGGGAGATATTACATTTCCTGAAAGAAAATTTCTGTCAGTACTGAAAGAAAGGCTGGAGTCTTGACTGTTGCTTTGCTATCAGGCAGCCACAGAGGTGAATGTTCAAATATCTACTTCTAGGCCCTGATAGAAACAGGAACTCTGCAAGAACCAATAGGCCACAAGGGCTGTGCAGAAGGAAGGGTTTTCACTGGATTCTATGAGGACTTTGTGGGCTGCAGGATGGGGGCAACCCATACAATGAGTAGCCTGAACCAAATTCATTGATCCTTGCTCTGAGGGTGGCTGAAGTTTACAGCAATAGGCAAGGTGGGCAGGAGAGCCAGGATGTCCAGTAAGCAGAGAGAAAGGGTATTGAGAAGGGAGATGAGGGGAAAAGTGACCAAATAGGAAAAAAAATAGTGAGAAAAGAGGTAGGAGAGGTCTTTCCTAAAAAGTGATTTTTCACTTTAATTTTTTCACATTAATGTTCATTGTAGGCAGCACTTATTTTTCATTCTTTTTCTTGGAAATTTGGTTCTGACAAAGTGTCCTACATGCTATAGTAACAAAAGATTATTGAGGTTATTACAGAGTATAGATTATTTATTCTTCTGCAAAATTATTTTTCCGAATTAAGTAACAAATTTTTCTGAAGTACTGACATTATAAATGAATCATGTGTTCTTTAAAAACTGACTTTCAGTAAGAACAATATAACCACACATGAAATTGCTCTGCTGTTTGTCCACAACTACTCATAATATTGGGTTAAAGTTAACATTAGCACTCTTTCCTTGCTAATATTACATGTTGACATATGAAAACTGTAAGAATCTTGTACCATGGTTATCATAACCATGTGAATGAATGAGAGAAGTGGAAAGCTTGTCTAGAGTACAGGTGGGGGTTGGGTGGGGTGGAGGGAGATTTGGGACACTGGTGGTGGGAATGTTGCACTGGTGAAGGGGGTGTTCTTTACATGACTGAAACCAAACCACAATCATATTTGTAATCAAGTTGTTTAAATAAAGATATTATTTAAAAAAAAAGAAATTGCTGCTATACTGCTGGTTTTTTATTTGAATAGCATGTGTTCACTTGCAATTTACCTGCGGCTTAAAAACAAAAAATAATCTTGTACCAATACTTGCTTCACTGGGTTTAAGTCTGCCCTTTTCACTTTATGAATCTGAAGGATACACTTCCACAGCTCTTCTGACCCTCCCTTCCACCTTACTAACAAGGCCCAGAACAGATGAAACCATACCTGTATGGGGTAAGAATATTCAGAGGAGGTGGTTTATCACTCTGGTTGTAAATGTCAGCAACAGGGTTGGGAATACTGTTCTTTGAAACCACCTGCTGGTCTTGAACTGTGGAACTTTTGAAAGCTTTTTTCATGTTGATATCCTGTAGTGACACTATTTAGAGAAAAGCCCCAAATTGAGTTATATAAAACTTTTTAACTGTTTACAAAAATATTTTGTCTAGAATAACCAAATAAAGCCTATTACTTAAACCCATGCTTAAATAGTAAGGGCTTCATGAATAACATATTCACTATGAAATTAAGTCAAATCATGTCTTAGCTTCTTTTGTAGTATCCAAATTATTTCATCAAACTTAATATTAAGACACCTCTATTTAAAAAAGCATTTCTCTAAAACCATACATGAATACAGTGATTAGTACAATAAGCATGTATGAATAAAAAGATCTGAGTATTCTCAGGAAAATAGAGTCAAATAGCTAATAGCAGTTTAATTACATGCAGAAAATAATTCTGGGAAAAAATAACCCTACAATACAAATATAAAAGATCCCTAATTTTTTTCCAGTAACAACATTATATAAATATAAAAAAGATTTTCTCACTATAGCTCTTAAAAATAATTAGCATGGTACAAAATTATACTAAGAAGGAAAAAATTGGGGCTAATTATACTTATTTCTTGTGTTTGTACAATACATCTCACTTATTAACTTACACAACTTTCCACAAACTTTTTGAGTAAAAAATCTATTTAATTAATTTATTTGACCAACAAAGCTGCGAGTAGGGTGTGAACATGCCCCTAAAAGGGGGAACAAAACAGAACCTGGATTTCCTCATCAAGAGTACTTCTACTGCAAAATCCATGCCTAGGAAAGTAGTAAGGTGAGATGTATTTTTAAATTAGGGCTACATTGGGGCCAGAGTGGTGGCACTAGAGGTAAGGCGTCTGCCTTGCAAGTGCTAGCCTAGGATAGACCAAGGTTAGATTCCCAGGCGTCCCATATGGTCCCCTCAAACTAGGAGTGATTTCTGAGCACATAGCTAGGAGTAACTCCTGAGCCTCAATGGGTGTGGCCCCCAAACAAAAGCAAAACCAACAAAAAAAATTAGGGCTACATTTCACAAATTAATTTTTGTTGTTGTTTTTGTTTTGGGCCATACCCCACAATGCTCAGGGGTTACTCCTGGCTCTGCACTGGAAATTACACCTGGCAGTGCTAAGGAGACCATATGGAATGCCAAGATTAAACCTGGTTCAGTTATGAACAAGGCAAATGCCCAACCTGTTATAATATTCTCACTTCACAAATTTTTTAAAAAGCTGAATGTTATGTACTAATATGATTATTAAAGGTCAAAGACAAAAATCTGGTGCCATCATCATTTTAATGCAATGAAAAATAATAACTATAATGATATAAGGGTAAAAATAACACTCAACCTGAGCAGCTTATCCTTAAGGTAACTATGATGTTGATTATACCTTACTTTTTTTTGTAGATTTCTTTCCAGAATACCCATAATCTTTTATTCAAAGGCCACAGAAAAAGACATTTAAAAATAAAACTGAATTTCAATTTTGTTGAAATTGCCACAAACTTTCAGAGTATATCATCAAAATAAATACTAGTTCCTGCACAGAGCTCATCAATACTGAGATTATCTTAAAGCCCTACAGGGGTCTCAAACTCAATTTACCTCAGGGTCGCAGGAGGCAAAGTCGGGGTGATCCTTGAGTGCAAAGTCAGTAGTAAGCCTTGAACATTGGGGGGTGTGACCCAAACAACTAAAACAAAACAAAACCAAAAAAGATTTATCTAGGGCAGGGCCACAAAATGTTGTACGGAGGGCCGTTAGCGGCCCACGGGCCGCGAGTTTGAGACCCCTGCTAAACCTAAAGGCCTTTGGTACAAACTATTTCAAAAAAAAAAAAAATCGACACAATCATCACAATTATTAACAGGCACTGCTCAATCAAGAGAAGCAGGTGAAGACATTATGCACAAGCTTCATTATGCCCTTCACATGCACACACTTATCTCCTAACTGAAACTGTATCTTTGAAATGAGCCAGTGATTTTTGTATAAAGTATATTTAAACTAACTCAGTAACCTCAATTATAATTTCTAGTAGAGTCCTTTTACAGTCTCCTTTTTTTTTTTTACAAATTATTAATCTAGTTCTTTTAAAGATTAATATGGCATAAGAGACAGATAAGCTACAAATCTTCTCACCAGTAACTAATCCAATGCTATAGGTTTCCACCTTTGCAATTTTTCTAGGAAAAAATATCATTTTTTTCACCCAAGGAAAAAGCAGTAATTAACTAAAATTAATTACTATCCTCTTGTCAACATTACTTCTAGCTCATTGCTTTTACTCAACACATTTGCCTACCCTCTTCCACTGTTGAATCCAGCTGGGTAACTTTGACAGCGAGGCGATCAATTCTGTCTTGAAGAGAATTTGCTCTGATGTAGAAGTTGTTAGCCTCATTAAACAACTCACCAAATATGTCTTCAGCATGTTTGCCTAAAGAAAAAAATGAATGGAGAGAGCCATCTGCTAAGAACTGCTGAAGCAGCCATCACACATCCGCACCAGCACTGATTACTGTCAACACATGGAATTTTGTGCAAATCACTGTCAAAACAATGCATCAGAGTTGGAGGCCTTAGGAATTTTTAAAAATTTATTAGGGACAATGGTATATATCTGAACTTGGCCTGAAGAGATCAAATTGTAAAATAGTCTAGAAAATATAGAATATTTTATATAATTGCATGCTTTGCTAATTAACAAACAAGCTGTTCCCCATAAAATTAAACTGTGTCTTCTAGATAGGGGTTCTCACCTTATTTACAGAACCATAGAACATGAATCATTTTGTTTTGCCTCATATTTCTATGTCTTCCTACAAAATGAGATAAGAAAAAGAAAAGTGGATGGGACCCAGGCGTCACGTGGTTTCAGGAGCACTGAGTTTAAATAAAATACAGTCAGACCTAAATACCCAAACCAAAGTCAGTGACAATGACAAAACTATAACAAACTAAACACAAAAAGGACCTGATACACGAGTAGTTCAGAGGGCTAAGGGTGGAGGTATGGGATGCATGCAGGAAACTGGTGGAAGGAGGTCAACACTGGTGGTGGGAATGGCCCTAATTCACTGTCACTATATGCTTGAAATACATCTGTAAAAGACTTGTAATTCATAATGGTCTCAATACAAAATTTTAAAAAATCAAACTTTAGAGAAAAATTGACTCCTATTTTGCAAGCACAAACAGAATATCAGTACCTGAACTTTCCAGTTGCTTCCCCAGAAAACTCAGTTTGCATGCTTGTGTATATGTTTAGAATTATCCCTCATTTGCAATTATAAACATTAGATTCTCTCTATAGTGCCTCACAATCCCAGTAGCACATGCTCCTGAATCATGTTCTGAAATCATGGTAGACAGAGGTAACTTTGGCAGTATTTAAAATTCAATGTTTTGAACAATCAGTTAATTTTCTGTATAGATCATTCTCCTTTCTTGTGAGCATGCCCTCTAGTTTTCTTAATCTATAAGTAACATTTCTGAAAGCATAATGAGAGGAACTGCTATCTGTTGCTTCCATTGAGCTTCCAAATACTAATACCATTGTGTTAGTCTTTCAACAAACATTTAACAGCTGCTTTCTCTGAGACATGCAACCTATTTTCTCTGACAGAAATACTACTTGGAAAGAGGTGTTTGGGAAGCACTGGGGTCACACCTTGCTATACACAGGGCTTACTTCTGTCTCTGTACTCAGGGGTCACTCCAGGTGGTGCTCAGGGGATGATCAAACTTTGGCCGATTTTGTGCAAGACAAGTACATTACACCCTGAACTATTTCTCCAATTCTGGAAATACCACAAAAATGGCTTAGGGGAACCAAAGAAATAGTACAGCGGTTAAGGCACTTTCCTTGCATGCAGCTGACCTGGATTCAATCCCCAGTACCACACACAGTCAGTCCCCCAAGCCCAGCCAGCAGTAAGATCTAAGCACTGCTAGATGGGTGTGGTCCCCAAACCAACAATACTCCCCCAACACTTTATTCTCTTATGAACAGTTTTGAATTTATAGAAAATTAAGCAGACCTAATAGGTTCCCATGCAGCCCTGCCCCTCTCACATGTACAAATTACCCCACCAGCAACATCTCCCAAGAGTGTTACGTTTGTTATAACTGATGAATTCACATTTACATATTCCCCATAGTGAACTATTAATACTCATGTTCACCCATGATGGTGTAACATGTTAGATCATATGTAAAATAATCTGCCAGCAATTATAGTATCATTCTAAATAGTTTTTCTTTGTGCTCTCCTTGTTCATCCCACTCTCTCCATATCGTATCTCAAATCCTAGCAAACACTGATCTTTCTATTATATCCACAGGTTGGTCATTTCCATAGCGATAAGTTGGAATCACTTCAAAAATAGTTTTTCCAGACTTCCTTCTTTCACTCAGTATCATGCATTGAAAGTTCTTCTATGTCTTTAGATGGCTTGATGTCTTACTTCTTTATATTGATAAATAATGTTCCATTGTCTTAGTGAATTCATTTTTTAATTCTGTTCTTTACAGATGTAATTTTTTTGTAACTTTTATTGAGAATGTGAATTACAATTACAATGTGAATTACTAGTCTTTCACATTTGTATTTAGTGACAGTGAATTAGGGCTATTTCCACCTCCAGTGTTGACATCTGGCCACCATAGTTCCCAGCATGCATCCCATTCCTCCATCCTTAGCCCCTTAGATTGCTAATGTAACAGGTCCCTTTTGTGTTTAGCTTGTTGTAGTCTGGGACTTTGGATTCTATTGTTGTTGACTCTGGTTTGGGTATTTAGGTTTAGTAATTTTTTATTTCCACTCAATGCTAATGAATCCATTTATTAATCCATTCACCCACTAAAGAATATACTGCTTGCCCTCACTTTGTAGGCTTTGTGTGGACATACGTTTCAACTTCTTTGGGTAAATGAGAACAATTGGTGGAACTTATACTAAGAATTTATTTTGTAAGAATCTACCAAACTGTCATCTGAAGCGATACTATATTATTTCAGATATGTCATTCTATTGTTGCTTTGTTTTGGGGGCATATTTAATTGTGCTCAAGGTTTACTTCTGACTCTAAGTTAAGGGATCACTCATGGCAGGACTCAGGGGAACAGATGAGGTTTTTGGATCAAATCCAGGTTGGCCATGTTCATGGAAAACACCTTACCCACTGCACTATCAGTCTATCTCCCAGATTTTTGTTATTTTAATGTGTAGTGCTCATTCTAACTTCCCTGAAGAAACAATATTAGTCAGTTTTAATGTGCCTATTTTGTCATGTGACCACCTGCAACTTAGTTCTTCTGCTATTCTTAAAATAAAATTGTTGGTTTCCCTGTTTTTGGGGGGAAGGCACACCTGGTGATGCTCAGGGGTTACTCCTGGGCATGTGCTCAGAAATAGCTCCTGGCCAGGGGGACCATTTGGGACGCCAGGGGATCAAACCGCCATATGTCCTAGGTCAGCCATATGCAAGGCAATTGCTTTATCACTGCACCACCGCTCCAGGCCCAGTTGTTGGTTTTCTTAATGTTTAGTTATCTGTTGGTTATTTTTTTTGGGGGGGAGGGCATCCATTGGTGTTAAGAACTTCTGGCTCAGTGCTCAGGAAACACTCCTGGTGTTGCTCAGTCTTATCCAAATATTTTTTCTAAAAAGTTTGTGATTTTTCTTTAATTTTCTTAATATAATTTTCAGAGATGAAAGCTTAATTTTATCAAAAAGTCCAGTTTACCAATTAGTATTATTACAGCAATGGTGTTATACCTAAAATGCTATAGCCACACTCAAGATCACAGAGATTTTTTTCCCTATTTTAGATTTTTGGCACCTAAGAGTTATGTTTAGGTTTGTGACCCATCTTAGATTAATTTTTGTGAAAGGTATATATCTATGCCACAGCTTTTTTTTTTTTTTTTTTTTTTACAATTTTTATGTTTATTATTTAAATGAGAAGGGTCAACATTCCAGGAAAAAATTACTTGGAGAAAGAATCACCACCATGTTTTCAATGCTATATAGTTTATACAATGGTGTCATATTTATTTTCTGTGCTTTAATCTTTAAGACTCTAAAAATTCCATGAAAGAGAGAACCATGTGCATCTTTCAGTGATATAGTCGAGTCCTGGAGCAATGTCTCCCATTACTTGTCTGTTCAACTGACTGAGTGACCTTAAAGTGACTGAGTTACCGCTCTTATTATCCAGACTAAATTGAACACCAGAAAGATGATAATAGTCCAAATCTCATAGTAACTGGCAAAACTGAGATAAAACAAAATCTTCATCATTCAACTTCAATCTCTGCTTTTATCATATTTTCTCCCTGAACCTCCTTTGCTAGAATTAGCAACTTCAATAAATAATTCTGGGCCATGAGATACTTGGTAATTTCTTATTTACTTAATAAAGTAAACTTAAATATTTTGCTGCTTAAACTATGACTCAAGAAATTGGCTTACCATTTCTTATGAATTTTAAACTAGAATAATGTCATAAATCAGTATATTTACCAACTAAAATTTAGTATGATTAAAATTTAGAATTTAGCATTAGTATAATTTTATCTATTCTAATGGTTGTAATTGTTTAAACATGAGGAATTTTCTTTTAAGAGAATAGAGCAATAAAGGAATACATTATAGAATTTACTTCCCTCTTAACAAAGGCAGGAGGAAAAACCCCAGACTTCTAACTTCAGGTAAGCAATAAACTATCTTGGAGTCCAGAAACTACACTATGGTCCTCTGCTTTCATTTAAACTTCTACCAACATTTTCCACTCACATAATATTAATGACAGCTCACAAAAAGTCCTTATGCAAACTTAAAGTATTTTAAACACCAACTGGGAGTGACATCCAAAATTTAATGTATTTTTGTTTCCTGATATATTCATCCCTGTATGCCAAATCTGTGCATATAGTTAGTGAACGTCTCCCTGTTGATGTCCTACAAGAATTCCAGGTCCTGCAAAATTTTTAAAACAATTTAATTTTCATGTTAATTCAAACCTGCATTCCCTGTTGAAAGACTTCAACCATTTCAACATGAAGCCCAGTGAGAAATAAGCATAATCTATGCCTACAAAGATCCACCTTGACAGCTGGCTATAACATCTCATATTTTCTATTCTCGTCCCATCCCCAGTTCATACCTATTTTATTTATTCACTAAATCCCATCAACACTTGTTTATTTCTTCTTTCAAATTCATTCATCTCACTGCAGCCAAGTAGTCTTTAATTTAAATTCTTTAAAAAAAATTTAATACAAACACCATGGTTACAAGGTTGTTTATACTACAGTGGTTTTTTTATTTCCCAAAGATAAAGCTGTTCATGATTGAGTTACAGTTGTACAATGTACATCAACCTTCATCAGTGCACATTTCCTGTCACCAATATCAAGTTTCCCTCTCACTCCCTCCCCTCATTCCCTTCCTCTTCAGCCCTCCCCCACTCTCCCCCGCCTCTCTCCAATTGTTCAAATGTGTCTCTTGTAAGTAACAGAAAGCTAGGTATAGTTTCACAATCCATTCTGTTGCTGTCTCTTGATTGGTGAGTTTGTCATTGACACTGAATGATATTACTGGTATTAAGAAATTTTTTGACATTCTGTATAAGTCATGCATGTTTGTGGAGTTTGTCTTAAAGAAGCCCCTTTATGTCTTCTTGCAAAGTTGTTTTCAATGTTATGAAGCTCTTGAGTAGTTCCTTATCCATAAAGCTCTCCATTGTTTCTTAAAATCTGAATGCTAGGGGCCAGAGTGATAGTACAATGGGCAAGGCATTTACTTGTATTTGGCCAACCTAGGCTTGAGCCCCAGCATCCCATATGGTCCCATAAGTATTTCCAGAAATTATTCCTGAGTACAGATCCAAACAAAGAATATGAATAATAATATTATAATATATATTATAATAATATTTTTGTTGAGTTCTTCATATCATTGTCTTTAAAAACAAACAATATGCCACCATTTTCTTCTGCTCTACAGATTCTCACATGGTAAATCTAGTAAATCTTCAGGATGCTCCGTTGCATGTAATTTCCTTGATCGTGTTGTTTCAATATTCTATCTTTCATCATTCTGATTATAATGTAGTATTTGGGGGGGTCTTTTTGTATCTTTCATCATTCTGATTATAATGTAGTATTTGGGGGGGTCTCTTTAATTGCTGGGACCCTTCAAGCCTCCAGAATCTGGGTGTATGCATTCCTCAGCTGTGGGAACTTCTCAGGCATAATTTCTTTTAATTTATAATTGTCATTAAAACTGCCTTTTTCTTGCTTGGAGACTTCAATGTTTCTCATGTTATTCTTCTTGAACTAATCCCTTAGTGTCTCATATTTTCTTACACCTGTACAAGAAAGTTTTTCCGAGCTTAATGAACATCTTCAACATGTTATATCTAAAGTCCTTTTCTTAGAGGTATATAGAATTGGTTAATAACGATCAAGTTTTATGAGCTATGATCTCTGTTCACTAAGCTTTATGGAGTTCTAAAGTGTTTCCCAATTGCAGTCTGGGGGAAAGTCTTTCTAATTTATGACCAAGTCTTCCTTTCTTATCAGGTGTTTTCTGAGGCATTCTGCCAAGAAATCCCCACCAATTTGTTGTTTTGAACTAGTTGTTTGAAGTTTCATATGAGGGTTCCAGGAAGAATTTCATGACATTGGCTCTGCTTCTCCTGATACTAGAATTTAGGTTCTAGGATTTACTACTATTAGGACTATCTTTATGAGTTTTCTGTTATTATTATCATGATGTGATTGAGGGCAGCCATGCCACCCCAGGTTTGTTAATTCACTGTAAGAGTCAATGTATGCTTCCCCTGAGACATGAAGGAGAGAATTATTGAGCTTCTGAGAAGCCCAATAAGTGATCATGTGTTCTAAGGGAAGGGCAAGTTTCTACCACTGGGCTTAAAGACAAAAGGAGCCTCTACTTGGACAATGTACAGAAATGGCGGGCATTTCTTACCTGTAGTTGAAGCTTACCATAAATTTTCAAATCTATTCCATGCCTTTTTATCTCATTCAGAATAAATCCAGGTGATAACAAATTTATAAGGTCCCATGTAATCTATTTTCACTTACCCTTTGGTTTTTACATCTTTACCCTCTCCGTTGTATCTTCCATTGCTAAAACTACTCATTCTTTGCTGCTTCCCAAACATGCCAGCCATATCTCATTTCCCTTAGGCTTTTCTGCCTGAAACCAGAAATTCCTATGATTTGCTCCTAATTATCAATCAAGTCTCACACCAAATATCCCCTTCTTTGTGAATCTGTTTCACACTTTGTACCATGTAATAAATCATATATTTGTGTGCTTATTAATCATGTTTCTTGTCCATCTTTTCCTATTAGAATGGCAATCCAAGATATAAGGAATTTCCTCAGTTCTGAGAATTGTTGTATCAATCTCCCTGGTCTGGAGTATCCCTGGCTTAAAGATTCTAGAATAAGTAAACACAACAGGAACCAGGGTGGTAGCCCAAAGATCTGGAACACATACTAGCATGCACAGGATCCTAAATCTGATCCTCAGTCTCCAAACTCAGTGGGTTTGAGCAGCCCTACATCATCAATTAAGCCTTGAAGTTGGTTTTTGGGTCACAGCCAGCAGCGCTCAGGGGTTACTCCTGGCACTATGCTCAGAATCGCTCCCGGCATGTTCGGGAGGCCATATGGAATGCCAATATTCGAACCACCGTCTTCTGCATGCAAGGCAAACACCCTACCTCCATGCTATCTCTCTGGCCCCCAAATATAAATTCTTTAAGGAAATACAGACTTAGTGTGATCCCATAACTTGGAACATATATAAAACACAGAAATAGAGAACTCTAATCTTTACACAGATGGATTTTGAGCCCTATTATGTATCTCTGGACTGACTTGCTGAGACCATGCACATTGAGTTTGTCTTGAATATGAAATATCTGATCCATACCAGTGCTTTTCTACTAACAATACACAACCAACAAAAATACCATGTTCAAGTAAGCAGAGGAGAAGCTATCCCATGGAGATGAAACATGAGTATCTGCTCCGGGATTTCTCAAAATCTTTACTTTGCTATTAGACAACAGGAATATGCAAGAGAAGCATGCATTAAAGCATGTTTCAAGATGACTAAGCCCAGCTACACTTAATAACATGTTTCCAAATACTATTTTATGAAGTTCATTTGGAAAAATACCTGTCCATTCAGCTGGATGATCTGTGGACATAGTACTATGTTATAAATGCTTTATTTTCAGATCTATCCATTATTCATTTTGAATTTCTTGCTCAAAGGTAACAAATTTTTATTTTGCTACTTAACTGTTTTGTTATAAGAATTCCAATGCAATGCCAAAAATATCCTACTCTTTCCCCTTCAGTTATGCAGAAATCTAATAGGGATAGTATCCCCAAACAGTCACTACTACTGAGAATCTCATTCTGCTTGAAGTTATATAAACTGAAAAATATAAAATAGCACGTGACTTCTACCACCAATCCATAACCCTATTTGAAAAATCATGCCATTAAGGTTATGCTTTCATTGAGAGTTCTCTATGTACAAAAAGAAACAAAAATGAAAGAGCTGCATACTTAATCTTTTGCCAGATGCTCAATGCTGACAAGTGACTATAGAGAAGAAAATGGAAAGAACTATATTTATTGATGAACAAGAATAACTGTTGCAATTACAAATTCAGTTTTGCAAACAGCAACCTATTTGAATAGCTTAATTACATTTATTTTCAATAGCAAGTCCATTAATAGCTAAATTAATTATGATCTGAATTTAAAACCTGTGAGGTAAGAGCAATTTACTCTTTCTTTACTGACAAAGAATCCACTTCTGGATTTATTAGTATCATTATGAATTTTTGCCCAATATGTCAAGTTGAAAAGAGTGCCTGCAAAAATGACAAAGCAAAAAAAAAAAAAAAAGCATGGATTAGATTTACATAAAGTGAAAAAGACTTATTGAAAATAATTAGTGTGTCTGAGTCCTTCCTGTGGAATAAGGAGCCAGTTGTAAGAAGGTTGCTTATAAAATATAATGTGTATACCTAGCATATACATCTTATTTTGTTAAGATTAGTACCTGAGGAGCCAGAGAGATAGCACAGCAGCAGGGCATTTTCCTTGCATGCAGCCAAACTGAGCCTGTCAGAAGCCGTTTCTGAGCACAGAGCCAGGAGTAACTACCCGAGTGCTGCCAGGAGTGGCCCAAAACCAAACCAACAAACCAACAACAACAACAACAAACAAGAATAGTGCCTGACAATTTCTAGTAAAAGGAACTAAAAATTGTTGGGAAAAATAATGGCTCTATGGCTCAGGGTGAAACAAGAATACCTGTCTGTAATTGTCTTTTTTAAAAAAAAAAGGATAGCAGTATTCAGAGAGCAGTAGGAATGTGTCACAAAGAGAGAGGAAGGCTTGTAAGGATTTTCCCAGGCCAAATATGAAAAAAAAAAAAATGAAGGGATCAAAATAATAAATAAATCAGTTACAATACACAGAATAAAACAAATGAATCTGAGTTCATTTTAAGATAAACAAACAAAAAGAATTAACAAAGTAAAACCTTTCAGTTCACAGGAAATGTCCAACTAATAAATATTAAAGAAATTATGAAATGGCAAAATAAACCTTTCTGCAGACCACCCTAAGCATTTTGGAAAAAACTCATGAGTGGATGAGAAGACTAGTAGATAGAATGGGATAGGAACTAAATATTACATAGATACAATGGGTCTTCCCATAGCATATTTGCTGATGATATAAAAAGTATAAATGGGATTGAGCTATGAACGGAAGATTAACCAACTGAGCAAAATTAAGATAGTCTGTCATGGAAGAGGCAGATAGTATGTGCTTCTTGATCAAATGCTCAATCAAGAGCTCAGCATACCAATATAATCCAGCTAATATCCAAAACAGAAAATCCAGGTCAATGGATATTCCAGAAACAAAGAGCCAATTCTCTTCCAAAAGAATGTCATCATAAAACTCAATGGAAGACTGTAAAATTGCTCCAAATTCAAGGGGAGAAATATATAAATATGTAATTATACATATTGTATAATAAAAATGTACATGTATACTATTTATAACCTTTGTATCTGAAGTTATCAAGTAAAACATAAGATAACTTAATTAAAAACTAAATGCTAGAATCCAGAGTGATAATACAATAGTAGATAGTTTGCCTTGCACATAGTTAACCTAGATTTGATCTCCAACATCTCATATGATTCCCCAAGATCTCCAAGAGGGATTCTTGAATGCATATTCTGGAGTAAGCCCTGAGCACTGTAGGATGTAGGCCACCCTCAAAATGCTAAAATATTACATACATATATTTCTATGTATGTGCTTATTTATACATTGTGGGGAGAAGGGAAAAGAAGAGCAGGAGGAAAAGGCAGAAAACTAAGAAAAGATTTAATGAGGGGTCTGAAAGATACAAAATATAGAGGGAAGAGTTCTTGCTTTGAATGTTGGATGGCTGGCTAATCTGAGTTGAATCCCTGGCTACCTTTATGGTCCCCTGTGCCTCACCGTATATAGTATACTACTCAGGTGTATACTACTACCAGATGTAGTATTAAAAAAATAAAATAAAAATGTTAATAAAATAATGAATTATACCATTTTATAAAAATTTTGTAATTTTTTGTGGTTTTTGGGCCACACCCATTTGATGCTCAGGGGCTACTTCTGGCTATGTGCTCAGAAATTACTCCAAGCTTGGGGGGACCATATGGAATGCCGGGGGATCAAACCGCGGTCCGTCCTACGCTACCACTTGCAAGGCAGACACCTTACCTCTAGTGTCACCTCTCCGGCCCAAAAATTTTGTATTGTTTTGAACCTCTTTACAAATTTGAAAGAAAGTAAAATTTAACTTTGGTTAAAGATTTGGCCCTGTGTGAGGCTTCATCCAGGGAGGTCTCCCCTTCCTTGGAGGCAAATCATACCACCCAGAAAGGGTGGAGCCAGAGGAGCGTGGCCACACACATTATTTAGCCAATGAATACCACCACAACACGTAGAAAAACCCACAATACAAGTGTGACAATGGGGAAACAACGCAGGCCAGCATCAGACATAGAGAATGAAGATGACAATTCTGATGAACAGAAAACGGCCAATCAACTAATCAATCTCTCAGATAAGGAGTTTAGACAAGAAATATGGAAGATGCTCAAAGAACTCAAAGAAACCATGGATTGAAGTAAACAAAACACTAATAAGAACCAGGAAAATATAAAGACAGAAATCAGAAAACTCCAAACTGAAATAACAGGTCAAATAACAGGCCTGAAAAACTCAGTAAACAAATTGAATGGCAAAATGGATATGCTCTTCAAAAGGCTAACAGAAACTGAGACTAGAATTGGTACTGTGAAAGATGAGATAAATAACAACTCCATATAGCGGGAGAGAATTGAAAAAAAAAGTAAAGCAAATGAACAGACAATGGAAAAATTAGTCAAAAAATGGGAACAGATGAAAATAGAAGTTTAGAAGTTTATGATAAGCTCAACAGAAACTACTTAAGAATCATTGCAGTCCCAGAGACACAGGAAGAAAATTTCCAGGAAGAATCAACGGTCAAGAACATCATTAAAGAGAAACTTCCAGAGCTAAAGAATACATGTGATCAAATTCTGCATGCCCGAAGAGTACCAACCAAAAGAGACCCCAGAAAAAATACCCCAAGACACATCTTAGTCACAACGATGAATCCCACAGATAGAGACAGAATTCTGAAAGCAGCAAGATCAAAAAGGAAAATTACATTCAAGGGAACATCCTTGACATTTACAGCAAACCTATCACCAGAAACATTCAAGGCCAGAAGCATTGGTGGGACATAGTGACAAAACTCAATGAAATAAATTCTTCGCTAGAATACTGTATGCAGCAAAACTCACTTACAGGTTTGACAGAAAAATACATGGTTTCACAGACAAACAACAGCTCAGAAACTTTACAGACTCAAAACCAGTCTTAAGAGAAAAACGGAAAGACCTAATTTAAAACAAGACTACCCAAAAGACACACCAAATTTTGATATAAAGATGGCATTAAATCCCAGGACAATTCTTTCTCTCAATGTCAATGGACTAAATGCACCAGTCAAGAGACACAGAGTGGCTAAATGGATCAAAAAAACTCAATCCAACCTGTAGCATGAAATAATTAACGATGGGGCTGGATGGCGATGGATGGAGGCCTTTGTGCTTAGGCCCCAGCCACGTGGCTTCATCCCCCATCCAACCGGCAGATTTCAGGCCCAGGTGATCGGCGTAATCAAGACTCACTCACAGGCAGACTTCAGGAAGAATTAACTTTATTCATGCCCTATTCACCACATGTGTGTGGCCTATCTCATAACCTTTTAAGCACTAGTTATTCTTGGCCCTGCATCTAAACTCCTTTCAGCCATCTTCCCTTTGGGCTCCATGCTGGTCAAAGACCAGAACACAGAAACCCAGAAGCCAGAGCGCACGGGCAAAGAGCCAAAAGCCCAAAAAGCCAAAAGGGCCGAATTCCCTTGGTCCAAGCCTTATATAACATTTCCCAGACCCCTCCCAGGAATGGGAGGGTCTAGCAGGTAAGGTTACACCTACAATCCGGTTCCCAAGACCCCTCCCAGAAATGGGCGGGTCTAGGGTCTTAAATAGGTACACCCACACCAACCTTCTTCTGCCTACAAGAAATGCACCTGAATAGTCAGAACAAACATAGACTCAAAATAAAAGGCTGGAGGAAATTATCCAAGCAAACAACACCCATAAAAAAGCTGGACTGGCCATAATAATATCAGATGATGCAAACTTTATACTCAGGAATGTTATAAGGGAAAAAGATGGACATTTTGTATTAATCAAGGGATATGTACAGCAGGAAGAAATCACTCTCCTAAACCAAATGAGGGGCCAGCAAAATATTAATACATTTGTTGACAAATCTGAAAAATAATATCAATAACAACACAATAATTGTAGGGGACCTCAACATGGCTTTGTCAACACGGGATAGGTCAACCAGACTGAAATTCAGCAAGAATATACTAGACCTGAGAAGAGAAACAGAAGAAAAATGCCTAGTAGATATATATAGGATACTCCATCCCCAGAAACCTGGATACACATTCTTCTCTAATGTACATGGGACATTCTCCAGGATAGAATACATGCTGGTACATAAAACATACCTCCATAATATCAAGAAGATAGAAATGTTGCAGGCTACCTTCACTGACCACAAGGCTCTGAAATTATATGTAAATTCCAAAGGGACACAGAAGAAAACTTTAACACCTGGAGGTTAAACAGCCTCATACTGAATAACCAGTGGGTCTGAGATGAAATCAAGGAGGAAATCAAAAGGTTCCTGGAAACAAATGATAATAAAGACACAAACTATCAGAACTTATGGGACACAGTAAAAGCAGTACTGAGAGGAACATTTATAGCTTTGCAAGCACACATTAGGAAGGAAGAAGGGGCCTATCTGAACAGCTTAAAGACGCAGCTCATAGAATTAGAGAGTGCTCAACAAAAGGAACCAAAAATAGGGAGACAGAAGGAAATAACAAAGCTGAGAGCAAAAAGAAAAAACAAAAACAAACAAACAATGCTGAGAGCAGAAATCAATGAAGTGGAAACCCAAAAAAGAATCCGAAAGATCAACAAAAGCAGAAGTTGGTTCTTCGAAAAAATAAAAAAGATTGATAGACCACTGGCAAAACTAACAAAGAAAGAGAGAGAAACTTGATAACTCATATTAGGAATGAAAAAGAAGAGATCACTTCTGATATGGCAGAGATTCAAAGGGTAATCAGAAACTACTTTGAGAAACTCTATGCCACTAAAAATGAGAACCTGGAAGAAATGGATAAATACGAATGGCCAAAAGCACATGAAAAAATGTTCCATATCACTAATCATCTGGGATATGCAAATAAAAACAACTATGAGGTGCCACCTCACACCACAGAGATTGGCACACATCACAAAGAATGAGAACAAACAGTGTTGGTGGGGATGTGGAGAGAAAGAAACTCTTATCCACTGCTGGTGAGAATGCCATTTAGTTCAACCTTTATGGAAAAGCGATATGGAGATTCCTCTAGAAACTGGAAATCAAGTTCCCATATGATTCAGCTATACCACTCCCAAGAATATACCCTAGGAACACAAATACAATACAAAAATCCCTTCCTTACACCTATATTAATTGCAGTACTATTTACCATAGCAAGACTCTGGAAACAACCAAGATGCCCTTCAACAGATGAATGGCTAATGAAACTCTGGTACCTATACACAATAGAATATTATGCAGCTGTCAGGAGATGAAGTCATGAAATTTTCCTATACATGGATGTATATAGAATCTATTATGCTGAGTGAAGTAAGTCAGAGAGAGAAAAAAATGCAGAATGATCTCATTCATCTATGGGTTTTAAAAAAAATGAAAGACATTCTTGCAATAATAATTTTCAGACACAAAAGAGAGAAGGGCTGGAAGTTACTGCTCACCTAATGAAGCTCACCACAAACAGGTATGAGTTTAGTTAGAGAAATAACTACATTTTGAACTATCCTAATAATGAGAACATATGAGGGTTATAGAAAGCCTGTCTAGAGTACAGGCAGGGGTTGGGTGGGGAGGAGAGAGATTTGGGACATTGGTGATGGGAATGTTGCACTGGTGATTGGGGGTGTTCTTTACATGACTGAAACCCAAACACAATCATGTATGTAATCAAGGTGTTTAAATAAAATATATATAAAAAAGAAATAAAAGTATATACCCAAATTCTCTGACATAACTTTTTGAGTATAAAGCAATAGATACTCACAGTATGAAGTATGAAAAACAGAAAAAATTGTAGCCATAACTACTTATAATGAATTTTGGCATACTTCTTTGCAACACACTTTCTAAGCATTTGATAAGGAATATACTAATAGCTATTAATATTTAACCATGTACTGTCTAGTTGTTTGAAGAAACACGGCAGCCAACATAATCACAAGACTTCAATTATATACAGAAAATAATGTATAGAAAAACAGGCAGTACATTACATAATTTACTGAGAAGAAAATAAAAGAGTAAGGGAAAGGACTATGGAAATAAGTGAGTATGATATAAGAGATCAGAAGTTGTGACTCCGGGGCCGGGCGGTGGCGCTAAAGGTAAGGTGCCTGCCTTGCCTGCGCTAACCTTGGACGGACCGCGGTTCGATCCCCCGGTGTCCCATATGGTCCCCCAAGCCAGGAGCAACTTCTGAGCACATAGCCAGGAGTAACCCCTGAGCGTTACTGGGTGTGGCCCAAAAACCCAAAAAAAAAAAAAAAAAAAAGTTGTGACTCCAAGATATTTGGCAGGCAAGGATATCTGGCAAGAGGGAACCACAGATGTCTAGAGAGGGTCCTTCTAGGCATACCTATGTGTGGTCGGAGAGCACAATAAGACATCTAGTTGCAGAAGGATTAGCAGTGGAAGAGGACAGAGAGATCTTTGTGAGAGAGTAGAAGGACTAGGGTGGAAGCAGAGAGGCAGGTTTAGAGATAGGTCACAGTAGCAGAGATGCTTGTGAGGTCTATGCACATAAAAGGAATCAGAAACACTGGGAAACTATGTCCTTTTAGGCAATGGTAAAAGAGAAGAGGTGGGTGGGAAATAGAGAAAAAAAGAAATCTGACAATTTGGAAGCAGGCATGTGAGATCTAGTTTCTGGGCGAAGCCCAAGTGATGAAAGAGAAAGCAGTTGCATAGACAGACATATATGAAGTCAGAGCTGAAGAGAAATTTGTAAGCATAAGTAACGTGGTGGGATGAATGAGATCACCCTGTGAAAGGAAACTGACAGAGAACAATTTCAGGGAGCAAAGCCTTAGAGTGGTAGGTAAAATCAGCAAAGACGACAAATTCTCAAAGTAGGAGGAACACCAATGTGTGATCAGAAAGCCAAATGACATCATTCTTTAAAAGATGTCAACATGCACTGATTCATAAATGAATCACAGACAAGGATCATTTCTAGAGTGATTAATGGGGACAGAATTTCAGGGGAGACCAGAGACATTGAGGCAGTGTTTCGATGAATTCTTTCCAGGAATCTTGCTAGGAAAAAGAAGGAAGAAATGGGTTCATGAATAAAGAGCTAAGGTTTCAAGTTTGGAGATGTTTCAACATATTTATGCTTGTTAGGAATGATGTAAATAGGGTGAGGATGGAGGAAGGGGTTCTGTTGGGCAAATACAGGTTAATGGAAGGTAGAGTTTTGAAGTGAATAAGAATAAATGGAGCTTAGTGCTTTCTACAGAAATGAAACAGCTACCCCTTTTGAAGAAGGGCAGTACAGAATGGCTTCCGAGCTTATGTGTGGGTTCTTGTGGAAAAAGGGTATGTTTAGCTTTTATCTGCTTTTATTTTCCCAGTGAAATGGAAAAAATTGTCAGCCAGAGTCAAGAAATTCGAGGTAGAAAGCAAAGATATGAAAAAGGTACTCAAAGGATAGGAAAACCAATTAAGAAGGGAATTATAACAGGATTGCTGAGTGCTCACGTGAGGCATGTGTTCTGATGTCAAATCTTTCTTCTTTTCTAATAGAAACATTTAAACACACACACTTCTCTCCATGCATTTAAAAATGAAATCCCGCAAATACACGGGTATTTTGTATACTCATTACTATGCAGTTAAAAAGTTTCTAATTTCCTTTATTTCTTCTCTGACACAAGAATTAATTTACAGAAAACAGCTTCTTTTTAGTATCTGAGGATTACCTATAATCATCATCCATCTCATTTCACTGTGATAATTTGATACCATGCTTTTAAAAATATATTATTTCATAGCTGAGCACATATTCCATCATAGTGAAAATCCCCTATAACTAATAAAAGAATGGCTATTCCTAAACAGTGGGAACATTAGTGTGTTAAGTCAGTTAAGTTAGACTGACAGCACAAACCAAACCCACAATATCCTTACACATTTTTGAACTCTTTTTTTTATTATTGAATAATTTTTATTAAAAGTTAAGATTATAATTGTGGGTCTGTGCACTTCTCCATTTAGTTCTAAGTAGGCCAGTCAGAAAGGGAACAAATTCAGTCCAGGTTGTTTTAGTTTTAGTGAAGAGGACACAATCTTCCCAGGCATGGTAGAGAAACTAAGGCCACCACTAGGAATTCCATCCACACACTACATGTGCTAATCAGTACCCACCAAGAATGCCAGCCACCCCATGACCACTTCCCTTTAGGCCATAATAAAAGGAGCTGAATTATAACCTTGTTTAAAAAAATTTTTTTTTTTTTTTTTTGGTTTTTGGGTCACACCCGGCAGCACTCAGGCGTTACTTCTGGCTCTATAATTAGAAATCACTCCTCGAAGGCTGGGGGGTGGTGGGGGTGGGAGGACCATATGGGGATGCTGGGATTCGAACCACCATCCTGCTGCATGCAAGGCGAATGCCTTACCTCCATGCTATCTCTCCAGCCCCTAAAAATAATTTTTAATTGAATTACCTTGAGATACTCAATTACAAAGTTGTTTATGATTTTCAGTTATACAATGTTCTAACACTCAATTTCTTCACCAGTGCACATTTCTCACCACCACTGTCCCCAGTTTCCCGCCCATCCCCCTGCAAGTATAACCCTATGGAAGATATATATCTTCTCTCTTTTCTTCTTCTCCTCCTTTACACACTGTGTATGCAATACTGTTACTGAAGATATCCCTTTAGTATCATGCATACCACTTTACTACCTTTCAGTTCTTATCGAGAGTGGTTCTTTCCAATTACTGTTATAGTGGTCACTTCTGTACCCTAACTGCACTCCCCACCTTTTGTGGCAAGCTTCCTACTACTATGGACCAGTCCTCCTGGCCCTCGTCTCTATTGTCTTTGTGTATTATTACCGTACAATATGTTTTTAATATCTCATAAATGAGTGTAATCATTTTATGTATAACCTTCTGACTCATTTCACTCTGCATAATACTCCATATTTATCCATGTATAAACAAATTTCATAAATTCTTAAGGCCTCAAGCTGCTTCTTCTTAAGGTCTCACTCTGCTGTTCTGCTCTGCTGTACACTGCAGACAGGGTGGACTTGTCTTCGCGCTCAATCAGCTCTGGCTCTGCTTTGCTTTTCACCTCCAATAGTTTTGTTGGAGAAACTAACCTGGACAGATTCCCCACTTCCCCAACAATTGCTGTTTTTATTACATTTACTATAGAGCTCTCGTATTAGGTAAAAATAATTAAGATTTTGTGTATGTATGTGTGTGTTTTCCGTTATGGGCCATGCTAAACATTGCTTAGGGCTTATTACAGGCTCTGCACTCAGGGTTCATTCCTGGTGGGAGTGGGGGACTATTTGAGGTGCTGAGGTTTGAGCACAGGTTGATGTATTTCAGTCTTTAAATTTTTATATAGCTTAATAAAATCTGTCTTTTGAGTTTGAAATAATTCTCCTTTTTCCTTCCTTCTTTCCACCTTCCTCCCTTTCTCCTTCCTTCCCTCCTTCTCTGCCTCCCTCCCTTCCTTTTGAGAACCAATAAGTGGGGGCCACATCCAGCAATACTCAGAACAGTAGTTCATGGACCTGCACTGAGAAATTACTCCTTGTGGTTCTCAGGAGACCATATGCAATGCTGGGGATCAACCCAGGTTTGGCTGTGTACAAGGTAGGCACCCTGCCCACCAAAAGATGTATATTTTTAACAGCATGAAAATGGTATATAAATTATTGTATAGCAATATAGCACAGTAATAGTAATTAATAGGTTGAGAAAAAGTAAGGATGCTTTTTTCAGGTTGAAAAATAAATATGATATGTCATTTCTACATATTCAAAGAAAACATGAGTGTTACTGAAAGTTTCATGTTTTGTTGTGGATTCATTCTCCTGTACTTTCTAAATTTCTTATGTTACTGTTTTTAGTACCATCAAATATAACCAAAAACTTTGGGGTGATGAGTACTCTAGAAATCTAACTCCTTTGTGACTGGTGCCCTTCTTAAAGAAAGGACAAGAAAAATAGCTTTATCACAAGAACAAAAAAAAAAAGTCATTAAAAAAAACCCTTAAAATATTAAAAAAAAAAAGTGGTGGGAATGTTGCACTGGTGAAGGGGGGTTTTCTGTTTATGACTGCAATCCAACTACAATCATGCTTGTAATCATGGTGCTTAAATAAAGATTTAAAAAAAGTAAAATGAAAATAACTTGTGACTTTCTGGCACAAACATATTATGTCCTCATTTCATTTTAAAGCAAAACATTAAAATTACTTTATAACAGCAGTTAGAATTTGATTTTAACTTAGCAACTAGCTGAGAGCACTCAGACGATTAATCAAGGAAATGATGAAAAGTGATTTACTGTTAATTGCTACACTTACTTGTCATTATTCAAATAAAAATACCAACATATTGGTATTTTTTTCTTACTAGAAAATCAAGTAACATGCTAATATCCAAAATTGTGTCTGGGTTTGGTTGGGTGCCACATTTGACAGTGCTCAGTGGGTACTCTCAGTCTTTGCTCATGGTACCAAGCAATGACAGGGGACTGAAACTTAGTCCTTTTTCTGGACCAACTAGAACTGTTTTGTAAGTGATTTTATTTCTTTTCCCATACCTCCCAGATCACTCATCACTCATAGTGAAAGTCAATAAGTAGCATTCAAAAATATATATAAATTGCTAAATAATAAATGTATAAGTTACTAAATTAGATTTATTAAAAGTAAAATTATTAAATTTTATATAAATTATAAAATATATAAATTACTAGAATTCTAGTTTTATTATTATGATTATTATTATTTTTCGTTTTGGTGGGTCCATACCCGGCAGAGCTCAGGGGTTAAAACCTCCTGGCTCTACACTCAGAAATCGCTCCTGGCAGGCTCTGGGGACCATATGGGATGCCAGAATTCAAACCACCATCCTCTGCATGCAAGGCAAATGCTCTACCTCCATGCTATCTCTCCGGCCCCTCGAAGTCTAGTTTTTATTTTAATTTATTTTATTAATATTTTTATTTAGGAGCCACACCCAGCAGTGTTCTGGACTTGCCCCTGATTCTGACACAGGGATCACTCCTGATGAAGCTTGATCACTCTATGGTGCTTTGGATCAAACCCAGGTCAGTCTAAGACAAGGCAAGCCCCTTACCCTCTACTCTATGACTCTCATCCCATCATTTTTATTTCTAATATTCTAAACTCAAAAGTCAATAATCACTCCATTTACTGAAAATATTTAAATTCACTAAACAAACTGGTAAGAGCTAATGCTTAATGGCTGCTTTGGATATAATGGAAAAATGATAATTAGTTAAAACTTAAAGAGTTTTTCCCCAAAGTTATGGAAAGCGGGGGGATTTTGTTTGATGTCTAGGAACAGCTTTTTTTTTTTTTTTTAAACTCCCTTGATGAGATGAAAATCCAAATGGGCTGGTGTATCAAAGATTCGACTGTGAGACTTTTCTTTTGGGGAAAGACCACAAAGAAATTCCTTTTGGACTTCCAGTAGGATTGTCCTTCCCTATTAGAATAAGAGTTACCTTGAAATGTCTCCCAGACTGCTCAGATTGGTCTGATCAGTCAGTCTAAGTTTGAGGTAAACACTTCAAAGTTTCCAATAAAATTTCCTCCAAATGGTCACTGAGACTAGCCCAAATTCTCAAAATTATTTGTCTTACCAATCCCTTTTCAAGAAAAATAAATTTCTTGGCATCCCTCTGGATATTTACCTAAACAGGAGATGCCCTGCCACAATTATATGTAAAGACACAACCACCCCCAAATTCTTCCAGCACCATTCTGAGGGTGCTATTGCCCATTTGAAATTCATTATCTAGACTCTCCCAGTACCACTTAAAGGAAGTTCAGATAACAGTATACACCTTCTCCCTCATCTGCAGAGAAGCAATATTAAGGTAAGCTAATCTAAGAGAAACAGAATTGAACAGAAATGAAAAAAATTAAGATGGTCCATAGCTGGATCTACTGAATAATATGAAATCATGCAAAGGGATAAAGAATACTCTGTTGGGACTCCTATTTGAGAATTAATATTCAGTATGAGAAAAATTTCCATATGCAGATTTCTGCATTCCTAACTTTTACAATATTCAATGAGGGCCAGAGACAGCTCAATATGCTAAACAACTGGACACATGCTTTATTTATACGCAGGAAGCCCAGGTTTGATCTCTAGCTCCAAATGGTTCCCTGAACCCCACACCCTGGGAGTGATCACTGACCACCATGAGGTGTGGTTCACAAACAAACAAAAAAAACCCAATTATTACCCAAAAAGTATGTAATATTATGTAAAAAGAGCCTTTTGATTTTTTTCCTAAGAATTGTAGAACATAAAGTATTTCACATATCAACAGTACTTTTCTCATATTTCTACTCAATGTAAAAGTCCTCAAAAACCACATTCTTCTAAAGTATAGGTGTCATTATTATATCTATGTTAGATAATTGCTTGTTTCCTCTCTTATAAGCATACCAATGTCAAATTTACATGCTTTTCTAAATTTCTTTTTTTTAATTCTTTTTTTTATTGTAAGAATTTATTCAAGAGACAAAATTGATTAACATAATGAGGTAAACTAACATAACATAATATAGTGACATAACATAACATATAATATAATTGATATAATAATAATACATGTAAGTCAAAGAAAGTTTCTGATTAAAAACACAATTTTTCCATAATGGTTTACATATCTTTCACAGTAGTATTTTAGGTACATCTTAACATTGAATCAGGGGAATACTCATCACCAACTATGTCCTACCCTCATTCCAGTTCCCTTTCTACAACCCATATACCCCACCATCACCGCCCGGGCTGCTAGAGTAGGTGGACCCCTCTTTGTCTGGCTTACTATTAGTGATCACATATCTGTTTGGTCCTGGAACCCTCCCTTGTTTCCCCCTCTATTTAAGAGGCAGAGTTAGAAAAATCGAGGTATGTGGTTTTGTTTGAAGGAAAGAAAAGCAATAGATTGGGTACAAAATAAGAGGAAAAAAAAAAAGAAGTCAAAAGTCAAATACGCTGAAAATGGGCAGAGTCCCTCTAGACTGAGGCTTCCAACCTCAGTTTGAAAGAGGACAAGAAAAAGGTAATTGAGATACCACAACAATACAGAAAAAAATATCGAATTAAATAACTGGTGAGCACTACAGCAATAAAGACAGGCACCACACAACAGTCTCGGTTCTAAAATCAAATCATGCTCGAGTGCAAAAAGAAAGAGAAAGACAAGACAAAATAAAATAAAATAATATTGGAGACATCGACCGTACTCTCCACACCAAAATATAGACGTCAAAAAAAATCAATCAATCGATAAATAAACATGTGGGAAAATGATTGTTTTGTGCTTTTTTTTTTCTCCTTTTCTTTATCCCCCTGCATAGGCACAGTAACTATTGGGGATATTGTAGAGGAAATTCCCTGGACCTAGGAGATGCAGGGTTTCTCCACCCCTGAAGTATACTGTCATGGGATTAACTCTAGACTCCTTGAATGATCATTTACTCTCCTCTTGCTGTTTTTGTGGTGTGTGGAAGACTTCTGCTTTGTCTTGGATGGTAAAATCAGACCTCTGTTTCTAGAGATCTTTGTGGCTGTGCAGCTCAGGGAATGTAGTTTATGAAGTCTTTATTTGTGGTTCTAGCAGTTATGCTTCTTCAGTGTCGTTTTAATCCATCTTCTGTAGTTGGTGTTCTTGGTCGTTATGTTGCTCCTAGAATGCAGTCTGGGATAAAGTCTTTTGTTATGTTTCCGGAAGACCCATTCAGTTGCGGTTGTCTCAGTCAGATTTCTGGAATTGGAGCTCTTGTTTGTTGAACAGATAGTATACCAAAAACTAGGCTAGAACGTTTTGTTGTTGCTGTTGTTGTTGTTGGTACCTGGATGTATACTGTCCAGTCTTGGTTGCAACAACCAGTCGTCTGTATATAGCGATGTTGGCTTTTGCACATATCAAAGGGTGACATGTTTTCTGATTTTGTCTTATCTATAGCTGATGAGGAAGGACAACTTGCTCTTAGATCAAGTTGTTCCCATTTCCTCATTGTCAGGTTATCTATTTAGAACTGGCTCATATTGGTGTCAGAGCAGTACTGTAAATGCCCTGGAGGGATTTGGTTCCTGGAGCTGTTGTGGAGAACTCTGTCGTATCTATGTCTGGGATCCAGGAGTTAAGGCTGAATGGTCAGCTTTTCTAAATTTCTAAGTACCACATTGTTGTACATTAAATCTGGGGGGGGGGTAGTAAACACTAATGAATAAGTCACTGGTAATAGCTTAGTTGTTTTTATTCTACTACCAATTAACAACTTGGCATCTTCATTTCCTAAAACACCACTAGTATATCAATTCTCTTATTTCTCTTTTATACAGTGGCACTTAGAAAACCTGAAGCTTTACTCTGAGCACACCAAGTGCTTCTCCATCAATGGAACTAGGAAATCTTCCTGAGCTGATGGAGCTGCAGCCCTAACTTTGGGTGCAGACAGCCATGACTTCTTCAGTCCTGGATGGCATTTCAGCCACAGGTGGCATTTTACTATGCAATTTTAAATTTAATTTTAATTTTAATTTTACTATGCAATTTTAATTTTAATTTTACTAAACAGTTTTAATTTCAAGTAAATAAATAGTCCAACTCATCTTGTCAGTCCAGACCAGTGTAATTTTGTAAGTCTCAGCTCTATGATCTCAGGCATAATGTCTGGAGGGATTCCTAGTCTGTTTTTAAAGACAACTGATTCAAAGAAGCAGAGCTGATATCACCTAAAGCAGCCTATCAAAGGTAGATTGATTGTCCATGTGGCTCCTCAACCCTGCCCTCAGGAAGCACTATGTAGATTATGTGCACAAAACATGACTAAATGAGAGTGACATATCCATTTCCAATTGGCACATTAGCTAATTTCCACAAATTCAGTGACTTAAAAGACAACATAAACTTCTGACTGCTCCAGAGATGAGAGATATTAAATGGATGGCTGCTAAAGGTATTGTCAGAGCTGTGTTCCCTCTGCTGGTCCTAGGAGATAATCCCTTTCCTTGTCTTTTCCAGTTTCCAGAGGCTGCCTCATTTCTTGGTGAGTGTCTTCTTCTGCCATCTCTAATGTCAGCCGCAGACAATTAAGTAAGATGTTCTCATATCACACCACTTCACACTGATCTTACTATCCACATTTAAAAGGCCCTTATGATTATCTTTATTATCTCTTAAGCCTGACTGATCAGTAACCACAGCTCCCCTGCCATGTTGTTTAAGATATCCACAAAAATGGAATAGGTCTCTTCAGTGAGATCATTAGTATTCTGCCTACTGTGTAGACTAGTGAAGCAAAAATACTATGCAAGTAGTTTGTGGTGTCAAGGTGTCAAGCAGCACTAATAGAACCCAATGCTGAAAAATACAGTCTGAAATACAGTCTAATAAACTTTAATAGTCAGTATTTAAATTCTATGCATTTCAGCTATAAAACCAAGAGACCAAGGCATTAATTTAAAAAAATATAAGAATGCAAATAGGAACATTTTTACCCTTCAGTAATTTATAAGTATTCATTCCATAATGAGACAATCTTATACATTAATAGTAATCAGTACCAAAATCAATTGCAATTTAGGTTCTAAAAGAAATCTATTGTAAAACATTTTTAGTAACTTCTAAGTTATTTTTGCCTTAGTCAATAATTATAGGTATATTTAAATACATTAATACATATAGAATTATTTGTGCATTATCTACAGGGGGAAATTGCAAGTCCAGTTTCTTCTTCAAAATAAATTGAATTTCTAAAAAAATTCAGCACATGAAATTTTTATGATTAATTTTCTAATTATGAAATTTCTTAAAAACTTAACTGTGAAAACCTGTCACCCAACATGCACTAAAACCATCTAAACTGAAAATGAGTGGGATGAAGTGAGAAAAACAAGATCACAATATAAATGGAAAAGTTAGAGAAAAACACTGCAAGTTGGAAGAAAAAAAAACTTTGAAGGAAAGGGCATTTTTATACCTATCTGGGTCTTGAAATATAATTCTCCCTGAGCATTTTATATTAAAGTACAAAACTGGGTCTAGAGAGATAGTACAAGGGTTAGACACTTGTCTTGCCTCCATCCACCAGGAGTGCATAAGGTCCCCAAAGTACTTCCAGGAGTCACTCCTAGGCATAAAGAAATACTCATTGCCACTTAGTAGAGAAATGAAAAACCACAACAAGAAAAACAGTATCCAAAGCAAAATAAAAAAAAGAAAGAAAGAAAGAAAGAAAGAAAGAAAGAAAGAAAGAAAGAAAGAAAGAAAGAAAGAAAGAAAGAAAGAAAGAAAGAAAGAAAGAAAGAAAGAAAGAAAAACAGTATCATCTCACAACAGTAAGAATGCTGTATATTAAAAAAGACTGAGTAGAAGCCGGAGAGTTGGTGCTATAGGTAAGGTATCTGCCTTGCAAGTGCTAGCCAAGGAAGGACCGAGGTTTGATCTCCCAGCTTCCCATACGGTCCCCCCAAGCCAGGGGCAATTTCTGAGCACTTAGCCAGGAGTAACCCCTGAGCATCAAACAGGTGTGGCCCAAAAAAAAAACCAACAAAAAAAATCCCAAAAAACTGAGTATAGTTGGTACTGGAGGGGATGTGGTGAGAATTCACTGATCACTACTGATAAGAATGTAAACTGGTTCAACTTCTCTGGGAGGCAATATGGATAACTCAGATTAGTGTGAATAGAACTTCCATACAACCCAGCAATAATAGTTCTAGGCATCTACTCTCAAAACACATACAAAAAAATTCAAAGGGTATATGCACCAACTATACACCTTTGATCATTGTAGTACTTAGTACAATAGTCAAGATATCAAAGCAACCCAAAAGCCCAACATTTATTTGGTATTTACTTATCCATTCTTTTTGTTTGTTTTGTTTTGGTTTGGTTTTGGGTCACACCCAGCAGTGTTCAGAAGTTACTCCTGGCAGGCTCTGGGGACTATGAGATGCCAAGGATCAAACCCAGGTTTGACCACATGCAAGGCAAACACCCTACCTGCTGTGCTATTTATCCATTCTTGATGAACGGATTAAGAAGCTGTATATTTATATAATAGAATATAATGTAGTGGTAAGAAATGAGAAAGTCATGCAATTTGCTGCTTACATGGATGGAACTAAAGGATATCATTCTGAATGAAGTCAATCAAAAGGATAGATACAGAATGATTCTCTGATAGAGTAAAGAGAGCAGAAAATGGCCAAAGGTAACAGAAATGGATTGCTGGTTCACAGAACTAAGTTTATAGGGTGTTAGTATGAGGTGGGGAGAATGAGATTTTCATGGAGGGAAATAGGCACTCTGGAAGTGGGTGTGGTGTTAGAAAGAAGTAAGCAGGAAACTATTATTAACAGTATTTCAAATCAAAGCAGCTCAATAAAAACGGGGGATAAATAAATGATATAAAACCCAGAGGTGTCCTGGAGACGGGATGACTCACTTAGACTGCTTAGCTGGCGGATGATAGCTGCGAGGGTACTGTTGGTTACACACTCAAGTTCGCTGGTAATCCCTTCAGGCAGAGCTCCCCGGCACAAGTGCCGGGGTTCGATGTTCCTCTTCACTAAAGGCATGGCTTGCAGTCTAAAAATGTAAAAGAATAACAACACATTATTTAAAGTTCATACTATGGGTCTTTGCTTGTTTTGGTTTTGGAGCCACACCTGGCAGTACTCAGGGGTTAGTCCAGGCTCTGGCCTCAAAAATTACTCCTGGTAGGCTCTCTGAAGGACCATGTGGGATGCCAAAGATCAAACCTGGGTCATTCATGTGTAATACAAGTGCCCTACCCACTGTGCTATTGCTCTGACCCCAAGTTCACCCCTCATGTTTTTAATAAATCTAGCACTTTAATTCTCTTGAGCAAGTATTCTTGTCCAGGAGTTTCATCATCGATGATTTCTATCTGAATCATCTCAATCTGCAACAGATGTTGAATTTCTTAAATGAATTTTATGGGCTTCAAAAACTGAACCACAGTATTGTCTTTCTTACCTTTCTTCAAAAACACTATGCAAGGTATCCAATGAAGACAGTGAACAGACAACATGCAATTTTCCTAGCACCAAAATAAGGAGAAGTAAATAAGGAGTAAGATATAGGCACTAGGAGCAAGAGAGGTCTCAACCACCCCAAAGTGTGGGCAGTTTTAGCAGATTGAGACAGAGAACAGGTCCATGGAGGACACAGGAGCTTATGTCTCCCTTTCCTGCTCAGAAGTTCGGGAACAGGAAGCAATATGATAGATAAAATGGGAGATGGAAAGATATGAGAACAGAAATGGTTCCTGCGAACAATTTTCTTCTCCAGTCCCAAGCTGCCCATTCTCCACCGCCACCGATAGCAAGGCTTATTCTTTTGAAAATGTAAATTTAGAGGATCTAGATTTGAGCTAGCACTTAAAGTCAAAGCTATGTAATGCATGGAACCCACAGTACTAAGTCAAAGTCAGAGGTCCGCATATTTATTTGGCCTATCACCCCCTTTTCAGAAAAATAAATGTAATGGCTCCTGAAAACTACCATTAAAACAAACAAAATCACTAATTGTACCTAAGGCTACTAATGGCCTCCTCAAGTAGTTCAGTGTCATCCCAGGGGATGGTTACTACACACTGCAGGGAACACTGGTTACACAGAACAGTCAGCTCACTTCCCTACCCCAAATCTGCAGCTCCCTTCTCCACTGGCTCCCAGAATGCTGGCAGCTTGTCTCTTGTGTTTTGTTTTGTGGCCACATCCAGAATCACTCAGGGCTCATTCATGGCTCTGGGCTTATTCCTAACAGGACTAAGAGGATCATAGGTGGTGATAGGAATCAAACCAGGGTTAGCCATATGCAAGACAAGTGCCTTAACCGCTGGACTATCTTTCTGGTCCAGGTAGCTTGGTTTTCATTCCTCAACCAGAGAAAATAGAATACTCCCTTGGAGAATGTTGGAAGGGAAAACTGTACAAACTCTGCATGTGGGGCAGCATATTCTTCTACTGAAGCTGCTGACCAGGTTACCCTGTAGTGCCACTACCAATCACTCCCAGAACATAACTTAAATCAGGACAGAGAATGAAGGTTCACAGCCAATGACAATCCGAGGAAGTCCTTGTACCCATCACCAGAAAAGATGTTACGGGTGCCAGGGAGATGGTTTAAAAGAGTTGGAGAGCATGCCTGGCACAAAATAGATACTGAACTATCAACTCATGTATGCCCAAAATACCACTGAGCTCAAACACTAAATCACTCATGTACATAGATAAGCAGTACTGACAGTGGCTTGGGACCTTCTGACTTTGGGGGGAGGGCTTCTTGTACACACACAAAAGTAGATAAAAATTAAGATAAAATATCAGAGTCCAGAGTGATAGCACAGGGGATAGGGAATTTGCATCACAAGTGGTTAATCCAGGCTTGATCCTAGGCAATCCATATGATCCATCGAGCATGCCAGGAGTGATGTCTGAGCACAGAGCCAGGAGTGACACTGGATGTGCCCCCTAGTGTTTGTAGTTGAGTTTTTTAAGTCATAAAAAGAACAACCCCCCTTAATCAGTAAAACATTCCCACCACAAGTGCACTCCATCTCCCTCCTCCCCCAACCCCTGCCTGTATTGAGACAAGCATTCTACTTCTCTCATTCATTAACATTGTCACAATAGTTGTTAGTATAGTTATTTCTCTAACTGTACTCACCACACATTGTGGTGAGCTTCATAGAATAGGCCAAACCTTCTGGAGCTTATCTCTATTGTCTTTGGGCATTATTACAATAATGTACTTTATTTTTCTTAAAACCCATAGATGAGTGAGACTATTCTGTGTCTATTTCTCTCCCTCTGACTTATTTCACTAAGCATAATAGTTTCCATGCCCATCATGTATAAGAAAATTTCATGACTTCATCTCTCCAGAGAGCTACAAAATATTCATATGTATATGAACCACAGTTTCTTTAGCCATTCATCTGTTGAAGGGCATCTTGTTGCTTTCAGATTCTGGCTATTGTAAATAGTGCTACAATGAACATAGGTATGCAGAGGCATTTTTGTATTGCGTTTTTGTATTCCCAGAGTATATCTCCAGGAGTGGTATCGCTGGATCATATGATACCTTAATTTCCAGTGGTTTGTTTTTTGGGGGCACACACCCAGTGATGCTCAGGGGTACTCCTGGTTATGAGCTCAAAAATCGCTCCCGGCTTGAGGGACTTTATGGAACACCAGGGACTGAACCGAGGTCCATCCTGGATCAGCCTCATGCAAGGCAAATGGCCTACCACTGCACTATCACTCTAGCCCCTTGAATTTCCAGTTTTTTGAGGAATCTCCATATTGTTTTCCAGAAGGGCTGAACTAGATGGCATTCCCACTCGCAGTGAATGAGAGTTCCTTTCTCCCAACATCCCCAGAAGCACAAATTGTTCTTGTTCTTTGAGATGTGTGCCAGTCTCTATGGCACATGTCTCATTGTTGTTTTGATTTGCATCTCCCTAATGATTATAATGTAGAGGTAAGTGTGAGTAATGTGGAGGATTTCTTCATGTGCCTATCGGCCATTTGTATTTCTTCTTCGAGAAATTGTTCATTTCTTCTCCCCATTTTTGATGGATTAGATATCTTTTTCTTGTTAAGTTCTGTCACTACCTTGTATATCTTAGATATGAGCCCCTGATCTGATGGGTACTGGGTGAATAGCTTCTCCCATTCTGTGGGTGGCCTTTGTATCCTAGCCACTGTTACCTTTGAGGTGCAAAAGCTTCTCAGATTAATATAATCCTATCTGTTTATCTCCACTTACACTTGTTTGGAGAGTGATGTTTCCTCCTTAAAGATGCCTTTAGTCTCAATGTCATAAAGTGTCTTGCCTACCTGTTGTTCTATATACCTTACAGTTTTGGTCTGATATAAAGTCTTTAAACCATTTGGATTTGACCTTTGCGCATGGTGTTAGATGGAAGTCTGAATTTGCTATTTGCAAGTGGCTGACCAGTTTTCCCAAAACCAGTTCTTAAAGAGCCTTTCCTTGTCCCTTTATCAAAGATTAACTCATTGTATGTCTGGAGAACATTCTCTGAATATTCAAGTCTTTTCTACTGATTTGAGGATCTGTCTTTATTCCATTACCATGCTATTTTAATGACTATTGCTTTGTATAGTTTAAAGTTGGGAAAAGTGATACATACCATGGTCCTTTTCCTAAGATTTGCTCTAGCTATTCATGGGTGTTTATTGTTCTAAATGAATTTCAAGAGTGTTTGATCCACTTCTTTGAAGAATGTCATGAGTATCTTTAGAGGGATTGCATTGAATCTGTAGAATGCGTTAGAGAGTATTGCCATTTTAATGATGTTAATTCTACTAATTCATGAGCAGGGTATGTGTCTCCATTTCCTTGTGTCCTCTTTTATTTCTTGAAGCAGGGTTTTGTAGTTTTCTTTGTATATGTCCTTCACGTCTTTAGTTAAGTTGACTCCAAGATATTTGAGTTTGTGTGGCATTAATGTGAATGGATATTTTTAATGTCTATTTCTTCTCTACCATTATTGGTGTATAAGAAGGCCATTGATTTTTGGTGTATGATTCTATTGTTTCTAGAAGCTTTTTGGTAGAGTCTTTGGCTTTCTAAATATAGTATCATGCCATCTGCAAACAGTGAGAGCTTGACTTCTTCCTTTCCTATTTGGATGCTCTTGATATCTTTTTCTTGCCTAATCACTATGGCAAAAACTTCCAGCATTATGTTGAATAGGCATGGTGATAGACGACAGCCTTGTCTTGTGTCAGATTTTAGAGGAAAGGCTTTTAGTTTATCTCCATGGACAATGATATTTGACATTGGCTGTGGTAGATGGCCTTGACTATATTGAGAAAAGCTCCTTCCATTTCCATCTTGATGAGAAAAGAAAGGGTGTTAGACCTTATCAACTGCTTACACTGCATCTATTGATATGATCATGTGGTTTTTATTTTTCTGTTTTGCTGATATAGTGTATTATGTTGATTGATTTACGTATGTTAAACCATCCTTGCTTTCCCAGAATGAAACCTACTTGATCACTTGGTTGTGGTGTATGACTTTCTTGATGAGGCACTGGATCCTATTTGCCAGGATTTTGTTGAGGATCTTTGCACCTGTGTTCATCAGAGATATTGGTCTTTAGTTTTCTTTTTTGCAGCATTTCTGTCTGGTTTTGGTATCAGGGTGATGTTATCTTAATAAAAACTATTTGGGACTGTTCCTATTTCTCAATTTTATGAAAGAGCCTGAAAAGGATTGGTAGTAGTAGTTCCTCTTGAAAGGTTTGAAAGAATTCATTAGTAAATCTATCTGGACATGGGCTTTTGTTTTTGAGAAGACTTTTTTTTTTTTTTTGATGACCATTTTAGTTTCCTCAGTAGTGATTGGTCTGTTTAGGTAGGCTAGATCATCCTGCATTAACCATGGATTATAAGCGACCAAGAATTTATCCATTTCTTCCAGGTTCTCATGTTTTGTGGCATAGAGTTTCTCAATGTAGTCTGTGATTACACATTAATCTCTGCAGTTTCTGTAGTGATCTCCCCCTTATCACTTTTTTACCCGGTTTATTAAGTTTCTCTCTACCTTTATTTGTGAGTTTTGCTGGGGCTTATCAATCTTGTTTATTTTTTCAAAGAACCAACTTTTGCTTTCATCAATCTTTCAGATTGTTTATGGATTTCCACTTCATTGATTTCTGCTCTAAGCTTTATTATTTTCTTCTGCCTAGTGATTTTTGGTTCCTTTCATTGATAATTTTTTAATTTTATAAGCTGTTCCATAAGCTATTTATGTAGGCCCCTTCTTCCTTCCTGATGTTTACTTGCAAAGCTATAAATTTTCCTCTTAGTGCCACTTTTGCTGTATCCCATAAGTTTTGGTAATTTGTGTCTTCATTGTCATTTGCTTTCTGGAATGTTTTGATTTCCTCTTTGATTTCATCTCTGACCCACTGGTTGTTCAGTAATGTGCTGTTTAATTTCTAGGTATTACAGTTTTTCTTCTGTTTCCCTTTGTAGTTCATTTCTAATTGTAGTGCCTTATGATCTGAGAAGGTAAATGAAACAATTTCTATCTTATTGACTTTACGAAGGTATGTTTTATGTGCCAGTATGTGGTCTATCCTGGCAAATGACCCATGTGCATTGGAGAAGAATGTGTATCCAGTTTTCTGGGGATGGAATGCCTTATATATATATATATATATATATATATATATATATATATATATATATATATATATATATATATATACTAGTCCACTTTCTTCCATTTCTCTTTTCAGAGCTAGTATATTCTTATTAGGTTTCAGCCTGGTTGACCTATCAAGAGGTGAGAAGGTAGTGTTGAGGTCTCCCTCTATTATATTGCTATTAATGTATTCTTTTTTTTTTTGTTTTTGGGCCACACCCGTTTGACGCTCAGGGGTTACTCCTGGCTATGGGCTCAGAAATCGCCCCTGGCTTGGGGGGACCATATGGGACGCCGGGGGAATCGAACCGCGGTCCTTCCTTGGCTAGCGCTTGCAAGGCAGACACCTTACCTCCAGCGCCACCTACCCGGCCCCATATTCTTTTAGATTTTTTTTAACAATTGTATTAAGTATCTTGCTGGTCCCTCCTTAGATGCATTTATGTTTAGAAATGAGATTTCTTCCCATTGTATATACCCTTGACTAGTACTAAATGTCCATCTTCGTCCCTTACAACTTTTCTGAGTTTGTGATATAATATGGCTACTCCAGCCTTTTTTTTTTAAGGGAGTTGTTTGCTTGGATGATTTTCTTCAAACTTTTGATTTTGAGTCTATGTTTGTTCTGACTATTCAGATGTGTTTCTTGTAGGCAGAGTGTTGGATTCAGGCTTTTGATATATTTTGCCACTCTTTCTCTCTTAACTGGTGCATTTAGTCCATTGACATTGAGAGATATAATTGTCATGTGATATAGTTTCATCTTTGTGTAGAAGTGTGCTGTGTCTGTTGGTCTGTCCTGTCTTAAAGTAGACCTTCCAGTTCTTCTTTTAAGGCCTATTTGAGTCTGTAAAGTTTCTGAACTTTTTTTTTTTTTTTTTATCTGTGAAGCTATGGATACTTCCTTCAAGCCTGAAAGTGAGCCTGATTGGGTGCAGTATTCTATGCGAAGCACTCATTTTGTCGAGTTTTGTCAATATATCCCACCACTGCCACCTGGCCTTGATGGTTTCTTGTGACAGGTCTGCCGTAAATCTTAAGGATGCTCCTTTGAATGTAATTTCCCTTTTTGAACTTGCTGCTTTCAGTATTCTATCCCAATCTGTGGGATTCGTCATTGTAACTAGGATGTGTCTTGGGATGTTTCTCTTCAGGTTTCTTTTAGTTGGTACTCTTTGGGCATGTAGGGTTTGGTCGCATGCAGTCTTTAGCTTTTGGAGTTTCTCTGCAATGATGTCCTTGGCTGTTGACTCTTCCTTGGGATTTTCTTCTTGAGTCTCTGGGACTCCAATGATTCTTATGATCTTTCTGTTAAGTTTATCAAAGACTTCTATTTTCATCTTTTCACATTCTTTTTCCATTGTTTGATCATTTGCCTTAAGGCTCTTTACTAGTGTCTTCTGTTGTATGGAGCTTTTATGCATCTCATCTTCCAACTCACTGATTCAGTCTTCAGCTGTAGTTACTCTGTTGGAGGGGTTTTCTACTGAGGTTTTCATTTTGTCTACTAAGTTTTTCAGACCTATTATTTCGGTTTGGAGTTTTCTCATTTCTCTCTCTATATCTTCTTGATTCTTATTTGTGTTCCATTCAGCTCGATCTATGCTTTCTTTGATTCTTATAAGGATCTTCCATATTTCTTGTCTAAACTCCCTATATGAGAGGCTAATTAGGTAGTTGGCACTTTTTGGGTCATCAGAGCTGCCGTCTTCATTCTCTATGCCTGATGTTGACCTGCATGTTTCCCCATTGTCACGTTTGTTGTGTAGTTTTTTCATACATGTTATGGTAGAGTTCACTGGCTAGAAGATGCATGTGGTCGCATTCTTCTGGCTCCACCCTGCTTGGGCATTCCCAGCTCACCTCCACCAAGCAGCTTAGCAGGGACTTCTAGGCTAGGTATGGTCTCAAAAGCCACAACAATGGTCAGGATCCTGCCCCGTGCAATAAAGTGTCAACTTTTCCTTAGGTAGGCATGTGTTTCTTATTCAATAAATCTACAGTTCATACACAAGTAGAAAACTTCAAGCTTGCAACTGACATAGTATAACTATGCTCAACTTGCAAACCTCTAAGAAAAAGTGTAAAAGATTGACTAAGAAAGCTATTATTTCTTTCTGAGAAAATCAATTCAAGTAACTGGAGAGTATGTAATCACAATGCTATAAATTAAAAAACCAGAATTCTTCATAAAGTTAAAAAGGAAAAATCTCAGTGTGGGAGCCTTCCCTTTCCCAAGTCTATGTACCAATGCAGTGCATACACCCACTATTCTCCTCCCACTCCCTCTTTTTAACAGACTTTGGGGCTTCTCCGTGTGATCCATGAGGAGGGTTTCCCTGATATCCACCCCAGGAAACCATGATTAAATAGATTTTTCAATGGAAGTTGCCGCTGATCTCTTGGCCTCCCTATATCTCACAGTTTCTGTTGACTTTATCTTAAAACTCCACAGTAAGTCTGGAGGACAGACAGGTAATATGGCTGATCTTCATTCCTTCCTCCACTTACTATGCACAGCCACCAGCTGTGTATCTATGTTGGTGTATCTATGCTTGCAAACTGTTTTTGCTCCTAGAGACAGTTCTTAGATGTCAATATTTAGGAACTAACTCTTCAATTTTAGGTTCCACACTATGCTTCTCACTGTCTACAATACTGAAACATGTCTAAGGGATAAAGACAGGCACCAGATGATACATCCATCATGGTTGGGAATTCAAATAAAGGCAGAGATCATATTAAGTGATATCACACCTTGGGTACAAGAGTGCAAACTGAGAACACTGGATTAGGAGAAAATAAGTAGACTGGAGTTAACACAGGGCCTGGCCACTTTGGTAGTGGTGAGGTAACTATGCTCACCAAAACCTTAAATTTTATCATCAGTGAAAACACATTAACTGTAACAAAAAATTTTAAAGAAAGTCCTAATTTTGTGAATATGTCTGGTGCCAGAGACCCATGCCCACCTACCTAAGACTCTAGTTTCCTCCTCTCTGAATACTTAGACTTAAGTTGTTCTGTTATAACAACCTTCACTCCTCAATTCTGATATTCTCTGCATTTGTCTAAACAGAGGGTGGCAGAGAGAGAAGATACCATTGTCTTCCCAATTTTAAAAATATCTGTTAATAGATGCCTTTTTAAATGTCCTCACCTGGCATTGACTTCTAAGGCTTTCCAATGTAGTGCTAAATACTATAGAGCATGTAATTTTTTCATCTAGACAGCCTTAATTTTATCTGACACAAATCTAGTTTTGAGTAAAGGAGGGAAAAAGTGTTGAGTTAGTCCTTCCTTAAAAATGCTTTGCAATTATGAACTAACTCAATGAATTACCAACCAACTACATTCAGTATGCTATTAAATTCCTTCAGTAGAAGAAATAAAATTAATCTGATTCATCAAGGACTACTAAGCAGATATTTATTAGAAGATCATTAAAATTTCTGTTTGGACTTAACTAGAGCTAAACTTGCTGTTTACTTTCTGGGAAATGTGTCAACTGAAAGAGACAACTTGATTCACCAACCATGAACCAGATTCCAAACAAACAGAAAACAGGACTGATTCCTGCCTAAGGAACATGAAGGTGGGACCCAGCATTCAACCCTGTAATTATTCTCTTGATGTATAGAAACATGAAATCACTGACCACCACCAAAACAGAGACTGGCAGTCAGCACTGAGAATCCAATAAAAGGAAGGAAAAAAACTGGTAAAGTTGGGAAAAACTGCCTGGTTTCCTTTATACTGACCCCATATGTACAGAAAGTTGCTGCCAACCACCTCTGCTCCCAATCAGGGAGTGATACATAAGGTTTAATGGTGTCCTCAACTTCACATAGGCATTTCCACAATCAAGTCCTGCACCTCCATCCCAGGCTGTCATCTGTTTTTCAAAGGGCTTGGTTGTGACAAGTAGCACTGTGGAGAGTCTAAGAATGCATGTCAGGGGGGCATCTGAGGCCTATTCACAGATCACCCCAAGTGGTGATTGGCCTGGAGAGTCCAGGGCAATGCCAGGGTCACACTAAAAGTGCCTGGAAAATGTCCTGAAGATGGGGAGAGGGTAGCAAGGGAGAACCCTGATAGGGGAAGTATACCTATGAAAGAACAGAGCAGGTTACCCTGTGAGATACTGAAATACCAACAATGCCCTGCTGAGCTATCAAGAAGGTACCAAAAAGTACCACTGGCCTTTCAAACAGTGTATGGCTGCATTGTAAGAACAAATGGGTTAGCATGGTGGAAACAAACTAAGTCTCACCTCTAACGCACCCGTAGGGCCATGAACCATGGGACTCATGTTCCAGGGCTCAGTTACAGAAAGAACAGGTTGGGGGGAAGAAGATTTAAGGTTCTATAAATCAAAAGGAGGGGCCTCTGATGACTGCCCTCAAAAATGCTGAGGGTAAAATTCCAAACCCTATCCCCAGGACCCTCTGCAAGAGGCAGCATGTCCCAGGGCTAGATTCTTTCTCACAGGCCTGCAAGTGTAATGTTCATCACAGACTTGCAAGTGTGTCCACTCCCAACAGCCTTAGCTTCAAGTACCACATTACAGAAGCTAAATTTAGGCGTTGGGATTCAGAGGCCTCCAGGGCCTTACTCAGTAGTACGCAGGGCCACATGGTACCAGAGACTGGTCCAGGGCTGGACATATAAAGGGTATGCATCTTAAACCCTGCAACAGTTCCCTGTCCTTGACTTTAACAGCACTATCCTTATAGTGACATCCTTAACATTTTCCCTCTAATTTCATTATTGTGAATTAGCCTAAACATGATTTTCCCTACTTATTTGCAATGCCAGGCACAACCCTGGCATTTAAGTTCTCTAAGTAGTACTTTCCTAATTAAGGTCAAATGATTCAAGAATTTCAAAGGCATATCAATGTGCTTTTTATTCTGTCAAATTTCCTATCTCCCTGACCACTTTCTAAAATGTTTTATATATATATATATATTTTTTTTTGGGGGGGGGGGGGTTTTGGGTCATGCCCGGCAGCGCTCAGGGGTTACTCCTGGCTCTATACTCAGAAATCGCTCCTGGCAGGCTCGGGGGACCATATGGGACGCCGGGATTCGAACCGATGACCTTCTGCATGAAAGGCAAACACCTTACCTCCATGCTATCTCTCCGGCCCCAAATGTTATATATTGACAATTATTTCCCTATAGTATGATCAAGTGGAAGGGCATTTTATTTCTCCTAAAAGAAAGCTACAGAAAAAATCAAACCTATAAAGCTTTGAGCATTCCTTTTCTTATCTTTTCTTGTGAACAGATGCTAAAGCACCAAGGTGATCTCTTTGAGATGAACACTCATATTAGTAATCCAAAGAGTTAGTGGACCTTTTGCAAGTTTCTGCTATAAATTTTCAGTTTAATTTCACTCGCTACATCTGTTAGTGTTTATGAGGTACTGGAGGTACTGGAGGTTGAACTTGGGGCCTGGATTATTTCAAGGAATGCAATTCAGCCCTAGTATAACATTCAATTTGTTGGATTTATTTTATAATCCAGAAAATGGTCTATAATAGTTAATACTCCATATGCTCCTCAAAAAATGTATTGGCTACAAGGAATAAGAATGTTGCTTTGTGTCCTTAATATTTAGCCTATTTGTTCTCTGAATTATTTATTATTAAAATAATTATTTTATTGTTTTAGAAATCACAAGCCATATCATGATTCTCTGCAGGCTTAATGGCTCAGTATTCAAACCACAAGAACCACAAGCTCTATGTTCAGCTTCTATCTGGGCAATCATTACTCAGAGACTTGCACTGAAAGGCATGCATTCTACCACTGAGTTAACTCTTGGTCCCATGAATGATGAACTGAGAGGAGCAAAGTTTCCAATAATTATGGACTGCATCCATTTTTTTCCTTGAGCTCTAGTCCTTTTATTTTGAGGTCAGCTACTAAATATATATACATTCAAATTATAAAATCTAGGAGGAAAAAATGTCAACATCAATATGTGGTTAACCATTTTTAGACCAACATGTATGTACTTTGTAGGGTTTGGGATTTCTATTTTTTATTTTGGGCCACATCTGACAGTACTCAGAATATACTCTAGACTGCATTCAGATACCATTCCTGATGGAACTCCAGGGACAAACCATATGTAGTGTCAGGGTTAATTGTAAAAACAAGCACTCCCCCCCCCCACAACTACTAGTCCACTCCATCTCAACAAGTAGTTTGATATTAGAAGTCATTTGTAATTTTAATCAATATTTAGATAGTATAATTTTCCTTTTAAAATTTAACCTTTCGAGAAGACTCAACATACCAGGACTCTTGGGTGTCTTCGACTGGTATGTTGGGGGCTCTGGGCAGGACAGCTAGCCATAGGCCCCCTGGGCTGACCACTTAGTTCAGGGGACTGAGATCCCCCCCATGCCAGACTGGTCTTCATGGCCACGCCTGGTAAATCGGGCCCTGAAGGGAGGAGGGTGGGGGAAAGAAATTCCTCCCCTATGGATACTGGACCCCATTCAGGAGTTTTTTTTCTTACTAGTATTCACTTTCAAAAATGTGCGGGCGCATTTGCATACATACTTTATAACAAAACTCAAAAATATTCTTAATTCTCGACTGTTTCTAAGAAAAAAATGAAATTCCCTAGATTTGGAGGATAATATTCAAATAGGTCTCTAAAATCAGTGTACATATAGACATGACTTCCTACACAGTGGTCCTCTTTGACTGCCAAGCCTAATCCATAAACAATTCATCTATACAATGTAAATAGCCCCTCTGATATATTTCACCTCCCCCACAACAGAGTCCCTTCTACTCCCTCATCTTCCAATCCGGATTCATTATCTTACCCTCAATTAACCCTCTTTACCCTCAGTTCTTTGTTAGGCACCAAGAACGACCTCCTGCCCCAACAAATTCTGCCCTTTCGCACACCCCTACAAAGCTCATTATTACTCCTTACCTCTCTCACCCCCAACCATTAGTACCCCACATTTACCATTTTTAACTTTAGTACTACACAGTCATAATCACAGACCAAAGTCGTGCATTAGATTTAACAACCCCCAACTATTTCAAAAGACATAAAATGGACACATATGTCTTTTGAATATTTTATGTGTATTTTCTTGAACAGCTATAACTCTTTCTAAATAATCTTTTACTGTGAAGATTCTACGCACTTTTTATCTTATCTTCTCTTTGTGAGATGTTCAATAAGGAATTTTGGTGGAAGAGCCCCTCAGTTCAATGCTTATGATTGAACCATGTCATGGGGATTGTTGGACTTGTTCTTATGGCCCCCATATGTGCTGATAACACCACGTGGCATTGTTCCTTGTTTGCATAGGCACATTAAAATGGGAAAATACTATACATACAAATAAGTTCTTATCTAATAGAGATTGGAACACACAAATCTTGTAGTGCTATGGGACAATACACCCTGAATATTGATATAATGACCTGGCACAGGCCTCAGAAGAATAGGCATCCTCCATTCACCCCTGAACTAGGGAAGCTAGCTGCGAAACATCCAAGGTTTTTTTATAACAACTTCTGGAAGCAATCCTCTACCAGGGTAGACCCTACTGCTGCTCTGACATCGACCTGCTCAAAAGAGACTTCCCTTAACACTAAGAAGACTTGACAACAACGACCTGCTTAAAGGATAGAGTTCTCTTCATTGCCCTTTAATTGTGAGGTGAAATGAGAGGATGCTCTGCACCATCCTGACTACAATGTAGGATATGCAGATTCCAGGATCTTTTTTTTTTTTTTTTTTTTTTTGGTTTTTGGGCCACACCCTGTGAGGCTCAGGGGTTACTCCTGGCTATGCGCTCAGAAGTTGCTCCTGGCTTCTTGGGGGACCATATGGGACGCCGGGGGATCGAACCGCGGTCCGTCCTAGGTTAGCGCAGGCAAGGCAGGCACCTTACCTCCAGCGCCACCGCCCGGCCCCTTCCAGGATCTTTAATACAGAAACATGATACCAACAACAGAGACTGTGTGAAAAATAAAAGTGTATTGGCACTACAAACAATGACCTGGATTGGACAAACTAGTTTGCCTGGAGCCTAGAGTTGGTCTTATGCCAGGAACTTCAGGGGTAGCATCTCCTTGTATTTAGGCCAAGGCTTTTCCTTTCCATGTCCCTCATATTTTGGTGGGCCTATGCAAACAATAATTGCCACTCTAACACCATTTTTACTGTGCTCCTTTGACTCTAATCCTTAAGAAAAGCAACCCACTTAAACTTTTGAGGTTAACTTAAACTAATACGAATGTGCATGGAAATGTAAAAGGTACTTTGCCTTCAATGTTTAAGGAGTTACATAGTTTTATGGCTTTAGATTGCTTTAGATTGCTGCTAAGAAATATTATGTACTACAATCTGGGGACTTGAGGGACAAAGTAATTGTACATGGGTTGTTTTCGTTTTTTTCTTTTCTTTTCTTTTCTTTTTTTTTTTTTTGGCTTTGGGCCACACCGGTGATGCTCAGGGCTTACTCCTGGCTATGCGCTCAGAAATCGCTCCAGGCTTGGGGGACCATATGGGACGCCGGGGGATTGAACCGTGGTCTGTCCCAGGCTAGCGCTGTCAAGGCAGACACCTTATCTCTAGCACCACCGCACCAGTCCCTTGTTTTATTTTTCTTAATGTTCTTTGGCTGAAAGTTCAAAGTTAAGATATCAGCAATGGGACTACTGAGAATTCTGTTTATGGGTGATTGTCCTTCCACTGTAACTTTACCTTGTCCTCTTTCTTTACATTTTTGTTCTCATAATTAAAAATTAAAAATTAATAAAAATTTTAATCTTTCTTTATTTTCATATTTAAAGTGGATTTATTTAAGAAAGTATATAGTTGGATCTTACCATTTTATCCAATTTTATCTCTAATGCTTAACTGATGAGTTTAGAAAATTTTGAGATAATTGTTAATATGGCAGAATTAAAACATTCCCTCCAGTTAGTTTTCTGCATTTTCCATTTGTTTTTTCTTTGGTTTATTATGCTTCTTTTTGGTCTCCTTTTCCCCCCCATTATCTATAGTGGTGCTGCTCTATCTCCTTAAACTTTTTAAATTCAATTTTAATTTGATTTCTTTAGTGGCTGTTCTCTATGTTAAACTTATTATAGTGAATATTCAAATAATAATAGGACACTAAAATTTACTACTATAATTTACTTTATTTTTTACTTTTTAAATTTTATTTTATTGAAACCAATGTGGTCTACAACGTCCTTTGTAATTGAATTTCAGATATATAGCAAGTCAGGGCCATTCCCGCCATCAATATCAACCTCCTTCCAGCAATAAACCCAGAGTACATCCAATACCACCACCCTCTGCCTGCTAGCCTGCCAGTATAACAAGCCCATTTTAAAATTAGACTGTTAAAGTTTATGTCTTTGGATTCTATTGCCATTATCTTTAACTTGGATATTTCCTTCTGAGAAAACTACTTTTTTAATATATTTATTTTAATCATAGTGGCTTACATATCATTGACAATAATAATTTAGGTACACATTCATAAAATCAGGGGAATTCCCATCACCGAATTGTCCTCTCTCCACTTCCGCTCCTGTCCCACCTCCCATATCCTCCTCGCTCACCCCCGGGGCTGCTAGAATAAGTGGTCCCCTTTGTACCTAGCTTAATACTTAGAAGTCCTACACCTGTTTGGTCTTGGTACCTCCCTTATTTCCCGCTCTAATCGGGAGGCAGGACTAGATGTTTCAAGTTATGTGGTTTTGTTTGAAGAAGAGAAAGGTAATAAACTGGAGAAAAAATCAAATATGCCAAAAATGGGCGGAGTCCTTCTGGAGACTCTCATCCTAGGTTTGAGAGACAAAGTGGAAAAGGAGGGTGAAACACCACAACAAAAGAAGTACAAAAAGAAGTGTCAAGTAAAATATCCAGTAAGCACTCCAACAATAAAGATAAGCACCACATAAAGGCCATGATCTTGAGATAAAAAAACATGGCAGAGCACATAAAGGAAGAAAATAAAGAAGAAGAAAAAAAACATATAAATGGAGACAACTTCAATAACCACACCAAAACAAAGAAATCAACAAAAACTAGATAAATAACTAAAAAAGAAAATTGCTTTGTGCTTTTTTGCCTTTTCTTTTCTTTTTTCTTCCCTCCTGCACAGGCACAATAAATAATGGGTCATTTGAAAAGGAATTCCCTTGGCCTAAGAGATACAGGGTTTCTCCATCCTTGAAATATATTGTCATGGGATTAAGTATAGACTCGTGTCAGATTCATTTACTCTCCTCTTGGTGCTTTTGTGGCGTATGGAAGACTTCTGCTCCATCTGGGTGATAAAATCAGACCTCTGTATCTAGAGATCTCGGTGTCTGCACAGGTCAGGGATTGGAACTTATGATGAAGTCTTTCTTTGTGGTTCTAGAAGTTCTGTTCCCTCAGTGTCATTTTAATCCTTCTTCTGTGGTTGGTGGTCTTGATCTTTGCACTGATCCTAGGCCTAGGATAGCATCTTTCCTTATGTTTTCAGAAGACTCATTCCATTGCAAATTGTCTCAGTCAGACCTCTGGAGCTAGAGATCATGGTTGTTGTGCAGGTCATAGCTCAATCCCTAGTGTAGGCCTTTTTTATTGGTCCCAGGATACATACAGTCAGGTCATGGTTCTATCAGCCAGTCATCTGTAAATCGCAGTCTTGGCATTTGGATAGACCAAAGGGTGACAAGTCTTCTGATTTTGTCTTATCGTTAGCTGGTGAGGTAGGATAACTTGCACTTAGGTCAAGTTGTTCCCAGATTCCTCGTTGTCAGGATATCATAATAGAGCTGGCACTTGTTGGTGTCCAAGCAGTATTAAGGATGTCCCGAATGGGATTTGTTTCTTGTGGATGTTGTGAAGAACTGTGTCATTTCTATGTCTATGATCCAGAGTTCAAGGCTGGATCGTTGCTGTCTAATCACCTGGGGTCTAAGTTGGGTCCATGTGACATATTTTCAAGGTGGGAGATGCCCCTGTATTGTAAACAAGTATGAGTTCTTATCCCTAGTAGATAAGAGCTCGTTTTTATACTTAAGATTTCCCCTTTTTTTAGTGTGCCTTTGCAGGGAGAAATGGTGCTATATTATATTGCCAGTGCATTTGAGGGTGGAAAGAGAAAACAAAAATAGGTCACACACCCAAAAATGATAAAAATAAAAATGTATGTGCTCACATATACATATAAAAAGAAAAAAGATTTTTTAAAAAATGAGGTAAAAAAGTAATTAAAGGAGCAAAGTGATGCAAGAGACTACTTTACATTAGGGGAAAAGCAGGTAAAGAGGTAGTGTAATACAGGTCTTATACTTATGATGGAAGTATAGATTTCCTCATTGTCTTTTGAGGTTTTCATGTGGTGTGTGGGTTCCCAGGTGCCTTTTCATCACACAACGTGACCCTCTTGAGAATGGCAAAAGGTGTGTGACAGGGAGGTCTTGGGAAGAGTTCTTGCATTGGGGATATTTTTAGCGCTAAGTCCAGTTTCAAGTAACAGTCCAAGTTAGGAAGGGTTGGTAAGGAGGACCTTGCAGCATGAGTCAGCAGGGGAGTTGGTTGCCTTTTCTTGTAGGGGACGAGGTGTGGGTTTGACTGGCTGTCCTTTCACTTGGGTGCTAGGTATTGGTTCGTTGGGGTAGGAGGTCAGTCTTGATGCCTAATGAATTAAGAACTGAGGGTGAAGAGTTTTAATGAGGTGGGAAATCTGGATGGGATTGAGAGGTGAAGGGATAGTCAGATTTCCGAAGGGGGGAAAGTGTAAAGTATATGGAAGGGACAGGAGAGAAGAAAAGAGAAAATAAATTAAGAAGAAAAGGAGAGGGAAAAAAAGGAAGTAGTGAGAAGAGAGGAGAAAAGAGCAAGGGAATGCTAGTTTGCTTGAATGTGTTCGATGAGTAGGGCCTGTAGTATAAGTCTGTAGGTCACAGTTGCTGCTTTGGTGGTCTGGCTGGTCACGTGTTTCAGGTCCTAAAAGAAGGTATAACCTATAGATAAAGGGTATGTTAAAGAGTTTTCTCAGGGCATTCTCGTAGTGCAGGCTGGGTATGGTATCTCGTGTGTCTGAGCCCCGAGATGCCATCTTAGTTTGTCCAGCCTTTGTATCCAAGAACGTCTGTGGGCAGAAAAGCTGAGAGGTTATTTTAAATATAGTAAGATTAAGGCATTAAAACACATTGTTATGAAATGCTTCCGTTGAAATCAGTAATTTCCCATGGTATTCTTTACCTGTGGTACTATATAAGATCCCTAAGGGATTATTGTGGGTCTTTGTAGTAGAAGGCTGATTACATACCTGTTCTCTCTATGCTGCTGTTTCTGCTGTTGCTGGTTTCTTTGTGGTATAATATGTAGTCAAGAGTTTGTGTTGTTCCTCTTCCATGTGTTTTTGGCACTACTCCCCAGTATATTTTGACTATTACAGTGTTTGAAGTTTCTACCTGTTAAACCTTGTTAGTTGCTTGTTGAGTAATAGTTGTATATAAAGTGTATGTTCTAGGTGCTTCAGAATAGTGCTATCATTCTGTGTTCACTGTCCTTCTACTGTCCTCTATTCTACTGTGTCAAATAACCCTTCTGTGTCAAATATTTTACTTCGTATGCCATTGTGACCAAAATCCATTGTTACTGTTTTTATTCTGGGCAGCTACTGTTCAAAGCAAGTGAAAATAAAAACCTATTTATTTGCATTTACTCTCACTTTTACTATTTCAAGGTCTCTAGATAGATCCAAATGCCCATTTTATAATCCCACGTAAAGAACTTAGATATTTTTTTCAGATCTTAGAAAATTGTTTTAATCTAGGTACCACGATTTACAAAAATGTTCATAATACTGTTTTAGGAAGACAATGATCCAATACAAATCCAACCACCAGTGTCCCCAGGTTCCCTCCTACTCCTAGTCTGACTCCTAAAGAGGCACATTTTTTTTTTCAGTTTTATGGTTTGGTAGAATGCTTGCAGTATTGTTGCTTCTTAGTTAATATAAATAAAAAGTCTAGAGTCCTAGTGTCTGGATGAGGCCTTCCTCAGCAAGGCACCTTTGCCCCTTCCTCTGACAGGTCTGGGGAAGGGTAGTAGCAGCAAAAACATCCTTACCAACAAGGGGAAAGCCTGTGCTTCCTCAAGTGCAAACTGTTGCATTACTTTCTATACCATCCATCTCTTTTTCAATTGACCTTTTGATAAGTTATCATGTAGTGGGGTGAGAGAGAATAAGACTACACAATAGCATTTCACTGGTATAAACATTTATATTTTGCTCAGTTTGTGTAGTTGTAAAAGATGAGAGAAAGGCAGTGAAAATAAATCTGGATTCGTAACTGGACACCTGGGGACCAGTCCCAGCTTTGCCATTAACATGGCATGACCCCAGGTAAATTTAATCAAGCTGGCCATCAGTTTTCCTGCAGAAGGAAAGAGTCAGTCTCTGAGTTTCCTGCCAGGCTCTTCTAGGTTTTGTTTTTCTCTTCTGGGAGGTTTCAGAAACAATATCACCATGAATATGATATCTCCAAACATACAATGCATTTTTCTTAGGCTTTGTGTTTAGCAAAAACAAAATATTATGCAGCTTTAAAAAACCAAAATGAAGGGGCTGAAGCTATAGCACAGTGGGTAGGGTGTTTGCCTTGCATGCAGCCGACTTGGGTTAAATTCACTGCATTCTATATGGTTCCCTGAGCTTGCCAGTAGCAATTTCTGAGCATAGAATCAGAAGGGGTCACTTCTGGAAACTGCCAGGTATGGCCCCAAAACAAACACTGACAGCAAAAAAAAGTAAGATGAAATCTTGCATTTTGTTGCAACATGGAATTAGAGAGTTAGTGAAGTAAATCGAGGGAGAACAACATCAGATTATGTCATTCATCTGTGATATATAGAAAACCAAAACAAGAAAATGTACAGTATAGAACAATAAAAAATCCTTGGCCAAGGATTAGAAAATGGAGATCACCTAACAATTTGAGTGTAGGAGAGGAGAAAAGAGGCGGACTAGGAGTAATATATGAACAATATAGGATGTTGGTCACTTTGATGGTAGTGAAGTATGACTATTATTGCCTTTGTTGGCTTTTTTTAATTAAACAACTCATTAAATTCCTATTAGATTTTGTACTGGTGCCACATCTGATGGTTCTGCACTCAAGGATCCTGGTGAGCTCAAGGTACTGAGGATAGAACCTACTTGGCTCCCAAAATATAATTATTTAAAATTCATATCTATTTTCAAGCTACTTTATGGCCCTAGCATCAACATAATAGATACCCAGCACATGAAGAATATAAAATATATTTTAAGAGCCAAAATGATAGTATAGGGATTAAGGTACTTGTCTTGCATGTAATCAACCATAGTTTAATTCTTGGCACTACATATGGTCCCCCCCACCCCAAAGACCACCAGGAGAGATATCTGAACACAGAGCCAGAAAAAAGTCCTGAGCATTGTCATGTAGGCCCAAACTAAAACAAACAAAAGGACTTTATCTTATACATGGCACTGCATCTGTTTTAGTGTCCCCAGGATGTTAAAAACTTACTCTGATGCATATTTCCTTCAGAAATGTTTTTTACCTGGAATCAATTTCCTTTGTCTGTTTGATCAGTCAGACAAAACCAGAAACTCAGTAAAAACAATAAAACTTTTGTGGATAAATGGAACTTTGGGGAGTTAATTTATTTATGATGTGACAGAGAAAGTCCCCATAGGAAGAGACACAGTCTCAATCTCAGACATCCACAGGAGCTCTGTCCACCACATTCACAGATTCCTCCTCCAACACCATTGATACACACACTGACTCACCAAGGCAAACTCCCCTTCTGTATATTCTCAGAATGTAAAGGGTCATCAAAGTAGCAGAGCCCATCTATCGCAATATCTAAGAAATCATGAACTTTCAATGTCATGCTTTTATCTTCCCTTCTGCTATCTCTCCCCCTTCTAATATTGAATGTTATTAAAGCACTCAACCACCTGCTGTGAGTAACTGGTTCTGAAGAATAGGCATACATTTTTCAAGGGCATGTTTACAGAGATATATTATTGTTTGATTGAATAGATGATTTTACCTGGTCCCATATCTCTTGATGCTGCATGTGTGCTATAAACATAAACTTCAGACCTTCTAACCCTAAACTTTTTTGTACTTTTAACAAATGTGAGATTTATTAGAAGATCAGCCCTGGTTAGTCTTGTAGAGACTTGATTATTTGTTCCCCATCTGATTATTTGTATCCTATACCACCTTCCAGGCTATGAAAGCATTCTGCTTAGCTCTCAACTGACCAGAATCTAAAACTTCAGTTTCTATGTGCCAGAAGACAGTGTTCTTAAGAATATATATGGGAGGGGGTGGAGTGATGGCACAAGCGGTAAGGTGCCTTGCGTGCACTAGCCCAAGATCGATTGTGGTTCAATCCCCCGGCATCCCATATTGTCCCCCAAGCTAGAAGTGATTTCTGAGTGCATAGCCAGGACTAACCCCTGAGTATCAGCGGGTGTGGCCAAAACAAACAAACAAACAAAGAAAGAATATATGTGGGATATACATATCACACACGTACATATAACAGGAGCTTAAGGAGATCAGAAAAATGTTTTTGTTGTTATATGGACACTTAGTAAGGGAAACTGCAGCTAACATGATCTTTGAGACATGTGAAAGGGAGCTGCTCCTCCATTTCATTGATTTGGAATTACAGGCAAGTTTTATTCTTTTGAGAATCTGGCCTACCAAATATATATGTCTTAACTGAAACGAGACAGTGTAAGAAGTAAGGTCTATGTGTTAGTATGATGTTAACTTATCTATAGAGCATAGATATAGATACAGTTTAAAAACTATACATGATTTGAATATGATAGCTGAAGAAATAGAAACAAGTCTAGATGAGAAAATAAACAGAATACCTAACTGATATCATGTTCCCAGAAATTGCTTATAGACTCTGTTTTTAATAATACACAAAAATATAAGAAATATAAATGACAGATCTCTAAAATAGTTTAAAAATTGAACAAAATTAAAGGAAGTAATCCTCCCAAAATATGACAGTTGTAATCAAAGCATGTGGCTCAAAAAATTAATAAAGATACAGGTAATTTACATCAGAGCCAACCAAGTAATGATAAAATACAGCCTCTGCCTACCATTCAAAATAATAGAGCAATGACAGTTTTCTTCTCTTACCATACTAGCAAAAATTTAATGTTTTATCAACTATTAAAAAGGGTAAAATAGAGCTGACTGATAATGCAAAATGTCATGAAATTGTCCTTCTATAAGGTTACATCGTATAAAACTAAGACTAACATATACAGATTTATCATATCTAATCTTAGTCTGTGAGAAACACTCAGAGATTCATATACAAAAACATTCATTTCAGCTTTCAGTGAAGAAAAAAGTTGGGAATAACCAACTGTGGGAGAGTTAGCTGTGAGAAGAAATGAGCTAAAAATTTACAGAGCAATCACTAAAACAGTAATGAATGAGAGTAAGAATAACAGCAATAGCAAACATGCTATTTGGCAATAAACACCCTCTTATTTTCTTTTTGTATTCATACATGGAGAAGTCCTCCAAAGATACAAAAGAAAACATAACAAGTTTGTCATAATTACTTCTATGGGCGACTAACTGGTGGATGTAGTAAAAGTAACAGGACACTTAATTTTTAAAATGTTAAGAAATAAGAGTAGTATTCGCAATAATTTTAATATGAATATTTCAGAAGCACAATGTTGTGGCAACACACCTTCCACTAGTGTCCCACCACCAGTCTCTAAGTTAACAAATTCAGTTCCATAGACCAATTCAGGGTCTGTTGCCATTGGCCACTGTTTATTCCCTTACTATGCTTCTTTATATTACATATGAATGAGATGGTTTTTATTTGCCCATCTCCCACTGACTTATTTCATTTAACCTGTTATCTTCCAGTTCCATTCAAGTTGTATCAAATCACAAGATTTCATTGTTCCTCATAGCTGAGCACTATTCCATTGTGTATATTTGACAGTTTCTTTATCCACTCATCTGTTTCTGAATACTTGATAATCACCAAATATTAGCTACTGTGAATATTGCTGCAAATAACTTTTTGAATATTGTTTTTTGAAGTCTTGGGATAAATACAAAGAAATGAAGCCGCTGTGTCAATATAAAAAGTTCAATACTCAACTCTTTGAGAAGTTTCTATACTATTTTCCATGGAGACTGATTGAACCTGACAACATTCCCACCAGCAGTGAGTGAAGGCGAAGGCTCCTTTTGCACCATACCCATCAACAGATGAATAATTAGTAAGTCATTACAGAAAAATCACAAACAACAAAAAGAGATTTTTTTAATTTAAAAAGAAAGTACTTATTATGACCTTCTCAATAATTCCCATACTGAAACTGGAGAGACAGTACAACAAATACGGCATTTGCCTTGCACATAGCTGGCCAGGGTTCTTTCCCTAGCACCCAAGCTCTACAAGGAATGATCCCTGGGTAGAGTCAGGAGTAAGCCCTCAGCAACACTGAGTACAGCCCATAAAACAAAATCAAAAAAGGAAATACATGTTAATTCCCAGGCTAATGGCTCAGTTAATCTAGTATGGATTAGCCAACACATAAAATGTGCCAAGCACTGTTATACATATTCCATATAGTAGCTCACTTAATTCTTAAAAAAATTTTTAAAAACTACTAATACTTTCACACTTCAGAAAAGCAACTGAGACAGCAAGAATGAGATAAATTTTAGCAATACCACAAACCAGACTAGATGCAAAGCCCATGTCTGACTTCCTACATCATTCTCTGTTAAAAAGTAACAGAAACTCAGTGAAAAAAACATCAAGGGTCCAGAGTTGTGGCACAAGCAGTAGAATGTTTGCCTTGCACGTGCTAACCTAGGACGAACTGCGGTTCAATCCCCCAGCATCCTATCTGGTCCCCAAGTCAGAAGCGATTTCTGAGTGCATAGCCAGGAGTAATCCCTGAGCATCATTGGGTGTGGTCCAAAAAGCAGAAATAAAAAAATTTACATATTCAAAAGCACATCTACAGTGATATAACAAGAAGGCTGAAAAATGCTTTTTTTTAATTTGTTTAATGCTAAAAGTAGGAGGATTTTTAAAGAGGAATGGTAAGTGATCAACTTTGCCTTATTCCTAATGTTAGACAAAAAGTATTTGGTCATTCATGACCAATAGTAATTATAACATTAGCCATAGGTTTTACATATAGGCCCTTGGTGAAATTGAAGAACTCCTTTTATTTCTACATTTGAGCTTTTGTCATGAATGATCACTGCTGTTAAATGGTTTATCTTTTTACATCTTTCTCTCTTTAGTTCGCTAATATTTTGAAGTATATTAATTTTCAAATGTTGAAGGATCCTGCATTTCTGGAAGAAATGGCATCTGTGCATGATATATTATTTTCATATAAATTCTATTTAATCTTTTAATATGTTGAGTACTATCATTTTTATCAAAGTAATAATAACTTCAAAATGTAGTCATTCTTCCATTATCTGAATAGTGTGCTTATAATTGGTTTTATTTGTCCCTGCATAGACAAGTAGAATTCACCAATTAGTTATTCTGGACTTAGTGCTTTCTCCTGAGGAGAACTTACAATAATTACAAATTCAATTTTATTAATAAAGAACTATTAATATTACCCATTCCTTCTAAGTAATGTTTGAAGAGATCTATGAGTAATAAATTTTCATAAAATGTGGGGACAGAGTGATGGTGCAGTGGTAGGGCATTTGCCTTGCACTAGGCTGACCCAGGATAGACCGAGGTTCAATCCCCCAGAGTCCCATATGGTCCTCCAAGCCAGGAGCAATTTCTTAGAACATAGCCAGGAATAACCCGAGCATTGCCAAGTGTGGCCCAAAAATTGAGAAAAAAAAAAAGTGCTCATTATTCAAGTTCTCAAATGTTTTAAGAGGCTCATCAAGTGTCCTTATCTTCTTTTCAATACCTGCAGGATGTTTGTTGACTTGATGTATGTTCTCTATTTTAATATTCAATTGTTTTTATATTCTCTTTCTTTCCCTCCCTTTCTCTAATGTATAGGTTAACTGGTGCTATTAATATTACCAAATACCAGGCTTTGGTTTCTGATTTTTTTTATTAAGTTTTGATTTCATTAATTTCTGCTATATTTGATATTTCTTTCTCTGCTTGCTCTGAGTTTTACTTGTTTTGAGCTCATAATTTCTTAAGGTAAAATTTTGGGTTATTGCTTTAAAACATGTATCTATTAATAAAAATTTAGTACCAAAATTACATGTAAACATTGTTTTAGACACATTCCATTAATTTTCATATATTATCTTAATTCAGTTAAAATACCTTCCAATTTCCCTGTGACTTCCTTTGATTTTCTTAGAATGTGATACGAGAATTTCCAATATTAGGAATTACCCAATAATACCTCCTAGTTTAATTCTACTGCATCCAAAGTTATTGAATATTAAAGTTACTGCAGCCAATATTACTGGGAAAGTACCTACAATATAAGAGTATGGAAATCAAATTCAGTTTTCCAACATTAAGTTAATATAATGATATGCCTGAGGTCTTAATTCATCCTTTCCCCTAAAATATATTAAGAGCAATATTGCTCTCAATACCATCTCAGAACAAAAGACTTTTGTTAATCTTCCTCTACTTTTCCACAAAAAGAAAAATGAATCCACACGTGTCATATCATTTGGTTTTACAACTCTATAAAAAAGACAAGACAAATGATAGCATTTTTATATGAATAAAGTAAAACTCAAAGGAATAACTTGTCATATTAGTCTGCTTTATCTTATTAGGCTTGAATTATCCTTCAAAGAGCAGTATCAATCATTTAAATACATTAATAATTCAAAACTTGATTTCAGTTGCTGTTGAAATAACCATCATTTTAGATCAGAGAAAGCTATGAAAAACCTTATACTCACTCATTATTAACAAGGTTTGGGTAACTAAAACTGTTTAGGCTACAGGGAATAAAAAAGTAAATAAGCAAAACACATGAGGAAAATGAGGTCTTAGTTTAATATGTTATGAACTATAGACAAACATATTATTACGCCTGGCGATGTGCTCAGAAATCGCTACTGGCTTGGGGGCCCATCTGGGATGCCAGGGATTGAACCCAGGCCAGTCTTGGGTCAGCCTCATGCAAGGCAAGCACCCTACCACTGTGCTATCGTTCTGATCCCTGGAGCTCCAAATTTTATGTGCTGTTAGTACTTACAGATTAAATATATTAATATTTAGAACTTTAAATATCAAAATACCTTATAGTATTCCAAACTAAAACGCTAACCTCTAATGTGACAATAACTAAATGGCTTTAAAGAATGAAAGACACGTACTCTTACCAGAGAACTGCTGACTTATAAGTTGCAGAAATTTTTCTCAGGTAGCATCACCCCTTCGACTTAGATTATCAGTAGTAACAGCAACCAAAATTAAAACTAAAAAGAAAACACACACAATTAAATACTAATAAACAAAATGTATTAAGTCTTCAGCAACACTTAAATTCAAGCATCATCACATTTCAACAGTTTCATCAAGGTCTCTCTAATCACACAGCTCTTCCTTAATTTAAATAAGGAGCTAATAGAATATGTGAATTCCAACTGGCTTATTAAAAATAAGGCCCAAAATAAACTTAAAGGAATTATCAGGACACACAAACAAAGAAGTGAGCATAGTTCAGGTACATTCGACCTAATAGTTTAATTCATTTACTCAAAATACATACTATTTAGGATTTGTTACAATTCAAATTAGATTTTGTCATTGAATACATATATTCAGAATACTGAACTGAATACTGAACATTCACACAACAGTTCAATAAAAGCATTCATGTTAATTTTCACACAAATATTTAAATGATAAAAATTTTGATTATCACTTTATAACTTATTTCTGTAATGGAATCACTCTCAGAGATGCTATCGGACCACTTCAGCTCAGTGTTGAGGTTCCTTTCTGGCAGTGCTTGGAAAACTCCAGGTTACTGGAAATCAAAACACAAGGCTCTTGAATACACTCCAAATCTTGCAGCTATCAACTTATCAATTTAGCTATCAATTTAGCAGGTATCAACTCTGTCAAAAATAATACATACATGGGTAAAATTTTGACAGAGTTGATACCTGATAAATTGATCCTATTAACACTAACAAGAAGTAAAGCAATCAAATGTTCTTATTTAACAGATTGTACTAGAGGTATGAGGATCTGAGAGTATATTATAGTTGTCTATGCAGAGTTTCAATTTCTCCCTTTCTCAATTTCAGTTTACTTAGGAAGAATACATAACAAGAAAAATGTAGTTGAAGCACTCATTCAGCAAAACTTAATCCTGCATATAAGAGAGTCCCCTCTTTAAACACTGTCAACATAAAAATGAGTAAGAGAGTGCTCCCAGCTGTGATGGTTACTTAATATATACAGCTAATGATAATACAGTAAGAGATGCAAAAAAGCAGGAGTTTCACACATGTGTAAAGAAACAACATCACGCAGTTTCCAGACAAAAGGAAAAGCAATTTAAACCTATTTAAGCAGAGGTAGGACAGCAGAGATAGGTACACGATACCAAGGTTTGATGCCAAACACCCTATGTGGTACCCAAGCCTGAATAGAGTCAAGAATAAGTCCTGAGCACCAGTACCAATGGTGCAAACTCAAAAAAAGCAATAAATAAATAAATGCATAAACAAATAAATAAATAAATAAATCACTCCTAGGGATATATCCTAGGAATACAAAAATACAATACAAAAATCCCTTTCTCACACCTATATACATTGCAGCACTGCTTACAATAGCCAGAATCTGGAAACAGCCTATATGCCCCTCAATAGATAAATGGCTAAAGAAACTATGGTACATATATACAATGGAATATTATGCAGCCAACAGAAGAAATGAAGTCATGAAATTCTCCTATACATGAATGTATACAGAATCTATTATGCTGAGTGCAATAAGTCAGAGGGAGAGAAATAAACACAGAATTGTCTCACTCATCTATGGGTTTTGAGAAAAATGAAAAACATTTGTGTAATGATTCTGAGACAAAATAGAGGAGGACTGGAGGATCCAACTACTGACATAAGCTCACCACAGGAATTGTTTAGTGCAGTCACAAAAATAATTACACTGAGTACTGTCATAACAAAATGTGACTGAATGAGGGAAGTAGAAAGCCTGTCTAGAGTACAGGCCAATGTGGAGTGGGGAGGAAGAACACATGGGATATTGGTGAAGGGAATGTTGCACTGCTGAAGGGTTTATATATCTCTAATCCCAGAGGTCTGGCTGAGACAACTGCAACTGAGCAGAACTTCTGTAAACATAATGAAAGATTCTATCCAAGGCTACATATCAGGATTGGTGCAAAACCCAAGACTGATTAAAATTACAGTGTTAGAACAAAACTTCTAGAAACGTAAAGACTTCACTCTAGTTGCCATCCAATGACCTGTGCAAATACTGAGATTTCTAGCTAGTGAGGCCTGATTTTATCATCACGACTGAGCAGAAAGTTTCCAGACAGCACAAAAGGACTTAGGGAAGAGAAAAAGAGCATGTACGAAGCCTATTGCTATTCCCATGACAGTATGCTTCAAGAGCGGAGAAACCCTTTATCTCTTAGGCAAGGGAATTCCCTTTCTAATCTCCCCAATTTTACTATGCCTATGCAAAAAAAAAAAAAACACAAATTAATTTTTTGTTATTGTTGTCGTTGTTATTGTTGTTTTTTATTTTTTGTGTGTGCTTTGTTTTGTTTTTATTTCAAGACCGTGGGTATTGTTTGGTTATTGTCTTCATTGCTGTGGTGCTTTTCAGGTTCTTTTGGTTGATTTTTTTGGTATAGTTTTTTTGTTTGTTTGTTTTTAATGTAATTTTTATTTTGATCATAGTGGCTTACATATTGTTGACAATAATATTTTAGTTACATATTGACATAATATCAGGGAAATTCCCATCACCGAATTATCTTCCCTACACCTCTGTTCCCATCCTACCTCCCATATCCTCCTCCCTCACCCCCGGGGCTGCTAGAATACGTAGACCCCTCTGAGCCTAGCTTACTACGTAGTGGTCCTACACCTGTTTTGGTGTTGGTACCTCTCTTGTTTCCTCCTCTAACTGGGAGGCGGTACTAGATAGTTTCAGTTATGTGGTTTTGTTTGAAGAAGAAAAAAGTGATAAACTGGGGTAAAAATCAAATACGTCGAAATTGGGCAGAGTCCTTCTAGAGGCTCTCATCATCAGTTTGAAGAGACGAAGGAGAAAAAGAAGGTGAAACACCTCAACAGTACAAAAAGAAGTGTCAAGTAAAATATCCAGTGAGCACTCCAACAATAAAGATAAGCACCACATAAAAGCCATGGTCTTGAGATAAAAAACATGGCATAGCACCTAGAGAAAAAGAAAAGAAGATAAATAAATAAATAAATAAATAAATATAAATGGAGACAACAACTTGAGTTACCATACCAAAATGAAGAAATCGACAAAACCTAGATAGATATTAAAAAAATTGTTTTGTGCTTTTTTTTTCTTTTCCCTCCTGCACAGACACAGTAAATATTGGGGTCATTCAAAAAGGAATTCCCCTGGCCTAAGAGATACAGGGTTTTTCCACCCTTGGATTATATCGTCATGGGATTAACTATAGACTCCATTCAGGTTCATTTACTCTCCCCTTGGTGCTTTTCGTGGTGTTTGGAAGACTTCTGCTTCGTCCTGGGTGATAAGATCAGATCTCTGTATCTAGAGATCTCGGTATCTGCACAGGTCAAAGGGTGGAACTTATGATGAAGCTTTTCTTTGTGGTTCTAGAAGTTCTGTTCCCTCAGTGCCATTTTAATCGTCTTCTGTGTTTGGTGGTCTTGGTCTTTGCACTGATCTTAGGATGGAGCCTATGATAGCATCTTTCATTGTGTTTCCAGAAGACCCATTCCGTTGCAATTGTCTCAGACGGACCTTTGGAACTGGAGATCATAGTTGTTGTGCAGGTTGTAGCTAAAACCCTAGTCTAGGGCTTTTTTATTGGTCACAGGATACATACAGTCTAGTCATGGTTCTATCAGCCAGTCATCTGTAAATCGAGCTCTTGGCTTTTGGACTGATTTTGTCTTATGGTCAGCTGGAGGGGTAGGATAACCTGCTCTTAGGTCAGGTTGTTCCCATTTTCCTCGTTGTCAGGATATCCTATTAGAGCTGGCACTTGTTGGTGTCCAAGCAGTATTGAGGATGTCCCGGTTGGGATTTGTTTCCTGTAGCTGTTGTGAAGAACTGTGTCATTTCTATGTCTGGTATAGTTTTTATTTTTTCTCCCTTTTTCCCTTTTTTTCTTAAATTGATATTTATAGCCTCTAAAAGGACACCTCGTGTTTCTTACTTGTTTGATTTTTTACCCCCACCCTTTTTTTCTCTTTCTTTTTTCCCCTCCAAACAGAACCATATAATTTGATCCATCTTATTCTGCCTCACAAATTGAGGGGATAATAATGGAGGGTACCAAGACCAAACAGGTGTATGAACATTGATTAGAAATAAAAAATGATCATACTTAAACACCAAACCTAAAGCCAACGACAACAGAATCGAAACCCAATCTACAACAAGCTAAACACAGAGGGGACCACTTATACCAGCAGCCTGGGGGTCAAAGGAGGGGGATACGGGATGCATGCTGGAAAGAAGGATGGAGGGAGAACAACACTGGTGGTGGGAATGTTCCTGATTCAATGTCACTATTGCCTAAAATATTACTGTGAAAGATTTGTAATTTACTTTGGTCAAAATAAAATTATTTAATTAATAAAAGCAATAAAAAAGACCATTCAATAATACTCTAATTTATACAAATCTTTGTTTATTTAAACTTAAAAACAGCACATTATTTTTTACCCTTTCTATGGGGAAGCTGTGAAGTATGATTTTTATTATACAAAGCAAAAGGGTAAAAATGTTTTTTCTAAATAATTTGCATAAGTGATCACTTCATTTCCTAGATTTTATAGAATCTGGATCAAATTTAGCCGTATCATTTTATATGCCAGGTTTTACACTGTTCTCACCTCTTTAGAGATAGTTCTCACTAAATTTAGCATAAGAATATGTATTTTCTGAGTGATTATTTATGCTTAACAATCATCTGTCAAATCTTCTGGAAAACACAACAACCCTATTTCACTGCATAATTGCCACAACCTGTTTTACCAGCAATGCCTGTTCATTTAAAAAAATCTCACATATGGTTTCACTTCATTTTTTTCTGGAAAAATAAAACTGGCACAAAATATCAATGATAATACAGTGAAGTACAGTATGAATTTGTATAACAGCACGGAGGTTGTAGACATTTTTCCATTAGCTACCACTAGCAAATATTCTCAGAATTAAGTCTACTACTAAACTATCACAGATGTTTACTTTCACGAGACAAATAGCATCTTCATGCTAAAATGATTAACTGAAGATGGGAAGGCACTTAACCCAAGAAACTCCAAAGAGGCAGCATCAGGTTAGATCTGTGTGATCACAGTCACTGTTGTAAGTCCGTCTTATTTTGCACATAAACTCATACATTTTCCTTTCCTGCTGAGCTGCTAACATGTTTAATGTAAGTGGAATGATAATGGTCTTGAAGAATTAACCAGATTGTGAGTGTGCCTAATTTTACAAGAGAATATATATACCCTTACTCTTTTGTGGTCTAAGATTAAGTATGAGACCACTGCACCTCACTGGAGGTTTCATTATTAGCAAGTACCATGAAATACATGTTTATGGAACACTATAATTTTTTTGGTTTTGGTTTTTTTTATATATTTTATTTAAACACCTTGATTACATACATGATTGTATTTGGATTTCAGTCATGTAAAGAACATCCCCCATCACAGTGCGACATTCCCATTACCAATGTCCCAAATCTCCCTCCTCCCCACCCAATCCCCGCCTGTACTCTAGACAGGCTTTCAATAACCCTCATATGTTCTCATTATTAGGGTAGTTCAAAATGTAGTTATTTCTCTAACTAAACTCATCCCTGTTTGTGTGAGCTTCATGAGGTGAGCTGTAACTTCCAGCCCTTCTCTCTTTTGTGTCTGAAAATTATTATTGCAAGAATGTCTTTCATTTTTCTTAAAACTCATAGATGAGTGAGACCATTCTGCATTTCTCTCTCTCTCTCTCTCTCTCTCTCTCTCTCTCTCTCTCTCTCTCTCTCTCTCTCTCTCTCTCTCTCTCGCTTATTTAACTCAGCATAGTAGATTCCATGTACATCCATGTATAGGAAAGTTTCATGACTACATCTCTCCTGACATTTGCATAATATTCCATTGTGTATATGTACCACAGTTTCTTTAGCCATTTTCTGTTGAAGGGCATCTTGGTTGTTTCCAGAAACTTGCTATGGTAAATAGTGCTGCAATGAATATAGGTGTAAGGAAGGGGTTTTTGTATTGTATTTTTGGCAACACTATAATTTATCTTCTGTTTCTGTATTCTGGTGCTGGGAGTGATGCTGATTGGTGCTGAAACCACTCCTCAATGGCTATAATTCAAGAGTATAGTTGTCTTTTAATTACTTACCATCAGCCTTACATTCCTAATGGTCCCTACTAAAACTAACCTCCTCTCTTCCATGGCTGTATATTTAAAACTGTTGTGCTCAGAATATAATCTAAGCACAACCTCTTCTACCCACCAATCTATCTGCTTAATAAACATTTACAGTGGTTATGAATCAAGAACTTTGTGTGAGTTCCTACTTTGGAAAATCAAAGTCCAATCCTGCATCCACAAGAATCTCTTAGTCTACCAGAAATCTTATTTTTATAAAGTAAAGCACTAGGTATGATAAAGATGTATAGATACCAGTAAGAGTGCATAAGAAAGGGAATAAAGGTAGGGAAGGTTCTGTGGTTCTCATATCAATGGAATCATTAGAGGATAAGTGATAAAGTCCTAATAAAAAACAGAAAAATTTAATTCATCATGATCTCACACCTATCTTTGCACAGGCTTACTCCTGGTTCAGTGCTCAGGGATAACATTCAGCAAGGTTCAGGGGACCATATATGGTACTAGGAATCAAACATGGGTTAGCTGTATTCAAAGCAAGTGTCTATCCTTAAAAGAAATAAACAAGAGATGCAGATGCTGGGTGATCAAGTGAATGGGATGTTACTATGTCTCTTGATAATCAAAGAATACTAAGACAGCAAATTTTAGCTATATTCAAACCCATGTATATCCTATATGGCAGTTGCAGTCACAGAATATTCCAATAAACACATGAAATGTCAGTAGTGTAACTGAAGAACTGATATAAAATTTTATTGTTTTAACTATTGTTAAAGGGAGAAGTGACTAGTAGTTACTGAGTTGACTAGAGTGGCTAACCCAAGATTTCGGGTTTGAAAGCAGAGCTGGAATAAATAATTACTGAGGTGTGAACCCAGGGGGAACAGTTTTGGTCTATGACTGGAGATGGACTATAAAAAGTGCCATTTTGAATTGAACGCAGGTATGAACCCAATGGGAATAGTTAAGGGCTGTGGTCAGAGTTTACATTACAAAAACCATCATTTTGATCTGAATGATGTATGTTAGCCCAGCAGGTGTGGCTATGGGCTGTGGACAAAGACAGGTAAAAACCACCATTTGGAACTGAACTGGATGTGTGAGCCCAGCAGGAGCTGCTGTAGACTGTCAGTGGAGTTTTGACTTTAAAAAGTGTCAGTATTATGGAGATACATACTCTGCTCATGGACTGGGAGGATTTACATAATTAAAATGGCAATACTCCCCAATGCATTGCAGAGATTCAATGCAATCCCTCTAAGGATACACATGAAATTCTACAAAGAAGTGGAAAAAAACACTCCTAAAATTCATTTGGAACAATAAACACCCGTGAATACCTAGAACAATCCTTGGGAAAAGGTATATGGGAGACATCCCTTTCCCCAAATTTAAATTGCATTACAAAGTTACAGTCACTGAAACAGCATGGTATTGGAGTAAAGACAGACCATCTGATCAGTGGAATTGACTTGAGTATTCGGAGAATGTTGCCCAGACATACAATCAACTAATCTTTGATAAAGGGGTAAGATGCAAAATGGAGCAAGGAAAGCCTCTTCAACGAGTGGGCTTGGAACAACTGGTCAACAACTTGAAAAAAGCGAACTCAGACCTCCATCTAACACCATGCACAAAAGTCAAATCCAAATGGATTAAAGACCTTGATATCAGACCTGAAACTATAAGGTATGTAAAACAACATGTAGGTATGACACTCCATGACATTGAGACTACACAACTTTAAGGGGGAAACAGTACTCACCAAACAATTGGAAGCAGAGATAAATACATGGGACTATATTAAGTTGAGACACGTCTGCATTTCAAATGAAATAGTGCCTAGGATACAAACCCACCCACAGATTGGGAGAAACTATTAATCCAATACCCATCAGATGAGGGGCTAATATCTAAGATATGCAAGGTACTGGCAGAACTTAACAAGAAAAAAAATCTAACCCCGTCAATATAAAAAAATGAGAAGAAATGTATATACAATTTCTCAAAGAAGAAATACAAATGGCCAAAAGTCACATAAAAATGTTCCACATCACTAATCATCAGGGAGATGAAAATAAAAACTACAATGAGATACCATCTCACACCACAGAGACATGCACACATCACAAAGAACAAGAACAATCGGTGCTGGTGAGGATGTGGTGAGAAAGGAACTCTCATTCACTGCTGGTGGGAATGTTATCTACTCCAGCCTTTATGAAAAACAGTATCGAGATTCCTCAAAAAACTGGAAATTGAGCTCCCATATGATCCAGCTATACCACTTCTAGGTATATACCCTAGAAAGACAAAAACGCAATACAAAAATGCCTTCTGCATACCTATATTCATTGCAGCACTATTTACAATAGCCAGAATCTGTAACCAACCAAGATGCCCTTCTACAAATAAATAGCTAAAGAACCTTTGGTGAATATACAGATGAAATATTATGCAGCCACCAAGAGAGATGAAGTAACAAAAATGTCCTGATCATTAATGGATAAGGAAACTATTACGCTGAGTGAAATAAGTCTGAGAGAAAGATAATAGACACAGAGTAGACTCAATCATCTATGGTTTTTAAGAAAATTAAATCAGGGGCCGGGCGGTGGCGCCAAAGGAAAGGTGCCTGCCTTGCCTGTGCTAGCCTTGGACGGACCACGGTTCGATCCCCCGGTGTCCCATATGGTCCCCCAAGCCAGGAGCAACTTCTGAGCGCATAGCCAGGAGTAACCCCTGAGCGTTACCAGGTGTGGCCCAAAAACCAAAAAAAAAAAAAGAAAAGAAACTTAAATGACATTACTGTAAAAATACGCACAGACAATAGAGATGAGGGCTAAAAGGACTGACTCACGATATGAAAATTAAAACAAGGAGTTGTGAGTGCAGTTAGAGAAATAACTACACTAACAACTATCATGAAAATGTTAATGAGTGAAAGAACTAGAATGTCTGTCTAGAATACAGGCAGGGAATAGGGAAAGAGAAAGTTTGGGAACATTGGAGGTAAAAAGTTATTTTTTTATTATTTTCTTATTTAAACGTTATTACATAAATGATTGTGTTTGGGTTTCAGTCATGTAAAGAACACCAAACATCACCAGTGCAAGATTCCCATCACCAATGTCCTAAATCTCCCTCCTCCCACCCAACCCCCACCTGTACTCTAAACAGGCTTTAACATTCTCATTAGGATAGTTCAAAATATAGTTACTATTCTAACTAAACTCATCCCTCTTTGCGGTGAGCTTCATGAGGTGAGCACTTACTTTCAGCTCTTTTCCTTTCGTGTCTGAGAGTTGTTATTGCAAGAATGTCTTTCATTTTTCTTAAAACCCATAGATGAGTGAAACCATTCTGCGTCTTTCTCTCTCTCTGACTTATTTCACTCAGCATAATAGATTCCATGTATATCCATGTATAAAAAAATATCATGACTTTATCTCTCCTAACAGCTGAATAATATTCCACTGTGTATATGTACCACTGTTTCTTTAGCCATTCATCTATTGAAGGGTATCTTGGCTGTTTCCAGTGTCTTGCTATGGTAAATAGTGCTGCAATGAATATAGGTGTAATGAAGGGATTTTTGTATTGTATTTTTGAGTTCCTAGGCTATATTCCTAGGAGTGGTATAGCTGGGTCATATGGGAGCTCAATTTCCAGTTTTTGGAGGAATCTCCATATTGCTTTCCATAAAGGTTGAACTAGACAGCATTCCCACCAGCAGTGGATAAGAGTTCCTTTCTCGAACTCTCATCCACTGCTGGTGGGAATGCCCCCTAGTCCAACATCTATGGAGAAAAGTCTGGAGAGTGCTCAAAGAACTCAGAATTGAGCTGCCATTTGACCCAGCAATTGCTCTCCTAGGCATATACCCCCAAGATGGAAGGACATTCATTCCAAAATACGTATGCACCCCACTATTTATTGCAGCAATCAGTATAATAGCCAAATCTTGGAACCAACCTCAATGTCCAACAACAGATGAATGGATCATTAAGATGTGGTATATATATATATATATACAATGGAATATTACATGGCAGTTAGAAATGATACAATCACAGACTTTGCAGCAACGTGGATGGACCTAGATCATGTTATGTTAAATGAAGTAAGTCAGAAGACAAAAGAAAAATACAGAATGGTAGCACTATTCTGAAACACCTAGAACACATATTTTATACACAACTAATACTTAACAATCAAATAACAGGGTTTAACATGGTAGAAACTCCGAACACTGTAATAGTCAACATAGCCGTGGGAGCAGTGTCCAAAATACATGAAAAAGGAATAATGCAAAATTTTGATTACACAATATACCATAAAGAAAACAATAACAATAGAAACGGCAGCATAGAGAGAACAGGTAGGTAATCAGACTTCTACAACAAAGGCCCACAATAATCCCTTGGAGTTCGTATACAGGAACACAAGTATAGAACACCAAGGGAAATCACGGACTGCAATGGCAACATACCATAACACTACCTTTTAATACCTTTATCTTACTATATTTTAAATAACCTCTCAGCTTTTCTGTACACAGGCGCCCTTGGATACAAAGGGCGGACAAACTAAGGTGGCAATTCGGGATACCACACAGGATACCATACCTTGCATGCACTACGAGATGGCCACGAGAAAACTCTTTAACATACACTTTATCTCTAGGTAATACCTCCATTTAGGAATTGAAGCACATGATCATTCAGATCATCGAAGCAGTACCTGAGACGTACAGACTTAAACCACAGGCTCGATTCTTCGAATACTTTTAATTAAACCAGCATTCCCTTGCTATTCTCTCCTCTCTTCTTACTACTTTTCTTTTTTTTTTTTCTCTCTATTCTGCTTATTACTTTTTTCTCTTTCTCTTCCCCTTTTCTCTCTAAGGTATTTTCTCTTTTCTCTTCCTTCATACCCTTCCCATATACCTTCCCCTTTCTCCCCTCCGGAAATCCAACTATCCCTTTACCCCTCAATCCCATCCAGATCTTCCACCATATTAAAATTTTTCACCCTCAGTCCTTATTCTATTAGGCATCAAGATCGACCTCCTACTCAACGAACCAGTACCCTGCACCCAGGCGAGGGGACACCCAGATAAACCCACACCTCGTCTCCTGAAAGAAAAGACAGCCAACTCCCCTGTGGACTCATGCTGCGAGGGCCCTCCCTACTAACTCTCCCTAACGCGGACTGTTCCTTGAAACTGGGCCTAGCTCCAAAAGTATCCCCAATGCAAGAACTCTTCCAAGACCTCCCTGCTGCAAATTTTAATAATCTGAAAAAATTGTAATCAAATTCTTGTCGTTGATTTCTCCTTTCAGTTCATGATTGCCCCCAATTTAACGTTTTTTTTTTTGCCTGTTTCACTAGTTTATCTCCCCCATTGTTTTACATTTGTTTCTTTAGTCCTAGTACCACTGTGTTTTGGTTGTTTTAATGCCTAAATTGACTGTTAGATCAAAAATTGCCTTATTACCTCTTAAATATAATCTTGTGTCTCTCCCCGCTGCAGTACAAAAATCAAACACTGCCATCACCCTAGCCTTATTAAAAGGCCTAGGTGTTATTGGTGTAAGCACAAATATTTATTCATTGGTTCATACTCTAGAATCTGCTAATGCCTTATAACTGTTGCTAAAAATGTTTACAAACTTAAAGAAGTTTACACTACTGTTGATTTCCTAGCAAAGAGTGCAGAATAACCGCTGTGGTTCAAAATTTAACATTTTTTTTTGAGGGAGGGGGGAATTTGTGTCATCCTTAGAGTAAAATGTTGCTTTTTAAAATAAATTCGGCTTAGCTAGAGATAGCATTCAACACATAGAGGATAATTTAGTAAATAGACAAAAAGATATAGAGCAGAGTGAGAGCTGGTACAAAAATTGGTTTTCTACCACTCCATGGATAACAACAGTGCTCCCAGCCTTTTTGGGGCCCTTCATTGGCTTTATGTTGCTAGTTTCCTTTGGTCCTTGGGCTTTTCGCAAACTCACCACCTTCGTAAAGAATCAAGTGGATGAAGCAACCAGAAAGGACTCAAAGGTTCTATACCAACAACTATGCACCTCAGAAGACCAGCTGACACCTGACATCTCCCCTCCTGCCAACTCTCCGCCACTTAAGTTTGAAGTTATCGAGGAGCTGGCGCATAGACCTCAATCTGTGCCTTGCCAAACTTTGGAAACGACTGAATCAAGGGTAGCAGATGCGGTGACTGGAAGCCCCACACCTCTTCACCCAGTGTGGCCAGTCCACCGAGGCACGTCTGTCCCTTCTATATTGTATACTAAACAGGGGGAGATGTGGGAGATCGAGCACCCCACATATCAAAGGAACTCTGAATGAATTTTCCACCGCCTGTCTGATTCAAGCCACAAAAGTTTGCATAGCCCCGAACCAACAGAAAACTCTGCAAATAAATTTAGCTCAGCACAAAGAATCTGGCTTAACCAGATGCCTTAACCTTTCCATGGAACCTGTTTTTGTAACTGCTCTCAAGCATGTAGTTATAGATATGTTTTTGTAAAGTTTAAATTATGATCCTTATTGCTTGCACAAAAGATAGATCTAAATGGAAAATAGGCTAAACAAATAATTGTATTTGCGTAAATATCAATTAGCTATTTGTTTAAGAATTTGCTTCCCCTCCCCCCATCCTGCCAGGTTCCTCTTTATCCTTCCCGCCATCAAAATGTGTTTATGCTCCCATTGGTTAAAATTGTTGTACTTGTACAAATCTGATTGGTTTATGTTTCGATCCTATGTTACTAAAATAGGCCCTGGATTGAGCTATTATGAAAGGGGCCCTTGGGCTACTGTGAAGGTAAGAAGTGCTTAGGCCATGGGGGTATTGTTGGAAAGATGTGTGCAGAAATAATGTTAACCGTATATTAACTTCTGATCCTCAATAAAAATAAGCTATTATAAAAAAAAAAAAGAGTTCCTTTCTCTTCACATCCCCACCAACACTGCTTGTTCTCATTCTTTGTGATGTGTGCCAATCTCTGGGGTGTGAGGTGGTACCTCATAGTTGTTTTGATTTGCATCTCCCTGATGATTAGTGATGTGGAGCATTTTTCAATATGTCTTTTGGCCATTTATATTTCTTCTTTGTCAAAGTGTCTGTCCATTTCTTCTCCCCATTTTTTAATGGGATTAGATGTTTTTTTCTTGTAAATTTCTATCAGTGACTTGTATATTTTGGAGATTACCCCTTGTCTGATGGGTATTGGGTGAATAGTTTCTCCCACTCAGTGGGGGGCTCTTGTATCCTGGGCACTATTTCTTTTGAGGTGCAGAAGCTTCTCAGTTTAATATATTCCCATCTGTTAATCTCTGCTTTCACTTGCTTGCAGAGTGCAGTTTCCTCTTTGAAGATGCCTTTAGTCTCAATGTCCTGGAGTGTTTTGCCTACGTTTTGTTCTATGTATCTTATGGTTTCGGGTCTGATATCGAGGTCTTTCATTCATTTGGATTTAACCATAGTAAATGATGTTAGCTGGGGGTCTAAGTTCAATTTTTTGCAGGTGGCTATCCAGTTGTGCCAACACCACTTATTGAAGAGGCTTTCTTTGCTCCATTTAGGATTTCTTGCTCCTTTATCAAAAAAAAAATGGGTGATTGTACGTCTGAGGAACATTCTTTGAGTATTCAAGCCTATTCCACTGATCTGAGGGCCTGTCTTTATTCAATTACCATGCTGTTTTAATAACTATTGCTTTATACTACAGTTAAAAGTTGGGGAAAGTAATTCCTCCCATATTCTTTTTCCCAATGATTGCTTTAGCTATTCTAGGGTGTTTACTGTTCCATATGAATTTCATAAGTGCCTGATCCACTGCTTTGAAGAAGGTCGTAGGTATCTTAGAGGGATCACATTAAATTTGTGCAATACTTTGGGGAGTATTGCCATTTTATTGATGTTAATTCTGCCAATCCATGAGCAGGGTATATGCTTCCATTTCTGCGTGTCCTCTCTTATTTCTTGCAGCAGAGTTTTATTGTTTTCTTTGTATAGGTCCTTCACATTTTTAGTCAAGTTGACTCCAAGATATTTGAGTTTGTGTGGCACTATTGTGAATAGGGTTGTTATCTTAATGTCCATTTCTTCCTTATTATTATTGGTGTATAGAAAGGTCATTGATTTTTGTGTGTTGATTTTGTAGCCTGCCACCTTGCTATATGAGTCTATTGTTTCTAGAAGCTTTTTGGTAGAGTCTTTAGGGTTTTCTAAGTAGAGTATTATGTCATGTGCAAACAGCGAGAGCTTTACTTCTTCCTTTCCTATATGGATTCCCTTGAAATCTTTTTCTTGCCTAATCGCTATAGCAAGTACTTACAATGCTATGCCGAATAGGAATGGTGAGAGAGGACAGCCTTGTTTTATGCCAGAATTTAGAGCATAGGCTTTCAGTTTTTCTCCATTGAGGACAATATTTGCCTCTGGCTTGTGGAAGATGGCCTTAACTATATTGAGAAAGGTTCCATCCATTCCCATCTTGCTGAGAGTTTTGATCAAGAATGGGTGTTGGACCTTATCAAATGTTTTCTCTGTGTCTATTGATATGATCATGTGATTTCTATTTTTCTTGTTGTTGATGTTGTGTATTATGTTGATAGATTTACGGATGTTAAACCATACTTGCATTCCTGGGATGAAACCTACTTGATCGTAATGGATGATTTTCTTAATGAGGCATTGAATCCTATTTGCCAGGATTTTGTTGAGGATCTTTGCATCTGTATTCATCAGCAATATTGGTCTGTAATTTTCTTTTTTTTGTAGCATCTCTGTCTGGTTTAGGTATCAAAGTGATGTTGGCTCCATAAAAGCTATTGGGAAGTGTTCCTGTTTTTTTGATTTCACGAAAGAGTCTTGCCAGGATTGGTAGACATTCCTCTTGAAAGGTTTGAAAGAATTCATTAGTGAATCCATCTGGGCCTGGACTTTTATTTTGGGACAGACATTTGATCACTGTCTTAATTTCCTCAATAGTGATGTGTGTGTTTAGATATGCTACATACTCTTCATTCAAATATGGAAGATTATAAGAGTCCAAAAGTTTATCCATTTCTTCCAGATTTTCATTTTTAGTGGCATAGAGTTTCTCAAAGTAGTTTCTGATTACCCTTTGTATCTCTACCGTATCAGTAGTGATCTCTCCTTTTTCAATCTTAATACGAGTTATCAAGTTTCTCGCTCTCTCTTTCTTTGTTAGTTTTGCCAATGGTCTATCAATCTTGTTTATTTTTTCAAAGAACCAACTTCTGCTTTTGTTGATCTTTAGGATTGTTTTTCGGGTTTCCACTTCATTGATTTCTGCTCTCAGCTTTGTTATTTCCTTCTGTCTCCCTATTTTTGGGTCCTTTTGTTAAGTACTTTCTAATTCTATGAGCTGCGTCATTAAACTATTCAGGTATGCCCCTTCTTCTTTCCTGATGTGTGCTTACAAAGCTATAAATTTTCCTCTCAGTACAGTTTTTGCTGTGTCCCGTAAGTTCTGATAGTTTGTGTCTCCATTGTCATTTGTTTCTAGGAAGGTTTTGATTTCCTCTTTGATTTCAACTCGGACCCACTGGTTATTCAGTATTAGGCTGTTTAACTTCCAGGTATTAAAAGTTTTTCTTTTGTGTCCCTTTGTAGTTCACATATACTTTCAGGGCCTTGTGGTCAGCGAAGGTAGCCTGCAAAATTTCTATCCTCTTGATATTATGGAGGTATGTTTTATGTGCCAGCATGTAGTCTATCCTGAAGAATATCCCATGTACATTAGAGAAGAATGTGTATCCAGGCTTCTGGGGGTGGAGTGTCCTGTATATATCTACTAGGCCTCTTTCTTCCATTTCTCTTTTCAGGTCCAGTATATTCTTGTTGGGTTTCAGTCTTCTTGACCTGTCAAGTGTTGACAATGCCGTGTTGAGGTCTCCCACAATTATTGTGTTGTTATTGATATTATTTTTCAGATTTTTCAACAATTGTATTAAATATTTTGCTTGCCCCTCATCGGTGCAAATATGTTTAGGAGAGTGATTTCTTCCTGCTGTACATATCCCTTGATTAATACAAAATATCCACCTTTGTCCCTTACAACTTTCCTAAGTATAAAGTTTGCATCATCTGTTATTAGTATGGCCACTCCAGCTTTTTTATGGGTGTTGTTTGCTTGGATGATTTTCCTCCAGCCTTTTATTTTGTGTCTATATTTGTTCTAACTATTCAGGTGTGTTTCTTGTAGGCAGCAGAAGGTTGGATTGAGTTTTTTGATTCATTTAGCCACTCTGTGTCTCTTAACTGGTGCATTTAGTCCATTGACATTGAGAGAAAGAATTGTCCTGGGAGTTAGTGCCATCTTTATATCAAAGTTTGGTGTGTCTGTTGGTCAGTCTTGTCTTAAAGTAGGCCGTTCAGTTTTTCTTTTAAGAATGGTTTTGAGGGCCCGGAGAGATAGCACAGCGGTGTTTGCCTTGCAAGCAGCCGATCCAGAACCAAAGGTGGTTGGTTTGAATCCCGGAGTCCTATATGGTCTCCCGTGCCTGCCAGGAGCTATTTCTGAGCAACAGTCAGGAGTAACCCCTGAGCACCACCAGGTATGACCCAAAAACCAAAAAATAAAAAAAAAAGGAATGGTTTTGAGTCTGTAAAGTTTCTGAGCTGTTGTTTGTCTGTGAAACCATGTATTGTTCCTTCAAACCTGAAAGTGAGCTTTGCTGGGTGCAGTACTCTAGGTGAAGCATTTATTTCATTGAGTTTTGTCACTATGTCCCACCACTGCCTTCTGGCCTTGAGTGTTTCCGGTGACAGTTCTGCAGTAAATCTCAAGGATGTTCCCTTGAATGTAATTTCTTTTTTCAATCTTCCTGCTTTCTGAGTCCTGTCTCTCTCTGCAGGCTTTGTCATCATGACTAGGATGCGTCTCGGTGGTGTTTTTTCTGGGGTCTCTTTTAGTTGGTCCTCTTCAGGCATGCAGGATTTGATCGCATGTATTCTTTAGCTCTGGTAGTTTCTCTTTAATGATGTTCTTGACCGTTGATTCTTCCTGGAGATTTTCTTCCTGGGTCTCTGGGACTCCAATGATTCTTAAGTTGTTTCTGTTGATCTTATCATAGACTTCTATTTTCGTCTGTTCCCATTCTTTGACTAATTTTTCCATTGTCTGCTCATTTGCTTTAAGTTTTTTTTCCAATTTCTTCTGCTGTATGGAATTGTTATTCATCTCAACTTCCAGTGTACTAATTCTATCCTCAGCTGCTGTTATACCTGTGGGAAAGCTCAACCATGTTTTTCTTCAATTCATCTACTTAATTTTTCAGACCTGTTATTTGACCTGATATTTCAGTTTGGAGTTTTCTGATTTCTATCTTCATGTTCTCTTGATTCTTATTAGTGTTCTCTTCTATAGTTTCTTTGAGTTCTTTGAACATCTTCCATATTGCGACTCTAAACTCCTTATCTGAGAGACTGAATAGTTGGTTGGTCATATTCATGTCATCAGAGTTGCCATCATCATTCTCTATGTCTTGTGCTGGCCTGCATTGTTTCCCCATTGTCACATTTGTATTGTGGGTTTTTCTGCGTGTTGTGGTTGTATTCATTGGCTAAATGATGTGCAAGGCCAGGAATTGAAGCAGAGCGGCTGTGCTCTTCTGTATCCACCCTTTCTGGGCGTGTAAACTCACCTACAGAAAAGGCTCCAGGGGAAGGCGAGCCGTCCTCAGATGAGCCACACACAGAATAAAATCAGGCCGAAAATGGAGCACAGCACAGAAGACTGGCAAATAGGGGTGCTGGCATCTTTAGTTCCAGCAGAGTTCAGCGGCTTCCCCTTTCTGGGCTTGCAAACTCACCTATAGAAAAGGCTCCAGGGAAAGCAAGCTGTCCGCAGATGAGCCACACACAGGATGAAATCAGGCCGAAAATGGAACACAGCACAGAAGACAGGCAGATAGGGGTGCTGGCATCTGAGTTCCAGCAGAGTTCAGTGGCTTCCCCTTTCTGGGCTTGTAAACTCACCTCCAGGGAAGGTGGGCCATCCGCAGATGAGCCACACACAGGGTGAAATCAGGCTGAAAATGGAGCACAGCACAGAAGAAAGACAGATAGGCGTGCTGGCATCTGAGTTCCAGCAGAGTTCAGCCTCCAGTATAGTTCTTAGTGTGATTTTTTTCTTCTTGTTTCAATGGCATTCTTTCCTTAGAAAGAGCACACGGCCGCGTAGCGAATCGGAGCGGCCGTGCTCTGCTGGAGCCTCTTTTCGGCTCACTCCCAAGAGGTTCAAGCGACAGGACAGGAGCTAGACACACACAGGCAGCACTCACCATTTCGCATGGTCGGGCCCCACTGGGCAAGCATAGTTTCGTAGATATTCCCAGCCTGATGTCACAAACAGGGGACCTGACTTCTGCAAAGTACTGCTTATAGCCGGTTTTCATGTTGAATCAGTTCCTTGGTGTGCCCGCCCTTGAATGAGCCTCTGGGAGAGCAAGTTTTCTGGAGTCTCTTTTCGGCCCACTCCCAAGAGGTTCAAGCGACAGGACAGGAGACAGACACACACAGGCAGCACTCACCATTTCTCATGGTCGGGCCCCACTGGGCAGGCACAGTTTCATAGATTTTTCCCAGCCTGACGTCACAAACAGGGGACATGACTTCTGCAAAGTACTGCTTATAGTCAGTTTTCACATTGTGAAGCATTTCCTTGGTGTGTCCGCCCTTGAATGAGCCTCTGGGAGAGCGAGTTTTCTGGAGCCTCTTTTTGACCCACTTTCACAAGGTTCAAGCGACAGGACAGGAGACAGACACACACAGGCAGCACTCACAATTTCACACGGTCGGCTGGTAAAAAGTTTTAAAATAAAATAAAAAAAATAAAATAAAATAAAATAAAATAAAATAAAATAAAATAAAAGAATGGGAGAAACTATTCACCCAAAGGGGTTAATGTGTAAGATATACAAGGCACTCAGAGGACTTAGTAAGAAGAAAAAAAAAAGCGAACCCCAGCCATAAATGGCAGAAGAAATGAAAAGACATTTTCTCAAGAAATGAAGATGACCAAAAGGCACATGAAAAAAGTTCTCACACCAGAAGGACTGTCACACAACAAAAACAAGAACAACCAGTGCTGGCATGGACGCAGGATGAACGGGACTCTCTTTCACTGTTGGTGTGAAGCAATATGAATATTCCTCAAAAAACTAGGAATCTAACTTCCATTTTATCCAGCAATAAAACTCCCAGGAATATACCCTAAGAATTTAAAAAAAAATGCAGAAAATCCCTCTGCATCCTTATTTGTTGCAGCATTATTTACAATAGCCAGAATCTGGAAACAACCCATGTGCCCAACACCAGATGAGTATCTAAAAAAACTAGTATATCTATGCAATGAAATACTTTGCAGATGTTAGGAAAAATTAAGTCATGAAATTAGCTTATACATGAACGGATGAGTCAGAGTGAGAGGGAGAGACATTGAATAACTTATTCTTTTGTGGGGTATAAGAAAAATAATAGATAGTATAGTAATAAAACCCAGAGACAATAGAGATGAAGATCAGGAAGACATGTCTATGGTAAGAAGCTTGCCACAAAGAGTGGTGAATGCAGTTAGTGTAGCAGTGGTCCTCAAACATTTTAAACAGGGTGCCAGTTCACTGTTCCTCAGATCATTGGAGAGTCGGACTATAGTAAAAACAAAAACTATGAAGAAATTCCTATGCACACTGCATATATCTTATTTTGAAGTGAAGAAAACAAAATGGGAACAAATAAATATGTGGCCTGCAGGTCGTAGTTTGAGGACCACTATAATGGTCCAAAGTGACAGTGATGTTTGAAACTAAACTCTGGATAAGAACTAGGTGTGAAAGCAGATAACATGATATATATGACTATTAGCAACAGTGCAAACCACAGTATCAAAAAAGAACCCACAGAGAGAAGGAAGAGAGTGAGAGAGAAAGAGAGAGAGGGAGAGAGAGAGACAGAGAGAGACAGAGAGACAGAGAGAAATAAAATGTCTGCCCCAGCGGTAGTGGGGGAGGATGGGTGGAGGGAAACTGGGGACTCTTGTGGTGTGAAAGTGCATTGGTGAAGGTTGCTGCATATTGTATGACTGTAACTCAATCCTGAACAACTTTATCTGCGGGGGCAAAAACTGTATTATGAACAGCCATGTAACCAAGATATTTAAATAAAATCTAAAAATTAAAAAATATATTTACTATTACTTGTGGAAAGGAATGTCAAGATGCAAAGCAGAAAGAAAACCAAATATTTGTTGGATACTTGAAAGAATGAATAAACCAATTAACAGAGAAACCAAGTGGGTAATCTGGTGATCTGGTAGCTCCAAATTGTGCCCGTGCTACCTAGAGCATATACTTCTTTTCTACTTATAGTGCTGATGTCTGGCATACTTCTACCAGCACAAATTGGGCTAGGGATGGTGTTAAAGGGTTGGTTACAAGGACCATAGTGAGTCGTTCTTTTAGGCATAGGCTTTCTCAGGGGTCAGATTCAGAACCACTTGACCTATCTCTCCAGCCTTTCAACCTGACTTTATTTTTGGTTTTGGGTCACACCCAACAATTCTTGAAAGCTATTTCTGGCTCTATTCAGGAGTGTTCCCTGATAGTGCCACATATGGTACCACATATGGTACAACTGAATACAAGGCAAGCATCTTAAGCTCTGTACTATTTTCTGATCCCTCTGTCAAATTCTTAAAATATTAAATTAGGATTTCACATGTAATCAGTTTTCTTTAAAAAAGAGAGATAAAGGAAACCTATTAGAAAACAAAGTAATAGATAACTTATGGACTAGACTTGATTAACAGTCTTGATTAAGCCAAGATAAGTGACAGCGTAGTAAAATGTATTTTTCATATTAAAAAAAATGGAAAAGTCCATTATGTGGCATGTGTGAGGCTCTGAGCTACATCTCCAGAACGCCAGATAGAATACTTATAAATTAATTCAGGGAATGAAAAAGAGGTTATATAGATCAATCACCTCCTAAGGAATTCTGTTTACATTTCTTTGTTTTTGGTAAGAAAAATATCGAACTTATCACATGTATCTTCATTTTATTCTATGGAACATTTTAAAAGATTATGACAATGAAGTTTCATCTAGTAATAAGTCCTTTACTTTTAATTATTCATAGCATCAAAGTCAATAAGAAATTAAAAATTATGTGACATGGCATCATTTCACCTGAGAACAGACTATGTCAAATGAGTCACTGCTAATCAGTTAATATTATCTTAATCTGCTTGCAATAGGATTTGTTTACTGTTTTGGTCCTTGCATCTCTCCTAAGCCTATAAATTGAAGTTTTTCATAAAAGAGATGTTGACCTATATACATTAAACAGTTTCTAGATATCACTATCCCAAAACCCTTGCATTTTGTAGTAGTTAACTCTACTCAAATTCTTTTTTTAATTAAATAATTTCTTTATTTAAACATCGTGATTACAAACATAATTGTAATTGGGTTTCAGTCATAACAAGAACACCCCCCTTCACCTGTGCAACCTTCCCATAACCAATGCCCCCATCTCTTCCCTCCCCCACAGCACCCACCTGTATTCGAGACAGGCTTTCATCCCTCACTCACTGACATTGTTATGATAGTTCTCAGCATAGTTATTTCTCTAACAGCACTCACCACACTTTGTGCTGAGCTTCATATCTTGAGCCAGTCCTTCTGGCCCTCATCTCTGACAATTCAATGTCTTTAATTTTTCTTAAAACCCATAGATGAGTGAGGCTATTGTGTGTGTACTGTGTGTGTGTGTGTGTGTTTCTCTCCCTCTGGCTATCTATTCAAATTCTTAAATAATTCTCTTCTGTATGAAACCTCTATTTACAATATTTACCCTTTAAACGCAAAACTTTTAAGATAGATACTTTGGCGCATGTTGCCTCTATTAGCTTCAGATAACTAAAATTCACCAGAATGTCAAATATGAATAATTTTGGCAAGAATTATTTCTCTAAAATGCAACAAAAACGACTTGTGCTTTCCTCCCTGGTCATTCAGGACATTTTCTGAGCTTCACTACCCAATTCCAGATTAGTTTTACATTTTTAAGACCACAGTCAATATGCAGAAGCTTAGTGGGTTCCACAGTTTAACATGTACTGGAGTTCTGAATACAAAAAGCAAGGCAAGGCTGGGGAGGTAGCTTGGAGAAAATTCCTTGCATGTATAAGGGTCCAGGTTTAATCCATGGCGCCACATAACTACCTCCAAAACTACTGGGTGTAGTCCAGAATCACTGCTGGGGTGGCCTCGTGTCCCTCCCAGATCACTATACTCAAGCAGAACCATCTGGGTCATCAGATTGCTTCTTGGGAAACTCCTCAACCCAATTAAAAAGAAAAGAAACTTTTAAAAAGAAAGTGAGAAAGAAAAGTATATGATAAAAACAAGGTCCTGAAGAATCCCAGAAAAAATTTAGGAGAGAAGATAAAAAACACAAAATATAAAAGACAAGCAGCAGAAGGGACACAATTATTGCTTAAACATAATGATGCTGACATTACCCCAAGTTCACTCCCAGCTACATTTCAATCACTAATGAAAACACATTATTCCATGAGAACGCAAGTAAAGCAAAGTCTAATTCAGTGTAATCTGTTCATATAAAAGCAACTTCATAGACTTAAATACAAGTATCAAAAGCAATATTTTAGTACACTTCAGTGAAACTAAAGTGGAAGGAAGAAAATAATAAATATTCCAGCAGATATAAACTAAATAGGAATCAAAAGACTACTGACCTAAGATCTGATTCTCAAAAGAAGAGACATGACTGATAAATGCTTAGCTAGGCTCATGAAGAAACAACTGAGAAAATCTTAATAAATGTTAGAAATAGAAGGGGATAGGGGCCTTGCACGTGGCTGACCCAGGACGAACCTGGGTTTGATCCCAGGCGTCCCACATGGTCCCCCAAGCCAGGAGTGATTTCTGAGAACATAGCCAGGAGTAACCCTTGAGTGTCACTGGGTGTGGCCCAAAAACCAAAAATCAAAGAAATAAAAGGTGATAAAAGATACCACAAAAATATAAAAGTCATACAGAACTGAGTTCACATAGTGTAGGGAAGTTTGGGATGGGTGGGGTTTTATTTGGGATACGGGTAGAGAGAAGCAGATTATCTGGTGATAGATGTGGTCTGGTATAGCAAACATAATTAACAGTATTGTAAATATTAGTATTTCAATAAAATAGTTTCAAAACAAAGTTTCCACTGAGACCACTACAAACAACCTTACATCAGTAAAAAACTAACAAAAACCTATCACTTTACCCCAGAAAGTTGAAGAAACTAAAAATATAGACAAATTTATAGAAACAGACAGCCTCATAAGACTAGATCAATAAAAAATAGAAAACATGGGACCAGAGTGATAACACAGCAGTAAGGCATTTGCCTTGCATGCAGCCAACACAGGATGAACCCCATTTCAAATCTCAGCATCCCATATGGTCCCCCGAGACTGCCAGGAGTGACTTCTGAGAGCAGAGCTAGGAGTAATTTCTGAGTACTGCCAGGTGTGACCCAAAAACCATATACATATATATATATAAACCAAATATATAATATATATAAATAAAAATAGAAATCAATACTAGGACAGTTATAAACAAGAAAATTAAACAGCTATCAAGTCTCCCGTTAATTAATTTAAGGGAAAAGTAATAAGCAATATGATCATATCAATAGATGAAGAAAACTTCTGATAAAATTTAACATCCATTTATAAAAACAAGTCAAATGGGGATGTGAAGTATATATATCAACATAGGAATGTCCACATAAAACAAGCTCATAACAAGACAAAAAAGCTTGCTTTCTGCATTCAGAATTTCTTTCCTTTAAGATCCTTATTAAGACAAGGATATCTGGGGCAGAGAGATAGTACAGTGGTAGGGCGTTTGCCTTGCATCCGACCAGCCCAGGACGAACCTGTATTCAATTCCTGATCCCATATGGTCCCCCAGGCCTGCCAGGAACAATTTCTGAGCACAGAGCCAGGAGTGTGAGTGCCGCTGTGTGTGTGTGTGTGCCCAAAAGCAAGGAACATAAAAACAAAACAAAACATGCAAAGAAGACAAGAATATTGTTTGACATAGTAGTGGAATGCTTAGCTACTACAATGAGACAAGAAAAAATGAAAAGGAATACAAATAAGAAAAGAAAGTAAATATCAGTATTTGCAGGTGATAACATACACAGAAAAATTTAAAGACCACCAAAATAATATAGAAAACAATAAACCAATAAAGTCAATATACAAAGATCTATTGTTATTCCTTAATGCAAACAATAGACTAAATGATAAAAATTAAATAATTAAAACACAGCCAGACAAGGAAGAGTTCACAGACTGTAGGTGGAGCTACCTGATTTAGCCAAAGGAATGAACTGCAACCCATAGTTCAAAGTAGTACCAACCAGGCAGCCCAGTACATGGCCACAAGATAATCTCTCACCCCCTGGTGAGATAAAAGCTCCCCTGGGATCTCCCTGGAAATTGAGAAGAATGACAATGATGTAGGAAAGAAGCATCTTAAAACTACAAATGAAACCATGGTTGTTGCAAGTCAGGCCCTGAAGAGGTTGACTGACGGAGGGATGGAGGATGAGGTCTTTCCCCTCCAGCTCGGAGCACGCGTCTGCCACCCTGTTCAGCCGGCGGTTCTGAGGTGAAGCGGCGGGTAAACAGCTCGCAGACAGTCAGGCTTGTGGAAATATTAGTTTTCTCTGATGGACAAGACTGAAGTCCAAAGCCTCAGCATCAGTTCCAGCCAAAAAGCCCCTTGCCTTCCACAGACCCTTGTTTTTATCCCCCAGAATCAGGTACCACCCAATGGTGGGATCAGATACCACCGAATGGTGGAAGCAGAATCAGGTACCACCCTAGGGTGGGGGCAGAATGCCAGGTCACACCCTAGGGTAGGGCACAATCACATCAGGGTAGGGTCAGCAACTTAATAATCCCATAAAATGTTTACATACACAACACATGGTAAAGGCTGCAACTCTGCAGAGCCATAGGTAGTAATAAACTTTCTGAAATGGAGTTCAAAATGAAAATACTTAGGATTTTAAAGAGTTCAAATAACAATGCAAATAAAAGCCAATAAAATACAAATAAGACCAGAAATGAGAAAAATATGAACAGAAATGTCAAAACTGAAAAATCTGGAAGACAAAATAAAATGTATTGAAAGGCATAGTAATAGGACTAAATCTGTGAGCTTGGAGATGAAGTGAAGAAAACCTTCAGATAACAAAAGAAGGTAAAGAGTCTCAAAAGAAATGAACAGATGGCAAAAGAATTTTGGGATCAATTCAAGAAAGATAGCATAAAAATCATTTGGATCTCAAGAGCAGGAAGAAAATCCCTACAAAGATGAAACAGTAAGAGACATGATTGCTAAGTGCTCAAAGCTGGAAAGTGCATGCAAATACATTCTTGATGCTGAAAGAGTACCAGCAAAAAGAGAACCAAATAAAAACATCCCAAGGCATAATCACAGTGAGGAAAATCAGATAGAGAAAATACTAAATTTAGCAAGATCAAAAAAGGAAATTACATACAAAAGAGCATCCTTAAGATTTATAAGCAAACTTGAAGGAAGACTTGAAGGAATATAGTGGTAGGATATTGTGGGGTAAAGAAAGGAATCAATGAAATGAATCCCTCACGACAAATACTTTACCCAAAATATTGCCCAAATCTGACTCTCATTCAGATTTTTAGGAATAATAGACAACTTAACGGGTAAGCAATGGCACAGGAACTTCTTAGACACAAAAACACCTTTTAGAGAACAACTAAAAGGTTACTTTAAGCCAAAATGAATATACAAACACACCACACTTCCATAGAAAGTTGGTTCAAAACTCCTAGGCAATAATGTTTCTCAATGTCAATGTCAATGTCAACAGTTAAGAAACAGAGAGTGGCTGGGTAAACTAGAAACTGAACCCAACATTTTGCTGCTTGAGAGAAACATATTTGAACAATCAGAGTAAACACAGAGTCAAAGTCAAAGGTTGAAAGATAATTACTCAAGCAAGCAATCCCCTTAAAAAGGCTTGGGTGGGGGCCAGAGAGATAGCACAGGGATAGGGCAATTGCCTTGCAAGCAGCCAACCAGTATGGACAGTGGTTCGATTCCCAGCATCCCATATGGTCCTCCAACCCTTCCAGGGCTGATTTCTGAGCGCAGAGCAGGAGTAACCCCTGAGCACTGCCAGGTGCTACCCAAAAATATAAAAACAAACAAAAAAAATTGATACACTAAACTTAAAAACATAAACTTTAAAAGGGTCTTAAAAAACAGCAAAGGGCCGGAGCAACAGCAGAGTGGTAGGGCATTTGCCTTGCATGCAGCCAACCCAGGAAGAAACTGGGTTTGATCTCTGGCATACCATATGGTTTGGAGCCTACAAAGAGCGATTTCTGAGCCTGGAACCAGGAGTAACACCTGAGCGCTTCTGGGTGTGGTCGAAAAATCAAAGGAGAAAAAAAAAAGAAAACAAGAAACAGTGAAGTTTCTTAATGGTCAAGAATTCAATACCATGAATAACTCAAACCCCTAAACATATATGCACATAATAAAGGATCAGCAAGTCTTAAAACAACTGCTCATAGTTGAAGGAAGAAGACACTGATACACAATAGTAATAGGAAACTTCAAAATGGCTGTCATTTATTGATAGATCAGCTAGACCAGGGGTGGCGAACAAGTTCAACACAAAGAGCCAAAATTTTAAACTGTGACAGTCAGAGAGCCACACCACACAGTGACCTGCCAAAACAGACAGACACTCACACAAAAGCATATAATTTTAACAATAATATATTAAAAACATATTGCATTTTGTCATTTTGAGTGAGGGTAAAAATCCTGTTTGCCACCCCTGAACTAGACTAAAGTCAGCCTAAAATACTTGTTTTAAAGAAAAAATTGGAAAAGGGAAGCTTAGTATGACTTTTCATCACCAAAAAGCCAAATTCACTTATTAACTAGTTAGTACATGTGGGACATTCTCCAGAATAGAACCATGCTGAGACATGAAACATATCTCCAAAGTCAAGAGGACAAAAATCATATAAATCCCCTTCTCAGACTATGGAGCATGGAAAATAGATTTTAATCAAAAAACAGAAAGAGAGAAATAATGCAAACACCTGGAAACTAAACAGTTCCTTACTGAACAATCAATAGGTTAAGATAGGAAATCAAAATATTCCTAGAAATAAATGTGAATGAAATTATGAGCTAGCAGAACTTGGGGGACACAGCAAAAGCCGTGTTAAGAGGAAAGTTGGCAGCCAAAACCATGCCCTCCAATGCACTTGCCATTCTATAGCACCTGGCTACATAAACTCAATCTATTCTTAAAAGTTATAAAAAGCAAGCTGTGAAATATTATGAATATACCAGCAACACAACTGAAAGCTAGAAATCTTAGAGAAGTGAGCTAAGCCACTTGAAGGAAATTTGAAGCTACTCTGAAGTCACACAAGCTGCACCCACAATCCATAATCACTGTTTCATCAATGGCCCAGGTTCACCACTCAACTATGGTTCTCTGCAGACACCAAAACAACCCAAAGTCCAGGTATGCAGTATTTGGGCTGGCATAAATAGGACATTTTTTCAGTGAGTAGGAGCACTCTCCTGTCCCCAACCCCCGATTTCTCATACTTCTCAAAGGCCTGTCGGCTGAAAATATTCCCCACAAATACCACAATATCAGCAACAGTGCTTAAAAGTCCTGTACCACCTGGTCGAGAGAAGCCTCCAACATTTTTAATACTGTCAGCCCAGTAGGAAGACAGTTATTTAGATGTCAAAATGTTTTTGAAGCCAACTAATGTTTAGAAACAAAAGAAGTAACAGAAAGATCAATTAGCAACAAGACTTACTGAACTGAACCTTCAGACAATGACTTAATGACTATTGAGAGATACACTAATTTTCACAAATTTGCTTTTTGCTGTACTCTTTTTCCATTATTTTTTTCTTTTTTTTTTATAAAAATAATTTTGCTTCCATTTACCTGGAAAATATATCAATGATGTAATGCATGGTCTTTATTAAATAAAGTAATTCATGTATTAAAAGATAAATATAAAACAAAAATATTTTGTTTTGTTAGCTTTTATCAGAAAATAAGAAACAGCCCAGATGAATAACTTACTGCACAATTTAAGAAACTGGAAAAATGACCAAAAATTAATAATAATAACCACAAAACAGGCAGGAGAAGGAAATAAAATCTAGAGCACAAAGTAATGAACCAAAATCTCAAAAAAAAAAACAATTCAAAGTACTGATGAAATCATGGGTTGGCTCCTTTTATTAAATAATTTATTTACTTAAGTACCATGGTTACAATCATGTTCGTAACCAAGTTTCAGTCATAAATGTATACACCTCCCTTCACCATTGCAATTTTACTGCCACCAATGTCCCTATTTTTTCTCCTTCACCCACCAAATGCCTGTCTTCAGTTCATTGTCGTGGTAGTTGTTAGAGTTCTATCATTGTCATTGTAGTTGTTAGTGTAGTTATTTTTCTAAGTGCACTTACCACACTTTGTGGTAAGCTTCATAGCATAGGCTGATCCTTCTGGCCCTCATCTCTATTGTCCCTGGGTATTATTACTATACTGTCTTTTTTTTTTTTCTTAAATCTTACAGATGAGACTATTCTGTGTTCATTTTTCTCCCTTTCACTTATTTCACTCAGCATAATAGTCTCCATGTCCATCCATGTACAGGTAAATTACATGACTTCAATTATCCTCAATTTCCAATTTTTTGAGGATTGTCCATATTGTTTTCGAGAAAGACTAGAATAGATAACATTTCCACCAGCAGTTAACAAGAGTTACTTTCTCCCCACATCCACGCCAGCAGTAGTTTTTGTTCTTTGTGATGTGTAACTGTCTCTGTGGCATGAGATATCGCTGTTGTTTTGACTTACATCTCCCTGATAATTAATGATGTGGGACATTTTTTTCATGTGCCTCTTGACCATCTACATTTCTTCCTTGAGGAAATGTCTGTTCATTTCTTCTACCCATTTTTAGATGAGGTTAGATGTTTTTTCTTGTTAAGTTCTGCCAGTACCTTGCATATCTTAGATATTAACCCCTCATCTGATGGGTATTGAGTTAATAGTTTCTCCCTTCCATGGGTGACCTTTCCTAGAAACAAAAGATTCATATAGCAAAGTGGCAGGCTACAATATTAATGCACAAAAATTAGTGGCCTTTTTATAAAGAAATAATGATAGAGAAGAAATAGACATTTAAAGAAAAAAAAATCCTATTCACAATAGAACCACAAAAATTCAAATACCTTGGAGTCAACTTAACTAAAGAAGTAAAGGACCTATACAAAGAAAACTACAAAACATTGCTTCAAGAAATAAAATAAGGCACAAGGAAATGGAGACATATACCCTATTCATGGATTGGTAGGATTAACATCATTAAAATGGCAACACTCCCCAAAACATTATACAAACTTAATGCAATCCATCTAAGGAAACCCATGACATTCTTCAAAGAAGTGAAACAAACACTCCTGAAATTCATTTGAAACAATAAATACCCAAGAATAAGCAACCCTAAGGGAAAAAAATGATGGGAGGCATCACTTTCCCTAACTATAAATTGTACTATAAAACAATAGTCATAAAAAAGCATGATATTGAAATAAAGACAGACCCTCAGATCAATGGAATATACTTGAGTTTTCAGACACTGACTCCCAGAAACATGATCAATTAATCTTTGACAGAGAGGCAAGAAACAAAAAAATGGAGCAAGGAAAGCCTCTTGAACAAGTAGTGTTGGGACAACTGGTCAATTATATACAAAAAAAACAAACTGAGACCTCTATCTAACACTATGTATAAATGTCAAATCAAAATGAATTAAAGACCTTGATATCAGACACAGAACCATAAGGTATATAGAACAACACGTAGGTAAAATACTCCACGACTTTAAGGTTAAAGGCATCTTTAAGGAGCAAACACCATTATCCAAATAAGTGGAAGAGAAAAACAAATAGGACTACATTAAACTAAGAAGCTTCTGCACATCTAAGAAAATAGTGACTAGGGTAAAACAGGTCATCCAATAGTTGGTTCTTTAAAAATTAAACAAGGTGTATAAACCATACGCAAGTGTCATAAGAGAAAGAGAGAAAATCCTAGTTAATCAATTCAGAAGAAAGATGGAAAATTAAAACAGATACTATAAGAAATTCAAAGGATAATTAGAGATTACTTTATGCCACAAAACAAGAAAACCTGGAAGAAATGGACAAATTCTTGGGCTCCTATAATCTCCCAAGTTTAAATCAAGGTGAGATGGAATACCTGCACAGACCTATCACTATCACAATTGAAATGGTAATAAAAAGTCTTCCCAATATCAAGAGCCTAGGCCTAGAAAAAGTCACTAGTGAATTAATTTTGATACCTTTAGAGCAGACCTACTACCAATATTTTTTCAGGCTCTTTTAGGATACTGAAGAAACATGAATACTTCCAAGTAGTTTCTATTAATAAAAGTAACATCCAGATACCAAAAGCAGGCACCAAAACTAAAGAGAAGTACAGACTAATATCCTTGATTTAAAAAAAATAAATAAAAGAGAATGCAAGGAAATGGAAATATATCCCCCACTCATAGATTGGGAGGATTAACATAATTAAAGTGGCACTACTTCACAAGATATTGCACAGATTCAATGCATTTCTTATATGGCTACCCATGAAGCTTTTCAAATAAACACTCCTGAAATTCATATGGGGAAAAAAACACAAATAGCTAAAGCAATTCTTGAGAAAAAGATGAGAGACATCACTTTCTCAACTTCAAACTCTACTATAGAGCCATATTAATTCAAACTGCATAATACTGAATAAAAACAGATTTCCAGATCAGTGGAATAGAGTTGAATATACTGAGATAGATTACCCAAGTGCATGATAAGTTAATTTCTAATAAAGAAGCAAATAATAGGAAGTAGAACAATAAACATTGCCTCTTGAACAAGTGGTGATGGGAAAACTGGCTAGCCATGTGCAAAAAAAAAAATAAGTCAGACATCTTTCTAACACCATGCACAAAGGTCAAATAAATATGGATTAAAGACCTCTATAGAGGCAAGCCTGAACATTAACACTATTGTAACCATGTAACAAACTACGATTAAGTGTTAAAATAGTTAAATGTTTTTCAAAGAACAAAATTAGACTATGAGAATAAAATAAGCCACTTTATGAGAAGATTCTGGCTTTGTACATGACAAACAAGCAATAGAGTATTAATCACCTCTGCTACTTAACACTGTGCCACTACCAGCATCTGCACTTATTATAACCTTCTCCAGCAGACCATGATATTCATTAGAATTGGGTATGGCTCTTATATCTTTGTATCCCTAAGACTTTACATGAACAGGATTTCACAGTAAGTTCTCCATCAACATTTGGTCCAGAACAAAGGAAACAGAGAGCAATCAAATGAGCACACCAACCCTAAAAACATACTGTTGTTTGAATTTCATTCGGGTCTTAAACATGTTTGGTAATTCATCATAACAAGAAAATAACAAGTAAATCATATTGCTAAAAGATCAAAGAACTAAGAGATTGAAAATGTTCTGAATTTTATTAAATTATCCATTACCAAAGGATTGTCTAGTTGTATTATTCTCCCTACATATGAAAATTAAGTATTTTGTAATTATTTTCATGTTCATCCTAGATGGGTCTGACCTGAAGAGGATCTCAGGATTTTTGATTCTGCACACTTCGCTTTAAACATAAAACTACCTTGACTATTTGCTTCTTCATTAGTTCCTAGTACCTCATGCAAAGCTTTACATGCAAACAACGCTCAAAAATAAATTATCTGCCATTCCTGATTGTCTGCCCCTGAAGCCCAGTCTGGGCAGGAACAGGGAAGCTCCTGTCATAATCCTCCCAGCAACCAAGAACAGAGCTGTCTTTCAGGCCTTTCCTTAGCCTCCTTCTGGGTTACAGAGTCATTCATGATCATCTGCCCCTAGGCCAGTCAGGTCTGTATCTGGGCGGGAACAGGGAATTCTGCCTCATTCCCATCAACCCTCCTTTTCCCAAACCAAAGTCATTTCAATTTATGTTATATAGTTCCTGGCAGTTTGGATCTAGCAGGCCTTTCTCTTAGAAAATACAGAACTCAAAACCCAACTGAACGAATTAGTATGCAATATTTTTATCATACTTAGATACACTTGCTTGTTTAGAAAAAATAACCCCTAAACAAGTTATAACTCAAGCCACCTTCTATACAAACAGTTCCATAGATCATTTTTTAAACACCCTGATATTCCAGCAAATGCGAGGATCAACAGGAAAGCTAAGGAAGATACCTACAGTTGGGAATATGGAGAAAAATCCTAGCAAATGCCGAAGTCTACCCAAACCTTATAGGTGAACTTTATAAAATGAGACCTAAAATCAGCACTTACTGGCTTAGCAATAGAAATCAAGGAATCACTAACCTATGAAATCAAGAAATCTATAGGTGAACAATTCAACCAACTCAAAGAACTTTTTCAGATGATGAGAAAATCCATACAAAAGAACTGAATGAACTAAAAAACATGTTAGTAAGTCATAATAGTAGAATTACATTGATGAAGAATTATATAAACGAACTGAAGACAAATTATAAGCCAGCAGTGATAAAGAAGTCAAAAATAAAGAAGAGACAAAACACTGGAAAAAAATGGAAGGTACTTAATAAGCAAAGATAAAATAAATAATTATAAGAATTATAAGAATACTAGAAAGAGGGCTGAAGCAATAACATAGCAGTAGGGCATTTGCCTTATACAAAGCAGACCCAAGACAAGACTATTGTGTGGTGCTTCTCTTTATTGCTGTAGGGCTCACTGGATATTTAATTTGACATTTATTTTTGTATTGTAATGGTATTTCAATTACCTTTTTTATGTCCTCTTATCAAACTGAGGTTGATAGCCACTAGAAGGACTCCGCCCATTTTCAGCATATTTTAATCTTTTTTAATTATTTTTCTTATTCTTTACCCCATTCTATTGCTTTTCTTTCCCTCAAACAAAACCACATAACTCGATTTATCTAACCTAGCCTCTCAAATAGAGGGAGAAACAAGGGAGGAAGGGAGGGCACCAGGACCAAACAGATGTATGATCAATGATAGTAAGCTAGACAAAGAGGGGATCACCTACTCTAGCAGCCCCGGGGGTGGTGGTGGGGGATATGGGTTGCAGAAAGGGAACAGGGAAGTGGGGAGGAGAAATTTGGTGGTGGGTATTCCCCTGATTCAATGTTAATATGTACCTAAAATACTAATGTGAAAGATATGTAAGTCACTATGATCAAAATAAAAAAAAATAAAAAATAAATAAAAAACAAAACAAAACTTGAGATTAGACCCAGATCCATAAAGTTCACTGAGGAAAGCATAGGCAGAATACTCCAAGACTTAGACCTCAAAAAGTCTTACATTGACATAATGACCTGGCAAAGGCCTCAGAAAAATGGGCATTCTCCATTCACCCCTGATCTAAGGAAGCCATCTACGAAACATCCAAGGTTGTCTATAACATCACCTGGAAGCAATCCTCTACGAGGGAAGACCCTACTGCTACTCTGACATCGAACTACTCAAAAGAGACTTCCTTTAACACTGAGAAGACTTAACAACAATGACCTGCTTACTGGACAGGGCTTTCTGCATTGCCCTTTAATTGTGAGGTGAAACGAGAGGATACTCCACACCAGCCTGACTTCAATGTAGGACATGCAGATTCCAGGATCATTAATACAGAAACCTGATGCCAACAATAGAGACTGCGTGAAAAATAAAACTGTATTGGCACCACAGACAATGACTTGGATTGAACAAACTAGTTTGCCTGGGGCCTAGAGTTGGTTTTATGCCAGGAAACTTCAGGGGTAGGGTCTCCTTGTATTTAGGCCAAGGCTTTTCCTTTCCATGTCCCCCATTTCTTGGTGGGCCTATGCAAATATTTGCTACTCTGACACCGTTTTTACTGTGCTCCTTTGACTCTAAACCTTAAAAAAAAACTCAAACTTTTGATGTTAACCTAAACTAATATGCATGTGTATGAAAATGTAAAAAAAAAAAAAAAAACAACTATGCCTTCAATGTTTAAGGAGTCACATAAATTTCATGGCCTTATATTGCTTTGTGTACTGCTAAGAGAAGTTATAATGTACTACAATCTGGGGACTTGTGGACAAAGTAATTGTATATGGGTTCTGTTTTATTTTTCTTAATGTTCTTGACTGTAAGTTCAAAATTTAGGTGTCAGCAAGGGGATTTCTTCTGAGAATTCTGTTTATGGGTGATTGTCCTTCCACTGTAACTTTACCTTGTCCTCTTTCTTTGCATAATTGTTCTTATAATTAAAAATAAAAAATAAAAAAGTCTTCAATTATAGGATGCCAATGGCAAGAACTATAGCATCAAACCTAAATAAATGGGACTATATCAAAGTAAAATGTTTCTGTATGGCAAAAGAAACATGGTCTAAAATTAGAAGGCAGCAAACTGAATGGAAGAAAAGTTTTGCACTCAACACATCAGATAAAGGTTTTATATCTAGGATATACAAAGTACTCAAAAAAGTACTCACTCCACAAACCCAAAATACCCTATCAAAAAATGGGAGAGGAGGGACTGGAGTGATAGCACAGTGGTAGGGCATTTGCCTTGCACGAGGCTGAGCCAGGATGGACCTCAGTTTGATCTCTGGCATCCCTAATGGTCCCCCAAGCCAGGAGCGACTTCTGAATGCACAACCAGGAGTAACCCCTGAGTGTCACCAGGTGTGGCCCAAAAACCAAAAATGGGGGTTGAAGGAGATGAACAGGTACTTCCTGAGGAAGACCAACAGATGGCCAACAGACACATGAAAAAATTTCTCATCATCACTTATCCTTAGGGAAATTGAAATCAAGACAACAATGAGATATCATCTTACATCACTGAGGGTGGCACATATCAAAAATACTGAAAACAATCTCTTTTGGCAAGATGGTGATGATAAAAGAATTCTTCTCCACTGGTTATGGGAATGCTACCTGATCCAACCCCTATGGAAATCAGTATGGAGGGTTCTCACAAAACTCAAAATTTAGGTGCCATATGACCCAGCAATCCCCCTTTTATGTATCTATCCCAAGGACAGAAAAACATTCATTCAAAACACACAGTACAATAGCTAAGACTTGGAATCAACCTAGATGTCCAACTATAGACAAGTGGATCATGAAGATGTGGTATATATACACAAAGGGAACTACAAAGCAGTAAGATTTGCAGCAACATGGATGAAACTAGAAGATATTATGTTAAATGAAGTAAGCCAGGAAAAAACAGAATGAATATAGAATGCTATCACTTAGATATGGTATTTAGAATAACTAAACAACACAACACAATGGTCTAAATGGTAGTTGTCTCAAACACCTTTAGCCTCAGAGTATAGCAAAGAGAAGAGAAAGAACTGAGTGGAAGAAAAAAAACACAAAAGTCTATATTCTCTTCTACACTTCAACAAAATCTTCAGCAATGCATATAGCTGTTTAGATTGAGCAGGTGTCCAATCAACTGATGTTTACAGATGACTATAATGACATGCTAATGCATTTATCCACAGAATCAGGTGCAGAATGCACTTGGATGCCATGGACTCCTACTACAGTGCTCAAACCTAAATAAATGGGACTACATAATGGCTTTCTTTTTTTTTTTTTTTTTTTTTTTTTTTTGGTTTTTGGGCTACACCCAGCGGTGCTCAGGCTATCTGCTCAGAAATAGCTCCTGGTAGGCATGGGGGATTATATGGGACACCAAGATCGAACCAACCACCTTAAGTCCTGGATCTGCTGCTTGCAAGGCAAACGCCGCTGTGCTATCTCCGGCCCCATATATAATGTCTTAATTTTAATATGTCTATAATAATTCCTTGATCTTTTTGTCCACAGTGGTACTTGGAGATATAGGTTATTCACCCTAGTTTCACATTATAATGGTAAATTACATTAGACTCAAAAGACCATGCTCATTAAGATAATGCCTTGACAAAAATTCTAATCTATTCATTTTTCATTTGATTATGCCTGCTAATATGATCAAGTGTTTATGTCCACAGATAACAAATATACAATTCCATGACATAGGCTCATCATCACTTATACTTAGGGAAATTCGAATCAAGATAACTGAGATATCATTTTGCACCTGTGAAGATAGCACAAATCAAAAATACTAGAAACAACCTCTGTTGGCAAGTGCTTATTCATTGAGTATGGTATTGCAATTTATTTTAAATTCAAGGTAGTTTACCATTATATCACAATATTCATGATTTCAGTTTGCTTTCAGGGAAGGAACCTGGATGCTCAAAACCAGCTAGACAATACTTCATGGTATAGACTCCTCCTACAGCACTCATTACCATAATCACTTACTTTTCTAGACTTGAACATTGTGATTGTTTTTAAGAATATTCATAGAGGCCAGAGAGACAGCACAGTGGTAGGGTTATTGCCTGACAAGCAGCCAATCCAGGATGGATGGTGGATGAAATCATGGCATCCTATATAGTCCCCTGAGCCTGCCAGGATATATTTCTGAGCACAGAGCAAGGAGTGACACCTGAGTGCTGCTCTAACCCAGGAAGTCTTTCTTCAGTAAAGTTTACCCTAACCAAGGATGATTGGCCTAGAAAATAGAAAATCTTTCCATCTGAGCTGGCTTTATATTTTCTAAGCATTCTACTCATTCCACCTGGGTCAGCTTTTCAACTACAACCGATGGACCGATCCTCAGTGTCTGTATGTGTGTGCATGAGCGTATGTATTGGCCACCTCTCAGTGTCTGTCTAATGTCCGTCTGTAATATACATAATGTGTGTCTATATTGTATATTGTCCTTCCCCATTATATATAACCTTTCTCTTACCACTCTAAAAATCCTTTTCTATCCCTTCACTCTCATCCCAATTTGTTATTTCTCCCCATTTAATCCTTTTTGTCCTCAGTTCTTAACTTCTCAGGTGTGGGTATCCCCTCCCCCAACTTCTTATTTATCCCATCTGAATGATCAGAACTGCCCACACCTGGAATGGGTGGGTAGAGGAATATGCATGGGAGGGAGAGAGTAAGAAGGAGAGTTAGAGAGAGAAGTGTATAAGAGGCATCATCATCAGAGATTCAGTATCAGATTCAATATCACCCATTCAGCATCAGATTCAGCATTAGCAGTTGAACATCATCAAAGAAGCAACAGCAGTAGCATCACCAAAGGGTGTTAGTCAGCTTAAAGCCAGTTAGGAAGCCTGAAAAAAAGCAGCTGAAAAGGAGAAAGAGGCCAAGAGAGCCAGAAGGAGTAGAAAAGTAGCTGCTAGGAAAAGGCTTAGTAGAGAGGCCATGTGAGGAAGTGTACATGGTAGTAGGGACCGTAAAATAAAGCTGGCTGACTCCTGAAACTTCATCTGACTGCTTTGTGAATCTTTCTGCCCTACCCTGCAACCTTCAGACCTGCCATGCCATAGGGGCAGTGGGAGCCAGGTCGAGTCCAGAAAGGCTTCACCATCCCCACACCAACTCTAGGACTCATTAATTTATATTAAGACAACACTCGGGAACCAGAACATTTCCCCACTCCAACAAGCAGTCAGCCAGCTCCCAAAGTGAAAAGACAGCTTCCTACCCGCCTGCCTCAGCCCAGGAAGAAACCACCATCGCTGCTGCTAATTTACTCCTGTCTCCAACCCCTTTGCTATGGCCTATTGCTAGCTACCAGAATCAGGATTTTTTTTTTTTTTTTGAGGTGGTAGTAGTGGTGTTATTTTCCAGCTTTGGTTTTTAAGAAACCCCCAGCTTGAGGACATTTCCTGCTATGTGACTACTGGGAGCCATTTTTCAGATTCCACAAGACCATGTTGCTGGCTAAAACTGTGCTCTGGATTTTAACTCACAGATCCTCACTATGTATGCTGCCTTTGTATGTTACTTTAGATGTATTTTCTTAACAGGTATAATTCATATTGTCTATTTTCTTATGTAGAAGTAGTTTTCCCCATTCCCTCTTTTGAATCTGTTTAGTAGTAAATTCTAGAAGACAAGCTTCTCTTGGGTTCTGAGTTCATTTTAGAGCCAGGTTTATGGGGATTGTTTGGCTTATTATTTTTATCCACATATGCACCAGTAATATCATGTGGCATTATTCCTTTTTGCATAAGCACATTACATATAAAAAGAAGTTCTTATCTAATAGGGATAGGAATATATATATTTTATATTGCAAGGGGGCTTTCACTCTGAAAATTTGTCATAGTGACTTTACTTAGGATTCAGTTGATTGGACACTTGCCATTCACCCCAGAAACTTGGATCCCATCTTTGGAACTGGCATGGTTTTCTGCACCAGCACCAGGAATTGGACTTCTACCAGGGAAGACCCTAATGCTGCCTGGAACCAAATTGCTCCAGAGTGGGTTCATATGACATCCAACTTGGAAACAGCAACAACTTGCTTTCAGGACAGGGTTCTTTACATTTCCACCTAATGGTGAGATGAAACCAGAAGACACTCCATGACACCCTGACTTTGACATAGGATCTATGCAGAAACCAGGATCTCTAACTACAGAAGCATGACCGCAACAACTGTGATTGAGAAGAGCATTTACTGGGACCACAATAAAAGACTCTGGGATTAGACAACTTAGTATGCCCAAACCTACAGTTGGTATTATGATGGGATGCTTCATATGTAGGGTCTCCCTATTTATAGGCCAAAGGTTTTTCCTTTCTATTTTCCCCATGTTTCGCTGTACCTATGCAACACACACACACACACACACACACACACACACACACACACACACACACACCTCTACCTTTCTTTTTCTTCTTTTTCATTTTTTTTCTCATTTTTTAAATAGGGGCTTCCACCTTTTTCACAGAACCTTGGGATATGTATTACTTTGTTTTACCACATATTTCTGCACTTCTATAAAAACTAAAAAGAGGAAAAAAGGCTGTAGGCCATAAGCCAAATGGTCTCAGATTCATTGGTGAAGGAAAAAATAAGGACAAAACTAAATATACAAAGCTAAAGTCAATGACAATAGACTCAAGAGACCTAAATTTTAACAATCTAAACTTATATGGGCCTGTTAGACTGGCAGGCTGGGGGCCGGGGGGTGGGGGGGACACAAAGGATGATGGGTTCACTGATGGAGGGAGGTTGACACTGGTGGTGGGAATGGCCCTGACTCACTGTATATCTGAAACCCAACTATGAAGAATGTTGTAAATCACAATGATTTCAATAAAATGAAATTTTTTTAAAAAGTCATCTATGGGGGCTGGTATGGTGGCGCTAGAGGTAAGGTGCCTGCCTTGCCAGCACTAGCAGAGTACGAACCACGGTTCGATCCTCCGGCGTCCCACATGGTCCCCCAAGCCAGGAGCAACTTCTGAGCGCATAGCCAGGAGTAACCCCTGAGCATTACCGGGTATGGCCCAAAAAGAAAAAAAAAAAAAAAAAAAAAAAAAAAAAAAAAAAGTCATCTATGGACAGCAGAAAAAAAAGTTGTCTATGTGAATTTCTCTGAATGCTAACATTTAAATGTTATTTTAAAATAAAACTACATCTTACTGATCTACTTCAGCCATCCAGTGCCCTCACACTGGCCCCTGGTTATTTCTTTACGTGCTGCAAGCAAAGAGCAGATAAATCTGGATCAACAGAGCATTACTTGTTTTCATTCAATCGAGAATGGAATAAGTGTTTGTGCCATGGACATTAAAAAGATGAAAGAATAACTTGTTTACAATTAAATAGACTTCCAACTGAAGGGAAGATTGCTGAAGCTCTTTAGCATCATTACCAAGGAAAAATATCTGGGATCATTAAACACAAATTCAAACTGTTACCAATTGGCATCATCTCAAAGACTGGGGTAATAGATGAGTAGCCTAAGAATGAAGAAAAGGATCGGGCAAGATGAAAGCAGGAAACAGGGCACTGGATTCTGATCAATGGGAAACAGAAGTAGCCACAGAATGGATCCTAGGACAGGAAATTAAAGAAAGGCCAAGGAGTCCTTGGAAGTTTGTGGCTGAATTCTGTAGAAAACATAGATGAAGATAAACTAGTGAGGTAAGAAATCACAGAATCTAAGAATTGTCTTAAACTTCCCTTTTTAGAAATTGGGACACTATGTCCTTGGATTCATGTTCTGGCACTCTTCCTACAGCTTGTGACCCCACAAAGATTATAAATCAATGTCTCCAAAGACACTCCTGAAGATAACAATTTAAACCCTGAAATAGATCCAACTCAAATAAAAAGATTTTCTTGCCTAAATTATGCTGTATTTTCCTCTGCTTTAATTACTGAACCCTGTAACTGTAATTCATCACCAATTCAAGGAAATGCTAAAAATAGACTGGGAATGCAGCATAAGATGTAATATATAATTTTGCTTCTAAATGGGCTCCTATTTTTTTCAGAGTTCAGTAACTCATTCCACAAATATATTTTTATTAACCAGAAATATAAAATTAAAGATTTAGATTTAATATTAATTATCTGGGGCTGTAAGTGAAATTTTAGACATATACCATCTTGCTTAAAAAAGTCTCCTGACTCACACACCCTACATCTAATCATCAAACACCTTTGATTGCAACAGTACAGACTCATTACATATTAAACATAATTAAAACAAAGATGCTGTTCAATAGACACTCTATGGCAAATTATTAATAACAAGCTACATTTGAATGCCTGGTCCCATTAAAAGGACATTCACATATGTCATCTTCTTTAATCTGTATAACTATTGACACAAAGAAAGGTAGAAATTACCTCTTTATCTTACAAATTAGGAAAAACACTTTCTATATTCTATACAACTTAAGTCAGCCTTGTATTCCAAACTCAGCTCCTTCTATGACTATTTTAATAACATTCTTTGTAGGTCTCAGCCCAGGAAAAAGGCTACTTCTTCACATAAACTTACAGATGTCTTTTCTTTTTTTTTTTTTTTTTTTTTTTGTGGTTTTTGGGCCACACCCTGTGACGCTCAGGGGTTACTCCTGGCTATGAGCTCAGAAGTTGCTCCTGGCTTCTTGGGGGACCATATGGGACGCCGGGGGATCGAACCGCGGTCAGTCCTAGGCTAGCGCAGGCAAGGCAGGCACCTTACCTCCAGCGCCACCGCCCGGCCCCACAGATGTCTTTTCTAAACTGAGTTCTCGAACCCACTCAGATAGATCTCCTCCTCCCAAAGAAAAGCCTAGGCCCCTGATACCTAGTTTTTTGAAAGGTCTTTAGATGCCAAAAATAAAAAACTAATAGTAATAATTTTTTAAAAAACAGTTCATAGATATGTGTCATGGAGACTCAACTTAGACTCCAGGTAATCAGACAGTGATCACCCAATCTTGAACCCCAGATCCCAACCTTAGAATCAACACAGTTCCCTGCAATAGCACCAAGAACCAAACTCCCCCCAGGGGGTTCCTAACACAGCTCTGGCACCAACTTGCGCCAGGTTGATACAACATCCTGACCACTAGGATACAGCAACAAATTGATTAAAGAACAGGTTGCCGTACCTTACCACCTAAGGGTAAGATGAAATCAGAAGACACTCCGTCCTTTGATCTGTGCAAAAACCAAGATCACTAATTACAGAAGACTGACTTTAACAATCCTGACTGGGCAGAACTTTTCCTGGGACCAATAAGAAAAACCGTAGCCTAGGCTTCAACCTAGGATGTGTTCAAAAACCAAGATCTCTATTTCCAGAGGTTTGAGTTTGACAACTACAACTGAGCAGAACTTCTGGAACCATAATGAAAGACTCTGTCCTAGGTTTCGTCCTAGGATCTGTGCAAAAACTAAGATCAAAAATTACAGAAGACTGATTACAACAACCGTGCAACCATGACAAAGCAGAACTTCTAGAACCATAAAGAAAGACTCTATCGAAGACTTCATCCTATGACCTGTGCAAATACCAAGATCTCTAATTACATACAAAGAAATTATTTTTATCATCCACAACACAGCAAAATGTTTCCTGGCAACATAAAAAGACCCTGGGGTTCAATAATGAGTATGTCTGCAGTCTTTAGTTGTTCCCATGACAGTTTGTTTTAAGGATGGAGAAACCCTCTATCTCTTAGGCTCAGGGAATGAATTCCCTTTCTAAAATCCCCAATACTTACTGTGCCTATGCAAAAAAAATTTTTTTTAATTAAAAAAAAACACAAAACCTTGCCATACCAGCCCTTCTTTTTTCTTTTATCCCTTTCTTCTTTTATATCGATATTTATAGCTTCTAATCTAGACAGACTCCTCCCAGATTTGTTTTTCTTTTTCTACCAGAACCACAGAACTTGAATCATCTTGTCACAAATTAAGGAGAAAAAATAAAGTGTATGGTACCAGAAGCAGTTGCATGAACATTGAGTGGAAATATGGAAAGATTAGACCTAAACACCAAACTCAAAGTCAGCGAGAACAGAATTGATATCCAATCTACAATAAGCTATGCATTAAGGGTATCTGTTACACTAGCAGTCCAGGGGGCAAAGGATGCTGGGATGCATACTGGGAACAGGGGTGGAGGGAGGACAACACTGGTGATGGGAATGGCCCTAATTCATTGTCACTGTGTACATTAAAATTAACTGTGAAAGATTTGTCATTCACATTGGTCACAATAAAAGTTATTTTTAAAAAATCAGTTCATAGAGCAATAGAGTGATAGTACAGCAAGTAGGGCCTTTGCCTTGCAAGTGGCCAACCGGGATTAGATTCCCCAGTATCCCATAAGATCTTCTGAGCCTGCCAGGTGTAATTCCTGAGTTCAGAACCCGAAGTAAACCCCTGAACACTGCTGTTTGTGGCCCCAAAACAAAAACCAAACAAACAGAAAAAAAATTCATAGTGAGTACAATTCAATGGAAAAAGTACTTTCCATTGGACTTATCTTCAAATGCATTTGAAGTCTTCTCAGCTCAATTAGAAACCAACTGAGGGTGAAAGCTGAGTGTATCTTAATGCTTAGGATAATAGCATGCACATCAGAAGTATACACTAATTATGCTACTGGATGAAGATCTTACCATCTGCCAAAAACCATCAAGATACAATGTATCTCATTCCCATATTTCAGCATCCAGTGCTCAGTTCAGGACCCACCTTTGCCTGCTGCAATTAGATTAGAAAACCCAAGACATTATCTGCAGGCAACACAAAGAGACTTTTACATGCCAGCAATATGCTTTCCAGATGTTTAAGGACTAAAATCTCCACCATTCTCCTATGCTGGCACCAACTCTCCCTGATTTTCAGCTTTGTGTTGGCTCCAGAGCATGTGGACTCAGAGCTACTGAAAATCTGCTTTTATTTTCTTAGTGGTTTTTTTGAGTCTTTTTTTTTTTTTTTTGCCGGGGGGGGGGGGGGCATCTGGCGGTGCTCAGGGTTTACTCCTGGCTCTGTGCACAAAAATTACTCATGGCAGGATCGGGGGATCAATATGGGATGCTGGGAATCGAACCCCAGTCAACTGTGTGCAAGTTACCCTTATCCACTTGCTATTGTCTCAGCCCCTGCTTTTACTTTCTTAATATGGCATAAAGGCATCTGAAACTGAGCTGTTTCCCATTCATGCCCAGGCATTCACACCTTCTAACTTCCAGCTCTACCTTGGTGTCTCAATCCTAACTTTGTATAACAGCCTTCTATCACCTAAGTCTGACTCTTACCAAAGTACTCCCAAAGTCTCTACATAGAAACCTGCTGAGCATCTACAATTGACCAAATGAGGAGCACTGTCTTCTTTGATATCTCCAGCATATACCATTTCTAGAGAAAAACATATGTCAGATGGATATGCAAAACACTGATCTTACCTGCCAGGGACACTATCATTTTTCCTCAGACTTAAACCTAAACATGACAATCTGAGTTAAAAATAACATTTAGTTAGCCATCAACATCCTCTTAGATACCAAACTGATCTTAACTAAATCAAGATTACTGTTCAATTTCCTTATAATGTTGAATCTAAAATTTGGGCAAAGGAATTTGTTACATAAATGTACAAAAATACCTAGAAAAGTCTGCACATTTTCAGATGGAAAGAGCAGATGTAAATGCTACCTTACAGAGGTGTTTTTGATCATTACCATGACAATCCTTACATCTTCCAGAATCAAAATATATTTCAAAGCTAGCTATGGAACACTGAGGCCAGCATAAAAATTTCAAGCACATTTCAGTGGATAACCAGTTATTTTTTTTCACTCTGAATACAAAGCATAGTAGCAGCCAATATAACAGATGGGTCCATAAACTTCCACCTGCAGAAGACCCTCTGTGTTCAAACAAGATGGGCAAACACAAGTTCATCATTTTACAACACATCTCCATTTAGTTCTAAGCCTCTGGCCAAATACCACAAGAATAGAATAGCTTATGAGAGAATATAAAAACAAGGAGGAAAAAACTATAACCACAAAAAGTAAAATCTCAGACAACTGAAAAGAAGTTTATCACTGAAAAGATTTCTAACATTAAATTTCATCTTCTATGCAGAGCAATCATTTAATTACTAGCATCCACTAAGATATTTTAGTAAACAATTTCTGAAATCCAGAAGCTGCAAGACAAAGAAAGGAAAGAAAAAAAAAGTGTTGTGGACATAGGAGATGCCCATACTTGAGTTCCATGCCTAGATCCACCATTTCTTGAGTTGTGAAATCTGGGAGAGTTATTACGATGAGGGTATGGATCCCTGCCTCATCTATAAAATAAGGCCAGTGGGCCTCCCGTTAGAGTTACTATAGATAAAACAGGTGGCAGAGTCAATGATTGATCACTGCCACCCTCTACCCCTGAAAACTAAGCCCCAGTCCTCCAACAAAAGAGCCAAAATCAAGGTCACAAAGACTCTATCAAAAGGGGAAATACTTGCGGGATGCTTGTGGAGGAAGACACCATTGTCTCTGTGTATGAGGAGGACATATTATAGCCAATGCCTGTGGCAAGTGGGTAATTTCTGAGTGGAGAGCCAGGAAGAAACCCTGAGCACTGACACATATGCCCCCTCAAAAAAATAAAATAGTGAAAAAATAAAATATTTACTGAGCTTGCCATACCAGGAGGGCACTCTGCTTGAGTGCATCACAGTGACCTCATCTAATGCTCAAAACTGTACCAGTTATTGGAAATAACTGTTATTTCATGTTCTCCAAAGTGGGCAAATACTGCCCCAAAAGACAATATTAAGACATTTCAGGGGACACTTTCTGTCTGTTCATTTAAAGAAGGTAGATTCTCTGGGAGATACTCAGTGTCTTATTTTCTGAAAAGGGGGCTATAAACTAATTAAATATGGGAACCTCTGAGTTTAATGATAAATGCTAGTTTTCCCTCACTGTACAGATGAGGAAATCAAGGAACGAAGAAATGGAGTATTTCACACAGTATAAATAAAGCTGAGACTCAAAACAAGAAATTCTGCTTTCAGAAGCTATGGTTTGAATTCCTATTTCACCTCACTCTAAAAACAATTCAGTTATCATTGGAGCTCTCAACCTTTCATCTGCAGTGATCCAAGACAAGCCCATTACTCCTCTGGGATGTCTGCTGTGTGCAGATTTGGGAGCATGGGGGTAGGTACCACCACACACAATTAACAAATGACGATTTCTCAAGAGTAAATGAACATTGATACAAGTTTCTCAGTAAGGAAGGCAAAGCAGGAACTACCTCCAGCCCACTTACAGTAGAGGATATGCCTTTTGGGAAGACTTTGACCATTTTGCCTAAATGCACGGAATCCTATGGGGTGATAATAACTGTATTCTGTAACAGTGCACAGAGATGTTCTGAAGAGGACTTCTCAAGAAAGCTCCTTCCTGAAGGATTCTGCTGAGACTGGAAGAGGTGATCTGGGAGCAGTTATTCTAACACAGTCAGAGCTGCCTGAAAAAAGACAATGATTTCTCTGAGGATGTGAGAGGATTTGTGCTCACAATACAGCCATGGTTCTAACATGGTTCTAACATGCCAGGGCTGTGGTCCACAAGTAATCCCATTAGCTCTATACAAAGGACACAGGTCAGCATTACAGACCTAGATAAATCTATAAAACTGCAAGCTTTTTTTTTTTTACCAGTTCAGAGTACCAAAAAATAAAATATTAAATGCTTCTCAAGAAAAAAAATATCTGCTTTTATCCTTGGCTGAGAAATAGGAAGAAGAAACTATTATAGATAGGGTAAGAAAATACCATTGAACTGTTAACAAGTTTTTAACGTTCACATATGAGCTAAAATGATAAGCTGGAATCTCCATTCCATGGAGCTCAAGTGCACTTTGAGTCTACTCAGGGCCAAGTCTTTCTCTTGGATACTAACAAACACACCTGGAGAACAAGCAAGTGAGAGGGGAGGCTCCCTGTTTCAAGCACCTCGAACTTCTCTGGATTTTCCAGAGAAAAATTACAGAAGACTGACTACAACAACCGTGATGGAGCAGAACTCATAGAACTAAAAGAAAGACTCAACCCTAGACTTCGTCCTATAAGCTGTGCAAATACCAAGATCTCCAATTTCAGAGGACTGATTTTGTCAACCACAACTGAGGAGAACGTTTCCTGGCAGCAGAAAAGGTCCTTGGGGTTCGTCAAAGAGCCTGTCCAAAGCCTATAGCCATCCCCATGACAATATACTTAAAGAATGGAGAAACCGGGTACCTCTTAGGCCAAAGGAATTCCCTTTCTAATTCCCCCAATATTACTGTGCTTATGAAAAAAAAATAAATAAAAAGACATAAAAACCACACCCTTCTTCCTGCCCCATTTGTGTTTCTTTTTTTTTTTTTTTTTTTTTTTTTTCCTTTCTCACTTTGTAGCTATTTTAGCTGGTGTTTATTTTTGCTGTCAGGTTTCTTGTCAGTGCCTGGTTGTTTTCTTCTTTTTCTTTTCTTTCCTTCTCTTTTATTTTTAATTTTTTTCTTTTTCTCCCTTTAAATTGATACTGATAGCTCCTAGACAGACCCCTTCCAGCATCCTTTTTTTTTTCTTTTTTCCAACAGAACCACAGGGCTTGAATCATCTTGTTTTGCCATATAAAAGGAGGGGGAAGAAAAAAAAAGTGAATGATTCCAGGAGCAAGCCCAAAGTCATCAACATCAGAGTCAAGACAACCAATCTACATCAAGATATATACAAAAGGGATCAGCTATACTAGCAGTTTAGGGAGCAAAGTGGGGAGGCAGAGAAGAATGAAGGGAAAAGAGAAGGGAAGGGGAAGGGGAAAGGAAGAAAAGGAGGGGGATGGGAAAGAAGGGGATTGGTGGGAAGGGAAGGGAGGATCACAAAAGTATAGCATGGCCAAGCAGCTAAAACATAAAACAGGAGTCTCAAACTCGCGGCCCTCCCTCCATACAACATTTTGTGGCCCTGCCCTAGAGGAATCTTTTTTTGTTTTGTTTTGTTTTGTTTTGTTTTGTTTTGTTTTAGTTGTTTGGGTCACACACCCCAATGTTCAAGGCTTACTACTGGCTTTGCACTCAAGGATCACGCTGATTTTGCCTCCTGTGGCCCCCAGGTAAATTGAGTTTGAGACCCCTGACATAAAAGAAAAGAAAATATTCAAAGTAATGGTAAAACTTATATTGTATATTTAACAAAAACTATGTTTTGTCAAAATCAATGATAGTCAGAACACAATGAACCAAAATGTTGAGAAATTTAGAAAGAAAAAACTCTTTAAAATATATATAAAAATTAAAATTTAATGCAAACAAAAACACTCTCAAAAATTAAAAAATTTTCAACTTCATTTACCAAAGACTCTAAAGCAGGGGTCCTCAAACTTTTTAAACAGGGGGCCAGTTCACTGTCCCTCAGACCATTGGAGGGTCTGACTATAGTAAAAACAAAACTTATGAACGAATTCTTATGCACACTGCATATATCTTATTTTGAAATGAAGAAACAAAACAGATACAAATACAATATGTGGCCCATGGGCCATAGTTTGAGGACCACTGCTCTAAAGGATAAAAAGCAAGTTGTACATATACAACAAATGGAAAGCAAAAATGCAACATAGGCCTAACATCTTGTAAATATAAATATGCGACAACAACTAAGAAAGGCAAATAATTCAATGATAAAACAGAGAAAGGTGTTAATGATAAAAAAGAGAAAGGGTGCCAAGAAGCATTTCAGTAAAGACATAAAGGACAATTATTAACATTAGGACTCAACAGTATGAGTTAACATAATTGTCCAGTGGAGAAATGCAAAAAAATACACAAACAACTATAATATTAGCACACATCTATAGGGATAGTTAAAATACAAAATAAAACTAAGGAAATGGCTCATAGGGTTACAGCCAGGCATTGCATGAAGGAGCTTGAGGTTAAATCACCAACACAGCATGGTCCTCTAAATAGGTCTACCACCACCACCTGTCCCCAAATAAATAAAATCTAAAACAATAATAATACCAAATTCTGATAAGTATAGATAGATTGGCTCATTTATACATTGCTGTAGAAACATAAGACAGTACAACTACCCTAAAAACTAGTTTACTGGTTTACTTGGCTCTTTCAAAAATAAATGTAGATTTACTATTTGACCCAGCAATCACACTTTCTGATGTTTACCCAGAGAAAATGAAAACTCGAATTAACACAAAAACCTCTACAAAATTTTCATAGCTTTTTTCATAAATCAAACAAAAAAATTAAAAACAACTCTGGGAACAGCTCAGATGTTGCCTGGGTGGAATACTATTAGAGTCACACACGTTTAAATACAGAGCAATAAAAAGTAACAAGTTGAATGCATTATTGATATTCAGCAATCTGAATACCTGAGTAGTATTTGCTAATAAGAAAAAAAGGAGGGGCCAAAGAGATAGCACAGTGGTGTTTGCCTTGCAAGCAGCCAACCCAGGACCTAAGGTTGTTGGTTCAAATCCCGGCATTCAATATGGTCCCCCATGCCTGCCAAGAGCTATTTCTGAGCTGATAGCCAGGAGTAACCCCTGAGCACCGCTGGGTGTGGCCCCCAAAAAAAAAAAAGATAAAAAGGAAATCTCGAAAAAAAGCTGTGTTACATCCTATTCCTTGTATGTGTCATTCCCTAAAAAGATATGATAGATGAACACGGCACAAAAACAGCAAAAGAGTCTCTTTCAACAATGAAAGATTTACTAGATTGTCAGTGGAGCAATAGCCACACAAAACCCCCTTCTGGACATACACTAACACAATTTATAATATACTCATTAATGAATAAATAGGACCTACAACCTTGGACATAATAATGGACTAAATTCAATTCCCTGATTTTAATACTGAACAAGATATAAAGGTTATTCCAGTTGGGGAATTGTAGTGAAGGGTACACAAAATTGTATTTAACTTTTATAATTTATAATTTTATCATTACAACTACACTGAGTAGTCTGATGCAAAGCCAAACATGCAGTTGCTTGGACCCTGCGGTGTGAGGACTTACCCAGGTCACCAAGAGATGCTCAGGAAACCATACAGTGCTGGGTAGCAAACCAGGGGCATATGTTTGAAGCCCTGTTCTATGATTCTAACCAAAGATATTTCCTAAATAAAACAGTGTTGAAATTGTGGAGAAGCTGAAACTCGTGCATTCCCTTTGTGGGAAAGGAAAATGGGATAGCCACCATGAAAATAATATGGATATCCTCAAAGAATTAAAAAAAAAAAAAGGGCTGAAGTTTTTCTTAATGAACAGAAATTATATCAGAAGCAAAAATCCAAAATTCAAAATTTATCAAAATCCATCAATTCAAAATACTTTTTCTTTCTTTTCGTTTTTAATTGTTCTGGTTTTTGAGCCACACCTGAATATGCTCAGATCTTATTCCTGAAGAAGCTCTGGGGACCCTCTATCCATAAATGTGGTGCCAGAGATCGAATCCAGGTCAGCAACAGGTAAGGCAAACACCCTCTCTGCTGTATTATCTCTCTAGCCCCTTAAAATTCTTTCCTACTTATAGTCATTAATTAAACTTAAATTTTTGCAGCATCTTTTCAAAAACAGACAGGTAATATGTGGCATAGAATCAAAGATCTATCTATGCAGTGTAGTAAAAGAAGCCACTGTCCCAGAAGTATTTACATATGGCTGGTAGGCAAAAAGAGAAGAGAAAGTTGTTGGAAAGGAAAAGAAAATAAGCACTGAATTTGTAGCTATATATCAAGTGAGCAAGTGAGAAGCCGTACTTTTTTGGGGAGGAGGATAGGGTTTAGAAGCTATACCTAACAATGCTCATGGATCACTCCTGAACATTTGTAGACCCAAGCAAGAGTGGAGCCAGGGTAATCAAGATACAAAGAAAAGTGCCTTACCAAGTACTACACATATTATTTCTCTAGCCCAGAAACAGCAAAGATTCCGCAGAGCATGGCCACAGACGTCAAAAAAGTTTAAGAAGGCCCATGCTTCTGCTGAGTTGCTTTGAACCAAGATGATGTCATCAGTAACACTAAAAGTAGAGACTTTTCCAAACATATAAAGACATTTATTTTGGATTTTCTGACTGATGCAAGTGGAGAGGAGGCAAGTAGAGGAGACAGATGCTGGGAACTGAATCCTAAGGTCTCACATACATAAGGCATGAGCTCTATCGCCATGCTACTCACCAGCCATATGATTTATTTACTATACACTCATACAGACATACACAGCTTCTATAACTGATAGGCTCTGAGACTGCAGATGGTTTTAAAAGCATAGATAGATTACTACTGTGACTTCTTTTTTCTACATGTGAATTTATTTTGTTTTGTGGACATTTCAAAACATTTTTTTAAATTTTTATTGAGACCAATGTGAATTACAAGTCTTTCACAGTTATATTTAAAGTACATAGTGACAGTGAGTTAGGGCAATTCCCACCACCAGTGTTGATCTCCCTCCGCCCCTGTTCCCAGAATGCTTCCCCTGTCTCCACCCTTAGCTCCCTGGATTGCTAGTATAACAGGACCCTTTTGTGTATAGTTTGTTATACTTTGGGTCTCTTAATTCAATTGTCATTGACTCTGGGTTGAGTATTTAGGTCTGAACATTTTTTATTTCTACTCAATCTTTGTGGGACTGCTTGCCCCTGGTACCTACCATCCACTTTTTTTTCTTAATTTATGAGGAAGAACAAGATGATTCATGTTCTATAGTTCTGTTGGGAAAAAAAGCACGGAGGAGCCCCTGTCAAAAAGCTATGAATATGAATTTAAAAGAAGAAAGAAAATGAAAAAAAAAAAAAAAAAACAGAACAAAACAAAAAAAAAAAAAAGAAGGGGGGACTAGTGTGGCAAATGTGGGGTGTTTTTGTTGTTGTTGTTATTGTTGGGTTTTGTTGTCATTTTGCATAGGCACAGGGGAAATTAGAAAGAAAATTCCTTTGGACTAAGAGATAAAGGGTTTCTCCACCCTTGAAACATACTGTCATGGGATCAATTACAGGCTTTTTGAAAAAGCTACAACACTTGGCACCTTTCCTCCTTCCCCCCATATCTTCCCTTTTAATCTCTCTCCTGTCCATGTCAGGCCTTTTACCCATTCTTCCTACACAGGATTGCACCCTTCCAGAGCCCTTTTCACTCACTCTGACCTTTCCTGTAATGTTTATCCCCACCCACACCACATTCCCTTATAGAACCTCCCCATTTCTGTTCCAAGTCTTTACTATCTTCTCTGGCACCACCAAAAAAAATTTTTTTTAATTTAAAATTTTTAACTTAATTTTAAAAAATTAATTAAAGAAAATAAAATGCACCTCTGCCACCTCCTTGTCTTTCTTTTGTGGTTTTTCTCCATGGCTGTGTTTGCTAATTTGTCTTCATTACTATGAATTTTTTCTGTGAGGAAATGAAGTGGGCAGGTAGACATAGAAGCTCCCAACCCAGCTGTGAGTTGCTGGGATATAATGAGTTCTTGGGACATAATTAAACCAAGAGATAAATGTGAAGAAGTTACACTGTCACCTAACAGAACATACCCTGTGGATACTGAAACTAAGGCTTGATAAGAGAAACTCTAGCAGGAACAAAGCCAGGAAAGGAGAGGAAAGTCAGAGATTTGGGGATCAACTGATCCCAACCATTCCCCTGGCAAACAAAACAGGACTCAACCTAGGTAGAAAGCCCCTCATGGAGCAGTGTGGGAGAAACCCTATATAAATCAACTTGGAACAAAGAAGAAGTATACATGTCCTACCTGGATCTATGAATGTCATGTCAATTCCCCTCTTGAGATGTGGACTTTTCTTGGCTCTCTTGACCTCCAGAGAAACCCAGACATACTTACTCTCTTGAACTTATTACTCTCTCCCTTTCCTACCCTTTCCTTCTCCTTCCTCAGTGCCTTCCAACAAAACATATTTTTACTTCACTGCTTGTCTTTTCTGTGAGGGAAGGTGAAGGACCTAAAAGCCTGGACAAAGTAGTCACCTGGAGACCTGCATCAAAAAGAACTAGTATTTTTGCACACTGTGTATCCTCAGCACTCAGAACAGTATACTGTACCCAATAGGTGTCCAATATTAGTTACTCAAAGAGTGAGGTGTGTGTCAATTTAATCTGACATTTTTTGAGTCAGAAAAATGAAATACTGGGCCCGGAGAGATAGCACAGCAGTGTTTGCCTTGCAAGCAGCGGATCCAGGACCTAAGGTGGTTGGTTCAAATCCCGGTGTCCCATATGGTCCCCCGTGCCTGCCAGGAGCTATTTCTGAGCAGACAGCCAGGAGTAACCCCTGAGCACCGCCGGATGTGGCCCAAACCCCCCCCCCAAAAAAAAACAAAAAAAAAATAAATAAATACTGAGATGTCCTGATTTCAGGTTTTTTAGATTAGGTCTTTCCTTGGTGATCTCATCTAAATCTGCCTTACACTGAAATCTCAGCAGATTACTCAGAGCAAATTTTCAGAGAAATGTTTCTAGATTGAGATCCAATTGAAAGATGACGTCTGTAGGAGGAAACACATTTAGAGAACACTCAACAATTTCCTACCATATGCCTTCTTTTAGGGTTTTTCTTCACAGATAAGAAAAGGTCAAATTCCAAAATTCTCTGAAGCAAAAGTAAATTTTGTCCTTTGTCTTTAAACAGAAGAGAACAAACTTCAACAAGTTTGTCCTTTATTACTTAGTCTAACTAAGGGGTGAGGGGTGTGTGTGTGAAAGTTGGTTCTCAGCAGTGGGTCACAGATAAAAAACAAAACAGAATGGAAATCAAAACATGCAGGCTTCCAACCAAGAACATCCTGACAATGTCTTACAGACTGAGAAGTGCCAGAGCATATTAATGAGAAAAACTGTTGGAATGCCATTCAGATCAGATCTGGATGTTCAGTTTCAACTTTCCCCTCAAAGAATCTGTTTCAATGGGAAGGCAGATATTACACTTATGAGAGCAAAACTTTTCTTAGGTTTTCTATTTCTTCTGTACACAGATTGGAGTAGAACAAATCTGGAATATGCAAAGAAATGTGAGAGAAAATGACTTGGATGTCATGACTTCAGTTTTAATTGAAGATGGAAAGTATGCTAAAGAACTGCTGATATGAAAATCTGACATCCAGTAAAACAATATATTTATCTGTGTTCAAGGCTGTGAGAATTTAATAACAGGATAACCACTGTTGAACTTTTCAAATTTATATTCAGGATTATTTTCTGCTTATATTTGGGTTTTCCTAAACTCTCTTCTCAAATCTAACTCAATAAAGTCAATTTTTAAAAATTGATCTGATCATATACCTAAAAATAGTATTAGAATTCTTTTTTCAGTTTGTTTTTGGGCCACACCCAGCGGTACTCAAGACTGACTTTTAGTTCTGTGTTCAAGGATCATTCCTAATGGCTTAGAGAACCAAATGAGGTACTAAAGAATCAAAACTGGTTTAGCTATGTGCAAAGCTAACACCCTACTCCACAGTACTATCTCTCCACCCCAAATATTATTTAAAATTCTTAAAAACGACTTAGTTCTAGTACAATAAAATTCAACAGATGCCAAATCTTGCTCTCTACTTCAAAATATTATAAAATGACATAATCTCCTAAACCATTGTACACCAATGACTCTCAAAGTAATTTCCAAAAAGAGACAAAATACTTCTTCAGACTTCCATTTTACTTTACTTTGTTTGTTTGTTTGTTTTTGGTTTGGGGCCACACCTGACAGCTCAACCCTTACCCTAACCCTTGATGGTACTCAAGGGAACCATATGTACTAGCGAGGTCTGTGATTGTGTTTAGCCAAGGATGGTTGCAGGTAAGGCAAGCGCCTTACCCCTATCCTATCTCTCTGGCCCCTGCCACTCATTTTAAAAAAATCACTTCAATTTAATGGTGACTACCATTAAATAATCAATAGATAAAAAGTAGCTTTATTCATCTTTTTCTAATTTTTTTTATTGAGGCCATTGTGAACTACAAGTCTTCACAGTTGTATTTCAGGTGTCTAGTGACAGAGAATTAGGGCCATTCCCACCACCAGTGTTGACCTCCATCCACCATAGTTCCCCGCATGCATTCCATACCTCCACCCCAGCCCCCTGAACTACGAGTGTAACAGGTCCATTTTGTGTTTAGCTTGTTAATAGTTTGGGTTTCTTAATTCTGTTGTCAGTGACTTTGGCTTGGGTATTTACATCTGACCTTTCTTTTCCACTCAATGTTCCTGAGACCACTTGGCCATGGGCCCCATCCACTTCATTTATCTTTTCTCAATTTGTAAATAAACATAGAAATATGAGACAGAACAAAGTGATTTAAGTTCTATGGAAAAGCATATCTAGAATATAAGTAAAATTAAAAGAAGAAAAAAGGAGGGGACAGGTGTGGATTTATTTATTTATTTATTTATTTATTTATTTATTGCATAAGCATATCAAACGTCGGGGAAATTAGAAAGAAAATTCCATTGGCCTAAGAGATACAGGGTGTCTCCACCCATGAAACATACTGTCAAAAAACCAAGTACAGACTCCTGGCATGTTGGTTGTCCAACACCAATGTCTTTCTTTATGGTCCCAGAAAAAATTCTGCTCCGTCATGGTTAACAAACTCAATCTTAGGACCTAGGATGAAGCCTAGGATAGTGTTTCTTTGTGGCCCCAGGAAAAGTTCTGCTTAGTCGTGGATTGGTTCTTGCACAGATCCTAGAGCAGAGCATCTTCTGATTTCATCTAACCATTGAACGGTGACATTAGGCAACCTGCTCTTAGATCAAGTTGTTGCTGTTTCCTCATCCTCAGGGTGTCTTATGGAACTACCCTGGAACAGGCTGGATCCAGGGCTGTATTCAAACTTCCAACCAGGGAGTTTGTGATTCATCTTTTGATTTATTATTTCCCAGTTCAGTCCATTACTAATTTAAACAAACTACAGGCTGGATTTGCCCTTCTAACTGTAATATGAACTTTTGAGAAATATGATAGCCTTAATTGTCTTCTCCCTTAAATCAATTATTCTTTCAAAAACTCACTCAACCTAATGAGTACTCAAAGATACATATACACATATACATACTTATTCCAGTCATAATAGCCAACTCTGACAAAACAAGAAAATTCAAGCTTTCAAAGCATTTAATTCTGCTGAAGATGCAATCATGTTGTATGCTTTGAAAATAATGCACATCCCCATCCTGTTTTTGGAGAACTTTGAAAGTTCAGGCAATATGCTTCCTTTCAAAACACCAAATGTTTACAGAGAAAAAGAAAGAAACAGATAAATGATCTAGCCAAGAAATGCTTCTGCAGTTTTTCTGGGTACAGTAGCCCTTTTAGTGACTAGAAAGATTTAAATACAATCCTCAATTAGGTTGATAATATACCATCATTCATTGATTTAGAATTGAATTTCAGAACAAAAAGAAACTAAGAGAAGTTGCCTGCAATTTTTAAAATGACGAAGAAAACTACAAAACAGTTCTTCAAGAAATAAAAGAGGACACAGGGAATGGAGACACATACCCTGATTATGGATTGGGAGGATTAACATAATTAAAATGGCAATACTCCCCAAAGCATTGTACAGATTTAATGCAATTCCTCTAAGGATATCCATGATATTCTTCAAAGAAGTTGAGCAAACATGCCTGAAATTCATTTGGAACAATAAACACCCATGAATAGCTAAAGCAACCCTTAGGAAAAAGTATATGGGAGGCATCACTTTCCCCAACTTTAAATTGTACTACAAAGCAACAGTCATTAAAACAGCATGGTATTGGAATAAAGACAGATCCTCAGATCAATGGAATAGACTTAAGTATGCAGAGAATGTTCTCCAAACATACAATTAATCTTTGATAAAGAGAAAAGAAACGCAAAATGGAGCAAGGAAAGCCTCTTCAACAAGTGGACTTGGGACACATGGTCAGCAACATGCAAAAAAAGCTAACTTAATCGTCCATCTAGCACCATGCACAAAGGTCAAGTCCAAATGGATTAAAGACATTGATATCAGATCCAAAACTATAAGGTAGGTAGAACAACATGTAGGTATGACACTCCATAGCATTGAGACTAAATGCATCTTTAAGGGGAAAACACTACAGTCCAAGCAGAAATAAACAGATGTGACTATATTAAGCTGAGACACTTCAGCATCTCAAAGGAAATAGGGACTAGAATACAAAGCCATCATAGAATAGGTGAAACTATCCACCCAATACCCATCAGATAAAAGGATAAGATCTAATATATAAGGTACTGTACTGACAACTTAACAAGAAAAAAAATCTAACTTCAACAAAATATGGGGAGAAGAAATGAGCCTACACTTCCTCAAAGAAGAAATAGAAATAGCAAAAGGTACATGAAAAAATATCATATCACTAATCATCAGGGAGATGCAAATCTAAACAATGAGATACCATCTCATGCCACAGAGATTGGCACACATCAAAAAGAACAAAAACAATCAGTACTGGCAGGGATGTGGGGAGAAAGATATTCTTGTTCACTGCTGGTGGAATGCTGTCTAGTCCAGCCTTTATGGAAAATAATATGGAGATTCCTCAAAAAAATAGAAATTGAGCTCCCATATGATCCAGCTATACCACTCTTAGGGATATGCCCTACAAACACAAAAACACAACACAAAAATGCCTTTTGTACAGCTATATTCATTGCAGCACTATTTACAATAGCCAGACTCTGGAAACAACCCTGATGCCTTACAACAGTAGAGTGGATAAAGAAACAGTGGTACATCTACACAGTGGAATATTTTGCAGCCATCAGGAGAAATGAAGTCACAAAATTTTCCTATAATTATAGACATGGAAACTATTATGCTGAGTGAAAAATAAGTCGGAGGTAGAGAGACAGATACATAATTGTCTCAATCATCTATGGATTTTAAGAAAAAGAAAAGACATTATTGTAATAATACCTAGAGACAATAGAGATGAGGGCTGCAAGGACTGGCTCAGGATATGAAGCTTACCACAAAGAGTGGTGAGTGCAGTTAGAGAAATAACTACACTAACAACTATCATGACAATGGTAGTGAGTGAGAGAAATAGAATGTCTGTCTGGAATACAGGCGGGAGTGGGGGAAGGAGGAGGTGGGGGCACTGGTGGTAGGAAAGTTGCACTGCTAAAGGGGGAGTGTTCTTTTTATAACTAAAACCCACTACAAAAATATTTGTAATCATGGTGCTTAAATATGAATCCAAATAGGGAGGGAGTTCTTGCATTTATCTGACCTAGGTTCAATCCCTGGCATCTCATATGGGTACTTGAGACCACCAGGTTCCTGAGCTCAGATTTCTGAGCAAAGAGTCAAGAGTGATCCCGGTATATACTGCCAAAATAAGTACAAAAATTAAGAATAAAAATAACAACAACAATAACAATAACAATTTTAGGGCCAGAGAGATACAGCACAGAAGTAAGGCATTTTGCTATGCATACAGATGACCCAGGTTCAATCCCTGGCATCCCATGTGATCTCTCGAGACTGCCAGGAGTAATTTCTGATTGCAGAACCAGAAGTAAATCCTGACAGTAACCAGGTATGGCCCGAAAACAATAACAGAAAAAAAGGGTTTATTGAGGTGTTAGCCTGAAGATGATGGACTTCTTGTGCCCCAAATTCCATCTTACTCTAAGGGAGGAATTGGAGGTAGAGATTACAGAATTAGGTAGAAAAATTATGGCAGAGGGCAAGAATAAGAGTCTGTCTCAGGCAGTCAGGGCTGTTCTCAATGGTGAATGAATCCTCAGGGGAGTCATTCTCATGGGATTTTGTAAAATTCTCACATAATCTTGTTAAACAACATCTAGTCTCCAGGGTTTGCATGACAACTGGATCTGATTTAACATTAAAGTTACAATGCAGGCACATAGGAGACCATCACTTAAGAGACAGATCAAAGGTCAAAGGCCAAAGGGTGAGAAAAGATTTTAAGCAGCACAGTATATTAGAGTAAGACTGAATCTCTATGCTTACAGAAACACCAAACTTCTGCTTTCCAGGATTTTAGTCTAACTTCTAATTGAACAACAACAACAACAACAAAAAAAAAAAAAAACTGTGAGGGAAGGATGCTCAATCCTTTTGCTTCAAATTTCAAGTTTCTCCCATATGACTAACTGAATAAAGTAATGCTATAATTATCTAACAATTACAATCAAATCATATCTAAAAAAATTTGTCAGTATCCCTAAGTAACTAACTCATCCCAAAACCTAAAGGCACTACGTTAATAGTCTGTCAGATGAGTACAGACCTGGCACTAGCTAACAGCTACTATTTAAACTGAAATTAATACAGTATCATCTTGATGCCAACACTATATAAAGCTTATTTCCATGGACTTCCTTTTTTTCCACATCTGGAATTTCTATAAGTTCTTATTAATTCATTATTTTTGTCAGACAGTATTATTTATCATAATTACTATCTCAATTCAGTCCATTTTTTAAAGCTGTGCCCCCTCCTTTGCTTCCTACACTGCTGCTGTCTGAGAGGCCTAATCTACATTTCATTATAGAATGTCTGATTCACCCTGATTCCAGAGGTGGAATGCTAGTTTCCAGAACTTTCCAAGGCATTTAGCAGGAGCTCTCAGAGGTGTTAAGAGTAACAACTGCTTTCATTTGCAAAGACTATGAAACAGGTATGACATCCTGAAAAGCCAAACTCAAAGAAAATACTGATTTAGCAAGAAATTCAAAAACTTGCAACACAAAAATATAACTACTAAAGTTCTTCAATAAATATAGAGTAAAAACTAAGACTATTTTACAAGTTCTTTATTTTAAGGAAATAAGTGAATTAGACATAAATCAAAAAAAATTTTTTTTTTGGTGTTTGGGCCACACCCAGCGGTGCTCAGGGGTTACTCCTGGCTGTCTGCTCAGAAATAGCTCCTGGCAGGCACGGGGGACCATATGGGACACCGGGATTCGAACCAACCACCTTTGGTCCTGGATCGGCTGCTTGCAAGGTAAACGCCGCTGTGCTATCTCTCCAGGCCCCATAAATCAAATTTTACCTGATAATTACAAAAAATTAATAAATGAATTTGTAACAGTTCTAATATTCCAGCCTACAATAAATTTCAATAGTAAATAATCTCATTGATTAATATCCAGAATTAAATATTGAGCAATTTAAGAGACTACATGGTCTTAATTACAAATCTGTGACTACTGCTTATAAAATTATGTTCACTGAATACAGCTGAAAATTAAAGTTTCACCCTTACACTAATAAGCAATCTAGAGAAATACTCTGAAAATATTTCCCATTACCTAATAAGATAGTCCTTTACAACTGCCACAGTCAAGATCATTCAAATAATTTCTTTTATAGTACAGCAGAAAACAAGATCAAAGGAAAAGCACTAGACACATAATTATTACTCTAAAAGAACATTTGTGCACCAACAGTCATAGCAACATTACTTACAGTAGCTAACATCTGAACATTGGGGCAGGAAGATAGTACAAAACTTAGGGTGCATGTCTAGCATCCACGCAATCAGGGTTCCCTTTCTAGCACCATCCATCTTATGTCCCAAGCATCGAAAAATGCAGCTTTGGAGTTCCCTAGGCAACACCTTGTATAGCCCCAGAGACTCCTAACATTGCTGAGCAACACTACAGACTTAGGAGCCCCCTATCCCACAACCCAAGTACTCAATAAAAGATAGGAAGATGAAACTATGGTATACAAGCACAATGAAAAACTATTCAGTTATGAGAAATTATGAGAAATCATGAAATTATCACTCAGTTTGCTGCAACTTGGATAAACTAAAGGGTGTCATGCAAAGTAGAACAGAAAAAAATAAACACTATAGTCCCCCTCATTTGCAGAGTTTAAGGTAACAAAGCAGGAACTGGACAATCCTCAGTGGAAACAACCTTGAGACAAAACTGCTAACCAAGCAGAATAGTTATCTTAGTGTACTGGGGCTGCCCAGAAAGAGAGGGATTCTTGGGATAAAAAAGAAAGCAGACAGGCATTCTGAAGGCCAGTGTGGTGCAGGAGTGTTTCCTGCATACAATACTATGGGTTCTATTGTTAAGACAGCAACAGCAAATCATTAAAATAATAAAAGGAAAAGAGTCTACCAGTGGTCCTTTGCAACTAAGTAATAAATAGATGATGAAAAAGGAGTACCTTGAAGAAGTGCCTTTTTTGTAAAGCTTGCTAGATTGTCACATCCTGCAAAACCAAGAATGTGTACAAGAATGAGGACTGGGGACACACCACTTAAAAGGGGCTTCAGTAAAACCTTAGGATTAAAATGCAATCTTTAAATATTTTTAAATTAAATTTTTTTCCAGAAAAAATTTAGCTCAATTGGTGGAATGGAGATAATAAAACTAAAAAGAAATTGTCTAGCCCTGAAGTAGCCCAAAGACATATATCCTTTTGAATACAAATCCTGAGCTCCTTAATGACTGAAAACTGAAGCACCACCCAGAGAAAGGTAGACCTCTCAAAAAAGCTAGAGGAGAACCTAAAAAAATGCCTTGTTAAAAACAGGAAAGTGTCATCAACAGCCCAAGACTTTTCCCTGTATCAACACTCAAACTATTATGTATGCTGAGAATTCCAGGTCAAGACTATTTGGAGAAATTGTATATAACCTTCCTTGGAAAATCAAATTGTATTTTCCCCTCAAAAGAAACCAGTGTTTCTCCATGACACTGAGGCTAAAGGCAGCTTCAAGGATGAAACACCACTGGCCAAGCAAGTAGAAGCAAAGAACAACTAGCGCTGGTGCAGATCTGAGAAGAAAGGGATTCTCGCTTATTGCTGGTAGGAATGTCTACTGCTCTAACCATTTTTGAAAAAAATATGGATATTCAAAAAATTAGAAATTGAGTTTCTATATGACCTAGCAATACCACTCCTAGGAATACACCCAAAGAGCCATAAAACACAATGCAGAAAAGCCCTCCATACTCTTATGTTCACTGCAACACTATTCACAACAGCTAGAATCTAGAAACAACCCAAGTGGCTGAGTGAAGATGAGTGAATAAAGAAACAATGGTACAGCAAACACAATGGAATACTACACAGCTATTAGGAAAAATGAAGTCATGAAATTTCCTTATACATGGATAGATATGCAGAATATCATGCTGAGCAAAACTAGACAGAGGGATAGATACAGAATGATCACGTTCATTTGTGGGATATATATATATATATAAAAGAAACTATGCTAATAATAACATCCAGAAACAATAGAGACAAGGTCTAGGAGAATAGGTCCATGGTAGAAAGATTGCCACAAATAGCAAGGAGTATAGTTAGGGCAAAGAAGAGGCCACTATGACAATGATAGTTGGAAATGATAACCCTGGACAAGAACTAGGTGCTGAAAGGAGATAAAGTGATATGCATAATAGCACTTCAGTAACAATATTGCAAAACACAGTGTCTAAAAGGTATTGGAATAGGAAAGAGGAGAAGAAAACTGTCTACCACAGAAGCAGGAAGGAGAGAGTAGGGTGGGAGGGAAACTGAGCACACTGATGTGGGAAATGTGCACTGATGAAGGGTGTTAGGCACTGTATGACTGAACCTCAATCATAAACAACTTTGTAACTGTATATCTCATGGTGAATTCAATTAAAGAATTTATTTATTTAAAAATCTGGGAAACAAAATAATTAAATAACCTGTTCTCTCTTGAACACATACTTTCCTCTCACACTCCTCTAAGTAAAGTTATTTTAATAAAATTATTTTTCTTTTAATTATTTTAAATAAATAATAAAATTATTTTTCTTTTAATAAAACTATTTGACAGTGAAAGGGCAAGGTTGAAATGCATAAGTAAATTGTTGATTTAAACAGTTTAAGTCTGTACCATCAAAAAGGTATTCAATTAAAAATGGTACTGGGGTGACTAAAGTAGGAGTTCGCAGTAGATAAAAGAGTATCCAGGTCTCCTTGCCCTCGAGTTGCAGCCCGCAGGGGGCACACTGATATTTGGGGGCTTTTATTGTTTGGGGGGGTTTGTTTTCTGTTTCTGTTTTTCATATATTTTTCTCTTTTGTTATGTTTTTTCTTCTTTTTACCCTTTCTTCTTATAAATTGATATCTATAACCTCTAGATGGACTCTTCCTAGTCTTTTGTTGGTTTTTATTTTGTTTTTCTTTTTTCTCCAAAAAGAACCACATAGCTTTAATCATCTTTTATGCCTCATAACAAGGAAAAAAGAATGGATGGTACCAAGACCAAACAGTCACATGAACATTGAGTAGAAATAAAAAATTATCAGACTTAAACACCAAATCCAAAGTCAAGGACAACAGAATCAATATCCATTCTACAACTAGCTATACACAGAGGGGACCACTTATACTAGTAGCCCAGGGGGCAAAGGAGGAGATAAGAGATGCATGCTGGAAACAGGGGTGGAGGGAGAACAACACTGGTGGTGGGAATCCCCCTGATTCAATACTACTATGTATCTAAAACATAGTACTGTGAAAGATTTGTAATTCACTTTGGTCACAAATAAAAATTATTTTTTTAATATAATTTTTATTTTGATCATAGTGTCTTACATATTGTTGACAATAACATTTTAGGTGCATATTTACATAAAATCAGGGGGGATTCCCATCACCAAATTGTCCTCCCTACACCTCCGTTTTTGTCCTACCTCCCATTTCCTCTTCCCTCACCCCCAGGGCGGCTAGAATATGTGGTCCCCTCTGTATCCAACCCACTACTTAGTAGTCTTGCACCTGTTTGGTCTTGATGCCTCCCTTATCTCCCCCTCTAACTGTAGGCAGGACTGGCTAGTTCAAGTTGCGTGGTTTTGCCTGAAAAAGAGAAGATAAATAAACTGGGGTAAGAGTCTAATACTCCAAAAATGGGTGGAATCCTTCTAGAGGCTCTCATCATCGATTTGGGAAATGAAGGAGAAAAAGAAGGTGAAACACTCCACCAGTACCAAAAAAAGTGTCAATTATCCAGTGAGGACTCCAGCTATATCGATAAGCACCACAAAAAAACAGACAAAAAACAAAACAAAACAAAACAAAAAACAAAAACAAACAAACAAACCAAAAACACGCCATGGTCTTGAAATAAGAAACATGGCATAGCACATAACGAAAGAAAAGAAAAGAAGAGAAAAAAATAAGTATAATTGGGGACAACGATTTCAATAATCACACCCAAACAGAGAAATCGACCAAAATAGATAGGTAAATAAAAATAATAATAACAATAATAAATGAAGGTAAAAAAAATATATATATAAAATAACCACGGTTTTGTGCTTTTTGTATTTTTGTTTTTTCCCCTCCTGCCCTGGCACAGTAAATATTGGGGTCATTCGAAAAGGAATTCACTTGGCCTAAGAAATATGGGGTTTCTCCGTCCTTGGAGTATACTGTCATGGGATCAGCTCTAGAACTTCCTCAGGATCATTTATTCTCCTGGTGGTGTTTTTTTGGTGTGTGGAAGACTTCTGCTCTGTCCAGGGTGATACAATCAGAGCTCTGTGTTTGTTTAGAGGTCTCAGTATCTGCACAGATCCTGAGGTGGGACTTATGATGAAGTCAGTCTTTGTGGTTCTAGAGGTTCTGTTACCTCAGTGTCATTTTAATCCATCTTCTGTGGTTGGTGATCTTGGTCTTTGCACTGAACCTAGGATGGCACCTAGGATAGCGTCTTTCTTTGTGCTTCCAGAAGCCCCATTCTGTTGCAGTTGTCTCTGTCAGACCTTTGGGACTGGGGATCATGATTTTTGTGCAAGTCATAGTTCAAACCCTAAACTAGGGCTTTTTTATTGGTCCCAAGATGTATACTGTCTGGTCGTGGTTCTAGTAGCCAGTCGTCTGTAAGTCACGATCTTGGCTTTTGGACCTACCAAAGGGTGCCAAGTCTTCTGGTTTTGTCTTGTCGTTAGCTGGTAAGGTAGGCTAATCTGCTCTAAGGTCAAGTTGTTCACATTTTCCTCGTTGTCAGGATATCCTGTTAGAGCTGGCCCTTGTTGTTGACCCCGCAGTATTAAGGCTGTCCCGGATGGAGTTTGTTTCCTGCAGCTGTTGTGAAGAGCTGTGCCAATTCTATGTCTGGGATCCAGGGTTCAAGGCTGGATGAATGGTATCTAATCACCTGAGGTCTAAGTTGATTCCACATGACATATTTTCAAGGTAGGAGATATCCCTGTATTATAAACAACTATGAGTTCCTATCTCTAGTAGATAAGAGCTCTTTTTTTATATGTAAGATTTCCCCTTTATTTAGTGTGTCTTTGCAGGGGGAAGTGGTGCTACATTATATTGTCGGTGTAGTTGGGGGTGGACAGAGGGGATAACAGACACAGGTCACATACCCAAAAATGATAAAAAAAAAAGAAAGAAAGAAAGAAAGAAAAATGTATGTGCTCGCAAATGTATATGTAGGACCAACATTTAAAAAAAAATAAATAAATTTAAGAAAAAAAAAAAGAATTAAAATGAGTTAGCGAAGTTTTTAAAGGACCAAAGTGGTGCAAAAGACTACCTTACATTTGGGGGAGAGCAGGTAACGAGGTGGTGTATTACAGGTCCTATGCCTATGTTGGAAGTACAATTTTTTTCCATTGTCTTTTGGGTTTTTCTTGTGATGTGTGGGTTCCCAGGCATCTTCCTATCACACCCCCTGACCTTCTTCAGGTTGGTAAAAATTTGGGACCTGCCTTCTGCAAAGTACTGCTGGGAGCCAGTTTTTACAATTCGAAGCATTTCCTTGGTATTCTAGCTCTTGAATGAGCCTCAGGGAGAGCGATTTTTCTGGGCCCTTTTTGGCCCACTCCCGAGAGGTTCAGGAGACAGGACAGTAGAAAAACACACACAGGCAACATTCTGACACTTTTTTTAAAAAGTAATTTTTAAAAATTTGCGACAACTTTTAAAAATTATTTTTTAAAAAAACTGTCGGAGAATGTTGCCTGTGTGTGTTTTTCTACTGTCCTGTCTCCTGAACCTCTCGGGAGTGGGCCAAAAAGGGCCCAGAAAAATCGCTCTCCCTGAGGCTCATTCAAGAGCTAGAATACCAAGTAAATGCTTCGAATTGTAAAAACTGGCTCCCAGCAGTACTTTGCAGAAGGCAGGTCCCCAGTTTTTGATGTCAGGCTGCGAAAATCTACGCCTGCCCAGTGGTTCCCGACTGTGAGAAACTGTGAGTGTTGCCTGTGTGTGTTTTTCTGCTGTCCTGTCTCCTAAACCTCTCGGGAGTGGGCCAAAAAGGACCCAGAAATCCCTCTCCCAGAGGCTCATTCACGGGCCAGAATGCAAGAACTGCTTCCAATCATAAAAACCGGCTACCAGCAGCACTTTGCAGAAGGCAGGTCCCCTGTTTGTGACTTCAGGCTGGGAAAATCAATGCCTGCCCAGTGGTTCCTGGCTGTGAGAAACTGAGAGTTGCCTGTGTGTGTTTTTCTGCTGTCCTGTCTCCTGAACCTCTGGGAGTGGGCCAAAAAGGGCCCAGAAAATTCGCTCTTCCAGAGGCTCCAGAAGAGCACTTAGCTCCGCTTTGCTTCATGGCCGTGCGCTCTTTCTAATGAAAGAATGCCACTGCAACAAGAAGAGAAAAAAATCACACTAAGAACTGTGCTGGATCTCTGAAGCCCAGCACTTCTCTCCGACTGTCTCTCTGCTGCGTGCTCGGGCCTAAGATCTGATCCTGTGTGAGGCTTCATCCACGAAGGGCGCCCCTTCCGTGGAGGCGAGTGGACTCACACAGAAAGGGTGGAGCCAGAGGAGCGTGGCAGCGCACATCATTTAGCCAATGAATACCACCACAACACGTAGAAAAACCCACAATACAAAAGGAACTCTTATCCACTGCTGGTGGGAATGCCGTCTAGGTCAACCTTTATGGAAAGTGATATGGAGATTCCTCCAAAAACTGGAAATCGAGCTCCCATACAATCCAGCTATACAACTCCTAGGAATATACCCTAGGAACACAAAACTACACTACAAAAATCCCTTCCTTACACCTATATTCATTGCAGCACTATTTACCATTGCAAGACTCTGGAAACAATCAAGATACCCTTCAACAGACGAAAGGCTAAAGAAACTGTGGTACATATACACAATGGAATATTATGCAGCTGTCAGGAGAGATGAAGTCATGAAATTTTCCTATACATGGATGTACACGGAATCTATTATGCTGAGTGAAATAAGTCAGAAAGAGAGAGAAAAATGCAGAATGGTCTCACTCATCTATGGGTTTTAAGAAAAATGAAAGACATTCTTGCAATAATAATTTCTGACACAAAAGAGAAAAGAGCTGAAAGTTACAGCTCACCTCAGGAAGCTCACCACAAAGAGTGATGAGTTTAGTTAGAAAAATAACTAAAATTTGAACTGTCCTAATAATGAGAATGTATGAGGAAAATGGAAAGCCTGTTTAGAGTACAGGCGGGGGTCGGGTGGGGAGGAAGGAGACTTGGGACACTGGTGATGGGAATGTTGCACTGGTGATGGGTGGTATTCTTTACATGACTGAAACCCAAACATAATCATGTATGTAATCAAGGTGTTTACATATATATATATATGTGTATTAAAAAAACTCCACAATACAAGTGTGACAATGGGGAAACAACACAGGCCAGCATCAGGCATATAGAATGAAGATGGCAACTTTGATGACCGGAAAATGGCCAACCAACTAGTCAGTCTTTCAGATAAGGAGTTTAGAGAAGAAATATGGAAGATAATCACAGAACTCAAAGAAATCATGGATCGAGTTCAACAGAACACTAATAAGAACCAAGAAAATATGAAGAGAGATCACAAAACTCCAAACTGAAATAGCAGGTCTGAAAAACTCAGTAAATGAATTCAATGCCAAAATGGATAAGCTCTCCAACAGGGTAACAGAAAGAAGCTAAGAATACAATTAGTGCTCTGGAAGAGGAGATACATAACTTCATAAAGTGGGAGAGCTTAGAAAGAAAACCTTAAAGCAAATGAACAGACAATGTAAAAATTAGTCAAAAAATGTGAACAGGTGAAAACAGAGCTAAAGAATACATACGATCAAATCCTGCATGCCCGAAGAGTACTAACCAAAAGAAACCCCAGAAAAAATACCCCAACACACATTCTAATAACAATGACAAATCCAAGACATAGAGACAAAATTCTGAAAGCAACAAGATCAAAAAAAAAAATTACATTCAAGGGAACATCCTTGAGATTCACAGCAGACCTCTCACCAGAAACACTCAAGACCAGAAAGCAGTGGTGGGACATAGTGACAAAACTCAATGAAATAAATGCTTCGCCTAGAATACTGCACCCAGCAAAACTCACATTCAGGTTTGAAGGAACAAACATGGTTTCACAGAAAAACAACGGCTCAGAAACTTTACAGACTCAAAACCAGTCTTAAGAGAAAAAGTGAAAGTCCTACTTAAAGACAAGACTGACGAAAACACACACCAAATTTCAATATAAAGATGGCATTACATCCATGGACAATTCTTTGTTTCAATGTCAATGTACTAAATGCACCAGTTTAGAGACACAGAGTGGCTGAATGGATCAAAATCAATCCAACTTTCTGATGCCTACAAGAAACACACCTGAATAGTCAGAACAAACATAGACTCAAAATAAAAAGCTGGAGGAAATTTATCCAAGCAAAACACCCATAAAAAGCTGGAGTGGCCATACTAATAATAGATGATGCAAACTTTATACTCAGGAAAGTTGTAAGGGACAAAGATGGACATTTTGGATTAATAAAGCGATATGTACAGCAGAAAAAATATCACTCTCCTAAACATTTATGCACCAAATGAGGGTCCAGCAAAATATTTAATACAATTGTTGACAAATCTGAAAAATAATATAAATAAAACACAATAATTATGGGGGACCTCAACATGGCTTTGTCAACACAGAATAAGTCAACCAGACTGAAACCCAAAAAGAATATACTAGAACTGTGAAGAGAAATGGAAGAAAGAGGCCTAGAAGATATATATAGGACACTCCACCCCCAGAAACCTGGATACACATTTTTCTCCAATGTACATGGGACATTCTCCAGGATAGACTACATGCTGGCACATAAAACATGCATCCATAATAACAAGAGGACAGACATCTTGCAGACTATATTTGCTGACCACAAGGCTCTGAAATTATATGTGAAATCCAAAGGGACACAGAAGAAAAACTTTAACACCTGGAAGTTAAACAACCTCATACTGAATAACCAGTAGGTCCGAGATAAAATCAAAGAGGAAATCAAAACTTTCCTGGAAACAAATGATAAGAAAAACACAAACTATGAGAATTTATGGGACATAGCAAAAGCAGTACTGAGAGGAAAATTTATAGCTTTGCAAGCACACATCAGGAAGGAAGGGGCCTACCTGAATAGCTTAACTAAGCAGCTCATAGAATTAGAAAGTGCTCAACGAAAGGATCCAAAATTAGGGAGACAGAAGGAAATAACAAAGCTGAGAGCAGAAATCAACTAAGTGGAAACCTAAAAACAATCTGAATATCAACGAAAGCAGAAGTTGGTTCTTCAAAAAAGTAAACAAGATTGATAAACCATTAGCAAAATTAACAAAGAAAGAAAATTTTGATAACTAATATTAAAAATGAAAAAAGGGAGATCACTACCGATATTGCTGAGATTCAAAGGGTAATCAGAAACTACTTTGAGAAACTCTATGCCATTTAAAATGAGAAGAAATGGATAAATTATTGGACTCTTATAACCTCCCAAAGTTGAATAAAGAGAATGTCGCATATCTAAACAACTTCATCACTATTGAGGAAATTAAAATGGTAATCAAATGTCTGCACACACAAAAAAAAAAGCCCAGGCTCAGATGGATTCACTAATGAATTCTTTCAAACTTCCCAAGAGGAACTACTACCAATCCTGTCAAGACTCTTTCATGAAATGGAAAAAAACGGAAACACTTCCAAATAGCTTTTATGAAGCCAATATCACCTTGATACCTAAACCAGAAAGAGATGCTAACAAAAAAGAAAATTACAGACCAATATCCCAGATGAACACAGATGCAAAGATCCTTAACAAAATCCTGGCAAATAAGATTCAATGCCTCATCAAGAAGATCATTCATTATGATCAAGTAGTTTCATCCCAGAAATGCAAGGATGGTTTAACATCCATAAATCTATCAACATAATACACAACATCAACAACAAGAAAAATAAAAATCACATGATCATATCAATAGATGCAGAAAAAGCATTTGATAAGGTCCAAAACCCATTCTTGATCAAAACTCTCAGCAAGATGAGAATGAAAGGAACCTTTCTCAATATGTTAAAGCCATCTACCACAAGCCAGTGGCAAATATTATCCTCAATGGAGAAAAACTAAAAGCCTTCCCTCTAAATTCTGGCACAAGACAAGGCTGTCCTCTCTCACCACTCCTATTCAACATACCACTGGAAGTCCTTGCTATAGCGATCAGGCAAGAAAAGGATATCAAAGGAATCCAGATAGGAAAGGAAGAAGTCAAGCTCTCACTGTTTGCTGATGACATGATACTCTACTTAGAAAACCCTAAAGACTATACCAAAAAGCTTCTAGAAACAAAAGATTTATATAGCAAGGTGGCAGGTTACAAAATTAACACACAAAAATCAATGTCCTTTCTATACACCAACAATAATAGGGAAGAAATGGACATTAGGAAAACAACCCCATTCACATTAGTCCCACACAACTCAAATATCTTGGAGTCAACTTGACTAAAGATGTGAAGGACCTATACAAAGAAAACTATAAAACACTGCTCCAAGAAATAAGAGAGGACACACGAAAATGGAAACACATACCCTGCTCAAGGATTGGCAGGATTAACATCATTAAAATGGCAATACTCCCCAAAGCATTGTACAGATTTAATTAAATCCCTCTAAAGATACCCATGACATTCTTCAAAGAAGTAGATCAGGCACTTTTGAAATTCATTTGGAACAAGAAACACCCTCGAATAGCCAAAGCAATAATTGGGAAAAAGAATATGGGAGGAATTACTTTCCCCAACTTTAAATTGTGTTACAAAGCAATAGTCATCAAAACAGGATGGTATTGGAATAAATACAGACCCTCAGATCAGTGGAATAGACTTGAGTACTTAGAGATTACTCCACAGACATGCAATTATCTAATCTTTGATAAAGGAGCAAGAAGTCCTAAATGGAGCCAAAAAAAGCCTCTTCAACAAATGGTGTTGGCACAACTGGCTAGCCACTTGCAAAGAAGCGAACTTAGACCCCCAGCTAACATCATTTATGAAGGTAAAATCCAAATAGATTAAAGACCTTGATATCAGACCTGAAACCATAGGTATACAGAACAACATGTAAGTATAGCACTCCATGACATTGAGACTACAGGCATCTTCAAGGAGGAAACTGCACTCTCCAAGCAGATGAAAGCAGAAATTAACAGATGGAAATATATTAAGCTGAGAAGCTTCTGCACCTAGAAGGAAATAGTGCCAAGGATACAAGAGCCACTCACTGAGTAGGAGAAACTATTTACCAATACCCATCAGATAAGGGGCTAATTTCCAAAATATACAGGGCACTGACAGAACTCTACAAGAAAAAAGCATCTAATCCCATCAAAAAATGGGGAGATGAAATGGACAGACACTTTGATAAAGAAGAAATATGGTCAAAAGGCACATAAAAAAATGCTCCAAACAATTATCATCAGGGAGATGCAAAGCAAAACAACTATGAAGTACCACCGCACACCACTGAGATTGGCACACATCACAAAGAATGAGAACAAAGAGTGTTGGTGGGGATATGGTGAGTCAGGAACTTTTATCCACTGCTGCTGGGAATGCCGACTAGTTCAACCTTTCTGGAAAGCAATGTGGAGATTCCTCCAAAAACTGGAAATTGAGCTCCCATAGGATCCAGCTATACCACTCCTAGGAATATACCCTAGGAACACAAAAATACAATACAAAAAAAACCCTTCCTTACACCTATATTTATTGCAGCATTATTTACCATAGCAAGACTCTGGAAATAAACAAGATGCCCTTCAACAGAAACTATGGTACATATACACAATGGAATATTATGCAGTCGTCAGGAGATATGAAGTCATAAAATTTTCCTATACATGGATGTACATGGAATCTATTATGCTGAGTGAAATAAGTCAGAAGAAAGAAAAAGACGGAGAATGGTCTCACTCATCTATGGGTTTTAAGAAAAATGAAAGACATTTCTCAATAATTTTCAGAGACAAAAGAGAGGAGGGCTGGACATTACAGCCAACCTCATGAACCTCACCACAATGAGTGATGAGTTTAGTAGAGAAATAACTATATTGCAGACTATCCTAACAATGAGAATATATGAAGGAAATAAAAAGCCTGTCTAGAGTACAGCTAGGGGCGGGGAGGAGAGGAGGGATATTTGGGTCATTGGTGATGGGAATGTTACACTGGTGATAGGGGGGTGTCATCTTATATGACTGAAACCCAACCACAATCATGTTTGTAGCCAAGGTGTTTAAATAAAAAATATTTTTAAAAAAAGTGTCCAGGCATCATTTTTCCTCTCTCTCTTTCCAAAAACGTCCATAATTAGTGTCTGTGTGTGTCCACGTGTGATTATGTGTCTGTGTGTGTCTCTCTCAGCCCCTAGCCAGAATCTAGTTTTCTTTGTGTGTTTGTTTGTTTGTTTGTTTGATGCTCAGGGGTTACTCCTGGTTATATGCTCAGAAATCACTCCTGGTTTGGGGGACCATATTGGACGCTCTGGCCCCCAGAATCTAATTCATTCTCTCTCTCTCTCTCTCTCTCTCTCTCTCTCTCTCTCTCTCTCTCTCTCTCTCTCTCTCTCTCTCTCTCTCTCTCTCTCTCCATCTCTCTCACTAACACACACACACACCTGTAGAAGCAGGCAGAGTTGTTAATATACACAGAAGATGACAGGACAGCAGGAATCTCACCCAAGAACAAGTGACCTCAGACTAAGAAAAAAAATGACTGGGAACCTCTGGGGTACAGTCTGAAAGAAGCCCAGAAACAATATTTAATACTGCATAGAGTATGGAGTAGGGACAAAATTAGATCATCAGATACTGGAGATGAACAGATGGCACACGACAGGACACAAGATGTCATACAAGGCTAAGTGAGAGAGAATGAGTGACATCATACACAAGTAGAGGCCTGGATTTGTCAGATCATTTATGTAAGTCCCACTCACTGTGTTCCAGAAAGAAGAATAACACTAACTGGAGACTAACAAAACAAGAAAAGTAGTTGAACAGGAGCATTTCACTCCTTTAAATCCTATACATGTGCTTTAGGAAAAACAGAAACTGTTAAAGAACTTGTAAAGGTGACTAAAAGTGACTACAGAATTTGATGACTAAATTACAAATCTACCTATGACTCAAAGAATGAAGACTATTTCCCTGATTCTAAGAAACAAAAGCAATTCCAGATCCACACCTGACATATTATCTCAAAGTAATAGCTGAATGATCACAACTATACAGGCTGCCTTCTTCAATATTCTCAATGGTCTCTTCTGATCGCAGAATCTAGCTTATCACAAATGATTGTTAAGGGAAGAATCTCTAGTACTTGGTAATATCTTTGAAACAATCTTCTTCCAGTGAAAACATGATAACCCAGGACTTTGCTATATCTTATGATTTGCAATTTAAAGAGAAGACTCAGATCAATCAATTCTATTCATTTTAGGAGCAAAACTCACATTTCATTTAGATAAGGATGTCTCACTTCATAAACAACCAATGCCTGAATCTTTTTTTTTTCCTCTAATGATACACTGTTCGACATCTTTTCTGTCATCATTATATAATCTCTGGGAAATTTTCATTAAATATTTGACTCAATTTTTAATTAAATCATTTAATTAGGTTTTTTTTTTTATTGAGACCATTGTGAATTTTAAGTCTTACATGGTTATATTTCTGGCATTTAGTGACAGTGAATTAAAGCCATTCCCACCAAGAATCTTAAAAAAAAAAAAAAGAAAAGAAAAGAAAAGAAAAGATAATACATTCTGAGCAACAGTACAGCTGGTAAGGCATTCCCTTGCATGAAGCTACCTGGATTCAATTCTCAGCATTCCATATGGTCCCCCCAAGCCTGCCAGGAACTTTCCCTGAATAAAAATGCATAGCCAGGAGTAAGTCTTGAGCACTGCCAGGTTGGGACAAAAACCAAAATTTTTTTTTAAATTTACTAGATATAATTGAGACTAACGTTAGAAATAAAGAAAAAATAAAAAGCTAACAAGCACCAAAATATAATTTTTAAAAATTTAATACTTCATAAGTATTACACTTCAATGCTAACTGGTCCTTTATAAGAATATGAATGCAATTCTTACCTAAGTTTACACAAAGATTACTGAAACTGAGATTCTTTCAAGATGTTGCTGACAGAAATGGAAAATTGCACATATTTTAAATCCTGCAGCAATTCTGATAAAAAAAAAAAAAGAAAACAAGAAAACCCACTTCTTTTAACACCTTCATATTCATAAGAATGTCCTCAAAGGGAAAAGATTAAGAGGTTATTTTGCAAATGAAATCCTATAAATTGGGAAGTTAAAAACACAGAGAAAGAAATACCTAATTACTGTTACTGAACACATCTCCACTTTTCAGTATCTAGGACTTCAGAAATACAATAACCTAAAATTCATGTTCCTCAACATGATTCAGTCTCATTTTTTCTGGGGTATTTATTCATTTCCATTGCCAGTTCTTTCACACCTGCTGACCACCCACAGTCATTGATCACTGGCACTTTGTGCCATTCTGAAAAGGCAACCTCACAAAGCCTTATGCCACATACAGAAATAACTGTGAGGTGGACAAAACAGGGCACATCGAGGGAAATTTTGAAGAGTTAGGGTGAGGGGCATAAAAACGTATTAACTTAGTGTACATGTAACATAAAATGCAGCTATCAGGACTAGACTGCCAAAGTAAAAAGATACTGTTTTAATTACAATAAACAGACTACAATGTTCTTTATTTTTCTAACTTAAATCTTTACAGCTTTTTATTCTTTGAAGCAGTACAATATGTAGAAAAACCCAAGGCTGCAAAAATATATCTTAAAAATTTATTTCTAAGTAAACAAACGAGATAAGCACAGTACAGCTCATAAAACGAGGTATTTTCAACACCCTCAAAAGTATCCTTCAGGGGCCAGATCCATAGCATAGTGGTCGGGCATTTGCCTTGCACGCAGCAAGATCCAGGACAAATGGTGGTTCAAATCCTGGTGTCCCATATGGTCCCCCAAGCCAGGAGTGATTTCTGAGCACATAGCCAGGAGTAACCCCTGAGCGTCACTGGGCATGGCCCAAAAACAAACAAACAAAAAAGGATTCTTATCTCTGTTATTAATCCCTATGTATCACAAAATAATTACTCTCTTCTAACACATGTTTTCAGTTTTATTTAGATATAAATTCTATTGTGCCCAGTGCCCAATTCTGTTGTGCTGTTAATGAGATTCATTATTGTTCTTGTGTGGAACTTGATTTATTCCTTTTTATAAATAAGTAGAATATAAAAATACCGCAATTTATTTAAACATTCTCTCACTGGTGAACATAGCTACTTCCCAAAAGACATGATGTACCTGGATATCATTTAACATTTATGTTATGGATATCATCTATATACCTGGATAATAGTTCAACAGTTCTGTTAAAGGTAGGCCTGGAGAATATTCTGGTGCATAACCTTTAACTTTCATCAACATCTTCAAAGATAGTTGGACCAATTTACACTCTCACCAGCTGGAGTTCTAGTTGTTCCCCATTGTCCTCACTAGAGAGTGCCCGTCCTTTCCATTTTAGCCAATCTGATTACATGGTATCACACTAGTTCCATTTTGTGATTACTTATATGGTGCTGCTTTTCAGAGGTTTACTGGTCATTTGCATGTCCTCTAGTAAAGAGCTTGTCCATAGCCTTCTTACTGATATCTGCCAGTTATTTAAATTTTTTAGGTAAGAGACATGTCATTTTGCATATTATTCAAATATTTCTCTTCTAGACTATAAATTAATTTTAATTGTTTAGTCTGAATATTATATTTTAATAAACAGAAGTTCTTAACATTTACGTAGTTTAATTTAGCATCTATTCATTTCTGGTCAGGGCTTTGTATGTCTTAATTAAGAAACATTTCCAGACACTTAGGTCATAAAACTATTTAATACTGTTTGTTTGGGGGAATTAGACCTGGAGAGGTTGGAGGCCACCCCAGGTTCTGTGCTCAACAGTTGCTCAAAGAAGTGCTCAAGGGACCATTCAGGGCAAGGAACTGAACCTGGGTCTCCAACACACAAAGCATAAACTCTAGCCCTTCGAGCTATCTCCTGAGCCCAATGTGGCATAATCTTTATCATTGTATTATTTTATTTATTCTCACATTACTGTTTATTATTCTTTATTTCTATACCTCTTCTGCAAATTCTCTAAATGCTTTATAGTTTACTACTGGTAGAACTGGTCCTTCTGAAAACCAAAACACTGGAAACAACAGTTCACTGACCAGACAGAGGTAAAAGACTGCACTTTCAACAGATAAACAAACAAACAAATAAATAAATAACATCTGAGTTCTATTGTTCTGGAGATCAAACAGCTGGGCCAGTAAAGTCTCTTTACTTCCCCTTAAGGAACAACACACCAATCAAGCTAAAGTTCAGAAGTGAAAACTATAAACTTGTGACGTCTCACTCATCTATGGGTTTTAAGAAAAATGAAAGACATTCTTGCAATAATAACTTTCAGACACAAAAGAGAAAAAGAGCTGGAAGTTACAGCTCACCTCATGAAGCTCACCACAAACAGGGATGAGTTTAGTTAGAGAAATAACTATGTTTTGAACTATCCCAATAATGAGAATGTACGAGGGAAATAGAAAGCCTGTCTAGAGTGCAGGCAGGGGTTGGGTGGGGAGAAGGGAGATTTGTGACATTGGTGATGGGAATGTTGCACTGGTGATGGGTGATGTTCTTTACATGACTAAAACCCAAACATAATCATGTATGTAATCAAGGTGTTTAAATAAAAAAAATTATAAAAAAATATCCTAAATGGAGCAAGGAAAGCCTATTCAACAAGTGGTGTTGGCACAACTGGTTAGCCACTTGCAAAAAAGTGTACTCAGACCCCCAGCTAACACCATGTACAAAGGTAAAATCCAAATGGATTAAAAACCTTGATATCAGAACTGAAACTATAAGGTATATAGAACAACATGTAGGTGAAACACTCCAGGACATCGAGACTAAAGTTATCTTTAAGGAGGAGACAGCACTCTCCAAACAAGTGGAAGCAGAGATAAACAGATGGGACTATATTAAGCTGAGAAGCTTCTGCATCTCAAAGGAAATAGTGCCCAGAATACAAAGGCCACCCACTGAGTGGGAGAAATTATTCACCCAATACTCATCAGATAAAGGACTAATATCCAAAATTTACAAGGTACTGACAGAACTATACAAGAAAAAAACAATTAACCCCATCAAAAAATGGGGAGAAGAAATGAACAGGCACTTTGAAAAAGAAGAAAGGCAAATGGCCAAAAGGCACATGAAAAGATGCTCAACATCACTAATCATCAGGGAGATGCAAATCAAAACTACTATGAGGTACCACCTCATACCCCAGAGATTGGCACACATCACAAAAACGGAAAACAAGCAGTGCTGGCGGGGATGTGGAGAGAAAGGAACTCTTTTTCACTGCTGGTGGGAATGCCGTCTAGTACAACCTTTATGGAAAGCTATATGGAGATTCCTTCACAAACTGGAAATTGAGCTTTCATATGATCCAGCTATACTACTCCTAGGAATACACCCGAGGAACACAAAAATACAATACAAAAATCCCTTCCTTACACCTATATTCATTGCAGCGCTATTTACAATAGCCAGACTCTGGAAACAATCACGATGCCCTTCAACAGATGAGTGGCTAAAGAAACTGTGGTACATATACACAATGAAATACTATGCAGCCATCAGGAAAGATGAAGTCATGAAATTTTCCTATACATGGATGTACATGGAATCTATTATGCTGAGTGAAGTAAGTCAAAAAGAGAGAGAAAGATGCAGAATGGTTTCACTCATCTATGGGTTTTAAGAAAAATGAAAGACATTTTTAACAGTATCTCAGAGACAAGAGATATGAGGGCTGGTAGGTGCAGCTCATGACATGAAGCTCATCACATAGTGATGAGTGCAGTTGGAGAGATGACTACACTGAAAACTATCATAACAATGTGAATGAATGAGGGAAGTAGAAAGCCTGTCTCGAGTACAGGTGTAGGTGGGGGTGGGGAGGAGGGAGATCTGGGAAATTGGTGGTGGGAATGTTGCACTGGTGAAGGGGGGTGTTCTTTACATGACTTTAATCATACAACTATAATCATATTTGTAATCACGGTGTTTAAATAAAGATAATCATAGAAAGAAAGAAGGAAGGAAGGAAGGAAGGAAGGAAGGAAGGAAGGAAGGAAGGAAGGAAGGAAGGAAGGAAGGAAGGAAGGAAGGAAGGAAGGAAGGAAGGAAGGAAGGAAGGAAGGAAGGAAGGAAGGAAGGAAGGAAGGAAGGAAAGAAAGAAAGAAGAAAGAAAGAAAGAAAGAAAGAAAGAAAGAAAGAAAGAAAGAAAGAAAGAAAGAAAGAAAGAAAGAAAGAAAGAAAGAAAGAAAGAAAGAAAGAAAGAAAGAAAGAAAGAAAGAAAGAAAGAAAGAAAAAGTGGTAAAATGGGGCCAGAGAGATAGCATGGAGGTAGCGTGTTTGCCTTTCGTACAGAAGGACAGTGGTTCGAATCCCAGCATCCCATATGGTCCTCAGAGCCTGCCAGGGGCAACTTCTGAGCAGAGAGCCAGGAATAACCCCTGAGCATTGCCTGGTGTGACCCAAAAAACAAACAAAATACACACAAAAAGAAGTGGTGAGGTAAGCAGTGGGACAGCTTAAAAACTCTTCTAACCTTATAACTCAACTGTAACAGATCCACTAAAGTTTGGGGTCTTCTCATCACTAATGCCCCCAACCCCACCCCACCCACACCACCTGAAGAAACAGGAAAGAAGCCAACCCAGATTCACAATCTAAACTCCTAGAGTCAACTGCTATCAAAGTTAGATGCATTTCCTCAAAGAAAATAACAAGTTTCAAATTACAGAATGAGGGTAACACTGAATCCAGAAAGGCACTACAATGAAACTTACCTAAATTGGGAAATCTCAATGAATCCTAAAATATCCATTAGCGATGTCTAAAAAAAAGAAGTTCTGGCACATACATTCAAACTAACTCTACCATTAAAAAGACGAAGTCTGACTCAGGGAGAAGGCTCAAAGGGCTAAAATGCAAATTTGACATGCAGAAGTCCCAGGTTTCATCTCAGCAGCACATGATACTGAACACCAAGCAGGACCAAAGCCTGAACAATATCATATGTGACCAGGGGTCAGCAACCTGCAGCTCTTTTGAAGCTTAGCTGTGGCTCCTACAGCAGGGCGGATTGCAGGGGGCCGGAAACAGTATCACTTACCTCCACCGCCTCCAGACGCTTTGTGTGGCAAAAATCTCATTAAACAGGCAAATTAAACATTTTTATTGGCTATTAATTTGCACAAATATATTTTACTTTGTATAGTGAAAAAGTTCTTTTTTTTTAGGTCGACAGCTAACTCCTCGTTCCTGTATATAGCATTAAGATAAGAAACAATGTATGCAGTGCTATATTTGTTTTAAATGTCGAAATGGTTTTGTAGCTCCCAGTTTTTTTTCCCTTCTGAAATGAGTCCAAGTGGCTCTTTATGTCTTGAAGGTTGCAGGCCCTGCCCAATAACAAAACAAAAAGTGAAACTATATTCTGGGACATAATGAATGAAACTTAACATAATTCTGCTAAGTGAACTGAGAAGAAAATGAAATATGATTATCAGGTGGTTTCAAACATGGAAAAGGATTTTAATGAAGCAAACAATCTGACAAAAAATATTAGACTTTTTGTGCCAATTATGGTGGTTACAACAGGGAAGGTGGATTGGAAAGGATAGGTAAAGGCAAGTTTCCTTAATGGTGAGATGGCACTGGAACTTAAATACAGTAGTTCAAGTGTTGAATTTTATATATGCATAGAGTTGTAAAAGTCTATAACATTGAAAAATAAATAAAAATATGAAAAAATAATTTAAAAAACTCATGAACACAATTATACAGATAGATAAAAGCTACCTAAACTTAAAAATAAAATCAACAAAAATCCTAAAAAATATAATATTGAAAGGCTGGATTGAAAGCATAGCGATAGGGCATTTGCCTTGCACACTGCTGACCCAGGATAGGCCTGGGTTCGATTCCTGACATCACATATAGTCCCCAGAGCCAGGAGTTACCATGAGTGCAACTGAAAGTGGCCCCAAACCTTAAATATACATATAATATTGAGATGAGTTAAATTGAAATCCGCATAATACTCAAACAAATGAAGACTTGAAAAATAATGTACATTGCATTCTCAGAATGAACAGGAAACAGATTCTATTTTCTGTATGAACCACATCAGCCCAGCACCACATCCTACACCCTCTGAGAGAAAAAGCTCAGATCCACAACTGAACTCAAAGGTTCTCAGGTGGGACCAGACTACAAGCTGAAAATTCTGGGATATTTTCAGAATGGGTTTGGGCAGTCTCCCCATACCTACCCCAAAACTCAACAGCGTCTTCCCACACCAACCATTTTCCTGGCAGAAAAAGGAACTGGTTCCTTTACCAAACTCCAAAAGAGAGTAACAGTTGCCAACTCTTCCCACGTAGTCTGCTCCTAGGTGATACCTATGTGGCATTCACAGAAAGATAAGAGATAGATTCTCCTTTCTGCATGAACTACAGCAGCCCAATACCATTAACTACCACTGGTCCTCAAACTACAGCCGGCGGGCCACATATTGTATTTGTTCCTGTTTTGTTTCTTCACTTCAAAATGTGATATATACAGTGTGCATAGGCACTTGTTCATAGTTTTGTTTTTATTATATAATCCAGCCCTTCAATGGTCTGAAGAACAGTGAACTGGCCCCCTATTTAAAAAGTTTGAGGCCACTACTACACCCTCCAAAAGAAATGGTGCAGCTCCACTTAAGTTAACCAAACTACTAAGCCACCAAATCTGTTCCAGATCTATAGATCCTGGGGCAGTAACACCTCAAATTTTCATAGTGTATCAGACCAGTAGTATCACAAGAAAGTTGATGGGGAAGTTACATAGAAGTCTTCCATCCTCAGTGAGACTAAACACCAACAACTAAACACCCAATAAATCCTTAGACTTTAAATATGGAGAAATATAACAATGATTTCTTGTTAATTTAAGTCATAGTAATTCCATTTGCCTTTGTGTTGTAACAAAGAATATGAAGTAAGTTTGTGCCTGCAAGGGATAGACTAGGATGGTGGTTGGGAAATTAGGAACACTGATGAAAGGTCACCTTGGTGGTAGAATTGGTGTTTGAACATTTACTGACTAAAACAACTGCATTATGAGGGGTCAGAGAGATAGCACTGCGGAAGGGCATTTGCCTTGCAAGCAGCAAGGACAGACTAATTCAGGACAGATGGTAGTTCAAATTCCGGCATCCCATATGGTCTCCTGTGTCTGCGATTTCTGAGTGCAGAGCCAGGAGTTGCCGCCAGGTGTTTCCCATAAACAAACAAACAAAAATAAAACTGTATTATGAACAGCTTGGTAAACTTCAGTATTATAATAAAAAAGTGTTTTAAGTTCTGCATGATGAGTAAGTTCTGGAGACCAAGTGTATAGTATGGTGATGATAGTTTAAAGTTAGAGGAATTGAGCTGTACAGTACAACTAGAGTCTGCTAGAGTTTTTCTTATTACCCCTCCTTTCTCTATTGTTGATAATAATGCTGACGCTATGATAGTGGGAACTGCACATAAATATCAACAACATTTATACAATAATAAAACCCAAACCCTATCAAAATATTGGGAGAAAAAATGAACAGGTACTTCTCTAAGAAACACAGAGGTCAAGAGCAGACTCTAGGCATGACCAGGTGTGATCCCCAAACCCAAAAGTAAACTTTAAAAATAAATATAAATAAATTAACATGGTAAAAAGAAAATAAAAGAAACAGCAGCTTAACAAAAACCCAGATCATTAAAAAATTTGAGAATAATTGTGAGTGGTAGGGTACTTGCCTTGCACAGGGTCAACCTAGGTTCGAACCGTGGCATCCCATATGGTCTCCAAACACACCCGGAATAATTCCTGGATGCAAAACCAAGAGTAACCCCTGAGCCCACTAGGGTATAACCCCCAAAAATTAAAAAGTATACAGAAAAAATTGAGTTCTCTTATATGAGGAACATAGAATAATTCAATTTAGAGACAAAAAGTAAAATGGTGGTTTGGAGCAAGTAACAAGGAATTCTTCTTATTGTTGCTGTTACTGAGTTTTGTCAGTAACTTTGACTTACTTGTTAGTGCTCAGGGCTTACTACTGAAAATACTCGAAGGCTTCATTCATAGAAGGATCTGAGGAACCATATATGATACCGTGGATCAATCCTGATCCCAAGTACAAAGCACTGCTATGTTATTTATCAAGATCTTGGGGAATTGATTTTCAATAAATAAAGATTTTAATTTTAAAAGATTTTTAATAGATACAAAATCTTACTGAAGAGAAGTAGAAATATTCTGAGTTTGGACAGCAGAAATAGATGCACAACAATGCAGCAGTATTTAGTCCTAGAAGTTGGCTAAAAACTGAATTTTGTGGAGAACTGCAAAAACAAATTTAGAAGACAAATTACAAGCCAGTAATTGATAAAGATGTGAAAAAAGAAAAGAGAGACAAAACATAGGAAGAAAATGTAAGGAACTTAATGAACAAAGACACAAGAAGTAATCTCCAAATCATAGGAATAAGATAAGGGAAGAAAAAAAAAGTGAAAAACAAGTAGTGAGGAAGATAATAGCAGAGAACTTCCCACTCTTTGGAAAGAGGTTGCTATATTTAATCTAAGAAGCTAAAAAGAGTGCCAAACAAAATACACCCTACGAGAACAACACCATCACATAGTAATCCTAATGGCAATAAAATAAAGAGATATGGACTCTTAAAAGCAGTAAGGGAGGGACCGGAGCAGTGGCGCAAGGAATTGGGCATTTGCCTTGCACATGCTACTTAGGACTGACCACAGTTTGATCCCCTGGTGTCCCATATGGTCCACCAAGCCAGGAGCTATTTCTGAGCACATAGCCAGGAGTAACCCCTGAGCATCACCGGGTGTGGCCCAAGAAAGAAAAAAAAAGCAATAAGGGAGTGAAAAAAGTTATTATAAAAAAAAAAGAACATAAGAATCAAGCCAGATCTCCCATCTGAAACAATCCAGACAAGAAGAGAGTGGAATGACATATTCAAAGAAAGAAACGAAATAGAAGAAACTTTCAAGTAGGTTTCATCCAGGAATGCAAGGATGGTTTAACATCCCTAAATCTATCAACATAATACACAACATCAACAACAAGAAAAATAAAATCACATGATCATATCAATAGACATAGAGAAAATATTTTATAAGGTCCAACACCCATTCTTGATGAAGACTCTCAGCAAGATGGGAAAGGAAGGAACCTTTCTCAATATAGTTAAGGCCATCTACCACAAGTCAGAGGCAAATAATGCCCTTAATGGAGAAAACCTAAAAGCCTTCCCTCTAAATTCTGGCACAAGACAAGGCTGTCCTCTGTCACCATTCTTACTCAACATAGCACTGGAAGTCCTTGCTATAGCGATTAGGCAAGAAAAAGATATCAAGGGAATCCAGATAGGAAAGGAAGAAGTCAAGCTTTCACTGTTTGCAGGTGACATGATACTCTACTTAGAAAACTCTAAAGACTCTACCAAAAAGCTTCTAGAAATAATAAATTCATATAGCAATGTGGCTGGAGTGCCCATACTAATAATAGATGATGAAAACTTTATACTCAGGAAAGTTGTAAGGGACAAAGATGGCATTTTGTATTAACCAAGGGGTATGTATAGCAGGAAGAAATCACTCTCCTAAACATATATGCACCGAATGAGGGGCCAGCAAAATATTTAATACAACTGTTGACAAATCTGCAAAATAATATCAATAACAACACAATAATTGTGGGGGTCCTCAACACGGCTTTGTCAACACTGGATAGGTCAACCAGACTGAAACCCAACAAGAATATACTAGACCTGAGAAGAGAAATGGAAGAGAGAGACCTAGTAGATATATATAGGACACTCCATCCCAGAACCCTGGATACACATTTTTCTCCAATGTACATTGATATTTTCCAGGATAGACTACATGTGGTCACATAAAACATACATCCATAATATCAAGAGGATAGAAATTTTGCAGGCTACCTTTGCTGACCACAAGGCTCTGAAATTATATGTGAATTCCAAAGAGACACAGAAGAAAAACTTTAACACCTGGAAGTTAAACAGCCTCATACTGAATAACCAGTGGGTCCGAGATGAAATAAAAGAGAAAATCAGGGGCTGATGAGGTGACGGTAGAGGTAAGGTGTCTGCCTTGCAAGCACTAGCCAAGGAAAGACCGTGGTTCAATCCCCAGCATCCTATATGTTACCCCAAGCCAGGGGCAATTTCTGAGTAATTAGCCGGGGTAACACCTGAGCATCAAACGGGTGTGGCACCAAAAAAAAAGAGGAAATCAAAACTTTCCTGGAAACAAATGATACTAAAGACACAAACTATCAGAACTTATGGACACAGCAAAAGCAATACTAAGAGAAAAATTTATAGCTTTGCAAGCACACATCAGGAAGGAAGAAGGAGCCTACCTGAATAGCTTAATAACAGCTCATAGAATTAGAAAATGATCAACAAAAGGAAACAAAAATAGGGAGACAGAAGAAAATAACAAAGCTGAGAGCAGAAATCAACGAAGTGGAAACACAAAAAACAACCCGAACAATCTACGTAGAAAATCCTAAAGACTCTACCAAAAAGCTTCTAGAAACAATAGACTTATATAGCAAGGTGGCAGGTTACAAAATTAACACACAAAAATCAATGTCCTTTCTATACACCAATAATAATAGGGAAGAGAAGGAAGTCAAGAAGGCAATCCCATTCACATTAGTGCCACACAATCTCAAATATCTTGGAGTCAACTTGACCAAAGACATAAAGGACCTATACAAAGAAAACTATAAAGCCCTGCTATAAGAAATAAGAGAGGACACGTGGAAATGGAAGCACATACACTGTTCATGGATTGGCAGGATTAACATCATCAAAATGGCAATACTCCCCAAAGCATTGTACAGATTTAATGCAATCTCTCTAAAGATACCCATGACATTCTTCAAAGAAGTGGATCAGGCACTTTTGAAATTCATCTGGAACAATACACACCCTAGAATAGCTAAAGCAATCCTTGGGGAAAAGAATATGAAATGAATTACTTTTCCCAACTTTAAAGTTTGCTACAAAGCGATAGTTATCAAAACAGCATGGTATTGGAATAAATACAGGCCCTCAGATCAGTGGAATAGGCTTGAATACTCAGAGAATGTTCTCCAAACATACAAACACCTAATTTTTGATAAAGGAGCAAGAAATCCTAAGTGAGGGGCCGGGCCGTGGCGCTGGAGGTAAGGTACCTGCCTTGCCTATGCTAGCCTAGGACGGACCGCGGTTCGATCCCCCGGCGTCCCATATGGTCCCCCAAGAAGCCAGGAGCAACTTCTGAGCGCATAGCCAGGAGTAACCCCTGAGCGTCACTGGGTGTGGCCCAAAAACCAAAAAAAAAAAAAAAAAAAAAAAGAAATCCTAAGTGGAGCAGGGAAAACCTCTTCAACAAGTGGTGCTGGCAGAACTGATTAGCCACTTGCAAAAAAGCGAACATAGACCCCCAGTTAACGTCATGTACGAAGGTAAAATCCAAATGGATTAAAGACCTTGATATCAGACCTAATACCATAAGGTATATAGAACAACACGTCAGTAAAACACTCCATGACATTGAGACTAAAGTCATCTTCAAGGAGGAAACTGCACTTTCCAAACAAGTGGAAGCAGAGATCAACAGATGGGAATACATTAAGCTGAGAAGCTTCTGCACCTCAACAAAAAATAGTGCCCAGGATACAAGAGCCACCCACAGAGTGGGAGAAACTATTCACCCAACACCCATCAGATCAGGGGCTAATATCCAAAATATACAGGGCACTACAGAACTTTACAAGAAAAAAAACATCTAATCCCATCAAAAAAATGGGGAGAAGAAATGAATAGACACTTTGATAAAAAAAGAAATACAAATGGCCAAAAGGCACATGAAAAAATGCTCATTGTCACTAATCATCAGGGAGATGCAAATCAAACCAACAATGAGATACCATCTCACACCACAGAGATTGGCACACATCACAAAGAATGAGAACAATAAGTGCTGGCGGGGATGTGGAGAGAAAGGAACTCTTATCCACTGCTGGTGGGAATGCCACCTAGTTCAACCTTTATGGAAAGCGATATGGAGATTCCTCCAAAAACTGGAAATCGAGCTCCCATACAATCCAGCTATACCACTCCTAGGAATATACCCTAGGAACATAAAAATACAATACAAAAACCCCTTCCTTAAACCTATATTCATTGCTGCACTAATTACCATAACAAGACTCTGGAAACAACCAAGATGCCCTTCAACAGACGAATGGCTAATGAAACTGTGGTACATATACACAATGGAATATTATGCAGCTGTCAGGAGAGATGAAGTCATGAAATTTTCCTATACATGGATATACATGGAATCTATTTTGCTGAGTGAAATAAGTCAGAGAGAGAGGAAAAAATGCAGAATGGTCTCACTCATCTATGGGTTTTAAGAAAAATGAAAGATATTCTTGCAATAATAATTTCCAGACACAAAAGAGAAAAGAGCTGGAAGTTACAGCTCACTTCATGAAGCTCACCACAAACAGGGATGAGTTTAGTTAGAGAATAACTACGTGTTGAACTATCCTAATAATGAGAATGTATGAGGGAAAATAAAAGCCAGTCTAAGTACAGGCAGGCATTGGGTGGGGAGGAGGAAGATTTGGGACATTGGTGATGGGAATGTTGCACTGGTGATGGGTGGTGTTCTTTACATGACTGAAACCCAAACACAATCATTTATGTAATCAAAGTGTTTAAATAAAATATAAAAAAGAAAAAAGAAAAACAAGAAACAATGATATCTCATTACCTAACTTGAAGCTCCACTACAAAGCTATAGTGATCAAAACAGCTTTGTATTGGAATAAAGACAGACTTTCAGACCAATAGGTCGAATATCCACTGACAAACACCCAAGTATATGAACAATTAATATTTGACAAAAGAGCCAAAAACTTGAAATGAAATAAAGACAGTCCCTTTCAACAAATGTGTTGGAACAATTGGATAACCATGTGCAAGTAATTAAAAATTGATCTATATCCCTCCTTACACAAATCAATTCATAGTTGATTATAAACCTTGAGATTAGACCCAAATCCATAAAGTTCACTGAGGAAAACACAGGCAGAGCATTACTCCAAGACTTAGACCACAAAGAAGTTTTTGATTATAGGATGCCAATGGTAAAGGCTATAGCATCAAGTCTGAAGAAATGGTACTACATCAAAGTAAAAAGTTTCTGGGGCCGGAGTGGTGGCGCAAGCAGTAAGGACTGCAGTTCAATCCCCTAGTGTCCCAAGCCAGAGAGATTTCTGAGCACATAGCCAGGAGTAACCCCTGAGCATCACTGGGTGTGACCCAAAAACAAAACAAAACAAAAGTTTCTGTACGGCAAAAGAAACATGGCCTAAAATTTGAGGGCAGTTAACTGAATGGGAGAAAAATTTTGCACTCAACACTTCGGAAAAAAATTTTGATGTCTAGGATATACAAAGTACTCACGTCACAAAACCTAAACTCCACAAAACCTAAAAATCTCATCAAAAAATAGGAGAGGAGAGGCCGGAGAGATAGCACAGCAGTAGGGTATTTGCCTTGCACACAGCCAACCCAGGACAGATGGTGGTTCAAATCCCAGCATCCCATATGGTCCCCCATGTCTGCCAGAAGCGATTTCTGAGTACAGAGCCAGGAGTAACCCCTGAGCACCACTGGATGTGACCCAAAAACCGAGAGGGGGAGGGGGAATGAACAGCCACTTCTCTGAGGAAGATCAACAGGTGGCCAACAGACACATGAAAAAACTGCTTATCATCATTTATCATTAGGGAAATCCAAATCAAGACAACACTGAGGTATCATCTAACACCACTGAGGATGGCATATATCAAAAATAATAGAAACAATCTCTGTTGGCAGGGATGTGGTGAGAAAGGAACTCTCCTCCACTTGTAATGGGAATGCTTCCTGATTCAACCCTTATGAAAATAAGAGTTGAATAACTATATGAAGAAATGCAAAGTTCAAACAGGAGTTGTCTCAAACTCCCTTGGCCTCAGAGTTTAGCAAAGAGAAGGAAAGAAACTGAGTAGAGAAGAAACACAAATATGAAAGGATGGGGGCCAGGAGACAAGCAATCTAAAGTGGAGACTAAAAAATAGATAAGACAGAACTCAATACCCAAGCCAGTCAATAACAACAGAATAAAAATCAAAAAAAAAAGACTCATATTCTAACAACGTAAACTTAAAATAGGCCTGTTACACTGGCAGACTTGGAGGCAAAGGGTGGTGGTTAGAATACACTCTGGGAACATAGTGGAGGTAGGTCAACACTGGTGGTAGAATTGGCTCTGTTTCATTGTACATCTGAAACCCCAACTATGAAGAACTTTGTAAATCACAAGCGTTTCAATAAAATTACATTAAATTACAAAGACATATTCAGAAGAAATGAGAAAGAATATTTATATTCTTGCTCATGTCCAAACTTCAATCCTGCCTTTATTCTCTCCTTGGAGACAACTGACTTCAGTGTTGATTTGAGATCAAAGCTAAGATCAAAAAATAATAAAAAAGCTAAAATCAGTAAACATTTTTAGTCTTTCTGCTTTCCTTACATGTATTTACAGTTATAACCTTTCCTCTAAGTATGATATGAGTCACGTCCATAAATTTTGATATTTTTATTTTAATTCTGCCCCAAATATTTAAATTAATTTAATTCTTTGTCTTCATGACCAAGGAGAAAATGTCTTCTCTAGAAAATATATATAAAAGGGATTTTCTTTTCATTGCTTAGTCTAAAGCAGTACTTCTCGACCTTTTCCCAACCACCACCCCTTTCCTTCCTGTGGACCCTCTGTCCTATGGATCAGCATCTTCATCTGGTTTGTCTCACCCTTAATACTCCAGAGGCCTAGAGGAACTCAGATGAGAATCACTCCTTTGGAGAACACTAATACTGCTGATTTCAATCCTCTGAATTATATAGAGACTTGTCCTGCTGCTAACAGCCTGAATGAATGTCCATATATACTGGGAAAAGAACATATTTTCTTCAACTCTTTGGGCTGGCATATACATATGACAGTGCTTTTCAAATCTCCTAATTGCTAAATGTTGTTCTACACTTCACAAAAGTATCATTTTCTTTATAAAAATCCTTGTATGATTATTATGAATGTATCTATTTCTCCTCCCTATTTCCTTTTGAACATGTATTATGTAATCACTAAAATTATTTTTGGATCTCTAGACAATACTATAGAGAATAAAAATGAAGCAGCTCTTCTACACCAATAAAACTGGAAGCAATTATCTTCAATTATTATCCAAAATTGCTTACTCAAAAATAAAAATCTTTTTTTCATAGGCTCCAAAATGTAATTGGGTCATACCCAACAACTATACACACACACACAAACACACACACACACACACACACACACACACACATGCACGCGCGCACACACACACACACACACACACACACACATGACTAATTAGCTTAATTACAGGTACACTGCAATGAAGTCATGTCGTTGGGCTGATGGAAAAAAGTGCTGATTTTCAACACATTCTATTACTGAGCCTTTCTAACACCAAAAATATGCTAATTTTTCCAGACCACAATTACTTTGGTTCTGTTCTCTGGAAAAGATGCAGAATCATCCCAATCAGTACTCAGTTCACTGAACTTAGCATTCATGTTGCCTTAGAACTACTGTTCATCGTGAAGGTAATCATTACCATCATTTTGCCTACACCTTTGCTCTGAAAGAATATTTAATGCTCTGGCAAAGATTCTGTGTATGATTCTCTGGACAATTTCAGAGCTCCAATGGAAAACAGCTAACTATTCAGTCTTGCCTACCATCCTCCATTTTCTCAGCTCAGATGAAGTCTCCCAGTTTCCATCAAGTACCACCTTTTCCCATACCTGGGAATCTTTGACTCTCCATCTACAGCAAGTACATCATGGTGAACTTTCTACTTGTTTTTCTTTGATTTATATCAAATGAGGAGCGAAACCAAATTATTCCTGCTGATTTTCTCAGCAGCTAGCATGCCTTGTCACACATTCTGTCTACTCAGATCCCCTAAAATCCCTTACACATCACTTCTAGTGATCCTCTTTAAAATCTAAGTCAAATAATATTTCTACCTCAATACCTTTTTTTTTTTTTTTTTTTTTTTTTTTTTTTTTTTTGGCTTTTGATGGTTTTCTATTTGACTCCATAAAAGATCTATTGTGGCCTGGCCCTTCATGTTCTTGCTATTTATTTTGGGTTTTGGGTCATACCCAGCTCTGCTCAGGGTTTACTCCATCTCATCAGGTATAATTCCTAGAAAGGCTTAGGGGAATATTTGGGATGCCAGTCACTGAACCCATTGTGCAAGGCAAATGCTGATCTATCTCTCCAGCACAATCTAGCCCTTTATTATCTTCTGACCAACACTCCTTTACTAACTCTGCACATCTTACACCCTGAGGCCTGTACACATATTTACAAACTATTCCTTCCCTCACATAATACTCTCTGCCAAAATGCAAGTCTAAGTGTCTGACTTTCACTTTTATTCATACTCTACTCTCTTCAGTTTCCCCAATCAAATGTCAAATTACTATTCCAAATAATCTCTTCCCCTTATACAAAGTTCTATATATAAAATTTTTCATATATAGGTGCCAGACATGTAGTTCAGCAGTAAAGTACTTACTTACCTTTCATGTGTGAAGCCCTAGTATGAACTTGATTATCATTAATAAGCATCTTAACTGTTGAAAAGTATAATGCCAACATTTTATGTTATTTTAATAAACTAGTATATCGCAAAGAAAAATTCACATTTGAATAAAGCTTTTGAAAATAAGATTGTGTATATAATTAAATTCTGAAGATAGATGAGTGATTCTAGGTATTTCTGGTTTTTAGATTAAAAAAAATTTAAAAAACATACAAAAATGTAGACAAATACTATGGAAAAATCTCAAGCCAAAATGGGCTTCAAATTCTACAAGGTTACCTGCAACATCAAACATGCTTTTCTATTCTCATTGAAATGGACAGGAGTCCTATGCTAGAAAATGTCAAAGTTCTCCCCTGAAATTAAGAGATGGAAAGTAAATTGGCTACTAAGCCAATCCATATCCTCATGACACAAACATGAGCATAAACTGCTCCTTCACCTCACTTACCACTATTCTGGTTAATGTGGACTCTCAATCTGGACTGGCTGCTTTACTTAAATATTAGATACTGGGTCTACCATTAATCATGGGGAGCAACTGAAATGCAGGAGCTTCTCCATTAGCATTATTTTGTTTGTTTTCTGGTCATACGTAGTAATATTCAAAGATTACTACTGGTTCTGTAATCCGAGATCAGACCTGGAAGGTCCCAGAGGGGCTCTGGGGGCCTCAGGATTGAAACCAGGCCAGCCATGTAGAAAGCAAGTGCCTTAGATAAGGCATCTCACCTATACTATCTCACCAACCCCAAAAAGCATGGGTGAGGGGGATTGGGCCACAAGAAGCATTGTTCAGGGTTATTAATGGCACTGCATTCAGGAATCACTCCTGGGGAGCTAAGAGAACTAAGTGGGATGCCAGGATCAAACCCAGGTCAGCCATGTACAAAACAAGCACCTTACCTACTATACCATCTCAACAACCCCAAGGAGCAGTAATTTTTTGTTGTTTGTTTTTTGGGCCACATCCAAAAATGTTCAGGGGTTACTCCATGGGATGCCAGGCTTGAACCCAGGTGAGTTGTGAAAAAGCAAGCACCTTACCTGTTGTACTATTAACTGTACATTAATTTTAAAATGAAGAAAGACTTGGGTCCAACAAAGAGAATTGGCCCAATAAAGGCCAGTTCAGAATTTAAGTATACCTGGGTAATATCCTAACACAGAACTACGTAACAGAATGTACACAAAAATATAAAAATAATAAAAATAACCATACCATGTACAAATTTTGTGGGGCTGAAAAAAAAATAGGTGTGATATTAGAAGAGAAGATGACTCAGACTTTTTTTTACATTACACAGTGACAAGTCTTCAATTTTTCAGATGGTTGTGAATCAAAACACATGACACATTCAATCAAGGAAAAAAATATTTCTTGAGTATCTACTATGTGTAGAGAATATACTATTTCATTCACTTAGCTGATAAAAAAAATATGACCACACGGATTGTAGTTCACAGTCGCTCGGTCATACTTTCAGAGTGCAATATAATTTCAGCAGGCCATTCATGTGCACAAAATGGATAACAGCATTCAATGAGTGCATTCTGTGAGATGAACTAAAATGTCCCTGCCACAGCATGGAAATGAAATCTTCAGCATGGGCTAGAACACAACTTTTAAAAGTCCATCCAATACAGCTTTCAACAGCTACAAAGAGAAAAACTGAAAGGCTAATAATCATAGAGGCTGCAGAAGCTGCAAGCTGGAGAGAACGCACTGGGTGTTCCATTGTCAGTGGAGGTCACATCACAACAGCCTATTCTAATGCAATGTTTAAGAGTGCTATGGCACTGACTGGGTACAAATATCAAGACTCTGTTTCCTGCCCTCAAGTAGTATATAGTTAGTTACAAGACCATTCCCACCTCCTGTGGCCGTTACGTTTTAAGGCAGGAGCTTAACAATCACTAGGAACCAAAATTATACACACTAGGTCCTTAGAACCTGTGGTCTCTCTGAAAAAGAAGAGATAATGCAAATACTGAGGGAAAAATAAATGGAAACATTGGAAAAGTTCAAGCCTCCATAATAGGACAGAATCTATTGTTACATCAAAACTAGTGTTCCAGGAAGTCAGGGGACCAGAGGGAAACATTTCCAAGAAAAAAGTGAAGAATAATTTCAGGTACTGTGCTAAGAGCCCAGGTCCCTGAGGAGAAACCTGAAAGATGAGAAGATACCCTAGGCACTTTAAAAAAAAAAAGTCACAGAAGAAAGGAACTAAAAGAGAGAGGCCAAGGTAAGGAAGCAGGATAGCACCAGTTCCAAAGACAGAGAGAGTGAAATCTGAGAGTGGAAAAACCATTCTGATCTCAGGACATCTACTGAGATAGGAGTATAGGTTGTCAAAACAAAACCCTTCTTGAGGTAAGCAACACAGAACCAATCAAAGAGAACAGGTCCTCAAAAGAGAGGTAGTACCCACAGATTCAATCTCCAAAGATCTTGACCTAAAAAAGATGAAGCCACCTGCACAGGAGCCTGTATCAAATAGTACAAAAAGAAAAAAGAAAGAAAGAAAGAAAGAAAGAAAGCCTAAAATCAAGGGGCACTGAGAAAACTAATGAAAGAAGCTTTGTGGTAGGCTCGGGACAAAGTACATATCCTGCACAGGGACCCAAACAACACAACAGTCAAAAAATTAAAAAATGTTTAGTAAAATAGAGTCAGTATCATCACAGTTCTCCCTGCACCAGAAACCTCACTAATATTTGGAAGATCTCTCCTCTTCGGAATTCAGTAGGAGGAATAGCCTGACCTATCTGGATTCTTTCTAGGCACCACGCATTTCTCTGTCTGCTATTCATTCTCCTACTCCAAAAAAAATACTCTTCTGAGACTCCACTATCCGAAATCAGTAATGATATATAAGGATGAAAGCTAGTGGAAATTCTGAAGCCTCTCTATTACTGAATTTTTCTCACTCTCAATTCCAGGTCCTTGAACATACTCAAGTCCATCCATTTAAAGTGAGTGGTGGTGTCTCTTTTTACCATTCATCAATCCCAACACCAAACTCTCTGTCCACAGCAGAGGCTCTCAAAAGATTAAAAATATTTTGCAACTTTTAATGTTAAATTAAACATTTTACATTAAAAATTGCTACATGCAATCCAGGAGTTCCATTACTAAAAGTATCCAGAAGTATTCAAAAAGATACTTATACAACTGTGTTTTCTGCAGAGCTATTTACAACAGTCCAGATCTGGAAATAAGCGATGTCCAATCACCAAAGAATGGATAAAGAAGCTGCAGAATATATATGTACGCATTGCAGAATACTACTCAGCTATGAGAAAAGATAGAGTATTGCCATTTGCAATAAAGCAAACAAAATTGTAAGGAGTTATACTAAGAAAAGTAAGGAGAAAAAGGACAAATGTTGATGCTTTCAATCACATATAGGGTATAAAGAAACAAGGTAGTTGAACAAATAAATAGACCTTTGGATTCTAGGAGTAGAACTGAAGTTACTTAGTGGTATGGGGAGATGATCAAAGGATGATAGTGTGGAAAAGAGTGTAGCAATGGGTTATTAATACCCTGATGATGAGCACATATGGTGGCATACTTTAGAGGTGTGAAACTATCTTCTTAACTCAATTTTTTAGTTATCTTTAAAAAAACAGTATTTTAAAGATAATGTCAATTTCCCCCCAAGCATTCCACTTTCTGGCTTTTACTACTAAACCCTCCTGCAATCCGACTCTCTAACTTCTGTCCCCATCACTGTGTCACTTTTGCATCACCTTATAACTACAACCCTATCTATTATCCTACTATTGAGGTTTCTGGGATCATAGCATCCAGGACACTATCCTCTTGGCCCCTATTTGTACCAATTTGAAACCCCTCCACAGTTTCAAAATAACCATTCTCCATTATCTTTAGAACAAAGATTTCTTCCAATCACATTTTATACTTCTTTTGTCCTCAACTCTAGATCAGTTTCTTGAACCTCATAGAAACCAAAAGTCTCCATGATCAAATCCAAGCAAAGGTGAGAGCTTCTAAGACTTGGCTCTGTTCACTCCACCCTTTGCTTCTAGGCTAAAAGAAAGGCTAAGTGAATAAAGGTATTGTTAGACTCAACTATCAAAGTACTTATGCCTTAGCAATTCAGTGCCCAGTTGAAAAGCATTTCTTATTCCACAGTGAAAGAAATAATATACATACTAACTAGTGTCATTAATATGAGGCACCAGTTGAGAGCCTTGGATTCTGTTCAAACCTTGAGTCATGTTGGACTCTCATTTCCTGCCCCACTCTTTTTTATTTTTATTTTTTTATAAAATCGTTATTTAAGCACCATAATTACAAGCATGATTGTAGTTGGGTTTCAGTCATAAACAAAACAGCCACCCCTTCACCAGTGCAACCTTCCCACCACCAAGGTCCCCTCCTCCCCCACTCCTGACTGTATCTGTAACAGGCATTCTACTTCTCTCACTCATTAACATTGTTATGCTAGTTGTTAGTGTAGTTAATTCCCTAACAGCACTCACCACTCTTTGTGGTGAGCTTCATATTGTGAGCCTGTCTTTCTGGCCCTTAACTCTATTGTCTCTGGGCCTTATTACAATAATGTCTTTAACTTTTTTTAAAAAACCCATAGATGAATGAGACTATTCTGTGTCTATCTCTCTCTGACTTATCTCACTCAGCATAATAGATTCCATGTCAATTCATGTATAGGAAAATTTCATGACTTCATCTTTCCTGACAGCTGCATAATATTCCATTGTGTAGATGTACCACAGTTTCTTTAGCCATTCATCTGTTGAAGAGCATCTTGGTTGTTTCCAGAGTTTGGCTACTGTGAATAGTGCTGCAATGAATATAGGTGTGAAAAGGGGATTTTTAGATTGTATTTTTGTGTCCCTAGGTTATACCCCTAGGAGTGGTATAGGTGGATCATATGGGAGCTCAATTTCGAGTTTTTGGAGGAATCTCCATATTGTTTTCCATGAAGACTGGACTAGATGGCATTGCCACCAGCAGTGAATAAGAGTTCCTTTCTCTCCACAACCTGCCCCACTCTTATTTTCACAAGGTGGTAACAGTACCCACTGAAGACCACCCCTTCATACAGCCAGTATTCTGGAAAGGAAGTAGAAACCCTGTGTAAAAACTTAATGACTTTGCACGATAAAGAGTTTCCCAAAGTGGATGATACTGCTTCCCTGGATGTCACAGTTTCCACTGTATCTGGGATAGCAGGGGGTAGAGAAAGGGAGTGTGGAATGTTTTCAGCTTGTTTGCTTTAGGAACATAGTTTTTGGCAGAAGGGGGAATTCATTTGGGGTTCTGACAATGGGGCAGTAGGCCAAATAATTTGGGGGCCCTCTGACTTATCTGTTCAACAGATGCTGCAAGCTGCTACTTCTCCTTCAACAATTTAGCATCGAACTTTACAGTCTGGTACTGTAGTGCTAAGAACTCTCAAGTATCTTTCTCCAGTTCAGTTACCTTTTGATACCTAACACAGCCTAACACAGAACATGCTGACTCCAGGCACCTAAAATTCATCAAGGTAAGATGGAAACCATCATCTTTATCCCAAAATGGATGCTTTCCTTTTTCTCCATAAGGAGGGCACTATTCCCTTTCCCACCCTTCAGATGCTCCATTAGAACCTAGCACTGCCATGAATTCCTCCTTCAATTCCTATCACATACATTCTGGGAAAAACAGAGTCCCGAGTCCCAATTACTCTACCTCCTCAAACTTCCCTTCTTAAATTCTCCCATCCATTCTCCAAAGGCAAACCTCACCATGTCCTCCTTAATCTCTGAATTCTTCAGCCATTCCCTAAAGCCCTTAAGACTCCAAACTCCTTTCAACAGGAACCACAATAACCAACACGGCGTGGCCTCGCCTTCCTTCTCACCATTCCCTGCATTTGCAGGCTACTGCTCCACCATACTCACCTTTGCTTTTAGTTTCCCCAGTGCCTACTCCTTGCAGTAAATCTTTGTACATTCTTTCCTCAACTTAGATTTTTGGTTTTGTTTGTTTGGGGGCTTGGAGGCCACACCCAGCAGTGCTCAGAGCTAACTCCTGGCATTACACTCAGGTATCACTCCTGGCAGGCTTAGGGTATTATATGAGATGCCGGGGATCAACTCAGGCTTGCCACATGCAAGGCAAGCACCTTACCACTGTACTATCTCTCTGGCCCCTTAATACAGATTTTAACTCATTTTTTTTTTTTCTTGAACTGTCTTCAAGGCTTTTCTTCACGTCTCAGCTGGGATTAGCTCCTAGGATGGCCATTCTCAGAATACTTATCACACACCGCCTTACAAGCAGTAGCTAAAATTGTCTGAGAATTGGGCACAACAGTGAGAGGGTCTGTGTTTGAGAGGTATCTACTTTATTTGCCTTTATATCCTCAGCTCATCCTATAAATTGAAGTTAGCTCAGTAAATAATGTGAATGAATGGATTCAGTTCCCTCCTGCACCCTTATCTCTTACTAGCAATACACTTAAGGTAAGCCCTGAAATTGCTGGTCTCAATAAACTGTTACCAACATTTTGAAAGCTCTATTCCCTTGATTTCTACAAGTTCTATGATTCAAATATGCTTCAATGTAGCAGCCATTCTCTAAATGACTTCTGAATTTAACAGAGAGCTATTGAAAGAAATCTGTAAGGCTTAAGCATGGTTACCTTTAGAGAAAAAAAAAAACAGGAGGCATGCAATAAAAGAAAAGTCTTTTTACTTGGAGTATCTCATAGTCATAGTAAATGTTACAATATGCGTTAGTTATGTATTTTGTATCCAATATTTGTATCTATATTTGTATCCAATATTTACGACTTATAAGTTTGGGGAGAAGAAACCAATCTTGAGAAAAAAGATACAGATAACAAGTAGCATGTTTCCAAATGTACAAGAGCAGAAACCCCAAATATTATTTTTTAAGCAAAGTTGCAAAGGACTGAAATATAAAGGAATATATAAAGGAAATATAAATATATATGAATATATATACATATATATTAAATATAAAGGAAATATAATAGCAGTATCAGAAAACCTCATTTGAAGTAACTGTCAAATAAACTTCTTATAACTCTAAGAGGTTACTAGTAGTAGCCCAGACCTAATACAATCCTTTTATTACATACAATAGGCAACTATTTTAATTGAAACATTCTAGTAACCTAATGGTCATCTGCCACAATCAGGTTTCTATGGGAAGTGTGAGTATGGCCACCATTCACTGAGAATAAATAGATTATAATGCAGGCATGCCCTCTTTATAAAGTGTGTTGTGTATTCTTCTGGACATTTCAGAACAGTGTAGCACATCCTGACCATATATTATAAGCAGACCCCAAAAAATGCTCTAAAGCAACTTCATGTCAGTACCTGAACTTGCCAAGAACAATTTTTATATAACAAGCTTATTTTCTGGAATCCTTTCAGTGAAGACATAGAGGTCAGACATAAATAAAGTCAATCAAGCTTTCAAAACCTAATGAGTTTGAAACGTCTGAAAAGACACAACTTTTGTGAATATATATTAAGAAAGTCTTTACAATAAAGAAAAATGACTAGAGGACTGAAGCTACTAGAGAGGAAGGAGGCCAGACAGACACTATAAGAACAGCCTATGGGAAAGGTCAGCCCAGCTTTCTTTTGTTTAACCCCTCAAGTAGATAAAAGGGAGAAAGAAAAAAAAAAGTAAAGAATCAGAGCATTGTTTCACTGCTGGAAAAGGAAAGTTGAATGAACCTCCTGGAAAAAGAAGCCACTAAATCATCACAGGATTTATCCTAGAGGTGAGGGGTGGGGGTGGAGGGCAATTATAACACATCAAACTTAATTCTAGATTAAGTTTTCATCCAAACCTTATTTTTAAGATGTAAAATATTTCTAATGGTCAGAGCTCTCTACTCTCCCACTCCCATGCTCGCATAAAATAAGAATTACGAATCTTAAGTGAAAATTTCATGCTCCATTTGCACTCGCTTTGGACAGTTTTGAAGCAAAAAAAAATAAAATAAAACTAGCTCTTTTATCTTGCAATTTAAAAAAAAAACGACGCTAGTAGTAAATTGCGGATTTAAAAATTAAAACCCAAATGAGGAAAGAATTCCGGTTTCACCCACCAGCAGCTAAGAAGACGAGCTACTTCCATTCACCCTCCAGCCAAAGGCTTTAGTTCAATCATTAAGAACTCTAACACTCGGCACTCCCCCAGCAGAGAAGCTGAACCTAAAGCAATTCGCCATTGCCCGGGAGGACCAGAGGAGGAGAAAAGGGGAGTTTTGTTTTTTTGGTTTTTGGTTTTTTTGCACAGGCGGGCGCGAGCCCACTCGGGTTCCGCGACCCCTGGGCCGGCCGGACGAGCAGGACAGGAGGTCGCCCGGGAATGAATGCTGCGAGCAAGGCGAAGGAGGCTCCGGGCCGTGGCAGGTCCCTCGGCTGCTGTCCGCCCGCCGTCCGAGCCCGCGCTCCTGAGAGCCAAATGCAGCAGCCGCGCGCGGCCCAGGAAGGAGCCTCGCGGGCCCGCAGCGCGGAGCCGGACGCAAGGCGGAGAAGCCCGCCGTGGAGAGCCGGAGCAGGCGACGCGGACGCGGTGGCGGAGCCTGAGGGAGGGCGAAGGTCCTGGGAGAGGGCGAGCGGGACGAGCGAGCCCGGGCGAGCGTCGGGCGTCGGGAGGCCCGGGCGCCACCTGCAGCCGGATGGCGAGTGCGTGGCCCCGCATCCAGGGCGGGCGATCGGAGGAGCGAGGACCGGGGACAGCAGCGGGAGGCAGGCCACGGGAACCCCCGCCCGCAGGATGCAGCCGGACTCCAAGTTGGAGGCCGGGTCGGTCATCCGGCGGCGAGACGCAGGCCCGCAGTGGGCCCCGCCACCTTCCGAGAGCGCCTGGCGCGATGCAGCAACTTCGCCGGACCCGGCCCGCGCTCCCCTCCCCGCAGCTCCGTCTCCCCCTGGGGCAGCCTCCTGGACCCAAAGCCCCTCCGGGAAAGGGTTCGGACGCGCAGAACTCACCGGTCCGCGGCTCCGCCGCCGCCACCGGGGCAGCGCTCCCAGGTCCATGGTCCCCGCCGAGCCGAGATGCTGCGGCCGCCCGCCCCGCGCACACGGCACAGCACGCAGCGGCACCCGCGACACCACCTCCGGCCCGGGCACGGCCGCGGCCACGCCCCCTCCCGGCGGGGGTCCCAGCCGAGCCGGAGGGGCGGGGCTTGGCGCCGGATCTACCAATCAGAGCCCGCTCACAGGGCCGCTTCGCTAGGATTGGCGAGAAGCGTGACCAATGGAGAAGCGGCATGAGGAGCGTCGGCGCACAGGGGCGGGGAATTGCGGAGGAGGTGGTACTACTCACCCTTGGGCCTCCGCCTCCGGCTTGGCCAGAGGCTTGGACCAGGTTTCCAGAATAGAAGGGACTGAGCTTTGGATTTGGGATTGCGCTGTTCCCAAGGGCCCTCGTGTCACCTCCGCAGAGATGCGCTCTGCAGTCTCTTTGAGTACCCACCTATAGCCTTGGTTTGTACTCTTCGGAGAGATCTGAAAAAGAGATCTGAAGTCATTTTGCCTGCACCTTGTCTGCACCTTGCCTGCACCTTGCAGAAGGAGGAAGGTCTTGGCAACATAGGGAGGATTTCAGACCTTGTCATCGGTTTCTTAGATGCCTTTTTGAATCCATTGACGTTTTGCCTACAAAATCTCATTTTATTCTACAAATTCTGTCCTTATTTTTTCTTCACCCTAGTTCTAGTCTCCCTTCATAGGAAATGTGAAAGAAAAAAAAATCCAACAGCCATAGGCTATCCTTGAGACTGCCAGTCTAAAGTTGGTGGCAACAGAACAGTTAGGTGGTGCTTGTGATTATAGTGGCTGAGAGGAGGGGAGAATGGTGGGGGTATATGAGAGGAAGAAAGGGTCAGAGAAAGAAAAAGAAAGGAAAAGGAGCATAAAAAGAAAAAGTCATATACCGTGGAGAAATAAAAGTTACTGTTTCTAGAAGAAAGGGATTTAAAACTTAAAAATAATAGAAATATCTTTTTTGAAATAGTACAGCAGGTAGGTTTCTTGCCTTGCATGCAGCCGACCTGGGTTGGATCCCCATTATCCCAAATGGCCCCTAGAGCACTGCCCTTGAGTGTAGGGCCAGGAGTGATACTGAATGTCGCCAAGTGTGGGACCGCCAAAACAGGCCAATATTATCTTCCATTTATTTGCATTTCTCTGTACTTTTTCACACCACCTGGTTCCCTGACCACCACCAGGAGTGATTCCTAAATGCAGAGCTTGGAGTAAGCCCTGAGCACAGTGGGTGTTGCCCCAAAAGGAAACAGTACAAATCCCTACATTGAAAAACTTTCGGAAAAATAATCAAAGGGTCGTTCAAGTTGTATTTTTTCTTATCTTTATCGATGTGTGATAAAGATCTATATCTGTTCCACTACCTTAACCAGTAACTGAAAGTTAGAAAGAAAAACTAAATAGTAGTTGGTAGCAAGTTTATCAAAGTCTACAGAAATGCAGTGGGGAAAAAATCAGGCATCCTGTTCCCTGTATGATCTTATTAACCTACATTTATTTCAAAGGAGAGTTTGTTAGAAGCCCTATTTTAAGATGACATCTACTTAGTTTTCATACTACTTTAACAAAAACATACTGCTAATAAAGAAGATTTTAATGAGTGGTGACAGTGACCCTACATTTGAAAATATTGAGATTTGGGTTATAACTTTCTACAGAATTCAAAACTAAACTGGCATTCAAATTAAATGACTTTCCTTCATGTTGTCTCCACTTACTCAGGGGACTAGCTCTTGAGTCTATATTAAGGTCATTGATTTAGAACTCAAAAATATGAAGCTACAGCATACCCATTTCAAGTTGGGGGAGTTGCTCATCACATCTCCCTTACTCCTCTTCCTTAAATGAATTATCGATGCATATAGTTTGCACTTTCTGTTAGTACTTTATTCTTTGCTCCTGAACTGTTCTGCATTGTTTCACATGATTCCTATTCTCTTTCTAATTAAATTATAAATTTCTTGATAATATGATTCTTTTTTATACTACTGCTTCCTTTCCCATATTCCCATATAGCACTGAACATATAAATATAATTCGAATATTTAGTGTTGTATCCATAAAAAATCAATATTCCTTCAATTATAGGACTTTTGTGAACCATTAAAATGGTTCAAGTAGTTTTGCTGAGAGGCTGGTGTCCTCCAGCAGTAACTCATGCCACCTCAGAATTGTTGCAAACTAAAGGAATGGCTTGGTTTCCTGTCCCACAAACTTGAGTAGAGAAGACCTTATGAAAAAGAGGGACTTCTTATCACAGAATAAGAAGTCTGAAAATAGCCTTGTAGCTTCAGCAATGTGCTAAATATTGTCAGTGTGTCTCTACCTCCCTCTAATTTTACTGTTTTACAGCTTATTTGGTTTTTGCTTTTACGAGATGACTATTTCTTCCAGAATTATTTCACATTGTTTAAAACAATAGGGCATGTGCAAGGTAAAAAAATGATCCAAGGGGTTAGTCGTGCCATGTCAAAAAGTTTTCTATTATATTACTCCCCACCCCCTCTTTTTGGACCACACCTAGTTGTTTTTAGGACTTATATCTAGCTCAGGGACCATGCCCAACAGTACCCAGAAAACCCTATGTGATGCCTGGAATCAAATGGGTTGGCTCCATGCAAGACAAGCACCTTACCCTCTGTATTATCACTCTGGC